>NC_058085.1:218875120-220075120 GCF_014858855.1 Bufo gargarizans | reverse complement strand
CTCAAATAGATCTTAGAAGTAACAGCTTTCCTACTGGACAAAAGGGTGTTTATCACTTCCCCAGAAAGACCCTTCTTCATTTCTAGGATCTGCCTCTCAACAGCCAAGCTGTCAAGTGCAGGCTCTCCAACTGTGGATGAAGTATCAGCCCCTGCACTAGTAGCCCCGGGAAGACAGGAAGTCCCCAGGGATCTGCTACTGACATCCTCCTTAGCCAGGAAAACCAGACCCTCCTGGGCCAAAAGGGGGCTATAGTAATTACTAGGGTCTTCGCCTCCCGAATCTTCTTCAGGACTCTCGGGAGTAGCTTTAAAGGAGGGAAGGCGTACAGGAGGCCTACTCTCCATGATTGGGCCAATGCGTCCACCGCCGTGGGCCGCTCTAATGGGGATAGAGAGAAGAATCTTTTCACTTTTCTGTTTTCCCTTGTGGCAAAGAGATCTACGACCGGGAGACCCCAAAGAGCCACAATGTCGTTGAAGACCTGTTGATTCAGGGACCATTCCCCCTGCCGAACACAATGCATGCTCAGAAAATCTGCAGTCACATTCTCCCTTCCCTTTAAGTGTACTGCCCTGATCGATGGAAGGAAACCCTCTGCTAGCTCGAAAATCTTTGGTGAGAGACATTAGGTCTGGAGATCTGGTCCCCCCCCCCCCCCCTGACGATTGATATGAGCTACTGCCGTCATGTTGTCTGAGTAGATCAATATATTTCTGCCTTTTAAGAGGTGGAGGCTCTTTTTCAAGGCCATGAGGATCGCTAGAAGTTCCTTGAAGTTGTGAGATTTGGGAACTATCTCCCGATTCCACTGTCCCTGCAGAAGTAGAGAATCTGTGTGAGCTCCCCAACCCCAAGGGCTTGCATCTGTGGTCAGAGAGAGGGGATCCTTCCTTGACCAAGGGACTCCTTTTTGAAGGTTGGAAGGCACCGTCCACCATTCTAAATCTTTTAACATTGAAAGGGAGAAGAGAGAATCCAAGGATTGGGGATCTCTGTCCCAAACCCCCAGGATCTACAACTGAAGTCAACATGAGTGGAAGTGGGCCCATTCCACCCCCAGGAGTCATTAGGCTAGAACTGACATAGCTTCTCTTAGAGAGATGGAGTGGCGAGCTACAATGTCCTGAACCCTGGAGACTAGCAGAGATACTTTCTGTGTTGGAAGAAAACACATTTGGTTTCTGGGAGTCCAGGAGTAGCCCCAGAAAGGTGCATATCTGGCTTGGCACAAGATTGGATTTCTGGAGATTTAACTCCCAACCCAACTTTACCAGCACCTCCCTGAACCAGGAAATCTGTTCAATTAATTGACCTGGTTCCCGAGAGAGAAAGGAGGAAATCGTCTAGATAGGGAATGACAATCAGATCCTTCTCCCTCAGATGAGCCATCATCTCTGCTACAATCTTTGTGAAAAGCATGGGTGCCTGAGACAACCCAAATAGCAGGGCCCGAAACTGTACATGTAGGAGTCTGTCCGGGAACTGAACTGCTACTCCTAGGTACCTCTGGTGACTGGGATGGATTGGAACGTGGTAATAAGCGTCCCTGAGATGTAACAGCCAGGAATACATTTGGGACTATGGAACTGATAGTCTCCATACGAAATCTTTCGTACACCAGGTATTTGTTGAGCAGCTTCAGATTTATTATGGTACGGAAGGTGCCATTCGGCTTCCTTACAAGGAAAAGCGTCAAATAATAGCCAGTCTCCCTCTCTTGAGCTGGAACCTCCTGCAGGACCCTTTTCTTCAGCAAATCTGAAATCTCCAGACGTAATGCTTCTAGCTACTCTGGGCTGGAGCGATAGTCCGTCAAAACGAACCTTTCTGGAGGAGTTCTTAGGAAGTTCAGGCAATAGCCCTCTGAAATGACTGAAAGAATCCAGGGGCTGTTCGAGATCTTCCGCCATTGCTCTGCGAAGAGGGAGAGACGACCTCCAACCGGGGATCTAGCATCATTGCGGAGTCTTTTTAGAGGCCTCTCCACCTGAAAAAAGAAAACCTTTGTTCCTTCTGGCCGCATTACCAGACTGTCCTGAAAGAGCCAGCCGTCGCCTCCCAGTTCTTTTTTAAATAGACCTCGGCTCTTCTGTCCATTGCATCTTTAAGAGTTCCCGAGTCTTCAAACGGGAGGGCTGTTCTCTTAGAGATTTTCGCTACCGGAGCATCCAGTTTCGGGGCTCTATCCCAATCAGCTGAGGCTTTGTCCTCGAAGGGATACTTCCTTTTTAAAAATTCTATCCAGCCTACTCCATTCATTCTTAATTACCGAAGTTATGTTTTCATGGACATCAAAACACTTCAGCCTCCTAGGACCTAGGCCCTCGAACATGGAATCCCTCATGGACTGGGGTTCTGCTTGATCATCAAGCCCCATAGTTGCCCTGACGATCCCGACTAGGGAATTAATGTTCTCTGGGAGGAACAGAGGTCTCCCTGCCAGTTGCTCGTCCTGGGAGTGATCCGAGGACGGAAGTTCTCCCCCCTCCTCTAATCCCGATAACTTCTGATCACTTGAAGCAGGAATAGAGACAGGGCGATCTTCAAGCAGATTACTCAAGGATTCCTTCACTGATTCTTTAACCTCATCCTTGATAATCTTTTTTAGGCTTGATAAGAGAGAAGGAGCCTCATCCTCCAATAATTTGCCCACGCAAGTCTGGCAGGCAGGTTTACCCCAACCGGACGGTAGCTTTCTCTTGCAAATAGCGCAGCCCCGCTCCTTGGACCTTGACCCCCTTCTCTCTTTGGAAGTCTAAACACACAAAACAAAGACTTCCATCAGGATACTGAGATAAATGGAAAAGGCAGGGCATTCGCCCCTTTTGCCCCCACCGGTACCGAGGATTCGTTGGTGGTTTCAGTGGGTTCTGCGCGCTGTGTGGGCTCCATTTTCTGCCACTGGCTTTCATCTATGAAGGTCACTACAGGCCAAAACACCAGCCTGCAGTGAGAGCTGGCTGGATTTGAACTTGCCGGGCGCATACCGGCACCCTCCCCTTCCGGCCCAAGGCCACGCCTCCTCCCACTGCTGAAAGCCGGAGGCCAGGACCCGGCGCCGACTAATGACGTCAGCGCTGGCCTGACCTACCCGGAAGTGACGGCGCCACGCACTTGCGAACGCCAGACCGCAGCCGAATCTACGGCACGGCCGCAGAGGTTCGCCGTGCTGGGGACACATAGGGCAGCCCCGACGGGGGAGTGACCGGAACGAGAGGGAAGTCCAGAGGTCCAGGCTTCAGCAGCGGCTTCCGAAGAAGGCTTACGCCGCTCGGGTAGGCCCTCCTCCCAAGGGTAACAAACCAAGGGGCTCCCGCAGCTCCGTCTCTTCATGCTGTGCATTCCACGCTCTCCCTTAGGACAGGAAACAGAACTGGCATGATGGGGGTTGTACCTCCCTTTTGAAGAAGCTGTGCTTCCTGTTTCCTGTCCTGAGGAAGGGGGCGGATGCTATCCATGGGTGCTGTCATAGGCGAGGGGGGGAAATACACCTATATTAGGCATATTTCTGGTGCAGATTGTGGCACAAAGGTTATTTGCACCACAAAATCTAACTTTTACACGCTCACGCCAGGTCTACAAAACCAAAAAAAATTTGCGGATGTGTTTTGCGGATCCGATCCATGTATCCATGGATCCGTAAAAATCATACGGACGTCTGAATGGAGCCTTACCAGGGGGGTGATCAATGACAGGGGGGTGATCAGGGAGTCTATATGGGTGATCACACCCCCCCCCCCCCCAAAATGTGTTTTGGGGTGTCATTTTACATATACCCATGCTGGGTGACAAAAATATCTTGGTCAAATGCCAACTTTGTATAAAAAAATTGGAAAAGTTGTCTTTTGCCAAGATATTTCTCGCATTCAGCATTGGTATATGTAAAATGACACCCCAAAACACATTCCCCAACTTCTCCTGAGTACGGCGATACCAGATGTGTGACACTTTTTTGCAGCCAAGGTGGGCAAAGGGGCACATATTCCAAAGTGCACCTTTCGGATTTCGCAGGCCATTTTTTACACATTTTGATTGCAAACTACTTCTCACACATTTGGGCCCCTAAATTGCCAGGGCAGTATAACTACCCCGTAAGTGACCCCATTTTGGAAAGAAGACACCCCAAGGTATTCCGTGAGGGGCATGACGAGTTCCTAGAATTTTTTGTCGCAAGTTAGTGGAATATGAGACTTTGTAAGAAAAAAAAAATATATTAAAATAAAAATCATCATTTTCCGCTAACTTGTGACAAAAAATAAAAAGTTCTATGAACTCACTATGCCCATCAGCGAATACCTTAGGGTGTCTACTTTCCGAAATGGGGTTATTTGTGAGGTTTTTCTACTGTCTGGGCATTGTAGAACCTCAGGAAACATGACAGGTGCTCAGAAAGTCAGAGCTGCTTCAAAAAGCGGAAATTCACATTTTTGTACCATAGTTTGTAAACGCTATAACTTTTACCCAAACCATTTTTTTTTTCGCCCAAACATTTTTTTTTTTTTTTTTTAAATCAAAGACATGTAGAACAATAAATTTAGCGAAAAATTTATATATGGATGTCGTTTTTTTGCAAAATTTTACAGCTGAAAGTGAAAAGTTTTTTTTTTTTGCAAAAAAATCGTTACATTTCGATTAACAAAAAAAGTAAAAATGTCAGCAGCAATGAAATACCACCAAATGAAAGCTCTATTAGTGAGAAGAAAAGGAGGTAAAATTCATTTGGGTGGTAAGTTGCATGACCGAGCGATAAACGGTGAAAGTAGTGTAGTGCCGAAGTGTAAAAAGTGGCCTGGTCATGAAGGGGGTTTTAGCTAGCGGGGTTGAAGTGGTTAATAAATACATTGAGGGGGGTGTCATTTCCAAAATAGCGCAAGTCCTAGGGGTTTCATTTATTATTTCATTCCAGAGTCTCACCACATCGGGCCTCAATGCGCATGATGCTCTTTTATAACTCTCATACGTTCAGGAAAAAGATTAGTGTCACATGTAGGGTGTTTCTAAAACCAGGAAACCGCATGAAGCCTCATTCACACATCAGTATTTTGGTCAGTGATTCCCATCAGTGATTGTGAGCCAAAACCAGGATTTGAGCCTCCACACCTCTCTCAGGAATAAGGGAAAGATCTGTGTTTTGGCTCAAAAATCACTGATAGAAATCACTGACATGTGAATGAGGTTTAGGTCTCTTGCACACAACCGTGGTTTGGTTCCGCATCAGAGTAGCATTTTTTTGCAGTTCGGGTGCGGACCCATTCACTTGAACGGGGCCGCAAAAGATGGGATTAGCACTCCTTGTGCTGTCCGCATCTGTTGCGCTGTTCCGTGGCCCCTCAAAAATTATAGGTCACGTCCTATTCTTGTCCAATTTGCAGACAAGAATAGGCATTTCTATAAAGGGCCGCCCGTTCCCCGAGTTGCAGAAGGCACACGGGCGGCATCCATGTTTTGTGGATCCGCAAAACACAGCACGTTCGTGTGGTCAAGCCCTTAGGAGAACTATTTACACAGACACACGATAGGCATAAGATACTGGACACTGAAATTGCGTATCTGTGGAAAAGAAATTCACTTTGCACCATCTGACTTCCAAAATGTCTGTGGGGTCAAAATGCTCTACACCCCTTGAAAAATTCCTTGACTAGCATAGTTTCCAAACACTGTAGGGGTACCTGACTTTGTTCAAATGTGACACTGCAGCCAAAAACCATTTCAGCCAAATTTGCCCTCAAAAACCCACATCCTTCTCTTCTGACTCTTGCAATGTGCACGTAAGTGGTGTTGCCTTATTCAGATAAAAAAAAAAAAAAAAAAAAAAAAAAAAAAACACACACACACTTTTTATATAAAAAATAGGCAATTCAAAATACAGAGTCAAAGTGATTCCATATAAGATGCTTTTTTAGAGTATTTTTACAAAGAAAAATATTAACAAAAACTTCAGAATCCACCAACCTAGCCTCCACTGAAACGCAGCCAGTGCATGCCTGAGCTACAGATAGTTAGAAAACAGAGGAGGCGGTAAATTGTTCCTGCAAACGAGTGTAAGGTATTTCGAAAATAAAAGGTCACCCAGAGTATTGATACCCACTGCTTTGAAAAAAACTGGTTCCTTTTGAAGTATAAACATGCGGGAGTCGCGAGTTTCGCTAAACAGTTGAGAACCTGAAATGATGCAAGGTAGGTTCCTCCTCTCCCCTTCCAAAGTCATATATGCAGACTTGTCTCAGTTCCCCCCCAAGGCTAGAATAATCTCCAAAATCAATCAACAATTATGTTAATCACATGGGGCAGAGAGCCATGTGGGAGAGGGTGCTGGCATACAGTGCAGTTCTGACATGCATTCAGGATGCAGTTTTCTATTTAGCCAGTTTAACTGCCTCGTTAAACCCTGATATTTTGCGTAGTGGGAATTAAATTTCAGCCAGAAACAATAAAAAAAAAACTGCATCCTGAATGCATGTCAGAACTGCACTGTGTGCCAGCACCCTTAGGCCTCATGCACATGGCCGTGCCCTGACCGTTCCCGTAGTGTGGCCCACAAACAGAAGGTACACAACATACAAGCACTGGCAGTGTTCCATGGGTTTTCTGTCCATGCCTCCGCTCCGCAAAAAAGTGGTGCATGCACTACTTTTTTGCGGCGTAGAACGTCGGATGCAGATCCCATTCAAGTGACTGGGTCCACGTCCGCAAATGGCGGGCACAATTGCAGACCACAATTTGTGTTTCTCAGCACAGGCGGCACACGGTCATCTGCATGAGGCCTTAGAAAGAGGACCGTGCTGATAATATTAAAATATTTTCATTTTTACTGCCGCGTGGGGTGTAGTTTCCAAAATGGGGAAACTGCAGGGGTTCCTAAGAGTCTCTTCCAATCAGAAATGGCTGCTAAAACCAGTCCAACAAACTCTGCCCTCCAAAAACCATATGGCATTCCTTTCCTTCTGAGCTCTGCGGAGCACCCACACAGCTAGGGATGTCCCGATACCAGACATTTGCACAAGTACTTGTACAAATGTCGCCGATACCACTGCTGATACCTGATGGCCGTGCAGCGGCCAATCCCACGTCCCAGATGATCAGCAGTGGGGGGCGGCGGCGGGTCCCGTGTCGGCTTCCGTGCGGCGGCGCTCCCAGCCAATCAGTTAAAGCCACTTCCTCCCAGTACTCTGGTGCATCCGCATGAGAAGGATTACAGCAGGCCAGGTGGGTATGGTGCATGAAAAGGAGGAGAAATTCTGTTAATTTCTCTCCATTTCATGTTTAAACAGTGAATATAATGGTGGGGAGGGGGAAAAGGACATAGTGATTCCCAACCAGTGTGCCTCCAGCTGTTGCAAAACTACAACTCCCAGCATGCCCACACAGTTAAAGGTTGTCCGGGCATGCTTGGAGTTTCAGTTTTGCAACAGCTGGAGGCACACTGGTTGGGAATCACCATTATATGCCCATTTATTAATTTAATAACCCTTGTACAAAGAAAAAGTAAAGCAGTTGTCCATAGCAACCAAAATTCCAGCTTTACATTTTTTAATTGCTATAAGTTACTGTGCAGCAGTTTTTTTGTACAAGGTTTAATAAACCACCCCTATGACTAAATTAAATAGAAATTTGCTGTAAAAACATTACCACACCAGAATTGGTATCGGGGAGTACTTAACTAAAAGCATGGGTACTCTGTCTTAGAAAAAAAAAAAATGATGTTTTGACACAGTTTATAATTTTCTTTTTTGTTATTACTCTCTTGTCTGAGAGGCCTTTCTTTTTTAGTGTCTGCCTCTCAGGATCCAGGCTGTTAAATACAACTTCGAGATCCGGATGTTTTAGAGGACCTTGTAGAAGAAGATCTTGTCTCTTCGGAAGGGATATTGGCTCTGCAGTAGACATATCCTTCAGAATTGGGAACCAGCCTCTCTTGGGCCAGGCTGGTGCCATCAAGATTAGAGTTGTTGAACTCGCTCTCAATTTTCTTAAGACCGCAGGAATCGGTGGTAAAAAGGTGGGAACGCATAGCCCAGATCCATATTCCACTCCTAAGCTAAAGCATCTACTCCTTTCGGATTGTCTCTTGGATTTAGCGAATAGAAAACAATCCAGCTGAGAATTTTCTTTTCACGCAAAAAGGTCTATTTGTGGACAGCCCCTCCTGTGGCAAAACAGTTTGAATACAATCTCCTGGGTTGAACTTGTATTGACTCAGCAAATCTGCTGTGGAGTTGAATGCTCCCTTTTAAGTGAATAGCTGAGATGGAAAAAAAGTTCTTTTCTGCCCATGTAAATATTTGGTTTGTCAGACTGAAGGAGAGGTTTTCTTGTTCCTCCCTGACGCTTTAGATAGCATACCGTGGTCATATTGTCCGAGTGTATCTTGACATCTTATCCCTGAAGTTGATGCTCCGCTGCCATTAGCATCAACAGTACGGCCTTCAGTTGATGACCTTTGGCTGTCCTGTGTGGACCATTTTTCCCTGAAAGAAGCAATCTTTCAAATGGGCACCCCAACCTCTGACTCGCATCCTTAGTGATCAGTATTGCTGGAGACATGTTCCAGGGAACTCCTTTTAGGTTTTCCAGATACAACGGCCAGGATAGGGGGTATACTTTACTTTCTCTGGGAGGATTATCCTGGAATTGAGGGAGCTGTGGTTTCTGTACCATGATGAGAGCACTACATCTTATAAAGGTTCTTGAGTGAAACTGTGCCCAAGGTACAATTGAGATGCATGATTTCATTAGACCCAGGATCTGCATAGACTCCCTTAAGGTCCCTTTCACACGAGCGTGATTTCCGCGCGGGTGCCATGCATGACGTGAACTCATAGCACCCGTACTGAATCCGGCACCATTCATTTCAATGGGGCTGTGTACATGAGCGGTTTTTTTCACGCATCACTTCTGCAATGCTTTGAAATCGCAGCATGGTCTATATTCTGCGTTTGTAACGCAGGACAGACCCCATAGAAGTGAATGGGGCTGCGTGAAAAACGCATTGCATCCACAAGCAAGTGCGGGTGCGATGCGTTTTTCACTGATGGTTGCTAAGAGACGTTGTTTGTAAACCTTCAGTTTTTTATCACGCGCGTGAAAAACGCATCAAAACGCATTGCACCCGCGCGGAAAAAACTGAACAACTAAACGCAATCGCAGACAAAACTGACTTGTTTTAGTGCCAAAATCGCAGCATTTTCACTGAACGCATCCGGATCAAATCCGTCACGCCCGTGTGAAACCAGCCTAAGGTAGGATTTCCTTTTATATCTGGGAGATAGGAAAGCTGCTCT
The DNA here is from genome assembly GCF_014858855.1 of Bufo gargarizans. Classification (NCBI taxonomy): domain Eukaryota; kingdom Metazoa; phylum Chordata; class Amphibia; order Anura; family Bufonidae; genus Bufo; species Bufo gargarizans. Next base: position 220,065,836 of record NC_058085.1, on the reverse strand, counting down.
ACTGAATCTAGAAGGATTCCCAGGAAGTTTTTCCTGGTATCCAGATGTAGGTCCGATTTCTTTATAACAGGGATAGAGTTTGATAAATGTGATCCTCCAGATGCTGTTTTGATTCCGCTAGGAGTAGGAAATCATCCAGGTAAGGTACTATCATTATTTGGTTGTCTCATAAATAGGCCATACATTTCTGTGATCACTTTTGTGAATATGCGTGGGGCTGAGGATATCACGAACGGAAGGCACTGAAACTGGTAATGGTAAATTCTTCCATTGCATTTGATTGCAAACCTTAGATATTGTTGGTGCTGTTTAAGTATGGGGATGTGGTAATAAGCATCCCTCAAGTCTATGGTGCATAGGAACACACCTGGAGTTATAAGCAGAGTTGTTGATCTTATTGACTCCATTTGTTGAGGCATTTTAGGTTGATAATCGTTCTGATTGACTCATTTGGTTTCTTTATGAAGAAGAACTTTGAGTGGTGTCCTTTGAATTCCTGTGGGTGAGGCACCTGAATTATTGCTCCCAGACTTACAAGTTTTTGTATGTCCGCCAACAGTTGATTCTGAAGAGAATTGGTCTCAAATTCCGCGATCTGAAAAATCTGGGGAGGAGGACAACGGAACTCTATTCTGAAACCTTTGCGGATTGAGTCTAGAATCGATTGGTTTTGTGCAACTCGCAACCATCTCTGCCAGAAGTAGCACAGTCTTCCAACCCCCGCCCTCCCCCCCACTGGCCTGGCGTCATTGTTTTCCTGCATTTGTATTTGGGTTGAAGAGAATCCTCTTCCTCCCTTAGGCCCCTTTCACACGGGCGACTTTTCCGTGCGGGTGCGATCCGTGCGGCGAACGTATGGCACCCGCACTAAATCCTGACCCATTCATTTCTATGGGGCTGTGCACATGAGCGATGTTTTTAACGCATCACTTGTGCGTTCAGTGCAAATCGCAGCATGCTCTATAATGTCCGATTTTGACGTGACGCAGGCCCCATAGAAGTGAATGGGGTGCGTGCAAATCGGATGGCATCCACAAGCAAGTACGGATGCCGTGCGATTTGCACGCATGGTTGCTAGGAGACCATCGGGATGGAGACCCGATCATTATTATTTTCCCCTATAACATGGTTATAAGGGAAAATAATAGCATTCTGAATACAGAATGCATAGTAAACCAGCGCTAGAGGGGTTAAAATAAAATAAAAAATAATTTAACTCACCTTAGTCCACTTGTTCGCGAAGCCGGCATCTCCTTGTGACTCCGCTGCTGATGAACAGGACCTGGGATGAGCTGCTCCATTAAATACCGGTTAAGGACCTTCGATGACGTCACTCCGGTCATCACATGGTACGTCACATGATCTTTTACCATGGTGATTCACCATGGTAAAAGATCATGTGATGACCGGAGTGACGTCATCGAAGGTCCTTAAGCTCTATTTAATGGAGCAGCTCATCCCAGGTCCTGTTCATCAGCAGCGGAGTCACAAGGAGATGCCGGCTTCGCGAACAAGTGGACTAAGGTGAGTTAAATTATTTTTTATTTTATTTTAACCCCTCTAGCGCTGGTTTACTATGCATTCTGTATTCAGAATGCTATTATTTTCCCTTATAACCATGTTATAAGGGAAAATAATACAATCTTCAGAACATCAATCCCAAGCCCGAACTTCTATGAAGAAGTTCGGGTTTGGGTACCAAACATGCGCGATTTTTCTCACGCGAGTGCAACGCATGACAATGTTTTGCACTTGCGCAGAAAAAAATCGCGCATTTTCCCGCAACGCACCCGGCTCTTAGCCGGGCCAAAAAAATGACGCCCGTGTGAAAGAGGCCTTAGGGTGGCTCGATCTACCAGTCTTACCTTTCTCTCTAGTTGTTGTGTTTTCAAACTGTCTAGAGCAGTGTTTCCCAACCAGTGTGTCTCCAGCTGTTGCAAAACTACAACTCCCAGCATGCCTGCACAGCCTTTGGCTGTGCGGGCATGCTGGGAGTTGTAATTTTGCAACAGCTGGAGGCACACTGGTTGGGAAACACTGCTCTAGAGGGCTTCCAAAAAGCCTGCGGCTTCTTTGATTGCTCTTCTGGAAAGCCTTTTTTCTTATCCGCTGCAATTTCCAGAATAAAATCCAGGACTGGTCCAAATAGGTAAGAGCCAGTGAAGGAGATTGCAGATAATCTATTATCTATATATCCCCTGACCATGATTTAGGTCAGAGCGCCCACCTTCCCGTACTGGTTAGTGCCTCGTTTCTGGCTGAAAACCGGATGGATTCTGCTGAGTCATCTGCCATGAAAGAAGTAGCCATCTTCAATAAAAGGTAGTGAATCAAAAATTTCTTCCCTGCCCGTTTTTAGAGAGCCACAGAATCATTGCTCTGGCCACAGATGTGGCAGCAATATTTGTGTTACTGGACACAGCCGAAGACTCCCATGCTTTTTTTTAATAAGCAGTCTATTTTTACGATCCTTCAACTGGGATGAATCTTCAAATAGAATTATGGTTTTCTTTGCCACTTGAATATCGACTTTAGGGATCTCTTCCCATAGTTTTGTCTCTTTCGTATCAAATAGTCTGCTTTTAAAGGGTTTCTACCACTTAGGTGTCACATATTTGGCTGTCAGACACTAGCGATCCGCTAGTGTCTGCTCTGGCCAACCATCCTAATATAATTGCTTTTGGGGCGGTGGTTTGGCTAAAATAACTACTTTTATTAATATGCTAATGAGCCTCTAGGTGCTATGGGGGCGTCATTAGCACCTAGAGGCTCCGTCTACCTTTAGAAACTGCCGCCCCCAGCGCGTCCCTCCAGCCCGCCCATCTCTTCCTGAATGCGATCCTCGTATGTATTCTGCGCATGCGCAGTAAATGTCTGACAGCTTCCTGCTCAGACATCTCCACTGCGCCTGTGCCTCGGAGCACTATGGCGTCATCGCGCAGGCGCAGTGGAGATGTCTGAGCAAGGAAGCGGTCAGACATTCACTGCGCATGCGCAGAATACATACGAGGATCGCATTCAGGAGGAGATGGGCGGGCTGGAGGGACGCGCTCGGCGGCGGCAGTTTCTGAAGGTAGACGGAGCCTCTAGGTGCTAATGACGCCCCCATAGCACCTAGAGGCTCATTAGCATATTAATAAAAGTAGTTATTTTAGCCAAACCACCGCCCCAAAAGCAATTATATTAGGATGGTTGGCCAGAGCAGACACTAGCGGATCGCTAGTGTCTGACAGCCAAATATGTGACACCTAAGTGGTAGAAACCCTTTAAATTCATGTGGTACATAGTTTTTTTCTGCTTCTTCCCATTTGTCCTTTATTAATTCCTTCAGCTTTGAATTCACTGGGAAAAGCTTCTTTTTTTGCTCTCAGGCCCCCGAACATTTCATCTTGAATGGTTCGGGCCTGCTCCACCTCTTCGACTGCCATAGTCTGTCTTATCGCTGTTAGGAGAGGATCTAAGTCTTCCCCAGAAAATAAGTATCTTCCTGGTTCATCGGGGAGAGAGGAGGGGGGGGGGGGGGATGTTCATTATATTCTTTCAGCTCTTCTGAATAATATAAGCAGTCATCTTCAGAATCAGAATCCACATGAACCCCTGAGTCTCTTGGAGGGTGATGGAGAGGGGACTGGGGTAGGGACTTGGTTTAATCCTACCGCCTGGACTACTTCTCTTATTATAGCCCTCAATTCTGACATAAAAGGAAGGTTGTGCCTCTAAGGGCCGTTTCACACGAGCGGATGCCGTGCGTGGCATCCGCTCCGTGAAAGAGTGCCAAGACCCGCTGCAGACTGCAGAGGCACGGAGCAGTAACATGACTGTTAATGCTCCGTGCCTCTCTGTGATCTCTTTCCTACGAAATCACAGTGACAACTGTGATTTCATAGGAAAGAGATCACAGAGAGGCACGGAGCATTAACAGTCATGTTACTGCTCCATGCCTCTGCAGTGGGTCTTGGCACTCTTTCACGGAGTGGATGCCACGCACGGCATCCGCTCGTGTGAAACGGCCCTAAGAATTTTAGACAGGCAGTCCGGGCATAGAGATTGCTTATACGACTTACATGACCCTGGACGGGGGAATCTGTACCAGCCTCTTGCTTTCCAGATGTCTGGACCTCCATGATGTACAATTGAACCCTCAGCCATCACTTAAATGGATCGGAGAGAGAGGAAGGGTTAAGTTATCAGTATCTTATTATTTGGAATCCGATCAGCTGTTTGAGAAGCACCAGCACTCCGTGAGCGCCACAGCCTTCTCACAGCTTAGCCTAGGCCAGTGACAACACGTTCATCTGTCATAGGTGCAATTCAGCCCCAATTAAGTGAATAGGGCTGAACACAATACCAAACACAGGCGCTAGATCATGTACGGCACTGTGCTTGGTACGCTGCAAGAAGGCTGTGGCAAAAGCACCGGTACTTTCTCAAACAGCTAATCAGTAGGGGTCCCAGGTGCAAGAACCCCACCGATCAGATACTAATAACCAATCCCGAGGATAGGTAGTCACCAGAATTAAAACCTTGGAAATAAGGGCCTGTTCTGCTATGTAAGGACTTTATAATGACAGGGTCTCTTCCAGAGAACTGGCGATAGGCAAATTTGGTGACAATACTTTAGAGATATCTATCAAGGAGCAATTGGCTCCTAACCTGAAAAATTTAGGAGCCAAATTAAATTTATTTGCCAAATTTAACCCCTTCAGGACCCTATTTCACCTTAAAGGGTTTCTACCACCTCATTTTGACCGAATTGGCTTTTAGACACTAGCTGTTCTGATCTCCATAACCATGCAATTCTCAGACCTGTGTGGAGCAGTTTCATAAAAAAAAAAAAAAAAAAAAATTACTTTTATTCCTATGCAAATGAGCCTCTAGGTGCTATGTGGGCGGTTTTTTCAACACCTCGAGGCTCGGTCTACTCACACTGTATGCCGCCCCACTCGTCCGTCAAACCCGCCCATCTCATCTTGAATGCCTGCCTCCATCTCAGCCATCGAACGAATTTTCGCGCCTGCGCCGTTTACTTGTCTTTGGCACAGGCGCAGCGAGTGAAGGCCGCTCTCCTGATGCCGGCTTCCTCACTATGACGTAGTCGGCGCAGGCGCAGTGAGGAATCCGGCACCAGGAGTGAGTCATTCACTCACTGCACCGAAGACAGAAGTGAACGGTGCAGGCGCAAGAATTCATCCGATGGCTGAGAAGGAGGCAGGCATTCAAGACGAGATGGGCGGGCTTGACGGACGAGCGGGGCGGTATACAGTGCGAGTAGACCGAGCCTCGAGGTGCTGAAAAGACGCCCCCATAGCTTCATTTGCATAGGAATAAAAGTTTGTTTTTTAATGAAACTGCTCCACACAAAAGGTCTGAGAATTGCATGGTTATGGAGATCAGACACTAGCAGATCGCTAGTGTCTGAAAGCTAAGTCGGTCAAAATGAGGTGGTAGGACCAGGCCATTTTTTTGCAAATCTGACCAGTGTCACTTTATGTGGTGATAACTTTAAAACGCTTTTACTTAGCCAGGCCATTATGAGATTGTTTTTTGTTACATATTGTACTTTATGAAACTGGTAAAATTGAGTAAAAATAAATAAATAAAAAAAATAAATTTTTATTTATAAATAAATTACAAAAATTTTGGAAAAAATTGCAAATTTCTAACTTTCAATTTCTCTGCCTCTACAATACATAGTAATAACTCCAAAAATAGTTATTAACCCCTTCCCGACAGCAATAAATATGTATGTATGTATGTATGTATGTATGTATGTATATTGACTGCGGAGCTCTTGGACTTAGTTGTGGCAGAAACAAACCGGTATGCCACACAATTTATATCCGCAAACCTGGGAAGCTATTATGCCCAGCCTTTCTGGGAGCGAGCAACCCGTGTCATTGAAAAGCCCCTCTCAGTCCACGACTATAACCTTCACATGGGAGGGGTGGACTTCAATGACCAGATGTTGTCTCCGTATTTAGTTTCCCGCAGAACCAGACGCTGGGATAAGAAGGTGTCTGTATATTTAATTCAATTGGCTCTGTATAATAGTTTTGTTTGTTAGCCGTCTACACGAGCGACATTTCCCCAGTGTCGTTCCTGGTACCTCAACCCAACCGTCACCCCGAAAAAGATGTGTCTGTAGCAGGAGTGGAATAAGGCGTGACACCCGCTATTTCTGTCCTGACCACCCTGCCCTATGCTTTGGAGAGTGTTTCCGGAAGTACCACACACAGAACCTAGCATAGGGATTGCATCTCACAGGACAGGCACACAGGGCTATTAGGGCCCATTCACACACAGCTGCTGCAAACCTCTCCTTTCACCTGGGACAAAGTGCATAACGCACTTCGCCACATCTTTGGGCGATTTGCGCTTTGCACATTGTCCCATGGGGAAGGAGAGGTTTGTCCTATAAAAAACACACACACACACACACACACACACACACACACACACCAGTAAGCAAAAAAAAGTTAACGTTCAGTTTCAAAAGTTAAATAAAGTTTATATGTCCTGTTCTAAAGTTAATAAAATTTATTGCGTTGCGGCCTGGTTTTTTCTTTTTTGTTTAGTTTTTTTTACCTTCCAGGTGGACCAACCAATCGACTAGCTGCAGCACTGATGTGCATTCTGACAGAAGCATTGCGCTGCTGTCAGATTACACACAAGTCGGTGTATGCGGCGCTGCAAGACGAGATTTCTCCTCTGCAGTAAAAGATACGTTTGCCGAGGCATATGAGCTGAGGAGGTGGCGGTGTTAATATGCTTTGGCAAACACTTTGTATATAAAAAAATAAAATAAATCCCGGCAATGATTTATTCATCCACATCGATTGATGTGAATGGAGAAATCGGGTTTGCCAGGGCATACGAGCTAAGTGGGTATGGGGATGTTGGGCGGAGCTCCTATGTCCGGGCAGACGCCTTTCCCCTCTTTTTTTTTTGGGGCAGAGATTTTTTCATCCACATTGATCGATGTGAATCAAGAAATCTGTGCCGTTCATTTTTTTCTTTCAGCCCAGAGGCTGAACGGGAAAAAAAATAAAAATTCTCATTACCTGTATGCTCAATATGTAATGATTGCGGAGACCCTCAAATGCCAGGGCAGTACAAACACCCCACAAATGACCCCATTTTGGAAAGAAGACACCCCAAGGTATTCGCTGAGGGGCATATTGAGTCCATGAAAGATTGACATTTTTGTCCTAAGTTAGCGGAAAGTGAGACTTGAAGCGGAATGTGAGGGGAAAAAAAATAAAAAATTTCTATGAACTCGCCATGCCCCTCATTGAATACCTTGGGGTGTCTTCTTTCCAAAGTGGGGTCACATGTGGGGTATTTATACTGCCCTGGCTTTTTAGGAGACCTAAAGCGTGAGAAGAAGTCTGGGATCCAAATGTCTAAAAATGCCCTCCTAAAAGGAATTTGGGCACCTTTGCGCATCTAGGCTGCAAAAAAGTGTCACACATGTGGTATCACCGTACTCAGGAGAAGTTGGGGAATGTGTTTTGGCGTGTCATTTTACATATACCCATGCTGGGTGAGATAAATATGTTGGTCAAATGCCAACTTTGTATAAAAGAAAATGGGAAAAGTTGTCTTTTGCCAAGATATTTCTCTCACCCAGCATAGGTATATGTAAAATGACACCCCAAAACACATTCCCCAACTTCTCCTCAGTACGGCGATACCAGATGTGTGACACTTTTTTGCAGCCTAGGTGAGAAAGGGGCCCACATTCCAAAGAGCACCTTTCGGATTTCACTGGTCATTTTATTTTATTTTTTTTTACAGATTTTGATTTCAAACTACTGCTCATGCATTTGGGCCCCTAAACTGCCATGGCAGTATAAATACCCCACAAGTGACCCCATTTTGGAAAGAAGACACCCCAAGGTATTTTGTGATGGGCATAGTGAGTTCATGGAAGTTTTTATTTTTTGTCACAAGTTAGTGGAATATGAGACTTTGTAAGAAAAAAGATAAAAAAAAAATAATTTTCCACCAACTTGTGACAAAAAATAAAAAGTTCTATGAACTCACTATGCCCAACAGCGAATACCTTAGGGTGTCTACTTTCCGAAATGGGGTCATTTGTGGGGTTTTTCTACTGTCTGGGCATTGTTGAACCTCAGGAAACATGACAGGTGCTCAGAAAGTCAGAGCTGCTTCAAAAAGCGGAAATTCACATTTTTTTTACCATAGTTTGTAAACGCTATAACTTTTACCCAAACATTATTATTTATTTTTTTAATCAAAGACATGTAGAACAATAAATTTTTGCGAAAAATTTATATATGGATGTCTTTTTTTGCAAAATCGTACAACTGAAAGTGAAAAATGACTTTTTGCAAAAAAAAAAAAAAAAAAAAAAAAAAGTTACATTTTGATTAATAACAAAAAAATATAAAAATGACAGCAGCAATGAAATACCGCCAAATGAAGAAAAGGAGGTAAAATTCATTTGGGTGGTAAATTGCATGACTGAGCATGCAATTTAAAAATTAAAAAATTAAATAAATGAAAACTGTTCCAAAACAGCCAATTTTTGGGTCACCTTGCCCCATAAAGTGTAATAATGAATGATCAAAAAATCCTATGTACCCAAAAATAGTACCAATAAAAACCTCAACACTTTCTGCAAAAAACGAGCCCCTGCACAAGACGATCGGCAGAAAAATAAAAAACATATGGCGTTCAGAATACCAATCCAGCACAATCTGCCTTCCAAAAACCGTATGGCATTCCTTTCCTTCTGCGCCCTGCCGTGTGCCCGTACAGCAGTTTACGACCACATGTGGGGTGTTTTTTGTAAACCGCGGAATCAGGGTAATAAATATTGGAGTTTTGTTTGGCTGTTAACCCTCAATGTGTTAAAGAATTATTTTTTTATAAAATGGAAAATCTGCCAAAAAAGTGAAATTTAGAAATTTCATCTCCATTTTCCTTTATTCTTGTGGAACGCCTAAAGGGTTAACAAAGTTTGTAAAATCAGTTTTTAGTAACTTGAGGGGCGTAGTTTCTACAATGGGGTCATTTATGCGGGTTTCCACGATGTAAGCCCCACAAAGTAAATTCAGACCTGAACTGGTCCTTAAAGTGTGGGTTTTGAAAATTTTCTTTAAAAAAAAAAAATTGTAAGAATTGCTTCTAAACTTCTAAGCCTTCTAACATCCTAAAAAAATAAAATGACATTTCCAAATTGATGCCAACATAAAAGTAGACATATGGGGAATGTTAAGTAATAAATATTTTATTAGGTATGACTTTGTTTTAGAAGCAGAGAAATTGAATTTTTCCACATTTTTGGTAAATTTGGGTTTTTTTTCCATAAATAAAAGGTGAACTATATTGACTCAAATATAGGACTATCATGAAGTGTCACAAGAAAACAATCTCAGAATGGCGTGGATAAGTAAAAGTGTTCCAAAGCTATTTCCACATAAAGTGACGCATGTCAGATTTGTAAATTTTGACCTGGACACTGGGTAATCAATGACCCTTGGTCATGAAAGGGTTAATTTACATACCCCATATGTCTACTTCATGTTTGGATCATTTTGGGGATGAGATTTTATTGTTTGGGGATGTTACAAGGCTTAGAAGCAAATCTTGATATTTTTCAGAAATTTGCAAAAACCCAAATTTTTAGGGACCAGTTCAGGTCTGAAGTCACTTTACGAGGCTTACATAATAGAAACCACCCAAAAATGACCCCATTCTATAAAACTACAGCCCTCAAGGTATTCAAAACTGATTTTAAAAACTTCGTTAACCCTTTAGGTGTTTCACAAGAAGTAATGGAAAGTAGATAAAATTTCCAAATTTCACCTTTTTGGGCAGATTTTCCATTTTAATAATTTTTTTCCAATTACAAAGCAAGGGTTAACAGCCAAACCAAACTCAATATTTATGGCCCCGATTCTGTAGTTTACAGAAACACCCCATATGTGGTTATAAACTAATCTACGGGCACACGGCAGGGCGCAGAAGGAAAGGAATGCCATACGGTTTTTAGTCTCATGTCCCATTTGAAGCCCCCCTGATGCACCCCTAGAGTAGAAACTCCATAAAAAAGTGACCCCATCTAAGAAACTACACCCCTCAAGGTATTCAAAACTGATTTTACAAACGTTGTTAACCCTTTAGGTGTTCCACAAGATTTATTGGTAAATTGAGATGAAAGTTTCAGAATTTCAATTTTTGGGCAAATTTTCCATTTTAATCCATTTATCCCAGTAACAAAGCAAGGGTTAACAGCCAAACAAAACTCAATATTTATGGCCCCAATTCTGTAGTTTACAGAAACACACCATATGTGGTCGTAAACTACTGTACGGGCACACGGCAGGGCGCAGAAGGAAAGGAATGCCGTACGATTTTTGGAAGGCAGATTTTGCTGGAATTATTATATATTTTTTTTTTTAATACCATGTCCCCATTTGAAGCCCCCCAATGCACCCCTAGAGTAGAAACTCCAAAAAAAATGACCCCATTTTAGAAACTACGGGATAGGGTGGCAGTATTGTTGGTACTAGTTTAGGGTACATATGATTTTTGGTTGCTCTATATTACACCTTTTGTGAGGCAAGGTAACAAGAAATTGCTGTTTTGGCACGGTTTATTTTTTTGTCATTTACAACATTCATCTGACAGGTTAAATCATGTGATATTTTTATAGACCAGGTTCTCACGGATGCGGCGATGCCTAATATGTATTCTTTTTATTTATGTAAGTTTTACACAATGATTTCTTTTTTGAAACAAAAAAAATAAAATCATGTTTTAGTGTTTCCAGTCTTAGAGCCATAATTTTTTAGGTCATGTGATATGTTTATAGAGCCAGTCGAGGCGATACCTAATATGTATACTTTTTTTTCCCCCCTATTTTTTCCCAATTTTTTTTTTTTTTACTTTATTTGGGGAAAATTACGTTTTTGGTTTATTTTTACTTTAAACTTTAATTTTTTTTTTTTGGGGGGGGGGGGGGGGGGGGAACTATTTTTTGTCCCACTTTAGGACTTGAACTTTTGGGGGTCTAATCCTTTACAATGCATTCCAATACTTCTGTATTGGAATGCATTGGCTGTATGAGTAATAGTGTTTATTATTCATACAGCTTCCTGCCTTTGAGATTCAGGGGGCTGAATAAAAAAATAAAAAAAAATATAAAAAGCTGTGTGCATTCCGCATTTTATGGAACGTCTGGACCATAATAGAACAGTCCTATCCTTATTTTTGTCGGCATGGCTGCCATGGTAAATGATCAGAGTCCAGCGTCTACACTGCTGGGGCTCCAATCAGAAGCTGCCACCAGTGAGGAGGAGGGGAGGGGACCTTGTGGCCACTGCCACCAATGATTATATATGGGCGGCACCAGCAGCCTGGGTTTGCATAAACTATATTCACTGGTGATGCAGTGGTCACAACCCCTCCCCTCCTCCTCCCTGCTATCAGTCCACTATCGGGGGGGGGGGGGGGGGGGGGGGGACACTAGGGTTGGGCGATATACCGGTATCACGATAGAAAAAAAAAAAAAAAAAAAAAAGTGATATGGCGATATCGCCGTTTCCTAAATACCGCAGTATTTCGTGACGTCATAGAAGCGGTCATGTGCGCTGACCGCTTCTAAATCTGCGTCCGCGGCCGCCCGCCCCAGCATGAACCGATACGGGACATTTGCAGAGTACATGTACTCGTGCAAATGTCCCCGATACCTGCTGGCCACTTGCGGCAGCGCTCTTAACAGTTCGGCCGGCGTGGGGGAGGGAAGGAATTATGTGACTCGCATTCCCGGCACCCGACCTCTGAGAGGACGCTGTGATCCGCGCAATTAACCCCTCAGGTGATCACAGCGTCCTCTCAGAGGTCGGGTGCCGGGAATGTTCTTAAGTCCCTGCATTGGTGGCAGTGGGCAGTGCACCAAATATTGAGTTTGGTTTGGCTGTATTAATCATTGGAGGCCACAGGGTCCCCCCAGTATTAATCATTGGAGGCCACAGGGTCCCCCCCCCCCCCCTCATTGGTGGCAGTGGGAAGCCCTGGCTGCCCTGGTATGTTAGTGTGCAGCATTATACTCGTTACAGATACCCAAAATGGTGAAAAATGACATAAAAGTATAACAATTAAAGTATCCTTGTGGCTGCCTGGCTGCCCCCATACAGTGTAACGTCTCCTTGTGGCTGCCCCCATACAGTGTAACGTCTCCTTGTGGCCCCAAGTGTTTTTTTTTCTTTTTCTAAATGGGCATTTATCGCGATATATATCGTTATCGCAATAAATTTCTTAATATCGTTATCGTGGGAATATTTTTGATATCTTCCAACCCTAGGGGGGGGACTGCCTCCTTCTCCCAGTGCTGCTGAGGAGAACATGTCACGTGTGTCCCATGTCAGTTCAACTCGTGTGTGAAAGAGGCAGAGCAGCAGAGGGTCTAAGCGCAATTGGCAACAAGACTACAAAGTCTTGTCGCCATTTTGCAATTCTAATTTGCATTCTCGACCCATTTTCGTTGCCATCTAGAGCCCTGCACTGGGGTCCTAGGTCGAATTTAAACCAAGGACAACAGTCCTTGGAGCTAGTATGTTCTCCCTGTGCTTGAGTAGGTTTCCTCCGGGTACTCCGGTTTCCTCCCACACACTCCAAAGACATACCGATAGGGACCTCAGATTGTATTTATTTACGCACAGAGCCTGGAAAATTTATGCTGGTAAGTTTAACATCTGTCGTGGATAGACTTTTTGAAGGTTTTCTATGATATGCTATCCTGGAATAGCTCATTGAAAATAAATGTAGAATGCAATTTCAATACGTTTCTATGAGGAGGTAAGTTTTAGACTGGAGTCATTGGAGGTCATCTATCTTGACTTCTCCAAAGCATTTGATACTACATAAAAGGTTAGTATATAAAATGAGACTGGGAGAAAATGTCTGTATGTGGGTAAGTAACTGGGTCAGTGAGGGTGGTCATTAACAGTACTAGGCTTGAGTAAAATCGGGTTCGAACTGCTCTATCTGAACCAGATTAGTTTTTAAAACTGCTCAGAATATGCGCTCTGTACCTCAACAAAATATATTGGCTCCGCTGTGGCCTTGTTCTTTTCGTCACAAGTAACACAAGACTTAGGCTACTTTCAGACTATCGTTTCTATTTTCCGGCATTGAGATTAGTCATAGGATCTCAATCCCGGAAAAAAATGCTTCCATTTTGTCTGCATTCATTGTCAATGGGGGACAAGACATAACTCAACAGAACAGAATGCTCCAAAACGCATTCTGTTCCGTTCTCATACTGGATGCAAGTCAAGACCGGATCCGTCATGACTCACAATGCAAGTCAATGGGGACAGAAACGTTTTCTCTGACAATAGAAAACATCCGTCCCCATTGACTTTCAATGCAGTTCATAGCGGATCTGTCTTCGCTATGTTAAAGATAATACAACCGGATCCGTTCGTAATGGATACAGGTGGTTGTATTAAGTAACAGAAGCGTTTTCGCTGAACCCTGTCGGATCGGGTAAAAACACTAGTGTGAAAGTAGCCTTAGTCTTGTGCCTGTGACGTTACAGTTCGGCTCTGCGCATAAATTACGGTTTCAAAATTTGAAGCCCGAATCAGCTTCGGCTTTTGAAACAGTAATTTATGTGCAGAACGGAACTGTAATGTGTTAGCATGAGACTAAGCAAGTATTGCGTTACTTGCGACGTTTGAGGTATGGAGTGCATATTATAAAAGAATTGGGTTCAGATAGAGTAGTCCGAACCCAATTCCTTCAAGTCTAAACGGTACATACTGTGATCACAGGTAAGGTTATGCACATGGGAAGGAATAATGCAAGTCACCCGTACATACTAAATGCTAAAAACACTGGGTAACACTGACATGGAAAAGGACTTATGAATTTTAGTTGACAAATTAAACTGTAGAAACCAGTGTCAGGCAGCTGCTGCCACGTCCAATAAGATAATGGGTTACATAAAAAGGGGCATAAATGCCTGGGACGAGAACAGTCCTGCCACTTTACAAATCACTAGTTAGACCACACAGTATTTGTTTGTACAGTTCTGGGTTCCTGTTAAGACAGACATAGCAGGGCTAAAAAAGGTTTAGAGGAGGGCAACTAAAGTACTAACTGGAATGGGAGGACTACAGTACCCAGAAAGATTACCCAAAAAATTAGGGTTATTTAGTTCAAAAGACAACTGAGGGGAGATCTAATAACTATGTATAAATATATTGGGGGAAGTACAGAGATCTCTCCCACGAACTACTTATACCCAGGACTGTGACAAGGGGACATCCTCTGTGTGGCACATTGTAAGAACGAACCAATGTCAAGGGTTGAAAAAATTTGAATGGGTATTAAACAACTGAAATACTGTATTTATGGAAGATTGAACAAACGGTATAAACCATTAATGTCTAGTTACAGTTCCATGACTTTTATTAATGGAAATATACATTTTACCAGACGGATGGGGGACTCACAGAATGGTATCAAGAGCCGCATGTGGCCCCCGGTCTATAGGAGAGAAGTCTTGTACACAAACAGAGGATTCTTTTAGAGCAGTGAGACTATGGAACTCTCTGCCTGAGGAGGTGGTGGTGAATTCATTAACCACGTCAACCCCGCTAGATGAAACCCCCTTCATTAAGGGGGTTTCAGCTAGCCACTTTTTACACTTCTGCACTACACTACTTTCACCGTTTATTGCTCGGTCATGCAACTTGCCACCCAAATGAATTTTACCTCCTTTTCTTCTCACTAATAGAGCTTTCATTTGGTGATATTTCATTGCTGATGACATTTTTCACTTTCAGCTGTAAAATTTTTCAAAAAAAAAAAACATCCATATATACATTTTTCGCTAAATTTATTGTTCTACATGTCTTTGATAAAAAAATTTAAAAAAATGGTTTGGGTAAAAGTTATAGCGTTTACAAACTATGGTACAAAAATGTGAATTTCCGCTTTTTGAAGCAGCTCTGACTTTCTGAGCACCTGTCATGTTTCCTGAGGTTCTACAATGCCCACACAGTAGAAAACCCCCACAAATGACCCCATTTTGGAAAGTAGACACCCTAAGGTATTCTATGAACTCACTATGCCCATCAGCGAACTTTTTATTTTTTGTCACAAGTTAGCGGAAAATTATGATTTTTTTTTTTTCTTACAAAGTCTCATATTCCACTAACTTGTGACAAAAAATAAAAACTTCCATGAACTCACTATGCCCATCACAAAATACCTTGGGGTGTCTTCTTTCCAAAATGGGGTCACTTGTGGGGTATTTATACTGCCCTGGCATTTTAGGGGCCCATATGCGTGAGAAGTAGTTTGCAATCAAAATCTGTAAAAAATTACCGGAGAAATCCGAAAAGTGCTCTTTGGAATGTGTGCCCCTTTGCCCACCTAGGCTGCAATGAAGTGTCACACATCTGGTATCGCCGTACTCAGGAGAAATTGGGGAATGTGTTTTGGGGTGTCATTTTACATATACCTATGCTGGGTGAGAGAAATATCTTGGCAAAAGACAACTTTTCCCATTTTTTTATACAAAGTTGGCATTTGACCAAGATATTTATCTCACCCAGCATGGGTATATATAAAATGACACCCCAAAACACATTCCCCAACTTCTCTTGAGTACGGCGATACCACATGTGTGACACTTTTTTGCAGCCTAGATGCGCAAAGGTGCCCAAATTCCTTTTAAGAGGGCATTTTTAGACATTTGGATCCCAGACTTCTTCTCACGCTTCAGGGCCCCTAAAAAGCCAGGGCAGTATAAATACCCCACATGTGACCCCACTTTGGAAAGAAGACACCCCAAGGTATTCAATTAGGGGCCTGGCGAGTTCATAGAATTTTTTTTTTTTTTTTGGCATAAGTTAGCGGAAATTGATTTTTTTTCTCACTTTCCGCTAACTTGGGACAAAAATTTCAATCTTTCATGGACTCAATATGCCCCTCAGCGAATACCTTGGGGTGTCTTCTTTCCAAAATGGAGTGTTTGTACTGCCCTGGCATTTGACGGTCTCCGCAATCATTATATGTATGGCAAGCATTAGGAGTTTCTGCTATTCTCCTTATATTGAGCATACAGGAAATGAGATTTTTTTTTTCGTTCAGCCTCTGGGCTGAAAGAACAAAAATGAACGGCACAGATTTCTTCATTCGCATCGATCAATGTGGATGAAAAAATCTCTGCCAAAAAAAAAAAAAAAAAAAAAAAAAAAAAAAAGGGAGGGGAAAGGCGTCTGCCAGGACATAGGAGCTCCGCCCAACATCCATACCCACTTAGCTCATATGCCCTGGCAAACCAGATTTCTCCATTCACATAGTCGGGATTTTTTTATTTTATTTTTTTTACATATAGGAACACCGCCTCCTCCTCAGCTCATATGCCTCGGCAAACGTATCTTTTACTGCAGAGGAGAAATCTCGTCTTGCAGCGCCGCATACACCAACTTACAGCGCAATGCTTCTGTCAGAATGCACATCAGTGCTGCAGCTAGTCGATCGGTTGGTCCACCTGGAAGGTAAAGGGAAAAAAAAGTCGCAACGCAATAATTTCATTAACTTTTGAACAGAACATATAAACTTTAACTTTTTGAACTGAACATTAACCTTTTTGCTTACTGGCGATTTTATTTTTTTACCTTTATAGAACAAACCTCTCCTTCCCCATGGGTCAATGTGCAAAGCGCAAATCGCCCAAAGATCTGGCGAAGTGTGTTGTGCACTTTGTCCCAGGTGAAAGGAGACGTTTGCAGCAGCTCTGTGTGAACAGGCCCTAATAGCCCTATGTGCCTGTCCTGGTGAGATGTGATCCCTATGCTAGGTGTACCTGTGTGTGGTACTTCCGGAAACACTCCCCTAAGCATAGGGCAGGGTGGTCAGGGCAGTCAGGACAGAAATAGCGGACGACACGCCTTATTCCACTCCTGCTACAGACACGACATTTTTTCGGGGTGACGGTTGGGTTGAGGTACCGGCAACGACATTGGGGAAATGTCGCTCGTGTAGACGGCTAACTACACTGGTGGATGGGGCCACGGAACCTCCTGGGTACAGGAGGTTCTCGATGATCTCTTCCTGAAATTTGAGGAAGGATCGTGTTCTCCTAGCCTTACTGTAGAGAAAAAAATTATACAGAGCCAATTGAATCAAATAAACAGACACCTTCTTATACCAGCGTCTGGTTCTGCGGGAAACTAAATACGGAGACAACATCTGGTCATTGAAGTCCACCCCTCCCATGTGAAGGTTTAGTCGTGTACCGAGAGGGGCTTTTCAATGACACGGGTTGCTCGCTCAATTTGTATTGTCGTGTCTGCATGAATGGAGGAGAGCATGTAAACGTCACGCTTGTCTCTCCATTTCACCGCGAGCAGTTCTTCGTTACACAAGGCAGCCCTCTCCCCCCCTTGCAAGACGGGTGTAACGAGCCGTTGGGGGAAGCCCACGTGACTAGTTTGCGCTGTGCCACAGCAGCAAATCTGTTCTAGAAACAAATGCCTGAAGAGGGCCACACTTGTGTAGAAATTGTCCACATAAAGATGGTACCCCTTGCCGAATAAGGGTGACACCAAGTCCCAGACTGTCTTCCCACTGCTCCCCAGGTAGTCAGGGCAACCGATCGGCTCCAGGGTCTGATCTTTTCTCTCATAGACACGGAATTTGTGGGTATAGCCTGTGGCCCTTTCACAGAGCTTATACAATTTGACCCCATCCCGGGTGCGCTTGCTTGGGATGTATTGTTTGAAGCCAAGGCGCCAGGTAAACTGTATTAGGGACTCGTCTACGCAGATGTTTTGCTCAGGGGTATACAAATCTGCAAATTTCTGGTTGAAACGGTCTATGAGGGGCCGAATTTTGTGGAGCCGGTCAAAAGCTGGGTGGCCTCTGGGACGGGAGGTGGTGTTGTCGCTAAAGTGCAGGATGGCCTCAAAACGTGCCCTGGACATAGCAGCAGAGAACATGGGCATGTGATGAATTGGGTCCGTGGACCAATATGACCGCAATTCATGCTTTTTAGTTAGACCCATGTTGAGGAGAAGGCCCAGAAAAATTTTAATTTCGGAAACTTGGACTGGTTTCCACCGGAAAGGCTGGGCATAATAGCTTCCCGGGTTGGCGGTTATAAATTGTGTGGCATACCGGTTTGTTTCGGCCACGACTATGTCTAAGAGCTCCGCAGTCAAGAACAGCTCAAAAAATCCCAGGGCCGAACCGATCTGAGCTGTCTCAACCTGAACTCCAGACTGGGCGGTGAAAGGGGGAACTACAGGTGCGGCTGAAGTTGGGGACTGCCAATCAGGGTTTGCCAGCACCTCAGGGATTCTAGGGGGGTCTACGGGCCCGTCTTTGCGGTGGCTGCGACGGGGTAACTAATGCACGTGCCACCGTACCAGCTTCAACTGTCCTTCTGGTGCTCGCCACTTCACCAGGTTGTACGGCAGGGCTGGTACTAGGTCCAGGGAGGGCTGCGCTGCTGGTGTATGCCTCACCACGTAATCCGACAGCACCAGCCCCACTCTGCTGCCCTTGAAGCGGATCCTGCGCAACCTGTGGTCTAGTGACACGGGGCCGGGTACGCCTGGTGCTATCAGGGACCTCAGCCTCCTCGTCCGAACTTTGGGTCAGAGTGCCACTGCTTTATACAGGTTCATATTCTGACCCGCTAGATTCGTCAGATGAGGGTTCCTATTCCTCATCCGACTGGGTCAGAAGCCTGTAGGCCTCTTCAGAAGAACACCCCCTGTTTGACATTTGGGCAACTAAATTTAGGGGTATTCCCTGAGACTACCCAAGAAAAAAAAAGCAAGCCCGTCTTACAAATGGGAGGCTAGCGAAGTACCGGAGGCCACTGCGGTTGATTAAAAAAAAAATCTATATATATTTTTTGTCACTGCGGTGGGGCGGGTGTGGGCGAACGCACGTGTGGGCGACCGATCAGGCCTGATCGGGCAAACACTGCGTTTTGGGTGGAGGGCGAACTAAAGTGACACTAATACTATTATAGATCTGACTGTGATCAGTTTTTTTACAGATACTATAAAAGTACAAATGCTGATTAGCGATAAGCTAATCAGCAAATAAGGGACTGCGGTGCGGTGCGGTGGGCTGGGCACTGACTGATCCCTAAACTACCTAACCAAGGGGCCTAAACTATCCTAAAAGCTAACGGTCAATACCAGTGGGAAAAAAAAAAGTGATAGTTTACACTGATCACTTTTTTCCTTTCACTAGTGATTGACAGGGGCGATCAAAGGGGTGATAAAAGGGTTAATTGGGGTGCAGGGGGTGATGTTTGGTGTACTAACTGTGAAGCCTGCTCCTCTGCTGGATCCAACCAACAGGACCAGCAGAGGAGCAGGGAAGCCATATAACAGATCATATTTACTAATATGATTTGTTATCTGGCCTTTGATTGGATTTTTTTAAAATCATCAGCTTGCCAGCCGCGATCATTGGCTGGCAAGCTGATGACGCGACCCCCCTTGAAGAAATGCCGGCCCGCATTGCGCATACGCGGGCCGGCTAAGCGCGTCATCTTGCGTCTCGCGAGATGACGCGTATATGCGTCAGTCTGCTTGCAGCTGCCGCCTCCGGACCGCGAATCTGCATTAGGCGGTTAAAAGAACGTTCAACAGGGGTATAGATGCATTTCTGGAGTGTAAAAAAAAAATAAAAAATTAGACTTACCGGTTCTAAGTTTTTGACGGCTCTACTATGAGATTGACCCTTGACCTCTGTAGGGGCAGGAACACACCCACAGTGCTTTCCAAATTACCAAGTGGGTGTAGCCTTAACCTAGGCAATATATACATAGTATTAATTCATACTCAACCCCTCCTTAAATCTCAGGGAGGGGGGGGGGGGGGATCTGGGCCGTCATGGTGGACTCAAGTAAACAGAATTACCGGTAAGTCCAATTACGGTTTTTCCATTTCGTCCACCATGACGGCTCTACTATGAGAACTACCAGATTATTAAATAGGGTGGGTAACTGCTTGTAGAACCTTCTGACCAAAGGTTAAATCCGCAGAAGCTGACACATTAATTCGGTAATGTTTGATAAAAGTAACTTATATTCGACCAGGTGGCTGCTTTACAAATCTTGTCTAGGGAGACACCTCCTCTTTCTGCCCATGAAGACGCCATAGCTCCTGTAGAGTGAGCTTTTATATTCGTGGGACTATCTAGACCCAACTTCTGATAGCAGAAAATAATAGTAGATCTAATCCATCTTCCGATCGTGGCTTTGGATGCCTTCTTCCCCCTGTTTAAACCTGCATACTGAATGAAAAGGTTATCATCTTTCCTAAATTCTTTTGTTGAATCTAGGTATTGTATGATAGTATCCCGAACATCCAGGAGCTGGAACTGATCTTGTGATGGGCAGTCCTTGGGAAAGGATGGAAGGATGGATGATCTCTTGGTCTCTGTGAAAGTCCGACACCACTTTTGGGAGAAAACCCGGATCTAAACGTAAAACTATTCTGTCCGGGAAGATAGTGAGGTATGGTTCCCTACAGGACAGCGCCTGGATTTCACCCAGACGTCTGGCTGAAGTAATTGCCACTAGGAAGGCCGCTTTTAAAGATAGGCGTTTAAGAGATATATCCTGTATAGGAGAAAAAGGCGAATTCGTAAGATTTCTTAGGACCAAGTTTAGATCCCATTGAGGCGTCCTAGGGGTTAGGGAAGGTCTCAATCTTGAGGCAGCTCTTATGAACCTCCTTATCCACCTATGACTGGCCAGGTCCGTATCATAACAAGCCCCCAAAGCCAAGACCTGTACTTCGAGAGTACTTGGTCTAAGGCCCAGATCTAACCCTCGTTGGAGGAAGTCTAGCACTTTTTTAATATTTGGGGAAGAGTTTACGGGAGGAGTCTGGCCTAGCCAACTACAATATTTTTTCCATATCTTAAGATACATAGCAGAAGAAACTTCTTTCCTGCTGGACTTAAGGGTGTTTATGACTTTCTCTGATAGCCCCCTGCTTTTTAGGATTTCGTGTTCAGGATCCAGGCTGATAGTTTGAAAAGACCTGGATTCTGGTGAAGAATTGGACCCTGAGAAATAATGTCCTCCTGTGGGGGGGGGGGGGGGGGGGGTTTATCCAGGGTTCTTCCAGAGCTAGTTCTTTTAACACTGGGAACCAATTCCTTTTAGTCCTGTACGGGACAACCAGTATTACTGTTACCGAGTCCGATATTATTTTCTGCAGCAACCTGGGTATTAATGGCAAAGGGGGGGGGGGGGGGGGGCATAGGCTAGATCCCAAGACCACCTGACTGAAAATGCGTCTGTCGCCCAAGGGTTGTCTCTTGGGTTTAGGGAGCAAAAGGGATGGACCTTTGCGTTCTTTTTTGATGCAAACAGGTCTATCTTGGGGGGGTCCCCCACCTCCTGGTAATCTGATCGAATACGATTGAGTTTAGGGCCCATTCCCCTGGATCTATGGTTACTCTGCTGAGAAAATCCACCTGTATGTTTTTCGTACCCTTTAGATGGATAGCTGTGATGGAGAGAACATTCTTTTCCGCCCAGGAAAATATAGGATTACACTTACCGGTAATCATTTTTCCTTGAGCCTATGACAGCACCCATGGATAGCATCCGCCCCCTTCCTCAGGACAGGAAACAGGAAGCACAGCCTCTTCAAAAGGGAAGTACAACCCCCATCATGCCAGTCCTATTCCAAGAACTAAGGAGACAAAAACACTACACCACAAATCCACAACAGAACAAATGCTCATCTCTGTGTGCAAACACGTATACATCTCTCTATATATTCTAAAATTCTCTCTTTTTTTTTTTATTATATATTTTTATTATTATTATTTTTATTTTTATTTTTATTATTATTATTATTTTTTTTTTTATATATATATATATTTTTTTTTTTTATTGTAAGGGAGGGAATTAGGCGGGTGCTGTCATAGGCTCAAGAAAAAATGATTACCGGTAAGTGTAATCCTATATTTCCCACCTCGCCTATGACAGCACCCATGGATATCTAGGCGAGATCAACCTAGGGTGGGACAACTGCTTGGAGGACTTTACGCCCAAATCCCAAACCCTCCTGTGAAGGAAGCTGCAGCCTATAGTGCTTAAAGAAGGTATGAGCAGAACTCCAAGTAGCTGCTCTGCAAATCTGGTCAATAGAAGCGGAAGCTCTTTCTGCCCAGGATGTAGACACTGCTCTTGTTGAGTGTGCTCCAAACCCGGCAGGAGGAGGAACCCCTTTAGAGGAATATGCCAGATAGATGGCTTGTTTTATATACCTGGCTATGGACTGAGAGGAAGCCGGGGAGCCCTTCTTCTGTCCCTGAAAGGAAACTACCAGCTTAGAGGACAACCTCCATTCCTGAGTGGCCAAAAGGTATTGGATTAGACACCTTCTAACATCGAGGCAATGAAATTCCCTTTCCTTCTGATTCTTGGGTGAGGAACAGAAGGAAGGTAAAACTATATCCTGAGACCGATGAAAGGATGATGAAACCTTTGGAAGGAAGGCAGGGTCAGGAGATAGAATAACCCTATCTTCTAAGATATTGAGATACGGTTTTTCGATAGAGAGGGCCGAAATCTCACTCACTCTTCTAGCGGAAGTAATGGCTAGCAAGAAAACTAATTTAAAGGTCAAGATTTTAATAGAGACGTCCTCAATGGGCTCAAAGGGATCTCCGGTTAAGGCAGACAGGACTAGGTTCAAATCCCAGGGGGGAACTCTGGATTTCTGGGCGGGAACGAGTCTAGAAATTGCAACTACAAATCTCTTAATCCAGGGGTGGTCTGCTAACTTATACTCAAAGAGAGCACTTAAGGCAGAGATATGGACCTTTAACCACCTCCGGACCGCCTAACGCACATGTGCGTTCCGGAGGTGGCAGGGCTGCGCACAGTCACGCATATACGCGTCATCTCGCGATACGCGAGATTTCCTGTGAACGCGCGCACACAGGCGCGCGCGCTCACAGGAACTGAAGGTAAGCGAGTGGATCTCCAGCCTGCCAGCGGCGATCGCTCGCTGGCAGGCTGGAGATCCGAATTTTTTAACCCCTAACAGGTATATTAGACGCTGTTTTCATAACAGCGTCTAATATACCTCCTACCTGGTCCTCTGGTGGTCCCCTTTGTTAGGATCGACCACCAGAGGACTCAGGTAGGTCAGTACAGTCGCACCAAACACCACACTACACTACACCCCCCCCCCCCGTCACTTATTAACCCCTTATAAACCCCTGATCACCCATGATCACCCCATATAAACTCCCTGATCACCCCCCTGTCATTGATCACCGCCCTGTTATTGATCACCCCCCTGTCAGGCTCCGTTCAGACATCCGCATGATTTTTACGGGTCCGATCCATGGATCCATGGATCCGTAAAAATCATGCGGAAGTCTGAATGGAGCCTTACAGGGGGGTGATCAATGACAGGCGGGTGATCACCCATATACACTCCCTGATCACCCCCTGTCATTGATCACCCCCCTGTCACTGATCACCCCCCCTGTAAGGCTCCATTCAGACGTCCGCATGATTTTTACGGATCCATGGATACATGGATCGGATCCGCAAAACACATGCGGACGTCTGAATGGAGCCTTACAGGGGGTGATCAATGACGGGCGGGTGATCACCCATATACACTCCCTGATCACCCCCTGTCATTGATCACCCCCCTGTCAGGCTCCATTCAGACGTCCGCATGCGTTCTGTGGATCCGATCCATGTATCCATGGATCCGTAAAAAATCATGCGGATGTCTGAATGGAGCCTTACAGGGGGGGTGATCAGTGACAGGGGGGTGATCACCCTGATTACCCTGATCACCCCCTGTCATTGATAACCCCCCTGTAAGGCTCCATTCAGACGTCCGCATGCGTTCTGTGGATCCGATCCATGTATCCATGGATCCGTAAAAAATCATGCGGATGTCTGAATGGAGCCTTACAGGGGGGGTGATCAGTGACAGGGGGGTGATCAGGGAGTCTATATGGGTGATTACCCCCCTGTCATTGATCACCCCCCTGTCATTGATCACCCCCCTGTCATTGATCACCCCCCTGTCATTGATCACTCCCCCCCTGGTAAGGCTCCATTCAGCCATTTTTTTTGGCACAAGTTAGCGGACATTTTTTGTCTGTTTTTGTTTTCGTTTTTTCTTACTAAGTCTCATATTCCACTAACTTGTGTCAAAAAATAAAATCTCACATGGACGCACCGTACCCCTCACGGAATCCAAATGCGTAAACATTTTTAGACATTTATATTCCAGACTTCTTCTCACGCTTTAGGGCCCCTAAAAAGCCAGGGCAGTATAAATACCCCACATGTGACCCCATTTCGGAAAGAAGACACCCCAAGGTATTCCGTGAGGGGCATATTGAGTCCATGAAAGATTGAAATTTTTGTCCTAAGTTAGCGGAAAGTGAGACTTTGTGAGAAAAAAAAAAAAAAAAAAAAAAAAAAAAAAAATCAATATCCGCTAACTTATGCAAAAAAAATAAAAAATTCTAGGAACTCGCCATGCCCCTCATTGAATACCTCGGCGTGTCTTCTTTCCAAAGTGGGGTCACATGTGGGGTATTTATACTGCCCTGGCTTTTTAGGGGCCCTAAAGCATGAGAAGAAGTCTGGGATCCAAATGTCTAAAAATGCCCTCCTAAAAGGAATTTGGGCCCCTTTGCGCATCTAGGCTGCAAAAAAGTGTGACACATCTGGTATCGCCGTACTCAGGAGAAGTTGGGGAATGTGTTTTCGGGTGTCATTTTACATATACCCATGCTGGGTGAGAAAAATATCTTGGTCAAATGCCAACTTTGTATAAAAAAATGGGAAAAGTTGTCTTTTGCCAAGATATTTCTCTCACCCAGCATGGTTATATGTAAAATGACCCCCCAAAACACATTCCCCAACTTCTCCTGAGTACGGCGATACCAGATGTGTGACACTTTTTTGCAGCCAAGGTGGGCAAAGGGGCACCTTTCAGATTTCGCAGGCCATTTTTTACACATTTTGATTTCAAGGTACTTCTTACACATTTGGGCCCCTAAATTGCCAGGGCAGTATAACTACGCCACAAGTGACCCCATTTTGGAAAGAAGACACCCCAAGGTATTCCGTGGGGGGCACGGCGAGTTCCTAGAATTTTTTATTTTTTATCACAATTTAGCGGAAAATGCTGATTTTTCTTTTTTTTCTTTTTTCCTTACAAAGTCTCATATTCCACTAACTTGCGACAAAAAATAAAAAATTCTAGGAACTCGCCATGCCCCTCACGGAATACCTTGGGGTGTCTTCTTTCCAAAATGGGGTCACTTGTGGGGTAGTTATACTGCCCTGGCAATTTAGGGGCCCAAATGTGTGAGAAGAACTTTGCAATCAAAATGTGTAAAAAATGCCCTGCAAAATCCGAAAGGTGCACTTTGGAATATGTGCCCCTTTGCCCACCTTGGCAGCAAAAAAGTGTGACACATCTGGTATCGCCGTAGTCAGGAGAAGTTGGGCAATGTGTTTTGGGGTGTCATTTTACATATACCCATGCTGGGTGAGAAAAATATCTTGGTCAAATGCCAACTTTGTATAAAAAAATTGGAAAAGTTGTCTTTTGCCAAGATATTTCTCTCACCCAGCATGGGTATATGTAAAATGCAAAACACATTCCCCAACTTCTCCTGAGTACGGCGATACCAGATGTGTGACACTTTTTTGATGCCAAGGTGGGCAAAGGGGCACATATTCCAAAGTGCACCTTTCGGATTTCACCGGTCATTTTTTACAGATTTTGATTGCAAAGTACTTCTCACACATTTGGGCCCCTAAATTGCCAGGGCAGTATAACTACGCCACAAGTGACCCCATTTTGGAAAGAAGACACCCCAAGGTATTCCGTGAGGGGCATGGCGAGTTCCTAGAATTTTTTATTTTTTGTCGCAAGTTAGTGGAATATGAGACTTTGTAAGGAAAAAAAGAGAAAAAAATAATAAAAAATCATCATCATTTTCCGCTAACTTGTGACAAAAAATAAAAAGTTCTATGAACTCACTATGCCCATCAGCGAATACCTTAGGGTGTCTACTTTCCGAAATGGGGTCATTTGTGGGGTTTTTCTACTGTTTGGGCATTGTAGAACCTCAGGAAACATGACAGGTGCTCAGAAAATCAGAGCCAAATTCACATTTTTGTACCATAGTTTGTAAATGCTATAACTTTTACCCAAACCATTTTTTTTTTGCCCAAACATTTTTTTTTAATCAAAGACATGTAGAACTATAAATTTAGCGAAAAATTTATATATGGATGTCGTTTTTTTTGCAAAATTTCACAGCTGAAAGTGAAAAATGTCATTTTTTTGCAAAAAAATCGTTACATTTTGATTAATAACAAAAAAAGTAAAAATGTCAGCAGCAATAAAATACCACCAAATGAAAGCTCCATTAGTAAGAAAAGGAGGTAAAATTCATTTGGGTGGTAAGTTGCATGACCGAGCGATAAACGGTGAAAGTAGTGTAGTGCTGAAGTGTAAAAAGTGGCCTGGTCATGAAGGGGGTTTCACCTAGCGGGGCTGAAGTGGTTAAAGTACTGGGCCTCAGCTTTTTATTCCAGCCTTCCTGGAGGAAGCTCAGGACTAGAGGTAACTCCGGGGGATCCAAGACATTAACTGGCCTGTTTGCAAATCGAAGGAAGGCCCTCCAAACTCTCAAATAGATTTTTGAGGTAACAGGTTTTCTGCTGGATCAAAGGGTGTCTATCACCTCCCCGGAAAGACCCTTCATCTCTAGGATCTGCCTCTCAACAGCCAGGCTGTCAAGTGCAGGCTCTCCAACTGTGGATGAAGTAATGGTCCCTGAACTAGTAGTCCCGGGAAGACTGGAAGTACCCAGGGGTCTGCTACAGACATCCTCCTTAGCCAGGAAAACCAGACCCTCCTGGGCCAAAAGGGGGCTATAGTAATTACTAGGGCCTTCTCCTCCCGAATCTTCTTCAGGACTCTTGGGAGTAGCTTTATAGGAGGGAAGGCGTACAGGAGGCCTACTCTCCATGACTGCGCCAAAGCGTCCACTGCCGTGGGCCGTTCTAGTGGGGATAGAGAGTAGAACCTTTTCACTTTTCTGTTTCCCCTTGTGGCAAAGAGATCCACCACCGGGAGACCCCAGAGAGCCACGATGTCGTTGAAGACCTGTTGATCTAGGGACCATTCCCCCTGCCGAACACAATGCCTGCTCAGAAAGTCTGCCTTCACATTCTCCTTTCCCTTTAAGTGTACCGCCCTGATCGATGGAAGGAAATCCTCTGCTATCTCGAAAATCTCCCTGGTGAGAGACATTAGATCTGGCGATCTCGTCCCCCCCTGACGATTGATATAGGCTACTGCCGTCATGTTGTCGGAGTAGATTAAGACGTTTCTGCCTTTTAAAAGGTGGAGGCATTTCTTTAAGGCCATGAGGATCGCCAGGAGTTCCTTGAAGTTGTGAGATCTGGGAACTATCTCCTGATCCCACTGTCCCTGCAGAAGTAGAGATTCTGTGTGAGCTCCCCACCCCCAGGGACTTGCGTCTGTAGTCAGAGAGAGGGGATCCTGCATTGACCAAGGGACTCCTCGCTGAAGGTTGGAAGGTTCTGTCCACCACTCTAAATCTTTTATTGTACGAGTTGAAAGGTAGAAGAGGGAATCCAAGGATAGGGGATCTTTGTCCCAAACTCCCAGGATCTGCAGCTGAAGTGACCTCGAGTGGAAGTGGGCCCATTCCACCCCCGGGATTGTGGCCGTCATTAGGCCCAGAACTGACATAGCCTCTCTTAGAGAGATGGAACGGCGAGCCACAATGTCCTGAACCCTGGAGACTAGTAGAGAAACCTTCTGTGTCGGGAGAAAACACATCTGCTTCTAGGAGTCCAGGAGCAGCCCCAGAAAGGTGCATATCTGGCTTGGTACGAGATTGGATTTCTGGAGATTTAACTCCCAACCCAACTTTACCAGCACCTCCCTGACACAGGCAATTCCCTCGGATAATTGTCCCGGTGTCTGAGAGAGAAGCAGGAAATCGTCTAGATAGGGAATGACAATCAGATCCCTCTCCCTCAGATGAGCCATCATCTCTGCTACAATCTTCGTGAAAAGCCTGGGTGCCTGAGACAACCCAAACGGCAGGGCCCGAAACTGTACGTGTAGGAGTCTGTCCGGGAACTGAACTGCTACTCTCAGGTACTTCTGGTGACTGGGATGGATTGGGACGTGGTAATAAGCGTCCCTGAGGTCCAGGGTCGCCATGTAGCAGCCCAGGAATAAATTCGGAATTATGGAACTGATAGTCTCCATACGAAACCTCTCGTACACCAGATATTTGTTGAGCAGCTTGAGATTTATTATGGTTCGGAAGGTGCCATTCGGCTTCTTTACAAGAAAAAGAGTCGAATAATAGCCCCTCTCCCTCTCTTGAGCTGGAACCTCCTGCAGGACCCTCTTCTTTAGTAAATCTGCAACTTCCAGACGCAATGCTTCTAGCTTCTCTGGGCTGGAGCGATAGTCCGTCAAAACGAACCTTTCTGGAGGAGTTCTCAGGAAGTTCAGGCAATAGCCCTGTGAAATGATTGAGAGGATCCAGGGGCTGTTTGAGATCTTCCGCCATTGATCTGCGAAGAGGGAGAGACGACCTCCAACCGGGCATCTGGCGTCATTGCGGAGGCTTCTTAGAGGCCTCTCCACCTGAAAAAAGAAACCCTTTGCTCCTTGGGCGCATTACCAGACTGCCTGGGAGTTTCTCTTCTCTTAAAAGTTAAATCTGGCCGACTGAGAACGAAAGGGCTTCTTAGGAGGCTGCTGATGAATAGAAGGGAAACCCTTTTTTCTGTCAGAGGCCTTTTCCAGCAGATCATCCAACGTGGGCCCGAAGAGAAATTCACCCTGACAGGGAATAGCACATAATTTCGCCTTCGACCCTGCATCCCCCTTCCAGTCTTTTAGCCAAATCGCCCGACGGGCGGAATTTGAAAGAGCTGCGGCTCTTGCTGACAGCTTCAGGGAGTCCACTGAGGCATCCGCTAAGAAGTCAATGGCACTGTACAGAGTTGGGAATGACGAGAGGAGTTGTTCCATGGGCGCTCCTTTCTTCATCTGCTCCTCCATCTCCTTCATCCAGACCTTTAAGGACCTGGCCACAGAAGTGGCGGCTATAGCGGGCCTAAAAGAACCAGCCGTCGCCTCCCAGTTCTTTTTTAAATAGACCTCTGCTCTTCTGTCCATAGCATCTTTTAGAGTTCCCGCGTCTTCAAACGGGAGGGCTGCTCTCTTAGAGATTTTTGCTACCGGAGCATCCAACTTTGGGGCTCTATCCCAATCAGCAGAGGCTTTGTCCTCAAAGGGATACTTCCTTTTTAGGGCAGAAGGCACGAAAAATTTTCTGTCCGGCCTGCTCCATTCATTCTTAATAACCGAAGTTATGTTCTCGTGCACATCAAAACATTTCAATCTTCTGGGACCTAGGCCCTCGAACATGGAATCCCTCATAGACTGGGGTTCTGCTTGATCATCAAGCCCCATAGTTGCCCTGACAATCCCGACTAGAGCATTAATGTACTCTGGGAGGAACAAGGGTCTCCCCGCCAGCTGCTCGTCCTGTGAATGATCCGAGGATGGAAGTTCTCCCTCCTCCTCTAACCCGGATAACAGCTCCTGATCGCTCGAAGCGGGAATAGAGACCGCGGCGGAAGTACTAGGGCGATCTTCAAGCAGATTACTCAAGGATTCTTTAACTGTTTCTCTGACTTCATCCTTGATAATCTTCTTTAGGCTTGATAAGAGAGAGGGGGCCTCATCCTCCAATAATTTGCCTATGCAGGCCTGACATGCAGGTTTGCCCCAACCGGACGGTAGCTTCCTCTTGCAAATAGCACAGCCCCGCTCCTTGGACCTTGACCCCCTTCTCTCTTTAGAAGTCTAAACACATAAAGCAAAGACAACCATCAGGTACTGAGATAAATGGAAAAAGCAGGGCATTCGCCCCTCTCAACCGCTGTGCATCCACCCTGTCCCTTAGGACAGGAAACAGAACTGGCATGATGGGGGTTGTACCTCCCTTTTGAAGAGGCTGTGCTTCCTGTTTCCTGTCCTGAGGAAGGGGGCGGATGCTATCCATGGGTGCTGTCATAGGCGAGGGGGGAAATATTTTTTCTGCCAATTCCTTTAAGCTTGATGATCGTGTGCCCTCCCTGATGTTTCAGGTATGCCACGGCTGTTACGTTGTTAGAGAGGATTTTTAGGTGTTTTTTCGGAGACCTTGTCCTGCGATACCTTCAGTACTTCCCAGATTGCCCTCAGTTCTGTGATTTGAGGAATATTTTCTCATGGCGTCCGACCAAGTGCCCTGGTAATTTAGCAAGCCTATTTTTGCTCCCCATCCTGTACCACTTGCATCCGTGTTTATTTGAATCTCCGGATCTTTTACCCAGGGTACACCTTTTTGCAGGTTTTTCTCTTTCGTCCACCATTTTAAATCTGATATTACCCGATTCGGGATGGGGATTTCTTTCTCTTGTCCCAAATTCTCAGGATCCAAGATT
Organism: Bufo gargarizans; assembly: GCF_014858855.1. Classification (NCBI taxonomy): domain Eukaryota; kingdom Metazoa; phylum Chordata; class Amphibia; order Anura; family Bufonidae; genus Bufo; species Bufo gargarizans. Next base: position 220,035,247 of record NC_058085.1, on the reverse strand, counting down.
GGAGAATCCTGGTGTGGGCCTGAGACCAAGACACCGCTGTTATGCAGGAGGTCATCGTACCTAGGAGGCTCATGGCATTGCGAATGGAGCACTGGGATTGACTTTGGAATTTTTGTGTTTTGTCCATAAACTACGTAATTTTTTCCTGAGGGAGGGATGTAACCTGGGAGACCGAGTCCAGGATTACTCCCAGAAATTTCATCTTGGTTGATGGGATTAAACTTGATTTTTTCAGGTTTATTACCCAACCCAGGTCTGAAAATCTGTGCATCAGGTCTCTGGTAATGCTGGTTGTCTCCTGCTCCGAGGATCCTAGGACCAGAAAATCCTGGGAAAAGTATGGGAAAATGTTTTATCCCTTCTGCTCTCAGGGGGGGATATCATTTCTACTACCCTTGGTGCAGATGAGATTCCAAAGGGTAACACGGTGAACTAGAAGTGTCTTACAACTCCTGAGCTGTCCACTAGGGCAAACCTGAGGAATTTTTGCAACGATCTGTTTATGGGGACGTGATAGTACGCGTCTTTTAAGTCTATGGACGTCATGAAGTCTCCTGTTCTGATCAGGGGGAATGATGGATGTTACGGATTCCATCCTGAATTTCCTGTATGCGACTGCTTTGTTAAATCCTTTTAGATTTATAATAGTGCAGAAGGTACCATCTGTTTTTTGTACCAGAAATAAACTGGAATAATAACTCCTTCCTCTTTGTGTACTTGGGACTTCTGTCACAACGCCTGAGTCTATAAGCTGCAGGATACCCTGCCAGATTTTTTTTCTATAATTTTGGGGCTGCGAGAGGTTATTTTTAACCTCTTTGGAGGGGTTGAGGAAAATTCTATCCGGTAGCCATCCCAAATTATGTTTAAGGCCCATGGATTTTTTGTAATGGACTCCCACTGGGACAGAAAATTCTGCAGTCTTCCCCCTACTCTGGAGTCATTGTTTATTTCGGGGGTTAAGAAGGAAACCTCTGCCTTTTCCCCCTTTCTGGTAACTCCACCTACCCCCCTTCCCTTTGCCCCTATAGGGTCTAGTTTGGGAATTGGAGGAACGAAAGGGCCTCTTTTTGGTCTCTTCTGGAAAACCCTTCTTTTTATCTGCAGCCTTTTCCAGGATAGAGTCTAATACAGGTTCAAAAAAGTATTCCCCAGAAAACGCTATGGAGCATAGCTTGGCTTTTGATGCTCTATCCCCTCCCCAGGCTTTCATCCACAAAGCTCTCCTTGCAGAATTGGTAAGGGCCGCATCCTTAGCGGCGAACCTCACCGATTCCGCCGAGGCATCCACTAAGAAGGCCGTGGCAGATCTGAGGAGTGGGATAGAGCTCAATATTTCCTCTCTAGGAGTCTTGTTTTTGATATGCTCTTCTAGTTCGTTAAGCCAAAAACACATAGATCTTGCGACCGATGTTGCGGCTATGTTGGTTTTGACCCCAAACATAGCTGCCTCCCAGGATTTTTTTTTAGGAGAGAGTCGGCTTTCCTTTCCATTGGGTCCTGTAGTTGTGAAGAGTCCTCAAATGGGAGGGAAATCTTAACCACTTTCGCCACTTGGATGTCAATTTTGGGGGTTTCGTTAAATAATTTGACGTCCGCTGGATCAAACAACAACCCGTTTCTGAATTCACAAGATACCCCCAGTCTTCTCTCGGGGTCAGTCCACTCGTCTAAATTCATTGGAAAAACTTTATTTTTTAGCTCTGAGTCCCCCGAACATCTCGTCTAAGATGGACCTTGGTTTTTTCACCTTCTCAATCCCCATGGTTGCTCTAACAGCTCCCAATAGCTCCTCCATATCCTCGGAAGAAAATAAGCATTTCTTACTATCTTCCATTATCTCACCCTCTGATAGAACGTCAAGATCTACATTCTGTCTAGAGGTGGAGGCCTCCTCGTCCATGATCTCCGAAACGGGGAGATCTCCGAGGATGGGGCGGATAATCTATTTTTTTTTTGCCGGAGGTGTAGAAGGGACTGATCTGAGGGAGGCCAAAGAGGACTTAATTTCATTCTGAATAAGTGTTTTGACCTCAGACAAAATTGACGGTTGCTCCTCTTTTAGAAGAAGATCTTTTAAGCAACTCCGGCAGACCTTCTTTCTATAATTCTCAGGAAGCCTTTTACTACAAGTTGCACATCTTTGAACTTTAGACCTTGTTCTGGGCTCTTTAACTCCCTATAAGAGAGGAGCAGCCAGGTATCAATAGACAAAACAGGCAAGTAGGTAAAAAAAGATACATCATTTAGTCCTTTCCCCACAGGGGAACTCACTGTTGGAGTAGCCGAGGGAGTTTCAGAGTCCATCTGGGCTGTAGAGGCGTCCGGGGCTTCAGGAGCAGACATCAGTGCTGTATGCGCCAGGAGGAAGATCGGTGCCACTGCCTGTTTGAATCTGCCGCCACAAGTCTGACGTCACCGCCGTGCGCCCGATCCAAGTTCCGCCCCTTCCGCCTCCAGCCGCCGGGAGCAGAGAGTAATGCTGAGGCTTCCCCAGAGTCGGCGTTCAGCATGCTCCTGCGTCCCTGCGGTCAGCTTCCTTAACATAGGGAAGGGGGACCGCACTGTGGGGAGGGATATAGGCTCCTGAAGCAGAAGCAAGATCGGCTCCATATGGATCCCCTGCCCAGCTTTGGACCAGACCGCAGGAGGGCAAGGGAAGAGGACAGAATCCTCAGGTATTTCTAAAATAATAAAAACTTTCTTCACCTCCACCAGGAGGGCTCTGTGTGGTTGACCCTGTACGGACAGGAAACACTGAGGGTGAGTGTGGGTGTGGGCCTTTTAAACTCTGTGTTCCTGCCCCTACAAAGGTCAAGGGTCAATCTCAAAGTAGAGCCGTCATGGTAGACGAAATGGAAATTACAGGTTACAGTTACTAGAATTCTGGAGAAGGGCCATTGATCCAGGGAGTTATTCCAATTGCCCAATTGAAGTAAAGAAGGATTTTTTTCCCCCCTAAAATTGGATTCAACCTCATGAGGGTTTTTAGTCTTCCTCTGGATCAACGTTGCAGGATAACAAGCTGAAATGGATGGACGGCTTTCTTTTTACAGCCTAATAAACTGGGGGGGGGGGGGGTTATTAAACTGTTGTAAAGTAGAACAGGCTTAGTTGCCCATAGCAACCAGTTTACACCTTTTATTTTTCAAAGATCCTTCGGAAAATGAAAAGGTGGAATCCGATTGGGTGCTATGGGCAACTGAGCCAGTTCTACTTTACACCAGTTTGATATATCTTCCCCTAGGTTACTATTTCAGCAAATGTGTTATCATGTAGACAAAGTTAAAAGGGGTTGGTCCATCTTGTACATTGGGGCATATGGGGGATAGTCCCCCAATGTCTGAATGGTGCGAGTCGCACTTCTCTCCAAATGACCATACACCACTGGTTCCATGACCAAATCAATGTAACACTGAGCTGTTAGTGAACCTGAAATGAGGACTAGAGGGTTCAGGCTACTGTATATTATGCCAACCTACACTGTAGTCCCCCAAGTAGGATTGGTGCAACACCACCTTGTGAAGGCCTCTTAATGGCATTGCCCACATGGTCTCAGCCTCCATTGCCATCTTGCTTTGTACCACAATAGCCTTTGCGAATGGAGGCTTGAGGTCAATGAAACTGCTGTAGTTGGACCTCTGGCTCATAGCCCATAGTCATTCAAACGCCTTCTGATGATTGTGTAGACACCATTTGCCACTCTTGGCTTAGGATGTGATGTCCAATTTTAATAGCAGTACAGAATGGATCATTGCCATTATTTTAATCAGATAGTGCTGAGGTTCGCCTTTTTGCACCTCTTGCCGCTATTGTAGTTTGTTGTTCTCTCAACCACCAGGACACACAAACAATGATCTGTGCAGACATGTAGGCCTAGGAGCATAATAATCTGTCGGAATAAACAAAGGGCTCTCAGTTCAAGGATACTGTCCCTTTCAGTTTGCTACAAGTGGCAATGATTGGTACGGCAACGAACAGGAGGCATCGCACAATCATCACTAAAACTTGATCCAATTTTTGAGATTTTACATGGCTAAAAATAAAATTTGCTTCCAATCTGGCTTTTATGCCTCTCCCACATGCCACAGATGGGAGTTAGGTGCTTGCAAATGTAATCTGCAGATTTTAGATACATCTATTTTCTCAATTTGCATAACCTTACGACTTGTCTTCCTTGGTATTGTAATTTCAAAACTGATGCATTCTGAGAGGATCCTTTTCCATTCATTATGCATTAGGGCAAAACTGATCCACTTTGGACCGCTTGTGAGAGCCCTGAACGGATCTCACAAAAGCCAAAAACACCAGTGTGAAAGTAGTCTTAGCCCCATTGTTTCTTTTTTTGTTAGCCATTAGAGGTATAAGTGTGGGTTCACACCTGAGCATACTCTGTATGCACTCTTTACAGGCGCTTCTATCGGGCGTTTACATACACAGGAAAGAAACAAGCAAACGCCCATTGTCGTGCGTTCCCGCTAATGTCTATGTGCGGGAATGCGCGACAATACGCCCCAAAGAAGCTCCTGTACTTCTTGGGGCGTAGGGCATTTTACATCACGTTCATACGCGCTGTAAAACGCTCAGGTGAGAACCATGCCCATAGGGAATCATTGGTTCTTGCCTGTTGAGCGTTTTACATCGCGTAGGAACGCGCTGTAAAACGCTCAGGTGTGAACTGGCAAGACTCTTACTTTGTTTCTCTTATTTAAAACGACATAATAGGTATTTCAACTTCTGTAATGACCTGTACAATAAGATGATCACATTTCATATATACAGTGTAAAAAAAATTAAAAATAATGCCCAAATTGCTGCCAATCCCCCCCCCCCAAATAAAGAAAAAAAAAAAAAACACGATAAAAAAAAAAAACACGATAAAAAAGTTGTATGGTCCCTCTAAGTGGCTCCAATGAAAAACTCTGAACTCGCACACAAAAAAAAAATAATAATTAATTGCCTAAAAGTAGCCCAAGATGTCTTTTAAAGTTATACATTACAATACAACATTCCACATGCCTGCCGATTAGCAGTTTCAAAGCAGCTCTGGGGCCACAACTACATATCTCAAGCAGTTATGTAGTGGATGGAGCTAGTTAGTGCACACTGCTAACACTGAACCCCCGCCCATCATATACTCATAGTCTATTCCTGGAATCAGCAACCTCCAGCACACCAGGTGTTCAAAACTACAACTTCAAGAGTACTCTTTTTGCTTCTAAAGGAGTTACAACAACAGCAGAGTAAGGGCTCATGCACACGACCGTATGCCATCCGAGACATACAGTCCGTGACTGGAATACATCGCGAGCACAGGAGCACACAGCATCATCGGTTACTATGATACTGTGCGCATCGGACCGCCCGCAAGACTATTGTCCTGCATTCATATGAGTGCAGGACAGTAGTCCTGCAGGCGGCCCTATGCGTACAGTATCATAGTAACCTATGCGCTCCCGTGCGCACGATGTATGCCGCTCCAGGTCAGATGGTCCGCTCACGCGTGGCGTAGGAGCGCTATTTTACCAAAACAGGCAAGGTGGCAACATCAGCGGGGAGTACCCCGCAAACTGGGGGGGCTTTTGGACAGACCTCCAGGCAGAATCCTACCTGATCCCTTTTGCTGGGTTCCAGCATCTTCCCTTTGCCTGTATCAACATATGGCTTGACAAGGGCAATGCATCTGCTGCAGCAGTGAGATTCCCCCATGTGTGGTATGACCCATTGATATGACAAATGGGGGACAGATCACCACTGCAGCAGCCATGTGGCCCATGTCAAACCTGAGAGCTGCAGTGGCACAAGAAGAGAAAGGAGCCAGAATCCAACAGCAAAGACCAGGGGGGTATGATTCTCTCTGCAGGTCCAGCCACACTCGATGGGGGAAGTCTGTCTGAAAGATCCCCCAGGGTGAACAACTGCTTTAAGGCTTCGTGCACACATACGTGGACCAAAGTCCGTGAAAACCCCACCTGCCGTCTGCTGAGCGCACGGCGTCACTGGTTGCTATGACGCTGCGCGCTTCGTGCACTCAGCAGGATGAGATTTCATGTACCGTGCTCCACGGATGTGTGCATGACACCATATAGAGTAAAATATTCCTTTAAAAAAAAAATAATAAATCTAAGGAGTATATTTACTCTGTTGAATGATAAATAGTTATTTGTCAATACCCACTATACCATGAATGAAAACAGAGGTAAAAGTTCTCTCTGGGCGTCTTTATGAAGGAATGTGATGTGGAGATATTCTCTGTGCAAGATAAGCAATATGCAGAGGTGATTACACCACGCAGTAGTAGTGAACCTATAGAATATAGGCGTGTGTGACTGGTAACTATGTGTGTGGGTCCCAAGCTTTCCACTTTCCCATTCATTTAGGCCGGTCAGGTTGGTCATCACCAATTGTGAAATTCTGCACTAATGTATTAGGCACAGTTCTCTTTCCAACATGTGTGCAAGAAAAGCTTAAGTAGAACGTGCATGAGTGGAGGCCGGAAGCTAGAAAGGGGCACACGGTCTTGGACTAATCACACCGCACGTCCGCCACACATACTTGCTAGGCCTTCGGCCAAGATAACGTCACGCTAGGTCTAACACACATTCTCGTTCCCCCACCCTATAATTTGCCAATTGACTTTACCTACATACATTGTAGACGCGCATACAATCATCAAAAAAACATCACTGGTTAATATACGGTGAAAAGAAAGTGAAAAATACCTACTGTCCAGTCCGGATCCCTTCGCGTACCACTGACGTCAAAACGGACAATGACGTCACTCTCGGTGGATCTTATACCACACAACGAATTCTGCTTCCACCGAAACTGCTTTACCACGCCCAGCCCTGACGTCACTGCCTAGCCTCGCCACTGCCAATCACGCTTTCTAGACACAATAAGTGACTGTAGTAGCCAATGGGGGAGTGCCTTATTCAACGAGCGGAAGATTGGGTGGAGAATCAAGGGAGGGGATGGGACGCTTCCTTATTTACCCAGAAGAGATCGTTGGGAGTGGTTATTTCGGAAGGGTTGTGACTAAATCCTCTTTTGCCCGTAAGGACCTGGTCCCTATCAGTGATATGAAATAGCCTGTGTGAGCTATTTCCGATCTCTAGTAAGGACCTTTTTCTTCCCTAGTGGTCAGTTCCTGAACTGAAGTAGTAAATAGCCTGCTCACAGGGAGTTGGCTAAATCCCATCCTCTATAAGAACTTGGGGATCTTTTATTAACCACTTCAGCCCCGCTAGGTGAAACCCCCTTCATGACCAGGCCACTTTTTACACTTCGGCACTACACTCCTTTCACCGTTTATCGCTCGGTCATGCAACTTACCACCCAAATGAATTTTACCTCCTTTTCTTCTCACTAATGGAGCTTTCATTTGGTGGTATTTTATTGCTGCTGACATTTTTACTTTTTTTGTTATTAATCAAAATGTAACGATTTTTTTGCAAAAAAATGACATTTTTCACTTTCAGCTGTGAAATTTTGCAAAAAAAACGACATCCATATATAAATTTTTCGCTAAATTTATAGTTCTACATGTCTTTGATAAAAAAAAATGTTTGGGCAAAAAAAAAAATGGTTTGGGTAAAAGTTATAGCATTTACAAACTATGGTACAAAAATGTGAATTTCCGCTTTTTGAAACGGCTCTGACTTTCTGAGCACCTGTCATGTTTCCTGAGGTTCTACAATGCCCAAACAGTATAACTACCCCACAAATGACCCCATTTCGGAAAGTAGACACCCTAAGGTATTCGCTGATGGGCATAGTGAGTTCATAGAACTTTTTATTTTTTGTCACAAGTTAGCGGAAAATGATGATGATTTTTATTTTTTATTTTTTTCTTACAAAGTCTCATATTCCACTAACTTGCGACAAAAAATAAAAAATTCTAGGAACTCACCATGCCCCTCACAGAATACCTTGGGGTGTCTTCTTTCCAAAATGGGGTCACTTGTGGGGTAGTTATACTGCCCTGGCAATTTAGGGGCCCAAATGTGTGAGAAGTACCTTGCAATCAAAATGTGTAAAAAATGACCGGTGAAATCCAAAAGGTGCACTTTGGAATATGCGCCCCTTTGCCCACCTTGGCAGCAAAAAAGTGTGACACATCTGGTATCGCCGTACTCAGGAGAAGTTGGGGAATGTGTTTTGGGGTGTCATTTTACATATACCCATGCTGGGTGAGAAAAATATCTTGGTCAAATGCCAACTTTGTATAAAAAAATGGGAAAAGTTGTCTTTTGCCAAGATATTTCTCTCACCCAGCATGGGTATATGTAAAATGACACCCCAAAACACATTCCCCAACTTCTCCTGAGTACGGCGATACCAGATGTGTCACACTTTTTTGCAGCCAAGGTGGGCAAAGGGGCGCATATTCCAAAGTGCACCTTTCAGATTTTGCAGGCCATTTTTTACACATTTTGATTGCAAAGTTCTTCTCACACATTTGGGCCCCTAAATTGCCAGGGCAGTATAACTACGCCACAAGTGACCCCATTTTGGAAAGAAGACACCCCAAGGTATTCCGTGAGGGGCATGGCGAGTTCCTAGAATTTTTTATTTTTTGTCACAAGTTAGCGGAAAATGATGATTTTTTTTTTTTCTCTTTTTTCCTTACAAAGTCTCATATTTCACTAACTTGCGACAAAAAATAAAAAATTCTAGGAACTCGCCATGCCCCTCACGGAATACCTTGGGGTGTCTTCTTTCCAAAATGGGGTCACTTGTGGCGTAGTTATACTGCCCTGGCAATTTATGGGCCCATATGTGTGAGAAGTACTTTGCAATCAAAATCTGTAAAAAATGACCGGTGAAATCCGAAAGGTGCACTTTGGAATATGTGCCCCTTTGCTCACCTTGGCATCAAAAAAGTGTCACACATCTGGTATCGCCGTACTCAGGAGAAGTTGGGGAATGTGTTTTGGGGTGTCATTTTACATATACCCATGCTGGGTGAGAGAAATATCTTGGCAAAGGACAACTTTTCCCATTTTTTTATACAAAGTTGGCATTTGACCAAGATATTTTTCTCACCCAGCATGGGTATATGTAAAATGACACCCCAAAACACATTGCCCAACTTCTCCTGAGTACGGCGATACCAGATGTGTCACACTTTTTTGCTGCCAAGGTGGGCAAAGGGGCACATATTCCAAAGTGCACCTTTCGGATTTTGCAGGGCATTTTTTACACATTTTGATTGCAAAGTTCTTCTCACACATTTGGGCCCCTAAATTGCCAGGGCAGTATAACTACCCCACAAGTGACCCCATTTTGGAAAGAAGACACCCAAAGGTATTCCGTGAGGGGCATGGTGAGTTCCTAGAATTTTTAATTTTTTGTCGCAAGTTAGTGGAATATGAGACTTTGTAAGGAAAAAAGAAAAAAAAAGAAAAATCATCATTTTCTGCTAAATTGTGACAAAAAATAAAAAATTCTAGGAACTCGCCGTGCCCCCCACGGAATACCTTGGGGTGTCTTCTTTCCAAAATGGGGTCACTTGTGGCGTAGTTATACTGCCCTGGCAATTTAGGGGCCCAAATGTGTAAGAAGTACCTTGCAATCAAAATGTGTAAAAAATGGCCTGCGAAATCCGAAAGGTGCCCCTTTGCCCACCTTGGCTGCAAAAAAGTGTCACACATGTGGTATCGCCGTACTCAGGAGAAGTTGGGCAATGTGTTTTGGGGGGTCATTTTACATATACCCATGCTGGGTGAGAGAAATATCTTGGCAAAAGACAACTTTTCCCATTTTTTTATACAAAGTTGGCATTTGACCAAGATATTTTTCTCACCCAGCATGGGTATATGTAAAATGACACCCCAAAACACATTCCCCAACTTCTCCTGAGTACGGCGATACCACATGTGTGACACTTTTTTGCAGCCTAGATGCGCAAAGGGGCCCAAATTCCTTTTAGGAGGGCATTTTTAGACATTTGGATCCCAGACTTCTTCTCATGCTTTAGGGCCCCTAAAAAGCCAGGGCAGTATAAATACCCCACATGTGACCCCACTTTGGAAAGAAGACACCCCAAGGTATTCAATGAGGGGCCTGGCGAGTTCCTAGAATTTTTTATTTTTTTGCATAAGTTAGCGGATATTGATTTTTTTTGTTTATTTCTCACAAAGTCTCACTTTCCGCTAACTTAGGACAAAAATTTCAATCTTTCATGGACTCAATATGCCCCTCACGGAATACCTTGGGGTGTCTTCTTTCCGAAATGGGGTCACATGTGGGGTATTTATACTGCCCTGGCTTTTTAGGGGCCCTAAAGCGTGAGAAGAAGTCTGGAATATAAATGTCTAAAAATGTTTACGCATTTGGATTCCGTGAGGGGTATGGTGCGTCCATGTGAGATTTTATTTTTTGACACAAGTTAGTGGAATATGAGACTTTGTAAGAAAAAACAAAAACAAAAACAAAAAATTTCCGCTAACTTGGGCCAAAAAAAATGGCTGAATTGGAGCCTTACCAGGGGGGGAGTGATCAATGACAGGGGGGTGATCAATGACAGGGGGGTGATCACCCATATAGACTCCCTGATCACCCCCCTGTCATTGATCACCCCCCCTGTAAGGCTCCATTCAGACATCCGCATGATTTTTTACGGATCCATGGATACATGGATCGGATCCACAGAACGCATGCGGACGTCTGAATGGAGCCTTACAGGGGGGTTATCAATGACAGGGGGTGATCAGGGTAATCAGGGTGATCACCCCCCTGTCACTGACCACCCCCCCTGTAAGGCTCCATTCAGACATCCGCATGATTTTTTACGGATCCATGGATACATGGATCGGATCCACAAAATGCATGCGGACGTCTGAATGGAGCCTTACAGGGGGGTTATCAATGACAGGGGGTGATCAGGGTAATCAGGGTGATCACCCCCCTGTCACTGACCACCCCCCCTGTAAGGCTCCATTCAGACATCCGCATGATTTTTTACGGATCCATGGATACATGGATCGGATCCACAAAATGCATGCGGACGTCTGAATGGAGCCTTACAGGGGGGTTATCAATGACAGGGGGTGATCAGGGTAATCAGGGTGATCACCCCCCTGTCACTGATCACCCCCCCTGTAAGGCTCCATTCAGACATCCGCATGATTTTTTACGGATCCATGGATACATGGATCGGATCCACAGAACGCATGCGGACGTCTGAATGGAGCCTTACAGGGGGGTTATCAATGACAGGGGGTGATCAGGGTAATCAGGGTGATCACCCCCCTGTCACTGATCACCCCCCCTGTAAGGCTCCATTCAGACATCCGCATGATTTTTTACGGATCCATGGATACATGGATCGGATCCACAGAACGCATGCGGACGTCTGAATGGAGCCTTACAGGGGGGTTATCAATGACAGGGGGTGATCAGGGTAATCAGGGTGATCACCCCCCTGTCACTGATCACCCCCCCTGTAAGGCTCCATTCAGACATCCGCATGATTTTTTACGGATCCATGGATACATGGATCGGATCCACAGAACGCATGCGGACGTCTGAATGGAGCTTTACAGGGGGGTTATCAATGACAGGGGGTGATCAGGGTAATCAGGGTGATCACCCCCCTGTCACTGATCACCCCCCCTGTAAGGCTCCATTCAGACATCCGCATGATTTTTTACGGATCCATGGATACATGGATCGGATCCACAAAACGCATGCGGACGTCTGAATGGAGCCTTACAGGGGGGTTATCAATGACAGGGGGTGATCAGGGTAATCACCCCCCTGTCACTGACCACCCCCCCTGTAAGGCTCCATTCAGACATCCGCATGATTTTTTACGGATCCATGGATACATGGATCGGATCCACAAAATGCATGCGGACGTCTGAATGGAGCCTTACAGGGGGGTTATCAATGACAGGGGGTGATCAGGGTAATCAGGGTGATCACCCCCCTGTCACTGATCACCCCCCCTGTAAGGCTCCATTCAGACATCCGCATGATTTTTTACGGATCCATGGATACATGGATCGGATCCACAAAATGCATGCGGACGTCTGAATGGAGCCTTACAGGGGGGTTATCAATGACAGGGGGTGATCAGGGTAATCAGGGTGATCACCCCCCTGTCACTGATCACCCCCCCTGTAAGGCTCCATTCAGACATCCGCATGATTTTTTACGGATCCATGGATACATGGATCGGATCCACAGAACGCATGCGGACGTCTGAATGGAGCCTTACAGGGGGGTTATCAATGACAGGGGGTGATCAGGGTAATCAGGGTGATCACCCCCCTGTCACTGATCACCCCCCCTGTAAGGCTCCATTCAGACATCCGCATGATTTTTTACGGATCTATGGATACATGGATCGGATCCACAAAATGCATGCGGACGTCTGAATGGAGCCTTACAGGGGGGTTATCAATGACAGGGGGGTGATCAGGGAGTGTATATGGGTGATCACCCGCCTGTCATTGATCACCCCCTGTAAGGCTCCATTCAGACGTCCGCATGTGTTTTGCGGATCCGATCCATGTATCCGTAAAAATCATGCGGACGTCTGAATGGTGCCTTACACGGGGGTGATCAATGACGGGGGTGATCAATGACAGGGGGTGATCAGGGAGTGTATATGGGTGATCACCCGCCTGTCATTGATCACCCCCCTGTAAGGCTCCATTCAGACGTCCGCATGATTTTTACGGATCCATGGATACATGGATCGGATCCGTAAAAATCATGCGGACGTCTGAACGGAGCCTGACAGGGGGGTGATCAATGACAGGGCGGTGATCAATGACAGGGGGGTGATCAGGGAGTTTATATGGGGTGATCATGGGTGATCAGGGGTTTATAAGGGGTTAATAAGTGACGGGGGGGGGTGGGGGGGTGTAGTGTAGTGTAGTGTGGTGTTTGGTGCGACTGTACTGACCTACCTGAGTCCTCTGGTGGTCGATCCTAACAAAAGGGACCACCAGAGGACCAGGTAGGAGGTATATTAGACGCTGTTATGAAAACAGCGTCTAATATACCTGTTAGGGGTTAAAAAATTCGGATCTCCAGCCTGCCAGCGATCGCCGCTGGCAGGCTGGAGATCCACTCGCTTACCTTCCGTTCCTGTGAGCGCGCGCGCCTGTGTGCGCGCGTTCACAGGAAATCCCGGCCCTCGCGAGATGACGCGTATATGCGTCGTCGTGCGCAGGGCTGCCACCTCCGGACCGCACATCTGCGTTAGGCGGTCCGGAGGTGGTTAAGAACAGCGCTTTAGACACCGGTCTTAACCTCTGTAGATGGTGGTGGATCTGCAAAGTTATGTAGAGGTGCCGCCTCTACATAACTTCTGTGCATCCAGCACCAGTCTAAATATAAGGCAGGTTCCTTGGCCCACCCATGCCACTCCCCAATTTTGAGACCTGGAGTGAGTATGGAAAAGTCGCAGATTGTGGCGCAAACAAACTTTGCACTGCAATCTGCACCAGAAATAGGCCTAATTTCTGGATAATAAATGACCTCCCTGGACCCTACCAGTGATGGGAAATAACTTACTTTGCAGGAGCTATTTCCCATCATTTGTAGGGACCATTTCTGACCCCTATTGGAGTGGTCCTGAACTGTTATGGTATTTAGCAGCTTCACAATGGTTTGGCTAAATCCCATTGTAAGTAAGGACCCACTCATTATCTTTGTGCAGTAACACTTCTACATGAATGTTATAATATAGGTGACCACTAGCATAGTTATAGGGGTCGCAGTTGCGACCGGGCCCCTAAACCAGTGGCACTGTACTTTTCTCTTTATAAGATGCAGATGCTCACTAGTCTCAGGAGGCGAGGGAGTGAAGCTCTGTACTTATCCCTCCTCCGTGCTTGCTCTTCTTAGGGCCCACACTGCTGTGTCCTTACTGCTGTATAAAGCGCACAATGACTTGACACTGCTCACCGCTGCTTTGCCATAGACAGCAGCGGTGAACAGGAAGAGAGAAGGGAGATGGTATGTGTGCACTGTGCACACCGTCTCATACAGCTGATCGGCAAGGTTGCCAGGTGTCCTGAGGATAAGTCATCAATATAGGAGAGTCTGGAAAACCCCTTTAAAGTCTGAACTGAGGTTTGATATGGGGGGGTCTGATATAGGCGTTTAGAGGTCTGATATGGGGGTCTGGAGGTCTAATGGGGGTCTGGTCTGAGGTCTGATATGGGGGTCTGAGAGATCTAATGGGGGTCGTATCTGAGATCTGATGTGTGGCGTCTGAGAGGTCTAATGGGAGTCTGGTCTGAGGTCTGATATGGGGGTTTCTGACTTGGAGGTCTAGTGGGGGTCTGATCCGAGTTCTGAAACTGGGGTCTGACCTGAGATCAGAGGTTTAGTTTGATATGGGGAGCTAATCTGAGATGGGGTCTGATCTGAGGATCTGTTATGGGGGTCTGATCTGAAAGGTAAAGGGGTAGTTTTGTACTGGCGCACAATATAAGGGGGCATTTTTTTGTACTGGGGCACATTATAAGGGGGTATTTGCATTGACGCACATTTTAAGGGTAGTTTTTGTACTGGCACACATTAGGTGGTATTTTTCTATTGGCACACATTATAAGGAAACGTATTACTACTGGGGGCCGTGGGAACATGCTTACCAATATGGGCACAATGGGGGCATTATTAGTATTGGGGAGAATGTTAACACTATGCATTCTGGGAGATAACTTCTATTGGTGGGACTTTTCGGGTGGACTGTTTATGCAGTATAGTATTGGGGAGCACAGCTGCCATAGTGTTGGGGGTGGCAGGATGGAGTTTTCAGAAGGTGGAAGGATGATGGAAAAGTAGGAAACTAAGATGTCAGGCAGAGAGAAGAGATGGCTGAAAGAAATTATAATGGCGGTCTGTTCTGAACTGAGAAGATGAGGAAAGAGAACATCGACATCTGAGGAGACGTCATGTAAGGCTACTTTCACACTGGCTTTTCACAGATCCGTTTAAAACGGATCCGTCAATAAAATGACTTGAACAGAGACGAACGGAAGCCATTCAGACGGATCCGTACAAACGGATCCGTCTGTAATGTGGATCCGTTTGTCACGTTCGTTTCCGTTTTTGCATCCGTTTAGCGGATCTGTTTTGGAATGAGTAGCATCTCAAAGTGTCCCCCCTCTTCGTGTATTCAGATCCCCAGGGTTGTCATGCTCCTAATTTCTCCGGGGCCGTCTTGTTGAAATTCCAAGTCGGTCCGGTTTTAGCTTTGATCACGGACCACACCTTTCGACTACATGCACTAAAAGATGTATAGTGTTTGTTAGCGGGCCATATGTCACTGATCATCATTGATCGTGCGTACAGGAGTACAGAGCATCATGATGCTGACCATGTTGTGCCGCACACTGGGCTATTGTCCCGCACTCATATGATATATTAGTGCTGGACAATAGCCCTGCGGGCAGCTCGACTTGTACAGAATCATTGTACACTATGATGCTGTGTGCTCTTGTGCGCACGATCAATGCCACTACGAGACTACGGACCGTATGTCTCTGAGAGCATACAGTCATGTGCAAGAGGCCTTAAAGGGGTTTTCTCATCTCAGACAATGGGGGCATATTGCTAGGATATGCCCCCATTGTCTTATAGGTGCGGTTCCCACCGCTGGTACCCTCACCTATATTGAGGACGGACACCGGGAAATCTGTGGTCCTCCTGCAACAGTGCTCCCTGCTCCGTTCTCGATATAGGTGCGGGTCCCAGCAATGGAACCCGCACCTATCAGACAATGGGGGCATATTCAAGCAAAATCCCATCAATGTCTAATGTGAATACCCCTTTAACAGCTGTATGTCCCTTGTGGTATTCACACTATTTATGTCAGAGCGTCATCGGGAAATCATTAATCAAACTGTAAAATTACAATTTGTTAATGAATTTATGATGATGCTGATGGACCGTCACTCCCACAAGGGCTCATATGAAAGGGCACAAGATTGAACAATGAACAAGCATTTGCTTGTTCATGTGCCAATCATAGGGTCTACGATCAATAAAGAGCCAAAAGATAGCTCATTATTGATGGTCATGTTCATGGTTCTTCCAACTTGGCACTAATGCTATTTTGAAAAAAAAAAACTACCAAGGGTGTTATAACAGTAATGAGACTAGGGTAGTTTTAATTTCAATGCAGCTGTACAGGACAATAAAAACACAGACACAGTGAAGTAAACTATAATTTTTTATAATTAAAAACATTTAAAAAAAAATATATATATAAACATATAAAACTTTTCACAACTGTGCAAAATTGGGAGGGGAGGTGGACTGTTGTAGGGTTGGTGGTCTGGGGCTGGCAATGGTAGCCCCCCTGTCCTGTCGATTCTCTGAGATTAAACTATGGGCCACAGGAAAGGATGCAGAGCGAAATTGTGGGGTGTGGAGAAAGGAAGGGTCTGAGGAGGAGGGGACCCGAGCATGTGTAGAGGTGGAGGGAGTTTGGAAAGAAGTTAGAGGAAAATAGTGGGGAGGAGAAGAAGAATAAGAGACAGAAGGGAAAACATGCTCGGGGGGGAGGGGGGAGTGGGAATGGGAAGGTTGGCGGTAATGGCCACTGGTGTGGGATGGGGGGTGGGGGGGGGGGGGGGGGTTGGGGGCGGTGCATAATTTGCCATGACCCGTTCTCTAGCATGATCTTAAACTCATGCAACTGCTCGGGCGTCATTGAGTCCATCAAACTGATTATGCTTAGCCCATAATGGTAGTTAGGGCTGCGTTGAATCGCCGACTACCAGCGGCGATTCAAGTAAGCACTAAACTCCTTCTGATGTTTGGCAAAATCTTCCAGAGCGTCGGAAACGACCTCTACAAAATTCACATAATCAGTTCGATTTGGCCTACCGGATCTCTGCCTGCTCGCCAGGGCTCCAAAATTTTGGTGGAAACCAAAGAGCCTCTGTTGAGCGGAGGGATCCAGTAGAGGACCCGGATTGTCCTGAACCGATGCAGGAGGGATGGCGCTGGCGATCCGAGTGCTGCTGGCATTTCTGTAGGAAAAATAATAGGAAAAATAAAAATGGAAAGTAAAGAATTGCCCTTTAAATAAAACATCCATGTTCTATGCCATGTCTACCTTATACCATAGCCATTACACTCAGACGGAGAGAACAGTTGACCCTCTGACTGTAGGGGGCTGGCCAAAACAGGGGAGCCAAACGCTCCGCTGTCTCAGACAGCCCATTACACTCAGACGGAGAGAACAGTTGACCCTCTGTCTGTAGGGGGCTGGCCAAAACAGGTTCCGTCTCAGGAGGTCATTCAGGCTCCCGAGTGCTGCTGGCACTTCTGTAGGAAAAATAACAAAGGAAAGTAAAGAATTGTCCTTTAAATAAAACATCCATGTTCTATGCTATGTCTACCATATACCATAGGGGGCTGGCCAAAACGGGAGCCAAACACTCCGCTGTCTCAGACAATCCCTTTCACTCAGACGGAGAAAACAGTTGTCCCTCTGATTGTAGGGGGCTGGCCAAAACAGGGGAGCCAAACTCTCCGCTGTCTCAGACAGCCCATTATTGTCATGCTGGTGAAAGGTTTGAGAAGGTTTGAAAGAATATCTGCACATTAGTTATCTGACAGCCTCTTTTGGTTTCACTTTGTCTGTGTGTTGCTGGTATGTCCACACACCCCGTTCAGGTGTGGATCATGTGACCTTAACCTCCCCCTATTTAGTCTGACTTTACCCATCACTCCTTGCTCTGGATAGCTTCATTTGATTTTTTGAAGAGCTGGAGTGTGGTTCATGGTGAAGTCCTGTTCGTCCATCATCCATCAGCCTCAGAAGTTAAGTGTTTCGCTTGTTGTGTTTTGTATTCCCCCCCACATTTGTTGTTTACTTGGCCTCAGCGAGACGCTGGTTCCTTCACCAGGGAAGGAGCGGGTTGTCTCTGCCCGGTCATTACTATTAGGGCAACTGACGGCCACCAGGGTTTTCTAGGTTCCTGTGTATGGGCATCTCTACCATCGAGAGGTGCCCATACGGATAGGAGTTAGGGCCAGGAGCAGGGTTTTATAGGTGGTGACCCTTTTCCTTCCCTAGCGGTGAGGCCTAGTGTCTTTTCCCTTCCTTCTTGTTGTCCTTTGGTGTTCTCCCCTACAACATCCGTGACATTATCCAGAGCCAATACCGCCATTTTTTGTTCTGATCTGTGCAGCTATGGATGCTATGACTGCACTGGTCAAACAGCTGCAAAATTTGACTTTGGAGGTAGCAGACCTCCGTGCGATGGTTTTGCAGATTCAGAGTCCACAGGCTGCTGGTTCTTGTGGGTTCCAGGCCTGCCCTGAACCAAAGGTAGCTCTCCCGGACAGGTTTTCTCGGGGGTAGTGACAATTTCATCCGGTTCAGGGAGTCGTGTAAATTATACTTTAGGTTGCTTCCATATTCTTCTGGGGATAAGTGTCAACGGGTGGGTATGATTATTTCATTGCTAAAAGAGGACGCCCAATCTTGGGCTTTTTCTCTGCCGACCGGATCACCGTCCCTCCGGTCGGTAGATGAATTCTTTAGAGCCTTGGGTCTTATCTATGATGACCCGGATCGGATCTCTCAGGCCAAGACCAAGTTACGGGGTTTGCGGCAGGGAGAACGTTCTGCAGAGACCTATTGCTCAGAATTTAGGAGATGGGCTACGGATACAGAGTGGAATGATTCTGCTCTCCGTAGCCAATTCTGTCAGGGTCTCTCTGAGAGACTGCAGGCTTCTTTGGCTTTTCATGAAAATCCTGATTCATTGGAAACAGCTATGTCTCTTGCTGTACGTCTTGATAGACGCCTGAAGGAGAGATCTAGGGGTCCTCACCTTCAGGACGTACTGTCCAATAAGGGTACTGCTTCCTTTGACACTTATGGTGGAGAGACATAGGTGGTTGTGCCTTGTGCTGAGCCTATGCAGTTAGGAGGAGCTACTCCTGGAACTATTGGCAAAAGCTTGGGTCATGTTAAAGAAGTCTGCTTTTGTTTTGGGAAGAAGGGTCATTTGGTGAGTCCAAAACTGTGAAAATCAAAGCATTTATCGACAGTGGGGCAGGAGTTAACTTTATTGATGGACATTCACGGGTTGACTACTAATGCATTAGAGAATAGTATTTCTGTCTTTGCAATAGACTCAGCACCTCTCACCCAAAAATGCCTGTCGCAGGTAGTGAATGACATTCATTTAAGAGTGGGTGCATCAGGAATCTCTCCTGTTATGTGTTGGAGGGTCTGACTGCTCCGTTGGTGTTGGGCTTACCATGGTTAAGTAAACATAACCCTAACATCGATTGGCAAGTGAGACAGATTCTCGATTGGAGTGATTTTTGCATGGAAAACTGTCTTAATGCATCGTTCTCATGTGTTTAACTCATCGTTCTCATGTGTTCTCAACTGTGCTTAATGCATGGTTACCACTAAAACTGTACCCTCATTAATTTCAGAATTTTCTGATGTTTTCTCTGAGAGTGGTAATCAGGAGTTGCCTCCACATCGGGAGTATGACTGTCCCTTCAATCTTATTCCCGGAGTTAAATTGCCCAAATCTCGGTTGTATAATCTTTTGGAACCCGAAAGAAAGGCTATGCGAGAATATATCACCGAGAGTTTGGCAAAGGGACATATTAGACCATCCAAGTCCCCAGTGGCTGCTGGATTTTTCTTTGTAAAGAAAAAGGATGGTACCCTGAGACCATGTCTGGACTTCCGTGAGCTCAATCGTATTACTGTCCGTGATCCTTACCCCTTCTTTTGATTCCGGATTTGTTTAGTCAGATTGTCGGTGCCAAGGTGTTCTCTAAATTGGATCTGAGGGGGGCATATAATCTGGTAAGGATCAAGGAGGGGGATGAGTGGAAGACCGCATTTAATACCCCTGAGGGTCATTTTGAAAACCTGGTCATGCCCTTTGGGTTAACCAATGCTACTGCAGTTTTTCAACACTTTGTCAATGACATTTTTCATCATCTGGTGGGGAGGTTTGTCGTTGTATACCTTCATGACATACTTATTTATTCACCTAATATGGAGACTCATCAGGATCATGAAAGACAGGTGTTACAGATCCTAAGAGAGAATAAGTTGTATGCTAAGATGGAAAAGTGTGTATTTGCTGTACAGGAAGTGCACTTTTTGGGTTACCTGCTCTCATCCTCAGGTTTTCATATGGATCCCGAGAAGGTCCGTGCCGTGTTGGACTGGGATCGACCCGAAAATCTGAAAGCGCTTATGCGTTTTTTGGGGTTTTCCAACTACTACTGTAAATTTATCTTGAACTATTCATCGGTGGTTAAACCTTTAACAGACTTGACTAGGAAGGTTGCTGATATTTCTATATGGTCTGATGCGGCATTACAGGCCTTTTCTGCTGTGAAAGAATGTTTTGCTTCGGCCCCTATTCTGGTGCAACCGGATGTGTCTCAGCCATTTATTGTTGAGGTTGACGTGTCTGAGGTTGGGGTAGGAGCAATATTGTCGCAGGGACCTTCACCCAGTAAATGGCACCCATGTGCATTTTTTTCTAAAAAAACTCTCGACTGCTGAAAGGAATTATGATGTGGGGAATAGGGAATTGCTGGCCATTAAGTTGGCGTTCGAGGAGTGGCGGCATTGGTTGGAAGGAGCAATTCATCCTATTACGGTAATTACGGATCACAAGAATCTGGCCTACTTGGAGTCGACTAAGCGACTGAACCCAAAGCAGGCCAGATGGTCATTGTTTTTTACCAGATTTAACTTCATCGTCACTTATCGCCCTGGGGTTAAGAGCGTCAAGGCGGATGCTTTGTCACATAGCTTTCCTGGGGGGAGGTGAGTCTAATGACCCTAGTCCCATTTTATCTGAAGAGTTGGTTATATCCACTATTTATCCTGATCTTGAGGCCAGGGTGTTGGAGGCACAGAAGGATGCTCCGGACTCTCATCCTCAGGGGAAATTGTTCCCTCCGAATTGCGTCACAAGATGTTCGAGGAACATCACTGTACAGTGCTTGCTGGGCACCCTGGGAGCAGATCGACTGTCGATCTCATCTCTCGCAGATTCTGGTGGCCGAGGTTGCGTAAGTGTATTGAGGACTATGTGTCAGCCTGTGTTACCTGTGCACGTGTTAAGGTGACACATACTCGTCCTTCCGGTGTCACGGAAGGTGTACAGGAAGAAAGAAAACACAAAATGAATACACGACTGACTGGATCCAAAACTAAGGAACAAAAAGGGAGAGCCCTGCATCAGACCTGGCTCTCTCCCTTACTGCTCAGCCTATGCGAAAATCCCAATGGTAGATGATCACATATCCTCGTACCTCGACTGTATACATCTGAACACCCTATAATAGTGAGGGGACACAACCTCCGGCTTCCTACACTAGATACGGAGGGAGTCAGGGTCACCTGGGATCCAGCAAACAGAAAAGCACAAATGAATGAACAAAACTTATCTTGTAGAAGACTCAGAAGTAGGATCAACATGCACACACTCCAGGAAGTAATATAAACCACAAACTGATGCACTATGGGGAGGGTTTTAAAGGGATGCAATCAGTGCAACTACATGACAGCTGAGAGAGGCTAATGAGATGAGAAAATGAAAGCAAAACAAAGGAACCTCAAGGAGGAGGTTCTGAAAGGCATCTGTCAGAGCTTCTCAGATGTCTGGTGGTGACATCCGGATCTCTGCTTCCATTGCCCATCCCGTCCATACCGTGGAACTATTTTGTCCATGGATTTTATCACGGATTTACCGAATTCCTCGGGAAAGACTGTGATTCTGGTGGTTGTTGATCGTTTTAGTAAAATGGCACACTTTATTGCATTACCTAGTCTACCCAATGCTAAAACTCTTGCGCAGGTGTTTGTCGACAACATCTTCGGCTTTTTATCCTCAGTTGAATTGACAGACGGAGCGCACTAATCAGAATCTGGAGACTTACTTGAGATGTTTTGTTTCAGAGAATCAGGGACAGTGGTCTTCATTTTTGTCGTTAGCTGAGTTTGCTATAATTAACCGTAGACAGGAATCCACTGATAAATCGCCATTTTTTGGGGCATATGGGTTCCATCCACAGTTTGGAACATTTTCGGGTGCTCATAATTCTGGCATTCCTGAGGAGGAACGATTTTCCTCTTCTTTATCTTCTATTTGGCGAAAAATCCTAAATAACCTGGAAAAGATGGGCAACAGGTATAAGCGTGCGGCTGACAGGAGACGTATGAGTGGTCCGGACCTGAGTGTGGGTGATTCTGTGTGGCTGTCTACAAGAAATATTAAACTTAAGGTACCTTCTTGGAAGTTGGGACCAAGGTTTATTGGTCCATATAAGATCACTGCCATTGTTAACCCTGTAGCCTTCCGTCTTGAACTTCCTCAGGCATTGAAAATCCATAACGTATTTCATAAATCGTTGTTAAAGAAATGTGTTGAACCGTCCTCCTTGCCTCCCGCTCCTGTCATGGTGGACGGCAATTTAGAATTTAAGATAAGCAGGATTGTGGACTCCCGAGTTCTCCGGAGATCTCTCCAGTATCTCGTTCATTGGAAATGGTACGGACCAGAGGACAGGATGTGGGTTCTAGCGACCGATGTTAATGCTAGCCGTCTGAGAGCATTCCACAGAGCTCATCCTGATAAGGTCGGTCCTGGGTGCCCGGAGGTCACCCGTAGAAGGGGGGGGGGGATACTGTCACGCCGGTGACAGGTTTGAGAAGGTCTGAAAGAATATCTACACATTAGTTATCTGACAGCCTCTTTTGGTTTCACTTTGTCTGTGTGTTGCTGGTATGTCCACACCCCCTGTTCAGGTGTGGATCATGTGACCTTCACCTCCCCTTATTTAGTCTGACTTTACCCATCACTCCTTGCTCTGGATAGCTTCATTTGGTTTTTGGAAGAGCTGGAGTGTGGTTCATGGTGAAGTCCTGTTCGTCCATCATCCATCAGCCTCAGAAGTTAAGTGTTCTGCTTGTTGTGTTTTGTATTTACCTTCTTGGTGCCATTGTCTGTCGCAGGAACCCCAGGGCCACCGTATAGATGTATGTGGTCCCTGAGGTTCCTCCGGAGCCACTCAGGACCTGAATCTCCTTGTTAAAATCCCTCCTGAAGCGGTCCCAGATAGATCGCCAATGCGTGGTAATAAGTTTGACTATAGAAAAAAATATAAAAATAAAATTTAGCACAATGTAAGGTAAACAACAATATGAATGAAGTAAAATACATATTGTTGTACTTACCACATTTCTCCTGAGCCACCGCATTTTGTGGAATTATCTTCTATATAAAATTAATCTTCATATAAAAGAGAGGATCTTAGAAATATAAAATATAAAATGATCGGATCCTCTAGGCTGACATATCACCTCTAAGTTCTTTGATAAGAAATCTTAATCCATTTTGTGCAATCAGTGACACAATGGACAGATATTTATGTAAAAATATATGCAATAATTTATTTATAAATGAGTCAAATCCAATACAAAACAGACATAAGATAAATGGATAGACAAAATGATGCACTACCAACAAACCATCCTGTAACGAGAATTGGGACTTACCCTTCATCAAAATCCGTAACTCCTCTTTGCCATCACAAACTTCTGTATTTATGGGACAATTCTGTGGATCCTCAACGTGGTTATAAAAGGTACCAATAACTGGATCCCCCTTTTGGCTCGCAATGAGATCCTCACTAGGGAAATATTGGCTCCATTGTACCACATTGGCTTCAGTTCCCTTTTAGGCCTGACTTCTCGTTGTTACATCCACTTGGATAGTTCCCATGAGGTCATCAACGTCCGAGACTTCTCTGTCAATGGCTGCTTGTTTGGCGATCAAATCTACTAGATCATTCCCTTCCTTATCTATACCTGGATAATTTGAATGAACCTTTACCTTTTTTCAGTAAATGGTAAGACTGTGGGTCATAACCAGTCCGTCGACCTTGCAAAACATCTTACCATGCTTGACTGGCTTGTTGTTGCTTCTCATCATGTTGGATCTTTTCCATCCGGGGAAATACTCCACAAAGCTATTTCGAATATAATCAGAATCCGTGATTATGACAAACTCTTTAACTCGATATTCAATAGCCATTTGTACAGCTTTGTACACAGCTTTACGTTCTGTGACCTGGCTACTTTTGGGACCGATTTTGTATCTGACGGACATCTCTGGGAACATATTATTCCACGCGATTCCAACACCTGCAACCAGCGTACGCTCAGTTCCTATATTTGTATGGAAAGAACAACCGTCTACATACACACATGATAATGATTTGCAATACTCCTCTTCGTAAGATTTATATGGGGATGATGATTGTTCCTCCAGGATATCATTCTCTTGTGACTCTCCTTTATGTTCCGCATTGGTACAATCATGGAGTTCAGATAATCCTTGAGCAACTGGGTTCTTATTATTTTGTTTATACCTGATCTCCAACGGCCATCCCATTAAGGACATCGTCCAGGAGGTTATCCTGCTATTTGACAGATTTCCATCCTTGATCCGATCACTTTGCAAATATCGCAGTGGTTGATGTGCAGTTTCCACAATGATCTTTTCACCTTGAATAAAGCTCCTGAAATATTGCAAAGCCCACACTGTTGACAATAATGCTTTTTCACAATTATTGATTTTTACCTCAACCGGTGAAAAGGATTTGCTGGCATAGGCGATGATCTTGTTCAACTTTTCCTTTTTCTGGAAAAGGACTGCACTCATGCTTTTGTCAGTGAAACCTGTTTCCACGAATAAAGGTTTTCCCCCTTCTGGATAGGCAATGCATGGAGCCTGGATAAGTTTGGCCTTGATTTCATTCACAGCTTGCTCATGACGCTCACTCCATTCCCATTTTACTCCTTTTTTTATTAACTGCAAAAGAGGCTTTGTAATTTTGGCATAATTATCTATAAACTTACATGAATAGTTCATCATGCCCAAGAATGATCTCAACTCCTTGAGATTTGTAGGTGACTTGGTATTGATCACTGCTTCCACCTTCTTCCTCTGTGGATTGATTCCATCAGCAGTGATTTTGTGACCTAGGAAATTAACCTTGGCATGACACCATTGAGCCTTCTGAAAAGAAAGTTTCACACCAGCTTTCCTCAGTTGGGTTTGTACATGCCTCAATTCTGCAACATGTTCCTCAAAAGTCGTATTTTTGATTAGGATGTCATCCACATAGGATAAGGTACTTCGTTTAGTGGCGTCAGGCATTGCCTTATGCATGAACACAGCAAATTCATGGCCCACATTTATGTACCCGAAGGGCAGTCAGATCCATGCATATTGTTGCTTTCCAAATGTGAAGGTCAGTTTGTACTGATCCCTCTCGTCAACTTTAATCATCCAATATCCTTGTGCACAGTCAAGGGCGGTGAACATTTTTAATCCTTGAATTTTTGCCAAACATTGGTCAATATATGGCATGGGCCACGTTTGTTTAATTGTCTTAGGTCTGAGCAGAGATGAAATTGACCATTGGGTTCGAGGACTCCAAGTATAGGATAGTTGAACGAGCTATGTATTGGACTGATGATGCCCCCCTCTCCAGGTTCTTGACAATTTCTGATATTGACTAGTAAGCCGCCAGCGGAAGTCGGTATTGTTTGACAAAGACATCGGGATCTGTCTGGATTCTTTCAACAGTCATAAGAATCCTTGGCGAACATGTACTGGAACTCTGTAAAGCTATAGAGACTTGCTCTTCCACCCGCTCCTGAAATTCTGAAAATATTTCAGGCTGACTTAACTCGTAAGTTTCTTCAAGCTCACTGGTTAAGTCATTTTGGGTGTAGCGTACCTTATCCTTTCCTTGTTGGCAGGACTCGTACTCCTTCTCATCAATTTCATGGTTAAAAACCAATGATGACTCTTCAATGTGGCTTGTACCTTCTTCAGAGCTGAAAGGATAAACAGAATGGATATTAAATAACCCCTCAGGTGTTGATGAAAAACTTTGTTCTACTACCTGTTCTTCTGTTAGGTATTCATCAGGAATAAGTCCAATGACATCATTCTGGAATCCAAAGATATAGTATCCTAAATCTATAGCTAGACCAATTACGGTGTCCTTTTGTAGGGATATGCTATGGGGAGTCATGTTATGGATTACCATATGTAACCGATCCTGATGGATGTTTATCATAGGAGTAGGCTTTACCTTTAGGCTGAGTTGCTGCATCCGGTTGGACAAACATATCAAAGCATTTGCGTTCTTCAAGTTCTGTCCCTTCTTCACTTGAATGGGAAGAAGAAATGGTTTGCATCCTTCAGGGATTTTAACCTCCTCAGCAACCCTGATACTCACGGCATAGGGCATCTGTTGTCCCTATCTTAAGGTTTGCTCTACATCCTGAAATACCTCTGGGTCTCCTGGTAATCTGAACCATAGACTCTTATTGACCAGATCAATCTGCACGGCAAATCGGTGTAGAAGGTCGTTGCCTATATACATCTGATGCCGTGGTTCATTCAACACGACGAAAACATGTTCTGTGGTCTTACTTCCTGTGGAGATAGATAAAAGACATCTTGCAACCACATTATGACTCTGGGAATCTCCATCCAGATCATGAACCCATTGTTCCTGTGGAGGGCAACTTTTAATCATTTTAGGATTGGTGACCTGTTTTAAAAGTTCTAAGCTTATGTAGCTGGCTTCGGATTTCAGATCCAATTTGGCATATTTCACCCGGGCTATATTGTTCACCTGTATGGGAATCAATAAAATGTAATTGACCTTTTCAATCCGTACCATGGATTGAGTATGTTTGGTCAGGTCCGCTACTTTGTGATTTCCTCCTTAAAGAGAAATAGTCAATACATCATCATCCAAGGTTACCTTTTCAATTCTGTCCCTTTGGATGGTAATTATGTGAGCGGCACTGTTGACAGATTCCTCGGGCTTACTATTTTTCAGGATTGTGACTTCCGGCGTTTGACTGTTCCTGTCATGGTCTTACCTTCTTGCTGTTCTCCTTCGTTTGACATGTGCTGGCGGCCATCTTGGTTTCTGGGTTTCTTGTAGCCTCCCACCCGGCAGCTTCTCCTTCCCACTGGGAGGAGCTGGATGCCTAGCTCATATATATAGGAGGTCTGTGGCTTCAGTTCCTTGCTTGGTCCTCCTGTGTTCACATGCTTCTAAGACTGCTGCTGCTTCTGGTTCCTGATCCTGGCTTCGTCTGACTACCCTGCTGGTTCCTGATCCAGGCTTCGTCTGACTACCCTGCTGGTTCCTAATCCAGGCTTCGTCTGATTACCCTCCTGGTTCCTGACCTCTGGCTTCGCATTACCCTGCTTCGGTTTAGCCATCCGTTTGGACTTTTGCCTTACAGCTTGATTTTCAATAAAGCCTTCTTATTTCCACTTATCTCTTGTTGTACGTCTGGTTCATGGTTCCTTGACATTAGGACCAAGCCATGAATTCTGACGGTACAGAGCCATCCTCGCTACCTACGCTGGTTGCCAGACTTGATCAGCAGGATCACCTGTTGGGTCGGTTCGCTGTGGCGTTGCAAACCCTGCTTGAACGCACGGCTCATTTAGCTTCCGTTGCCGATGGGTCGGTTGTCGCTCCTGGGCCCGCTCCTACTGCCGCTCCGGTTGTTGCGCCAGAGTCTACCCCGACACCTGTTGCTGCGCCTGCGGTGTTTCGGGGTATGACCGGTTCTGCCCCCCTTCCACAGCGCTTTGGGGGAGAGCCAACTCAGTGCCGAGGTTTCCTTAACCAGGTGGGCATTTATTTTGAGTTGCTGCCACATGCCTTTCCTACTGAGAGATCAAAGGTGGGCTTCTTGATCTCGCTGCTCTCGGACAAGGCCTTGGCCTGGGCCAGCCCTTTATGGGAGAACAACAATCCGGTGGTTGCCGAGTTTTCCGGTTTTGTTGCTTCTCTTCGGAAGGTATTCGATGTGCCGGCTCGTGCTGCCTCTGCTGCGAAGCTCCTTATGTCCATCAGACAGGGTTCACGATCCGTAGCTGAATACGCCATTGAGTTTCGTACCCTGGCAGCAGAGGTGGGCTGGAATAATGAGGCTCTGGTCGCTGCTTTCTCTCATGGTCTCTCGGATGCCTTGAAGGATGAGGTTGCAGCTAAGGACCTACCAGTGGAGCTCGAGTCTCTTATTTCTTTCCTGATTTTGATTGACACCAGACTCAGGGAGAGACCTTCCTTTAAGGAGAGCCTGCGGAGGTCTTCCAACAGATTGGCGCCTACGTTTGCTGTCCCACCCGTGCCTCCCTCTCCTCCCACGCCTCCTGGGGATGACTTGTCTGGGGGTGAACCCATGCAGCTGGGGTTTGCTCGCCTGTCCGAGGGGGAGAGGGCACTCCGGAGACGCGAGGGCCGATGCATGTACTGTGGTCTCGGTGGGCATTTTCGGTTGGCATGCCCGAACCGTCCGGGAAACGCTCGCACCTGAGATCCTGTCGGGGGCAGATCTTGGGTGGAGTCTCCTCGTCCCCGGTTTCCCGTGTTGACAAACCACTGATTACTGTTGTCCTCTCCTGGGTCGGGGGCTCGGTGACGACTCAGGCGTTGGTGGACTCTGGTGCTGGTGGTTTGTTCATTGATAGTGTGTTCGCTGCCGCCAATTCCATTCCTCTGCAGCCTCGAGGTTCCCCACTGGCTCTTGAGGCGATAGACGGCAGATCCCTTCTGCCGCCACACGTGACTCATGAGACCCTTCCAGTGGGGATGGCCATTGGTGCCGTTCACAGAGAGTCGGTCTGTCTCCAGGTTATTTCGTCTCCACACTACTCGGTGGTCTTGGGGTACCCCTGGCTCCAGAAGCATAATCCGACTTTCGATTGGAGGTCGGCCGAGATCCTCTCGTGGTCACCGCAGTGTGGGGCTAGTTGCATCCATGGGTCTGTCAAGTTGCTGTGTACTTCCTCGGACTCTCTGTTGCCTCCTGAATACGAGGAGTACCGGGATGTATTCGATAAGGTGCGTGCGGTTGCCCTACCTCCGCACCGCCCATACGATTGTGCCATAGAGTTACAATCTGGTGCCGTTCCTCCTCGTGGCAAAGTCTATCCACTGTCGGTAGCGGAGAATGAGGCCATGGAGGAGTACGTGAGGGAGGCGCTTTCACGCGGACACATTCGCAAATCCTCATCCCCGGCAGGGGCTGGATTTTTCTTTGTGAAAAAGAAGGGTGGTGAGTTGAGGCCTTGCATCGATTACAGGGGTCTCAATCGCATCACGATCAAGAACGCTTACCCGATACCCTTGATTTCCGAGCTGTTCGATCGCCTCAAAGGGGCCACGGTCTTTACCAAACTCGACCTGAGGGCGGCATATAACCTGGTAAGGATCAAGGCGGGCGATGAGTGGAAGACCGCGTTTAACACCAGGACCGGTCATTATGAATCCTTGGTTATGCCCTTTGGGTTGTGCAATGCGCCCGCAGTCTTCCAGGAATTCATCAACGATGTTTTCCGTGACCTGTTGCAGCAGTGTGTGGTGGTCTATTTGGATGACATCTTGGTATATTCTGAATCCATGGAGGCCCACATTCTGGATGTCAGACGAGTGTTGCAACGGTTACGAGAGAACAAGCTGTTCGGTAAGCTTGAGAAATGCGAATTTCACCAATCCCAGGTAACCTTCTTAGGTTACATCA
Organism: Bufo gargarizans; assembly: GCF_014858855.1. NCBI lineage: Eukaryota > Metazoa > Chordata > Amphibia > Anura > Bufonidae > Bufo > Bufo gargarizans. The sequence goes on along the minus strand of NC_058085.1, from coordinate 220,005,630 downwards.
TTTCCGCTGAGGGGTTCTCCATGGATCCTGAGAAGGTTTCGGCTGTCTTACAGTGGCCCCAGCCCAGTGGTCTTCGTGCCCTGCAGCGCTTTTTGGGCTTCGCCAATTATTATCGGAAGTTCATCAGGGACTTTTCCATGCTAGCCAAGCCTCTCACGGATCTGACCAGGAAGGGCAGTAATCCCCAGGTCTGGCCGCTCGAGGCCATCCGAGCTTTTGAGGCTCTAAAGTCCGCCTTTGTGTCGGCTCCGATTCTGTCGCATCCCAACCCTGGGTTGCCTTTTGTCCTCGAGGTGGACGCGTCTGAGACGGGAGTAGGCGCCCTTCTGTCTCAGCGTAGAACACCAGAGGGTCCTCTGCTTCCTTGTGGGTTTTACTCCAGGAAACTGTCTTCCGCGGAGTGCAACTATCAGATTGGTGACAGGGAGTTATTGGCCATCGTGCAGGCCCTTAAAGAATGGAGGCACTTGCTCGAGGGCTCGGTGGTTCCGGTTCTCATCCTGACGGACCACAAGAATCTGACCTACCTCTCTGAGGCCAAGAGGGCTCTGTTCTTGTCATGTTTTAATTACGTGGTCTCCTACCTACCCGGTTCCAAGAACATCAGAGCGGATGCCTTATCACGGCAGTACTCCGAGCTGTCCGGAGAGGAGTCGATTCCGACTTCGGTCATACCTCCGAATCAGATCCTGGCCGCCATTCGCACCAGCCTGACCTCTCCCCTGGGTGAGCAGATTTTGGCGGCTCAATCTGGTGCTCCCTCTGGGAGACCCAACGGCAGATGTTTTGTGCCTGAGGAGTTGCGCACTCGGTTGTTGCGAACCTACCATAACTCCAAGGCCGCGGGGCATCCTGGAAAGAATCAGCTGTCCTGGGCTGTTTCACGTCTGTTCTGGTGGCCTTCTCTACGTTCCGACATCGCCGCATATGTAGCGGCATGCTCCGTTTGTGCCCAGAGTAAGTCCCCTCGGCACCGTCCGTTGGGCCTTTTGCAACCCATAGCCACCGGGGAGCGTCCATGGTCACACCTGGGGATGGATTTCATTGTGGACCTCCCTGCATCCCGAGGCCATACGGTCATTCTCATGATTGTGGATCGGTTTTCCAAAATGTGCCACTGTGTTCCTCTCAAGAAGTTACCCCTCTGCACAAGAGTTGGCCACGATTTTTGCCAGGGAGGTCTTCCGGTTGCACGGTTTGCCCAAGGATATTGTGTCGGATCGGGGGAGTCAGTTTGTGTCCAGGTTCTGGCGCTCCTTTTGCTCCCAGTTGGGGATTCATCTCTCTTTCTCCTCGGCCTACCACCCTCAGTCCAATGGGGCCGCAGAACGATCCAATCAGGCCTTGGAGCAATTCCTTCATTGCTATGTCTCCGATCACCAAGACAATTGGGTTGACCTCCTGCCTTGGGCTGAGTTTGCCAGGAACACGGCGGTGAACTCTTCCTCTGGGACGTCTCCCTTCATGGCCAAATATGGGTTCCAACCTGCCGTGTTACCAGAGGTATTCTCTCCCCAGGATATTCCGGCTGTGGAGGATCACCTTTCCGTCCTACGTGCTTCTTGGGTACAGATCCAGAGGTCCCTTGAGGTCTCTGCGCAGCGCCAGAGACTCCAGGCTGATCGCAGACGAGCGCCCGCTCCTTCCTACCAGGTCAGAGACCGCGTATGGTTGTCCACCCGCAACCTCAACCTTCGAGTGCCCACTCCCAAGCTGGCGCCTCGCTTTGTTGGTCCCTTCCGAGTGCTTCGCAGGGTAAACCCGGTAGCCTATGCCCTTGCGCTTCCTCCTGGCATGCGGATCTCCAACGTGTTTCATGTCTCCCTGTTGAAGCCACTGGTGTGTAATCGTTTCACTTCCTCGGTTCCTCGGCCTCGTCCGGTCCAAGTGGGCAATCGTGAGGAGTATGAGGTGAGCAATATCCTGGACTCACGCCTGGTCCGCGGTCGGGTGCAGTTTTTGGTCCATTGGCGTGGTTATGGTCCAGAGGAGCGTTCCTGGGTTCCCTCCGCAGATGTCCATGCTCCTGCCTTGCTCCGAGCCTTCCACGCACGCTTCCCTCAGAAACCGTTCTTTACTCCGCGGAGGAGGGGCCCTTGAGGGGGAGGTACTGTCATGGTCTTACCTTCTTGCTGTTCTCCTTCGTTTGACATGTGCTGGCGGCCATCTTGGTTTCTGGGTTTCTTGTAGCCTCCCACCCGGCGGCTTCTCCTTCCCACTGGGAGGAGCTGGATGCCTAGCTCATATATATAGGAGGTCTGTGGCTTCAGTTCCTTGCTTGGTCCTCCTGTGTTCACATGCTTCTAAGACTGCTGCTGCTTCTGGTTCCTGATCCTGGCTTCGTCTGACTACCCTGCTGGTTCCTGATCCAGGCTTCGTCTGACTACCCTGCTGGTTCCTGATCCAGGCTTCGTCTGATTACCCTCCTGGTTCCTGACCTCTGGCTTCGCAAGACCCTGCTTCGGTTTAGCCATCCGTTTGGACTTTTGCCTTACAGCTTGATTTTCAATAAAGCCTTCTTATTTCCACTTATCTCTTGTTGTACGTCTGGTTCATGGTTCCTTGACAGTTCCTAAAATGAACTTCAATAGAGTTAGACTTCTCTTCAATTACATGACAACTATGTTGGGTTTATGCATTGCAAGAGAATTTATAGGCAATGGGTGTCTTCACCTGAGTCCAAACTGCTTCATTAATTAAGTCTATTATGGTACTCCACCTTTTCATAAGGTCAATTCCTATGATCAACCGATCATATGGAAGATCCACAATCAATGTGGGGTGTCTAATTGTCTTCTTGCCAATTCTAAATGTCAACCATGATGTATATGTATATAATACCGGCGCTGGCATACAGAGAGGGTAGGGAAGGGTGAGGATTATTATATGCATATGCACAGGACGCTAATTACAAGACTTCTACCTGTTATCTGATGAATATTCGTTCATGATGTGGTGTGATCCCGTTGTTCCAGGAAGCGCTGTATCGATCTGCTGAGATGCTTCTTGCTCTAACTCTCACCTAGCACGCTGCCCCGGCCGGTAGCTAGCGCACACGTGGAGGAGCCTGCAGGGATGAGTTCAGGAGCGTCTTTGTGTGACGTCATAACTTCGCTCTGGGTGCCTCCAAAGGACAAATTTCCAACCAACGCGTTTCAGAACCTACGGGTTCCTTCGTGTCTCTGTTCATCATAAACTTAATTGTCAACCATGATGTACCTTTTGCCTGTAAAGCGTCTCCACCTACACTTATCAGAGAGTCATCGAACGATTTCAATCTTGGCCTTTTTGCTGTTAAATCCAGAGCCTTTTGGAAATAACTATATGATAAGATAGTGGCCTGTGATCCAGTATCAATTAAACCCCTTATTGGCCCATTATGTTCATCTTGAATATAAGAATCCACAAAATATCAGCCTTCAACCTAAAATAAATCACACAAGAAATTAGAATGTTTGCTCATATGATTCCTCTGGAGGGTTTGATCTCTCTACATCGTGGCGACCTCTGGTGAATCCTTGACATTCCTGTTACACAGAGCAGGAGTAGTAGCCCCCACCTTTGGGGAAAACTGGACTATGTCACAGTTTATAGACGGCTCACAGAGTGATGCTGAGAGGCTTGGATCACACATCGGGGAAGATACATTGACATGATCAGACTGTAAAATAGATAACATATTAGACGCCTCCTTCCTGGCTTCAATTTTAGGGTCAGGAATGCTGCAAGGCAAAATAGGATTAAAAATCACATTAGATTCTTCCTCAACCCCTTTGATAACCTTGCACTGGCCTGGGCTCTGACCCTGCCCTATCTGCTTTATGGGGCTGAGCTGGGACCTGCAGTTGCCCCTAAAAAACGGTTCAGGTTGTCTTCCTAGGGACCCCTGGGACAACTTACCTATGATGTCACTCAGTTTGGCCACTTGTTCTGCCAACTGATCATATCGACTGTTTGATTTGCGCTCAGCTTGGTCTTGTAGTGCGCCATGGTTATTGGAGGGGGACCTATCCCATGGTGAATTAGAGGGTTCAGACCTACCTCCCCTCTGTTGTCTGGGCCTGTTATTCCAGCGCCTGTATCCCTGGGGACCCCTATTGTAATAGGGACGGTAGTTGGATCTCCCAGCACCAGAATTATTCCCCTCTGACCCATTAGGATTTTGGGGTTGTGACTGCTTCAGTTGTACCTGTTGCCACTGGGTTTGTTGGACAGGTCCTGTAGACTGAGGGTACTTATGTGGCTGTGATTGAAATCCCAAGCTAGGGTTTACCTTAGCTTCAGCTACATTTTGTTCTGGGGACTTTTTGGATCTCTTCTCACCCGTAACATGACATTCACTGATATTGTGCAGTGATGTGGCAGCTGTCACCAACCAATCTAAGGGAATTTCATAATCAATGTCTCGAGCTAGGCTAAGTTTGATTTGGGTGGGCATTGCATCATAGAATAACTGCTTAAACTCATCAGATTCCCAGTTTGTGGACCTATCTGCTAACCCAGGGATGGGAAAACTTCAGCTCTCTTGCTGTTGTAAAACTACAAATCCCATCATGCCCTGCTGTAGGCGTATAGCTGTAGGCAGACTGGGCATGATGGGATTTGTAGTTTTACAACAGCTGGAGACACGCAGTTTGCCCATCCCTGTGCTAACCCATAGGCATTTTTAAGGATAGAGAGGAATTTACGGGGGCTTTGATTGGGCCTACATGTGAGCTTATAAATGTCATGTTTTGCAGCAGTAATGGTTCGGTAAGGTCCAAATTCTATTTTAATTTCATGCAAAACATCTTGCCAATTTTGAATTCCTCTATCACTAAAGGAAATAAAATAATGCTGCTACTTATCTTTAAATGCCCAGGGTAGAAATCTGATCCTGTCAGCATCAGAGTATAACTTTAAAGAATCCATAGTGGATTCATACAATTCTAAATGGTTTGCAATTTGAAAAGAACCCTTTATGGAGAATTTGTGCACCGTGGTATTTAGAAATGTAATAATGCTTGATGCACTCTGATTCTTTTCTGAATACTGAGGGTTTTTCTTCCTAGAGAATACTTCAGCATATGTTGGTCGCCTAGGACCTTGGTCCCCTCTGTGGATAAACTCCTGCTTACTCGCAGGGAATAAGTCACACGCTTTTCCACATCACTGTCAGAATCACATGCACTTTGATCACTTCTATAAGACACATATGGTGCAGGGGATTTAACCCTTACATCCAGGGGGGTCAAGTCCTGGGGAAAAAAGTGTGGGAACTCACCCAAGATCCACTGCAACCCCCCCCCCCCCCCCCCCCAAAAATAAAATAAAAAAATCGCTGAAAATTCAGTGCAACATTTATTGTAAAGCGCCAGTTTACACAAACAACTGCAGAGTTAAAATGACATAAACATGGAGATCCCAGTGCCAGCTGCCTTGCTGGTGGATGATTGCCATATACTTCTTCTGCAAGGCAGCTGGCACTGGGATCTCCATGTTATTGGTCAGTTAATACATCAGGTGGGCATAACTAAGTGCACATTGTGTGATCCATAGGCAGGACTAGGTGGCTGCCCTCATCCACCAGCCCGTCAATACCCCCTTAGGAAATCTCTCATCAGATGTGAGAGCAGCAGAGATCGATCAGCCAGGATTAATGTGCACAGTGGGAGGCCTCCCTTAGGCAAGTGACAAACTGCCCCCCCCTCATTCTTAGGCAAGTGACAAACTCAGCTCTGCTACATCTACAATGAGCAACTACAACAAATTTAATGCCAAACTGCAGTTCCTCTATGTGATGCCTTGGATAGCTTCCACTGGACCCACAGGCTGTGGGTCCAGTGAAAGCTATCCAAGGCATCACAATCACATAGAGGAACTGCAGTTTGGCATTACATTAGTTGTAGTTGTTCATTGTAGATGTAGCAGAGCTGAGTTTGTCTCTTGCCTAAGATTGAGGGGGGGGGGCAGTTTGTCACTTGCCTAAGGCCAGGGTAAGGGGGTCCTCCCACCCAGGCTGTGCACATTAATCCTGGCTGTTCGATCGCTTCTGACCTGCTGCTGTGCTGCCTGCATTCACATATGATGAGAGTACTGACTGAGCTAAAGGAGGGGGTATTGACTGGTCTGGTCTGGGGCTGCTGGCCACCGGCGCTCCCACCATGCGGGTTAGGGCCCCCGGACTCACTCAGGGACAGTCACAGACACTTAGACTGGTCTGGACCGGACCACCAGGACCCCGGTCGCATGCTCAGGATAGGAGGAGGGGAGCTCTCAGCCAGGAGGGGGGGGGGGGGGGAGTCAGTGAGTCACTCGCAGCCAGCCCAGCACCGCTGCACACAGCTTCCTCTTCCCTCCTCAACTGAAGCCGCTCCCCCTCCCTCCTCAACTGAAGCCGCTCTCCCTCCCTGCTCACTTAGCCTGCCCTGCACAGTGCGCTCCGCCCCCTGTGAATCTGATTTAACCGCTTCTCCTCCTGGTTCTTTTGCCCTGAAAGGGAACAGCGTTCCTGCCATGAAAAAAGTGCAGGAACGCCGTTCCCACGCGTTCCCCCTCGACTCGACCCCTGCTTACATCTCTCTCCAGGGGAATATGTGGAGAGACACTTCTAGGGGCTTCTGTGTTGCTGGCACCTAATAAGGCGGTTACAGTTTGGAATGCCTGACTTAATTGGGTCAATGCCTCCTGTGTAATTATTCCATCACCTTCGGTGGCTTAGAGTCTGGGATGGACTCTGCTTTAGTAGCTTGTAATGACATGTCTGGATGTTGGGGTGTAAGGACTGGAGGGTTAGGAAATCCCTCAATATCATCTGGATCTCTTTTAATATTGACAGCAGCATGTTTTGATTTGCATGTCTGTTGAATTTTGGAATAACGGAGGTGCATCTCCTTTAAGTCCCCTTTTGACTTTTGATATGCATCATGGCTATGACCAAGGTTGTACTCTAAGTCTTTGATCTTAGCTTCTGTGGATTTTAGTTCTGATCCCATCTTGAATACATAAGTTTTTGTACCCACTATAGACTCATACCTATTTTGAGAAAGATAATTTACCTCCAACAATGCATACAAAACAGGTGACAATGCGCATAAAAGGTATTGGTCTTTCTTGGTATTATCTTGTGCCATATACATATGTCAGGTAACTTTCAACCAGGCCATATGGCTTCCATATATCCCCACGTTCTTCTAGGGCTCGTGACTGCAGCTCATCAGTCCATTCATCTATATTTTTATCTAACTTCAAATGGGAATAAACATATTTAATAACCTTAGAGATCATCTTCTCCGGGTAAGATGGACTACCTGCTGTAGCCTGATCATTACCCGGGTCACTGCCTGTTGTACTAATTTTTTATTTTTTATTTTTTTTACACACAGATGTTAACAACAATCTGGCTAGCCCAAAGATATGTGACTTTTCAATATTTGCACAAAACAATCAAAGAATTCTTTGATCACAGCAGTGCCTCCACTTGTCGAATTTAGAGAAGACCCTAGAAAAATAAATTATAAAATGATCGGATCCTCTAGGCTGACATATCACCTCTAAGTTCTTTGATAAGAAATCTTAATTCATTTTGTGCAATCAGTGAAACAAGGGACAGATATTTATGTAAAAATATATGCAATAATTTATTTATAAATTAGTAAAATCCAATACAAAACAGACATAAGATAAATGGATAGACAAAATGATGCACTACCAACAAACCACCACTAGATGGTGGTGTAACCCAGTATTACTTTCTCACCTGCACAGAATTATCAGAAAGCCAATGAAATATATATCATAAAAATTGAAGATAAAAAGCATAAACACGGATTAATACAGGAAGCATAACTGATCCACTGTCTCCTTATGACCAATCAAAAATGTATATGATATTAATATGATATTGTACCCCACTCAGCAATCAGACTATGGAAATATAATTTCCCAGGGTTTTTTCCTCTACTCAGATAATGTCTAATCTCCCATTAGCAATATGCATCTTTGCTAAGAGGACAATTAGCATTAGGGAGGTGTTTAACACTATATGTTTCCACAGTATGTGAACTCTTGACTATATGCTGAAAGGAATATCTTATTAATACCACGATCAGTAAGTACAATATACGTTACCGGGTCAAGGATGAACAGAGTTTAGGGTGTGATCAGTTCTCAAAAACTTTTCCAGCAGACATAAATGAATCCAAGTTTCTTTGAGGTAAATCCTTCTTATGGACAATTTTCTCTGTGCCAATATTTCTCTGTAGCAAGTTTTTTTTTTTCTTGTGTTGTAGTTGTCTTTTTTAGTTGAAGTTGTATCTCCCTAACCTCTTACATGCATACTTTATATCCCATGTTATCTAAGAACTCATCCCCTTATAGATTAGGGATTTCCAATCCGACAAGGTTGGTGTATTCGTATGCAGATAACAATGATATCATTTTAACCCTTGAAATACTGGTGAAAATGACATACTATTTTCCATTTACCTCCAGATGGCACTGTTGTACCACATAACAATTTGAGACATTTAAGAATTAACACACATAAATGCCTTCACTATACAACTTAACCTTTTCCACCTTAAATCAATTAGGAGGGATTTTTCTTTGACACTTTAGAATCCCTTTCCCAGACATCATGGATCCAGCTTGACAGTTAATATACCATCTTATTTATGGTCAGATAAGAAAACAATAATCTTTTACCTTTTCTCCTGTATTGTGTACCCTAACTGTCTCAGCTATTGAGTAATGATGTTTGAAATAACATCAGCTTCTCTGAATGGATCCTATTAGAAAAATTCAACTTAAATGCTCTTCTATATCTCCTAAGATCATATATCCACTTAGTGAGATACACACAGTATAAAATATACATTAACAATATTTGGTTATAATATATCAATATTTCATATTATATATGAATCATTAGTAAGTTCACATGCTAAATAAATGCACACAGGAATATATATATATATATATATATATATATATATTGTGGTGGGATAAGCTCGGGATCGCCTTTGCTGGGGTCAAAGGACACTTGTCTGTTTCACACAATTCCAACCAGCCACCAAGGTAGAAGTTTTAAGCTGGCCTGGAGCCAGGTTTATTGAGCAGGTTGCACAAATAAAATAAAACAAAAGAAAAGTCTTGCCTGTCCGGCACTTACTAAACATTAGAGGTTCCTATCTATCCAATCAATTTTTATTGGGTGAATTAAGCCAGATATCTTAAATGATATATAAAAAAAAAAACGCAACACTAGCGAAAATGACGCATCGAAATCGCATACAAAACCTTGCATATTTGACCGGACATTCACTGAGAATCTTCAATCCAGGTTAGTTTTTTGCATCTCTCTAAGGGACCTATTTAAAGCCAATTGAAAACTGGGAGATCAGCTGCCACTGAAGAAGGGGAAAGAGGTCCCCGAAACGCGTTTGGCGTAAATACAGCTGATAGCTCCCATCTCACCTAAAGGCCTATGTACAGATGACACAAAGTCTGTGACTCTTTCATTAAAAATTGGAGCGCTCCAGAAAAATTTCTCCATTGAAGTATCCACCGATCATAGTTATCGCGATACCTGAACACCGTCACGGACGGGAGGTACGTCACATACCACGTGAGACGCGGCGTTCTGGGATACTAAGTCTGGCCATCAGCCTCCACGATACCCTGCTGTGGATCTAACCAGAAGCACACCACCGACCACGCTACCTCGGCGTCTGCCGAGATATATGGGAAAGGACCGCACACCATCAGGTATATGATACCTATCCTTACCTTGAATATCTGGGGCTAAGGTAAGACGAACTGCTAACATCACAGCACACAGCACTTTATTTCATACCCAACGAAAAGCTATTTTTGGGAACCTGCCTTCCTCAAAGCCCCTTCTGAGTACAGACATTACTCACCATTGCCCCTTAATGTGACTTTTTCTCTTCATTTAAAAGAAAAGACACAGCATCTATTTCATTTGTTTTACTACCAAGGCTTATATACGCAGCTATATTGGTTTTAAGGTTTCATTTAGTTTTATGATTGTGTTTTCAATTTTATCCTGCTGCGCAGCGTTTATTTTTATCTATTTTTGTCACATTATCTGATTTTACTATTATTATTTGAATAAATTGTGTGATCACTTTACATTGTTTTACACTATTTTATCGTATTTTTTATCCATTGGTTCATACATACAGAGTGCCAGTCCAGTTTATTTATCCATTTTTTTATATTTTCTCCTGTACGGGTGATACAGTTTTCTGGCCTAGAGCACCTGGTCCTAATTTGCTGAGGAGTGAGCTATTCCTGTTATCTAACTTTAATTTATTCCACTTCGGTTCACCCTATTTGGAATCTAGCTCCTCCGACCGCTAATATGGATGTATGGAACCATATGGAGCACAAGATCAAAAAAGTTGATACATTTATATTTGATGTTTCGGATGATTTTAATTCATTACCAACTAGAGAGAAATCCACTTCTGAGATTTTTAGAGAATTAGAGACTTTGCTACTAAAACAACTAAGACAATATTGGGAAATAAAATCCCTAAAACAGTATTTGAGTCAAAATATAATACCAAAAGGTTTGCAATTAATAAAAATACCAGCTCAGGACCTATGGAATGAGGAATTCAACCAGGAATGGGATAATTTTTTAAACACACAGTCACGGGGATTAATTGAATTAATAATTAAACGCAGAACACAAATTCTAGCCACAATAGCTGAAAAAATAAATCAAATAAAAGGAAATATGGAACACTTGGTAAAAGATGAACTATATAACAGTTGGCAAGATAAAATCTGTAGAAGCCTAGATAAAACTGAACAAGATATTATATATAAAAAAAGTAAAAAATTAAGAAAGTTTGATATGCAAGAATCTAAAACAAAATCTAATGAGATATTAACAGATATTGAAAGTACTGCAGAAGTAATCCCCACTGAGAGACAAAGATACAATATACCAGTGAGGAATCGATTTGAAAATTTCGCAGAACAAGCTTTTTTAGACCGGACTCCACCTCACCATTCAACACGAATAAGACACAAAAGATCGGTATCTCCGATACACAACAAAACCCCTTCCCCCAAACACCCTTACAACCTGAGACATCACAACCCTCACATAGAGAATTATCCCCAACAAAGACACCCACGAGCACCGAGATACGTAGAACAACAATTCACAACACCGATACACCAACAACATCATTTGGACCAAAGAGACCAAAGAAAACACGTAGAGGACGGAAGAAGACACAAAAATTACAGAAGAGATTATTAGATAATAATGACAATATTATCAATTTAAGTAATGTAGATCTGACACAAACACAAATTTCACTTCTAAACAAAGGGCTTAAATTTGCCCCATCTGCGAAATTGAACAAATTCGATACCTATATTGGTATACAAAAATTTATAAAGAATATTTGTCTAAAAAAATATTTTTTAAAAAATCCCTTGGTTCCTCAAATACACACAATTGAAAAATTCCCACACACTAATCTTAAAAATAAGTCAAAAAATTTTCCTAGAAACGAAATAGGCCCAGAAATGGCAGGATTTCAAAAATGTGTTGAGATGGATTTAAGAAAATTAAAAGAAAAACGAATATACAATAATAATCTATCAAAGAAAGAAGCCTTGGCAATAAGGGAACTCCAAGACAAAAAAGAAATCACTATACGCCCCGCAGACAAGGGGGGCGCTATAGTGATTCTAAACACCGAAGACTACAATAGAGAATGTCTAAGACATCTATCTGATGTAGACACTTATAAGATGCTTAAGGGTGACCCAACTGCTATGTTTAAAGAAAAACTGCTAGAATATAGCACGAAAGGACTACATTCAGAAATCTTAAACAAGACAGAATTCAATTTTATTGTGGGAACACCTGGTAGACTTCCAGTGCTATACTGTCTACCAAAAGTCCATAAAAATGCCACTTGCCCACCGGGTCGCCCCATAATATCGGGCATTGGATCCCTTACTGCAAACCTTTCAAAATACATAGATTCCTGGTTGCAACCTCTAGTCAAAAAAAACAAATCATATTTAAAGGATACAACAGAAGTGATCAAAATATTGGAGAAACTAAAAGTTGAAGATGATTGGATTTTAGCTACCCTAGATATTAAATCACTATATACAGTGATCAATCATGATCAGGGCATCCATGCACTCAAAGTCCAATTAGAAAAAGAGAATTTTAAACAGGAACATTTGAATTTTATTACAGAAGGAGTAAGACATATATTAGAACATAACTATTTCTTCTTTTAAAACAATTACTACCTACAGATCACGGGGACCGCCATGGGCACCAGGTTTGCCCCCAGCTACGCGAATCTATTTCTGGCATACTGGGAAGATTTATTTATTGATCCAACGATAGGGGGCAACCTGGTGCTCTGGTGCAGATATATCGACGATGTCATCTTGATCTGGAGAGGTAATGAAACCAGTTTACACTCCTTCATTTCAGAGTTAAATAACAATATATACAATTTAAATTTTACAGCAAATATAAACCAATCAGAAACTGAATTTTTAGATTTAAATATAACTAAAAAGGAAGATAAATATGTATGTCGCACTTTTCAGAAAACAACTGCGAAAAATGGTTACATACTATACTCTAGTTGCCATTTGCCCCAATGGTTGATAAATGTTCCCTTTGGACAATTTCGCCGCCTAAAAAGAAATTGTACTGAAGAATCACAATATCAGAAGGAAGCCGAATCATTAAAAAACAAATTTATAGAGAGAAAATATCCCACACATATTTTAGAAACGGCATCTCAGAAAGTAAATGAAATATCTAGAGAAACCTTCTTTATAAATAACTCTGAGGAAAGCACAAATAATACAAAAAGTCAGAAACAAACGGACTATAGAATTATATTACCATTTTCCACCCAACACAAAAATATCGAACGAATTATTAACAAATATTGGCATTTATTAACACAAGATAAGATAATTGGCCCGCTATTACCGAAAAAAGCACAGATCACCTATACACGGGCACAAAATTTAGGTTTAAAGATTGCTCCCTCAATAAAACATAACCCCAAAAAACCTTCGTTAATTCAAAACTGGATGAGTTTGAAGGGATTTTATAGGTGCGGCAAATGTCAAGGATGTAAAACAACAACATTTCCCAAAAGAACCACTGAAATTAAATCATTCCAAAATAATTTCACTATGACTATCAAAAGCTTCCTCAGTTGTGATTCTTCTAGCGTAATATACCTAATCCAATGTCCGTGTGGAAAACAATACATTGGTAGGACGAAACGATGTTTAAAAACAAGAATAAGCGAACATTTACGCAATATTAAAAATGGTTACATGAAACACGCATTATCGAAACATTTTAAAGAAGTCCATAATAAAGATCCAAGGGGCATGTCCTTTATGGCATTACAAAAAATTGACACACATTGGTGAGGAGGTAAACATATAGACAAGATGTCTAGAGCCGAATCACGAATGATATTTGATTTCGGAAGTTTGATTCCGATGGGTCTAAATGCAGATCTAGAAATATTCGGCTTTTTATAGAGTTATGGGCTGCATGTCCGCTTTCCGACAGAGAGCCCCATGTCAGGCTGTTTATCAGCACTGGGTCTCCCCCTCTGAGGCGGACATGCATCCCTATATCATCACACAACCTTTTCACCATTTTATCATCACTATGGTTTCACTCTGTAATATTTTACTATGTAACAAAATGCTTTTATAATATATTTCAATGTTTCGTATCTTATATGCATTTTTATCATATATTCATTATTTTAGCCACTATTTATGTATTTATATCAAACCAACGAAGCTGCAACACTCAATTTTTATTGGGTGAATTAAGCCAGATATCTTAAATGATATATCAAAAAAAAACGCAACACTAGCGAAAATGACGCATCGAAATCGCATACAAAACCTTGCATATTTGACCGGACATTCACTGAGAATCTTCAATCCAGGTCCGTTTTTTGCATCTCTCTAAGGGACCTATTTAAAGCCAATCGAAAACTGGGAGATCAGCTGCCACTGAAGAAGGGGAAAGAGGTCCCCGAAACGCGTTTGGCGTAAATACAGCTGATAGCTCCCATCTCACCTAAAGGCCTATGTACAGATGACACAAAGTCTGTGACTCTTTCATTAAAAATTGGAGCGCTCCAGAAAAATTTCTCCATTGAAGTATCCACCGATCATAGTTATCGCGATACCTGAACACAGTCACGGACGGGAGGTACGTTACATACCACGTGAGACGCGGCGTTCTGGGATACTAACAGTCCGGCCATCAGCCTCCACGATACCCTGCTGTGGATCTAACCAGAAGCACACCACCGACCACGCTACCTCGGCGTCTCCCGAGATATATGGGAAAGGACCGCACACCATCAGGTATATGATACCTATCCTTACCTTGAATATCTGGGGCTAAGGTAAGACGAACTGCTAACATCACAGCACACAGCACTTTATTTCATACCCAACGAAAAGCTATTTTTGGGAACCTGCCTTCCTCAAAGCCCCTTCTGAGTACAGACATTACTCACCATTGTCCCTTAATGTGACTTTTTCTCTTCATTTAAAAGAAAAGACACAGCATCTATTTCATTTGTTTTACTACCAAGGCTTATATACGCAGCTATATTGGTTTTAAGGTTTCATTTAGTTTTATGATTGTGTTTTCAATTTTATCCTGCTGCGCAGCGTTTATTTTTATCTATTTTTGTCACATTATCTGATTTTACTATTATTATTTGAATAAATTGTGTGATCACTTTACATTGTTTTACACTATTTTATCGTATTTTTTATCCATTGGTTCATACATACAGAGTGCCAGTCCAGTTTATTTATCCATTTTTTAATATTTTCTCCTGTACGGGTGATACAGTTTTCTGGCCTAGAGCACCTGGTCCGAATTTGCTGAGGAGTGAGCTATTCCTGTTATCTAACTTTAATTTATTCCTATCTATTCGCTGGTGGGCTTCTCCCAGCCAGCTCACAAAACAAGGCATCAGCAACCTAGTACTCACAGTTTGCTCACTCACACAGACATGCTTTCTGTGTCCCCAGGCAGAGAGACTGACTGACCTCCTGGCTCTGTTATATCCCCACCCTCAGTGCTGCTTAATTAATTACCTCACAGGTGAGATTCTTTCACCTGCTACTTACATAGGAGAGGAATCTAGGAGAAATATACCTCCCTTCCACTACCAATCCAGCATTGGTATCACATATCCCCCCCCCCTCTGCTCAGGCAAGTGGGTCTGAGCAACTGAAACCAGCAGACAATGCACACGTGACAACGCATCTGCATTTCCTTGCCACTTTCCTGGCCTGTGCTCCACTGTAAAGCTGTAAGCCTGCAGAGCCAAAAACCATCTTGTCACTCTGCTATTTTTCTCTCTGTTCAGGTTCATCCACTTCAGAGGGGCATGATTAGTGACCAGGCGAAACTTCCGACCTAGCAAGTAGTATTTGAGTGATTCTATGGCCCACTTGATGGCCAAACACTCCTTCTCTACAACTGCATAGTTCTTCTCATGCTTATTTAGTTTGCGACTCAAGTAAAGCACAGGATGCTCCTCTCCATTAACAGTCTGTGATAACACTGCCCCTATTCCTGAGCTGGAAGCATCTGTCTGTACCACAAATTCATTTCTAAAGTCAGGGGTCATCAATACTGGTTGGGAACAAAGAGCCTGTTTTAAAGTCTGAAACGCTTCTTCTGCTTCATAATTCCATTTTACCATCACCGACCCGTTTCCCTTGGTGAGATCAGTTAAGGGAACTGCTATAGCTGCAAAATTGGGTATGAACCGCCTATAATAGCCAGTAATCCCCAGAAATGCCTTTACTTGTTTTTTATTTACAGGGCGGGGCCAGTTCTGTATAGCTTTAATCTTGTCAACTTGGGGCTTGACTACCTCTCTCCCAATAATGTAACCCAAGTACTTGGCTTCTTCTAGGCCAATGCTACATTTCTTGGGGTTTGCAGTCAACCCTGCTCTCCTCAAATCATCAATCATTGCCTGTACTTTGAGTAGGTGTGTTTCCCAGTCTGCACTGTGCATCACTATATCATCAAGATAAGCAGACGCGTACTGTCTATGTGGCCTTAACACTCTGTCCATTAGCCGCTGAAATGTTGCAGGAGCCCCATGTAGTCCAAAAGGCATAGTTACATATTGGAATAGGCCGTTAGGTGTGGAAAATGCTGTCTTCTCTTTGGCAGCGTCCGTCAGGGGTATTTGCCAATAACCCTTTGTCAGGTCTAAGGTCGTAATGTAACGGGCTGTACCAAGTCGGTCTATAAGTTCGTCCACTCGTGGCATAGGGTATGCATCGAATTTAGACACAGTATTTAACCTCCTAAAATCATTACAGAACCTTATGGTACCATCAGGCTTTGGAATTAACACAATCGGGCTTGACCATTCACTATCAGACTCCTCAATTACTCCCAACTCCAACATATCTTTTACTTCTTTTGAGACTGCTTCTCGTCTGGCCTCAGGAATCCTATAAGGTTTTACATGGACCTTAACCCCAGGTTCAGTTATGATGTCATGTTTTATGAGTGATGTCTGTCCCGGCTTTTCTGAAAAAAATTCTCTGTTCTGAGCGACCAACAATCTAGCTTCCTTCTTTTGGACATCGGACAGAGTTTCGGCTATTCTGACAGCAGGTATTGCTGCCCCATTATTGATGGTTGGAGCAAGTGCTGCTGCCAGGACTGGCCGGTCCTTCCAAGGTTTTAACAACAGATTTATATGGTAAATCTGTTCTGGCTTCCTTTTACCTGGTTGGTATACTTTATAGTTCACCTCACCTCTTCCAATTATTTCAAATGGACCTTGCCATTTAGCCAAGAATTTACTCTCCACGGTGGGGACGAGAACTAGTACTCGATCCCCTGGCGCAAATGTTCGAATCTTGGCCCCTCTATCATAAATCATTTTCTGTACTCCTTGAGCCAATTCCATATGTTCCTTAACAATTGGCATGACTGATGAAATCCTGTCCTGCATCTGGGACACGTGCTCTATTACACTTTTGTACGGTGTGACCTGTCCTTCCCATGTTTCTTTAGCCACATCTAATAAACCACGTGGATGTCTACCATATACAAGCTCGAAAGGTGAAAACCCTGTGGATGACTGTGGTACCTCCCTTATAGCAAACAGCAGATATGGGAGCAAAAAGTCCAAATTTTTGCCATCTTTATCTACCACCTTTTTCAGCATTTGTTTTAGGGTTTTATTAAATCTTTCCACCAATCCGTCAGTTTGGGGATGATAGACTGACGTACGTAGCTGGGTAACTTTAAAAAACCTGCAAAGTTCCTTCATGACATTAGACATAAAGGGCGTCCCTTGGTCTGTGAGTATTTCTTTTGGAATACCAACCCGACTAAACACCTGGACCAGTTCTTTTGCGATGGTCTTTGACGAGGTATTGCGCAAAGGTATGGCCTCGGGGTAACGGGTAGCATAGTCCATTATGACTAAGATATGCTGGTGACCCCGAACTGACTTTATTAGGGGACCCACCAAATCCACCCCAATGCGCTCAAAGGGTATTTCAATAATCGGCAGGGGCACCAAAGGGCTACGGAAATGGGGCATAGGGGCTGTAATCTGACACCGAGGGCAGGATTCACAATATGCTTTAATGTCTCCATGCATTCCAGGCCAGAAAAACCTCTCTAAAATCCTTTCAGTAGTTTTCTGGATCCCCAAATGGCCACCCATAATGTGTCCATGTGCCAGATCCAGAAAAGTTCTCCGATAGAGCTTTGGGACCTCTAACTGCTGTACCACCTCCTTTCTCTTCTTGTCTATCTGATACAACAAATCGTTTTCTAGAGCCATGTAGGGAAAAGCCAGCCTAGCACCAGACTCCACAGGATTCCCATTTATCACTTTTATATTCTCTCTGGCCCGTGTAAGGGTGGGGTCCTTCATTTGCTCACTTTGAAAGTCGTCTTTCCGAACGTCTAGGTCAGGCATACCCTGAAGTGTTACCCCTTTAGTCTCAGTCTCTGATGAGGACTAATCTAGATCCCCTGCCATAACAGAGAATGGAAAAGGGGTGGAGCTATCTGCTGATACCTCAACTACATCCCCTAGTGGGGAATCCTCTAATAGTTCTGGGCCTATATCAGATGCTGTCAATATCTGTGGTGTACTTTTTTGGGTTTCCAACTTGGATTCCCATATTTTCCAAAAATGTGTAAAATCTCTCCCAAGAATAACCTCATGCAGTAGTGCTGGGACTATTCCAACTTTATAACACACAGACCCATAGGGTGTGGTAATATAAGCAAGAGTAGTCTGGTATTCACATACATCCCCATGCACACAAGTCACAGTGAACGTGTCTGATTGACTGTCAGAGGGGGCTATAAGGCCTGCTTTCTATCAGCGCAGTCACACTCTTATTATCCACTTTTAATTCACACAAATGTTTTTCTGCACTGTCTGAACCTGCCGCAGAACACACCATTTGCGCAAACATAGACATGCGTTTTTTCATAAAGGCGACATCACATTGCATAGGTTCAATAGTCATAGGACAGTTCACTGCAATGTGTCCCAACCCATTACACCGAAAACATCTTATGGGACCTTTGTTTAGTCCAACATTATACCCTTTGAGCTTTCCTGAGCCCACAGTCTCATTGTCTTCTTCACTTAAAGTCTTTACATTTCTCCCAGTTCCCTTAAGCCCCGGAACAGTCTTACCCGGAACCCTCAGACTCCGTGGGGTTGAGAGCTGAGAGTTAGTTAGAAGGTCCTCAACCGCAGAGTATCGCTCCACCAGGTCAATAAGCTGGTCTGCTGTATTCGGATCCCCGTGAATCACCCACTTCCTTAGGGCTGGGGGTAGCGACCTCAGGAACTTGTCGAGGACCACACGCTGCACAACGTCAGGTGCTGATAGCATCTCGGGTTGTAGCCATTTTCGGGCCAAATGGATGAGATCGAACATCTGCGAGCGTGGGGGTTTATCCATTTTATATGTCCACTGATGTACTCGTTGTGCTCTAACTGCTAGGGTAACACCTAGCCGAGCCAGGATCTCCGACTTAAGTTTATCATAGTCCTGGGCAGCCTCAGGTTCCAGATCAAAATAAGCTTTTTGCGATTCACCTGCAAGAAACGGGGCTAGCAGTCCTGCCCACCGTGGCTTTGGCCACGCTTCCCGCACTGCTGTCCTCTCAAATGTAGCCAGATAAGCTTCCACATCATCTTCTGCTGTCATCTTTTGCAAAAAATGACCCACATGGAAAGTTGTCTGCTCTTTTCCTGGCTGTACCACTGGAAGACTTGCCACACGCTGCACCACTTCCTGCAAGATTTGGCGGTCTTTATTTGCGGCCTCTATTAGGGTGGTTAGCTGTGCAGACAGTAAGCGGTTTGCTTCCTGCTGGGCTGCATTTGTACGCTGTTGTTCTCTGGTTGCCTCTTGCTGGGCTGCCACAGACTGTATCAGGGCCTTTACTACGTCATCCATTTTCAGACTTTTAACGTGTTGCCCGCTCCAAGCCACCACTTGTGGGGGGATAAGCTCGGGATCGCCTTTGCTGGGGTCAAAGGACACTTGTCTGTTTCACACAATTCCAACCAGCCACCAAGGTAGAGGTTTTAAGCTGGCCTGGAGCCAGGTTTATTGAGCAGGTTGCACAAATAAAATAAAACAAAAGAAAAGTCTTGCCTGTCCGGCACTTACTAAACATTAGAGGTTCCTATCTATCCGCTGGTGGGCTTCTCCCAGCCAGCTCACAAAACAAGGCATCAGCAACCTAGTACTCACAGTTTGCTCACTCACACAGACATGCTTTCTGTGTCCCCAGGCAGAGAGACTGACTGACCTCCTGGCTCTGTTATATCCCCACCCTCAGTGCTGCTTAATTAATTACCTCACAGGTGAGATTCTTTCACCTGCTACTTACATAGGAGAGGAATCTAGGGGAAATATACCTCCCTTCCACTACCAATCCAGCATTGGTATCACAATATATATATATATATAGATATATATATATATATATATATATATATGTGTGTGTGTATATATGAATAGATATCTACAGGGAGTGCAGAATTATTAGGCAAGTTGTATTTTTGAGGATTAATTTTATTATTGAACAACAACCATGTTCTCAATGAACCCCAAAAACTCATTAATATCAATGCTGAATATTTTTGGAAGTAGTTTTTAGTTTGTTTTTAGGTTTAGCTATTTTAGGGGGATATCTGTGTGTGCAGGTGACTATTACTGTGCATAATTATTAGGCAACTTAACAAAAAACAAATATATACCCATTTCAATTATTTATTTTTACCAGTGAAACCAATATAACATCTCAACATTCACAAATATACATTTCTGACATTCAAAAACAAAACAAAAACAAATCAGTGACCAATATAGCCACCTTTCTTTGCAAGGACACTCAAAAGCCTGCCATCCATGGATTCTGTCAGTGTTTTGATCTGTTCACCATCAACATTGCGTGCAGCAGCAACCACAGCCTCCCAGACACTGTTCAGAGAGGTGTACTGTTTTCCCTCCTTATAAATCTCACATTTGATGATGGACCACAGGTTCTCAATGGGGTTCAGATCAGGTGAACAAGGAGGCCATGTCATTAGTTTTTCTTCTTTTATACCCTTTCTTGCCAGCCACGCTGTGGAGTACTTGGACGCGTGTGATGGAGAATTGTCCTGCATGAAAATCATGTTTTTCTTGAAGGATGCAGACTTCTTCCTGTACCACTGCTTGAAGAAGGTGTCTTCCAGAAACTGGCAGTAGGACTGGGAGTTGAGCTTGACTCCATCTTCAACCCGAAAAGGCCCCACAAGCTCATCTTTGATGATACCAGCCCAAACCAGTACTCCACCTCCACCTTGCTGGCGTCTGAGTCGGACTGGAGCTCTCTGCCCTTTACCAATCCAGCCACGGGCCCATCCATCTGGCCCATCAAGACTCACTCTCATTTCATCAGTCCATAAAACCTTAGAAAAATCAGTCTTGAGATATTTCTTGGCCCAGTCTTGACGTTTCAGCTTGTGTGTCTTGTTCAGTGGTGGTCGTCTTTCAGCCTTTCTTACCTTGGCCATGTCTCTGAGTGTTGCACACCTTGTGCTTTTGGGCACTCCAGTGATGTTGCAGCTCTGAAATATGGCCAAACTGGTGGCAAGTGGCATCTTGGCAGCTGCACGCTTGACTTTTCTCAGTTCATGGGCAGTTATTTTGCGCCTTGGTTTTTCCACACGCTTCTTGCGACCCTGTTGACTATTTTGAATGAAACGCTTGATTGTTCGATGATCACGCTTCAGAAGCTTTGCAATTTTAAGAGTGCTGCATCCCTCTGCAAGATATCTCACTATTTTTGACTTTTCTGAGCCTGTCAAGTCCTTCTTTTGAAGGCTAATAATTATGCCTAATAATTATGCACACCTGATATAGGGTGTTGATGTCATTAGACCACACCCCTTCTCATTACAGAGATGCACATCACCTAATATGCTTAATTGGTAGTAGGCTTTCGAGCCTATACAGCTTGGAGTAAGACAACATGCATAAAGAGGATGATGTGGTCAAAATACTCATTTGCCTAATAATTCTGCATTCCCTGTATTCCACACCAGATATGTTTTATGAACATCTCTTCTTATCCGATCATGGCTCACTTATGAAACACCCATTGTTCCTCCGACAAACATGTTTAGAGAAACCAGTACATTCCCTATAGATAAATCCATGTCTCCAAACAATAATTAAATGTTCTCTATATATTCACTTTTTTCAGGTTCATGCTGATCACATGCTGTTAAAGGTAATGATTATCCATAATGAATATAGTATCATCAGATACATTGTATACTCATGAAAATGCTCTTCAATTTAGATCCCCCCAGCTCTCAAAAAGTTCAGAACATATGTCCCTCCAGAGCCGCTGGGTCCGATGATGATCATGGTGGTCGGAGTGGTCCCATAATGATGGACGTGCCTCCACCAGTTGTATGAGGAGCTGGTTATCGATGGTAGGGACCCTGAGCTCCTCATCCTGGTGGAGCTTCTGGAACCCTGAAAGAAAAAGAAATACAAAATTAACTGTAAATCCTAAAACAAAATGCAAATTAGAACTACTTAAAGGGAACCTGTTGTGTATATTTGATTATAATCTAACTAATTATATGCAATCATTAACTACTAAAAAGCGCCTTAGATGTATTCACTTACTGGTGTGACAGATGGTTACCTCACAATATACACACAAAAATGCCACATGCCGCATGCTAATGAGCTGATTTGAGTCCAGCGTTTTTTTTAATTCAGAGCTATAGCCACTCCCCTGCCCACCTGCTGCTGATTCATATGGAAAATAACTGTCAATCAGCAGCAGGTAGGCGGGGGAGAGTCAGGAGCTCATAAATAATCATGACTCATCATTATCAGCTTGAGCTTTTCAATACAAGATGTTGGCAGATTGACTGGGTCAATTACAGAAAGTGAGCCAGCATTTTGCTAAGAGAATCAGTCACTTATTTATGTTGCCCTTAGTTAGGACACCATAAAACTGGTGACAGGTTCCCTTTAATCAAGATTTACACGTCTACAACCCACACGCTCATTCCTGCGGACTCTGGAGGTGACTGGGGGATCCTCGCTGGCGGCTCTAGGTGAAGATTGCTAAAACAAAAAATGTTTTAACCATAATATATATATTTAAAAAAAAAAATATAATATATATACATATATATATATAAAGCGAAGAAGTAGGAGTGCACTCCAAAATGTAGTAAAATAGCAGTGATTTATTCACCCATGATATGGCAAGTCTTGCGACGTTTCGGCTCACAAGAGCCTTCCTCAAGCATAGTAACAGTGAAAATCAGAACATATAAAGGCATTTACAAAGTGTCCAACCCACAAAGGTGTGGTCACAATCAATTACAATTACATACATCTGGTTGAGATCAATAAAGTGCAAATACATAAAGTGACAAGTGCTGAATAATGTACAACTCTGGGGATGCCTTACCCTCAGCGAGAGCCAAAATGTGTACAATACTTTGTATAGGTAGATTCACAATTAAATAAGTGACTTATTGAATGTGGATCACAGAAATACGACCTTCAGTGGCGATGGGGCCCACATATACCATCGCGTTCATTGCGAGTCTTCAACTCATCAATGCGCATGTTCGCACTGATCTCATGGTGTGCGTCATAGTGTAGAATTCGCGCGCATGCGCGCAAATTCACGCGCACGCGTTCGCGCGCAAATTCACGCGCATGCGTACCATGCGATTGGCGCAAAGGCACCACTTTGCTTAAGGGAATCCACCCTACAATTCTATTTGTATTATATGTGACTGTTATATAAATAGGATCGTTATATAAACATGCGACCGCTGTAGGGATCTCCTACAAAAGCCAGCCTCTGGACCGGGATCCCAACCTTGCGAGCGAGACACCTGACCAGGGGGCCGTGAATGCCAGGGGAGCGCATTTCCATGATCTCCGCCGGCAGTCTAGGCCCATTGCTGGTAATTAAAGCAGTCATGAAGAGATACTCACTCCCAAATAAACAGTCATATCATATAAATATAAAGGTACAGATGTATATCTGAAGTAACGCATGGATGTAAAGACGCCGATGTCCACGCTGGGCCGCATCGTCCACAAAGGCAAAAAATTCAAGGATCCACATCCAATAGTGTGAAAATATATAAAACCTAAAAACAAAGAGAGAGGAATGAATATTTCCAAATATAATACAGATATATATTGATCTTTTCACGGTTATCTTACACCAATATATCGATATAAGGAGGACAAGAACACATATATGCGATTGGACTAAGAACGACCCGCAGATCCACAACACTGTCACCTGAACTCGATGTTGAGACCCTTAGGGTGCAAGCTGTCAAGATCATAAATCCAGCGTAATTCTCTTTTTTTCAAGAGAGTTAAGCGATCACCACCTCTTCTAGGGAGCCTGACCTGATCGATGATCCAACATCTTAGATCCCGCTCGGAATGTCCTAGGGATCCAAAATGTCTGGATACTGGTAGATCAGTGCGTTTCTTCCTTATTGAGTTCCTATGGTTATTCAACCTAACTTTTAATTCTGTAGAAGTTTCCCTAACATATAATAGGTTACAGGGGCAGGCCAACACATATGACGATGAACAGTTTAAATGGAACTTAATAGGGTATTCTTTATTTGTGAACGGATGTACAAAGGACTTAGCTTTGCAAATATGTCGACAATTGATGCAACCGAGACACGGAAAACATCCGAGGCCCGGCTGCGCCAATGTCCGCTGCACACTGATCTTCTTCGGACCTGTATCAGCCCTGACTAATTGATCTTTAAGGTTTTTATTTTTACGGTACGATAGAAGAGGAGGGAATTTAAATTCCGGAACATCTACAATGGACCTGCTTAAGATACTCCAATTATTTTTGAGGATACGACCTATCTCCAAAGAACATTCAGAGTAGGTAGACCTGAATGGTATTCTTTGAGTTTTTTTGAGGGTAGTTGGTATTATTTCAGTATTCGTATCTAGAATTTTATTCTTGTGTGTATCTAATAATTTACGGGGATAGCCCCGGTCCCTGAATTTACAAGCCATCGTTTCCAATATGTCTAACAATTCAGTATGGTCAGAGACAATGCGTTTCGTACGTAAAAATTGTGAATAAGGAAGGTGTTTCACTAAACTGCGTGGGTGATTACTTTCGTATCGCAAAATAGTGTTCCTATCGGTCGGCTTAACATACAATCCTGTACCAATTGTACCATCGACCAATTTCACATTGGTATCCAAGAATGATAATTGTGTCTTGGAGTATGATACAGTGTATTGAAGATCCGGGTCTATATTGTTAAGGTATACATGGAACTCACTCAATTGTGATTCCGTACCAGACCACAGGAGGAAGACGTCTTCTATGTATCTCCACCACCTAATCACATGTTGAAAGTGGTGGGATACATAGATAAAGTCCTCCTCCATGTGTCGCATGTAGATATTTGCGTACGTTGGGGCCACATTGGACCCCATCACCGCGCCACGTTTCTGATTATAGAAAGTGTCTTGAAACAAGAAGTAATTGTTTTCAAGAATTAGTCTCAGTAGAGTATTTATAAAACATTTCGCATTCTGTGTTACGGGCGAGTCATCCAGATATTTGTTGACCGCACTAATGCCCTTCTCATGCCCTATTGATGTGTATAAAGACACAACATCAAAGGATACGAGAGTCACAGTCTGCATGTCACTGATGTCCACAGCCCTCAGTTGTTCTAAAAAATCGCCTGTATCCTTTATGTAAGACTTTCCAGCCATTGAGAATTTGAGTATCCTGTCTAGAAAAATGGATATCCTACTGAAGACAGAATCCTACTTCTTGACAGCCCCGTTCCGGGCTTGGTCCACCTCCCCTGGACGATGGCGAGGCCACTAATGTTGAGCTAGCCCCGGGAGGTGAGCCGGCCATAGCTCGATAGCCGTCCGATGATGATGAAGAAACCTATAAGAGCACATACTGATTAATGCAACGAATCAAACAGTACAAACTCCAAGCCTTGATTTTATACTTACCGACCTCTGAATACGACGGCGCCTTCTGTGTGGGTGTCTCCAATCAATTGTTTGTTTCTTTGGCATCTGTACGCTACATAATACCAGACAAAATGAAGATAACTGTAAGTAAACGACTGGCACTCACTATGTGGGTCACAACGACAGCATTTATTAACATACAGGTCACAAAGATAATCACATCTAGTTAAAACATCATAGTCGACACTAAAAATGTTTACACGAAAGTTTACATAAAAATCCCCCCTTAAAAGTTAAAATCTAATAAAACCATTCACTGGTATATGAGGAGGTCTACTGCATATGATGAGGGCTCTCCTTTGGTATTGAATAAGAGTCCCGATATTTCACTTAGATGGCCGAAGTGAATCTCTAGCAGTGTTCCTTTAAAACAAGATGGTATGCATCCGGATAGAAATATATATAAAAGTTCGGATCCTGGTATAAACAGAATATGAGGCTTCAAATGCCTCTTCCACAATACTTAGTCTCTGGTGGTGAGTGCTGTAGAGAGATATGTTGCTTACCGGTCTATCCGAATGTCCGGTTCTCTCGTTCCTCAGCTCTCTCCACCATGCTGCTCTGATCGCTGCCGGCGTCTCCACTACTCTGGTCCGTGTCACGTGGTTCTTCAGAGGTATCGCGGGATTAGCCGGATCTGTTACAATGCTGACTCTGTTGCAATATTCAAATGCAATTATATTCGCAGCAGGAGAGAAGAAAAATGGAGCGCTCCAAATTGTCTAGGTCGTCTTAATCATATCCAAATATGAAAATCGGAACAGGGATCCAACGCCAGACGCGTTTCAGGGACTTCACTCCCCTTCCTCAGTGGCTGAATCCCTGTTGTGACATCACATCCTTTTATATCCCCGCAAATCTCCTATAATTACCAGACTGGAATGTGTCAATTCATATTGCGGTATTGTTGCGTCTTTGATGCGTTTTTTACGCAAAATATGTTTTTTTTTAATATTTTCATCCTAATATTGCGATAGATACAGGTGATAAAGGAAAAGTTTCTTCCAGGTTGCTTTCCATTGTAAATATGAAAAAATAATACAGATGGCTGAAAAATTACTATAAATATTTTAAAACATTTAAAACAAATTATTCTAAAAGAGGTAACTGGTCTTCACTTTGAAAAGAGGCTGTCTGGTCTGTCTGGAACTGTCTGGTCACAAAAATCCTCATTATATTTGTTTTGACTCTGCTCTTGACATCCGCTCGACGTGATTCCCTCCTCTCCAGTGTCCATCTATCTTCTCAAGGGCCACAAAGGTCAGCCCTGTGGGGTCTTGTCCATGGGCCTCTTTAAAGTGCTTTGAGAGTGAGTGTTTCAAATACCCTTTTTTGATATTGGAAATATGTTCAGATATTCTCACTCTCAAAGTTCTCTTTGTTCGTCCAATATATTGTCTTGAGCATGGACACTGGATGAGGTAAATCACACTGGCTGAATTACACGTCAAGAAGTGTTCTATCTCCCATACATATGAATTTTGGGTAGAGAGAACCTTTCTTGTATTCTTTGGAGTTTTCGTTATTTTACAACAAGTGCATTGTCCACATTTAAAAAAGCCCTTTAAATTCATCCATCCAACAAGGCCTGATGTTTGTGTTTGGTTGGTCTTGATAGAAGGGGCCACTTTGATACCCAAATTGGGTGCCTTTGTGTATATTATTTGTGGTTTTGGCGGCATTAGTCTACCTATGATTTTGTCTTGCAACAAATCGTGCCAATAGCGCTTAACTATTTCTTCCACTTGCCTCCTTTGTGTTGTGTAAGGAAGAATTATCCTAAATTGGGAATCTATTTCGTTCTTCTGTCCTGTTTTTGCTTTCAAAAGTGAATTCCTTGGTAATCTCCTTACTCTTTCTAATGATTCCTCTAATATATTACTAGGATATTGTTTAGCCAGGAATTTATCTCTAAGGCGCATAGCTTCCACTTCAAATTGGGACTCCTCGGTACAGTTCCGTTTTAATCTACGGAACTGTCCGAAGGGTACGTTCAATAACCAATTAGGCAAGTGGCAACTCGAATGTAAAAAAAATGCATTCCTCGCAGAGGGTTTTTGGTAGGTTTTACAGATATATTTTTTGCCCATTTTTGTAATTGCTAAATCCAAGAATTCAGTCTCTACATTATTAATGCTTTGAGTAAAAAACAAATTTAGGTTATTCCTATTTAATTCGGCTATGAACATATTTAGACTATGTTGATCTCCTTTCCAAATCATAATGACATCCTCTATATATCGTCGCCAGAGCACCAGGTCGCCCCCCCCCCCTATGCAAATCAATAGCTTCCTGTTCCCACTGTGCTAGAAACAGATTTGCATAGCTGGGAGCAAACCTCGTGCCCATGGCGGTTCCTCTAATTTGTAAATAAAAACTCTCCTCAAAATAAAAATATTTATGCTGTAAAATATGTTGTATCCCCTCTAAGATGAAATCTACTTGTTGACTCTTTATTTCTTCGTTTCTTTCTAGTTGAGCTTTTACAGCCCTTAAACCAGCTTCATGGTCTATCACCGTATAGAGGGACTGGATATCTAAAGTAGTCATTATCCAGTCTTTTCCTACGGTCAATCCTTCCAATATTACGATAATTTGAGTAGTATCTCTTAGATAGGACATCATGGTTTTAACCAATGGTTGCAACCACGTGTCCACATAGCTAGAGAGATTGGATGTCAGGGAGCCTATACCAGATACTATGGGGCGGCCCGAAGGGCTTTCCATGTCCTTGTGAACCTTTGGCAGGCAGTAAAAGACCGGGAGCTTTCCGGGCGTCCCCATAATATAATCTGATTCTTGTTTGGTCAGGATACCCATTTGGACTCCTTTCTGGCAGTATTCTCCTAATTTTATTCCAAATTTTAGAGTAGGATCAGCTTCAAGTTTTTGATATGTGGTGCTGTCAGACAATTGTCTGGAGCACTCTTGTATATACTTTATCGTATCAAGGATCACAATCGTCCCGCCTTTGTCTGCAGGGCGAATCGTGATCTTATCATTTTTTTGAAGTTCTTTGATTGCTGATATTTCTCTATTGGATAGGTTTTTCCTATAGAATTTTTTCTCTTTTATTTTTCTAAGGTTTGCTTCTACATTTTTCTGAAAACCCCCCATTTCTGGGACTATTTCACCCCTGGGGAATTTCTTAGATCTATTTTTCAAATTAGTGTGTTTAAAGCTCTCCTCTATTTGTGGGGTTATGGAGATTGTGTTTTTTATAAAGTATTTTTTCAGGCAAATATTTCTAATAAATTTTTGAATTCCAATATAGATATTAAATTTGTTCAGCTGTGCACTAGGTGCAAATTTCAGCCCTTTATTTAGCAGGGAACTCTGTGCTGCTGTGAGAGTTGTGTTACTTAAATTGATAATATTACCCTGTTCAGTGATAACTGTATCTATCTGTGATTCCTTCTTTTTCCTTCCCCTTCGTGTCTTATTGTTCCTATTTGTTGGTTGTGGTAGTACTGGTCCTGGGTTTCCCTCTGATTGTGCATTGGTGAAATTCTCTGATATTCTCTCTGTCTCAGAGATCGTGTCTGATATGGTGTGTAATGCGAGTGTTCCTGTCTGTTGTGGTGATTGTGGTGTCTCAAATGTTTCTGGGGAGTTAATGCTCTCCTGTTGTGTTCTGGTGATCTTTGGTGTCTGGATTTTATTCTCGGTGAGTGGTGTGGTGGAGTCCCGTCTAAAAAAGGCTGCTGTGTTAGTGTCTCCAGCCTATTTCTAATTGGTATTATAGGTCTTATTTGTTCTATAGGGGTGACTATGTCTATATTTTCCGTCTCACTCTGGTCTTTATTTTGTGGTTTGGGGATAGATCTATGTTTTTGCTTTTTTTGGCAATTACCTCTGATTCAATCCTATCCAAACTACTACATATTCTATTTTGCCATAAATTAAAAATACTATCTTTAGGTAATTGGTCTATTTTACCTTTCATCCGATTGATATTCTCTGTAATGGTCCCTAAAATTTGGACTCTCCTTTTTATAATTAACTCCACTAATGCTCGTGATTGTGTATGCAGGAGGTTTCCCCATTCAATATTAAATTCCTCTCCATATAGGTCCTGGGCTGGGGTCTTCAATAATTGTAGCTCTTTTGGGATCCTGTCTTGTTCTAAATATTGACGTAAAGATCTAATCTCCCAATTTTGTCTCAATTGTTTTAGAACCAAATTTTCCAATTCTCTAAATAATTCATGGGTGGATTTTGTCTCCACATTCCCCATTGCTGGTGTTTCAAACAAGAAGTTATCTACTTTTTGTTTTTTTGCCTCGATGTGACTCCACATATCCATACTGTGATTGATGGGAGCTAATTCACGTTGAGGGTACACACAAATATTTGATAAAATGATTGTGGATAGCTCACCAACTTTCACAGTGTGGTTAGGGTGCTCTAGTCTGAGACTGATCCCTCAATCAGTCAAGGTAAAATAGAACAATGTAAGTAAACGACTGGCACTCACTATGTGGGTCACAACGACAGCATTTATTAACATACAGGTCACAAAGATAATCACATCTAGTTAAAACATCATAGTCGACACTAAAAATGTTTACACGAAAGTTTACATAAAAATACCCCCTTAAAAGTTAAAATCTAATAAAACTATTCTCTGGTATATGAGGAGGTCTACTGCATATGATGAGGGCTCTCCTTTGGTATTGAATAAGAGTCCCGATATTTCACTTAGATGGCCGAAGTGAATCTCTAGCAGTGTTCCTTTAAAACAAGCTGGTATGCATCCGGATAGAAATATATATAAAAGTTCAGATCCTGGTATCCACAGAATATGAGGCTTCAAATGCCTCTTCCACAATACTTAGACTCTGGTGGTGAGTGCTGTAGAGAGATATGTTGCTTACCGGTCTAGCCGAATGTCCGGTTCTCTCGTTCCTCAGCTCTTTCCACCACGCTGCTGGCGTCTCCGCTACTCTAGTCCGTGTCACGTGGTTCTAGATGAGGAAGTGGAAATGGGGAAGTGGGCCCACTTCCCCATTTCCACTTCCTCATCTATCATGAAGTATAGAAATTATATGCGATCATAATGAGGATTTTTGTGACCAGACAGTTCCATGTATTAGCCTCTTTTCAAAGTGAAGACCAGTTACCTCTTTTAGAATAATTTGTTTTAAATGTTTTAAAATATATATAGTAATTTTTCAGCCATCTGTATTATTTTTTCATATTTACAATGGAAAGCAACCTGGGAGAAACTTTTCCTTTATCACCTGTATCTATCGCAATATTAGGATGAAAATATCAAAAAAACGCATATGTTGCGTACAAAAACACATCAAAGACGCAACAATACCGCAATATGAATTGACACATTCCAGTCCGGTATTTATAGGGGATTTGCGGGGATATAAAAGGATGTGATGTCACAACAGGGATTCAGCCACTGAGGAAGGGGAGTGAAGTCCCTGAAACGCGTCTGGCGTTGGATCCCTGTTCCGATTTTCATATTTGGATATGATTAAGACGACCTAGACAATTTGGAGCGCTCCATTTTTCTTCTCTCCTGCTGCGAATATAATCGCATTTGATTATTGCAACAGAGTCAGCATTGTAACAGATCCGGCTAATCCCGCGATACCTCTGAAGAACCACGTGACACGGACCAGAGTAGCGGAGACGCCGGCAGCGATCAGAGCAGCGTGGTGGAGAGAGCTGAGGAACGAGAGAACCGGACATTCGGATAGACCGGTAAGCAACATATCTCTCTACAGCACTCACCACCAGAGACTAAGTATTGTGGAAGAGGCATTTGAAGCCTCATATTCTGTGGATACCAGGATCCGAACTTTTATATATATTTCTATCCGGATGCATACCAGCTTGTTTTAAAGGAACACTGCTAGAGATTCACTTCGGCCATCTAAGTGAAATATTGGGACTCTTATTCAATACCTAAGGAGAGCCCTCATCATATGCAGTAGACCTCCTCATATACCAGTGAATGGTTTTATTAGATTTTAACTTTTAAGGGGGTATTTTTATGTAAACTTTCGTGTAAACATTTTTAGTGTCGACTATGATGTTTTAACTAGATGTGATTATCTTTGTGACCTGTATGTTAATAAATGCTGTCGTTGTGACCCACATAGTGAGTGCCAGTCGTTTACTTACATTTTTCTATTTTACCTTGACTGATTGAGGGATCAGTCTCAGACTAGAGCACCCTAACCACACTGTGAAAGTTGGTGAGCTATCCACAATCATTTTATCAAAATGAAGATAACGTTAAAGGAACCTGTTTAGAGCACTATTTCTACATATATCAACAACAACAAAAAATTTTACATACATTTTGCAAGATTTATTGGGGCTTGCCCACGACAGAACTTTCTATAAATCTTTTTTTTTTGACGACCCTAATAAAAAAAAATTAATACATAATCCCCCCCAGAGCCAGCAGCCCCTCCAGTGCCAGCAGCCCCCACAGTTGCAGCCCCACCACCCCAGTGCCATCAGCCACCTCCAGAGCCAGTAGCCCCCATAAAGCCACCCCCAGTGCCAGCAGCCCCCACAGTTCCAGCCACACATACCCCTGCAGTGCCAACAGCCCCCCAGTGCCATCAGGCCCCCCCCACAGTTCCAACCAACCCCCCCACAGTGCCATCAGTCCCCCCAGTGTCAGCAGCCCCCACAGCTACAACCAACCACCCCACAGTACCATCACCCCCCATGCCAGCAGCCCCCACAGTTCCAGCCACACACCCCCAGTGCCAGCATCCCCCCACCCCAGTGCCATCAGCCACCCCTAGAGCCAGTAGACCCCATAAACCCAGCCCCCGGAGTGCCAGCAGCCCCCACAGTTCCAGCCACACACATCCTGTGCCAGCAGCCCCACCACCCCAGTGCCATGCGCCACCCCCAGAGCCAGTAGCCCCTATAAAGCCACCCCCCAGTGCCAGCAGCCCCACCACCTTAGTGCCATCAGTCACCCCCAGAGCCAGTAGCCTCCATAAAGCCACCCCCCAGTGCCAGCAGCCCCCAAAGTTCCAGCCACAGCCCCCCAGTGCCAGCAGCACCCACAGTTCCAAACCCCCCAAGTGCCAGCAGTCCCCCACACCAGTGCCATCAGCCATCCCCCAAAGCCAGTAGCCCCCATAAAGCCAGCCCCTCCAGTGCCTGTAGCCCCCCTAGTTCCAGCCACCCCCCCTGCAGTGCCAGCAGCCCCCCAGTGACAGCAGCCCCCATAGTTCCAACCCCCCAAGTGCCAGCAGCCCCCCAACCCAGTGCCAGCAGCCATCCCCTAAATCCAGTAGCCCCCATAAAGCCAGTCTTCACCCCCCAGTGCCAGAACCCCCCACTGTTCCAGCCACACACACACACTCTAGTGACAGTTGCCCCCCCTAGTCATAGATAGATAAATAGAAAAAAATAAACACAAACAGACAAAACTTCCTATACTTACCTGAACCAGTGTTCAGCAAGTCAATGATCCAAGATGGCCGACGATGATGGGAGGGAAAGGAAATTACTGGGCATGCGCAGAGATGTGAATATTTTGAAATGGATCCGTCTCAATGCGGAGCCAGTACAAACGGATCCGTCCCCATTGACTTAAATTGTGAGTCTGGACGGATCTGTTTGGCTCTGCATCGTCAGACGGTCATCAAAACGCAGCAAGCAGCATTTTGGTGTCCGCCTTCAAAGTGGAATGGTGACCAAACGCAGCCCAACTGATGCATTCTGAGCGGATCTTTATCAATTCAGAATGCATTGGGGCTGAACTGATCCGTTTTGAACCGTTTGTGAGATACCCGAAACGTATCTCACAAACGGAATTCAAAACGCCAGTGTAAAGTAGCCTAAGAGGTACATATGTGGCACTGTATTCTCCTCTATGATTTGTAGAGCAGTATATAATGTTTGCCTAGTATGTCTTTAACCCCTTAGGGACCGGGCTCATTTTCACTTTAAGGACCAGGCCATTTTTTGCAAATCTGACCATTGTCACTTTATGTGTAAATAACTTTAAAATGCTTTGACTTATCCAGATTGTTTTTTTCGTCACATATTGTACTTTATGACACTGGTAAAATCAAGTAAACAAAATCATTTTTATTTATAAAAAAAGACCAAATTTACCAAAAATTTGGACAAATTTCCAAGTTTCAATTTCTCTACTTCTATAATACATAGTAATACCTACAAAATAGTTATTAATTTACATTCCCCATATGTCTACTACATGTTTGGATCATTTTGGGAATGCCATTTTATTTTTTGGGGACGTTACAAGGCTTAGAAGTTTAGAAGCAAATCTTGAAATTTTTCAGAATTTGTAAAAACCCACTTTTTCAGGACCAGTTCAGGTCTGAAGTCACTTTGTGAGGCTTACATAATCGAAACCACCCAAAATGACCCCATTTTGCAAAACTACACCCTCAAGGTATTCAAAACTGATTTTATAAAGTTTGTTAACCCTTAAGGTGTTAATAATAATTAATGGGAAATAGAGATAAAATTTCACTTTTTGGGCAGATTTTCCTCTTTTTTTTTCCAGTTACAAAGCAAGGGTTAACAGCCAAACAAAACTCAATATTTATGGCTCTGATTCTGTAGTTAACAGAAACATCCCATATGTGATTGTAAACAGCTGTATGGGCACACAGCAGGGCGCAGAAGGAAAGGAGTGCCATATGTTTTTTGGAGGGCAGCTTTTGCTGGACTGTTTTTTTGACACCATGTCCCATTTGAAGCCCCCCCTGATGCACCCCTATAGTAGAAACTCCAAAATAGCGACCCCATTTTGGAAACTACAGGATCAGGTGACCATTTAATTGGTACTATTTTAGGATACATATTGAAGAGACTCCATTTTGTCTTCTCTATGATGTACAGCATTGTTATAATATCTCACCCACGCACTGTTTCACCCCCCCCCCCCCCCCCGCTGTGAGTTCGGTTCACTTATCTGTCTCAGGGTCATTCGGCACAACTGCGTACGTTCTTATGTGACGTATTACATACCCATAAAAGGATGTTCCGGTAGTATCTGTGTGATCACCAATGTTTTTCTTTTAGGATTGGTTTAACACTGTTGCTATGCAAACTTTTCTACTGCCTATATAAGGCCAAGCTATAGCATAATAACATCACCGGCCCTAATGGTAAAGTCACACTGGCAATAAAGAAACTCGAGGATTTATCAATCGAGCTCAAAAGAAACTCAGGTATCGATAATCCTTGGTATCAGTATTTTGGCTGGTTCACTACCTGGAAACAGGCACTTGTACAGTTGGGAATCATTATCCTGATTATTATTATAGTAATAGCATTAGTTGCAACATGTATCATACCACGTGTACGGAAACTGATAATGAAAGGAGTATCAAATATGTCATTTTATGAGACTCTGCTACCTAATCCTGAAGACAACTCACATAAAGGATATAGAAAATATCTGGCAGTATAAGGGAAAGGGCAAGGGTAAGAACCACATTATCTAAGAAATTTTGTTCTAAGAGGGGATTGAAGAGACTCCATCTTGTCTTCTCTATGATGTACAGAATTGTTATAATATCTCACCCACTCACTGTTTCACATCCCCCCCGCTGTGAGTTAGGTTCACTTATCTGTCTCAGGGCAGATTCTGGGAATCTCCCAGAACTAGAACAAAAGTTCTGTTTCACTCAGGGTCATTCAGCACAACTGCGTACATTCTTATATGTGAAGTATTACATACCCATAAAAGGATGTTCCGGTAGTATCTGTGTGATCACCAATGTTTTTCTTTTATGATTGGTTTAACACTGTTGCTATGCAAACTTTTCTACTGCCTATATAAGGCCAAGCTATAGCATAATAACATGAGAGTGTTTCTCAGTGATGTCTATTATTGCCAACTGAGAAGCATCTCTTCTGACGTCAGTGTCTCAAACTAAGGTTGTCGTAGAGGTCCAGAAAGGTCCAAATCCTTTCAGTTTGGGGGCTCTGTCCGGGATAGAGAAGGCCATCCTCGTGTCTGGTAAGAGAGACATCCCTTTTGTCCACTGCTGGGTCTGAGGGCACTGGCCACATCTCTACCCGTGAGTTTTTATTATGTATCCGGGATACATTGTTAAGCCTTAAAAATAAACTCTGGGAGTTTATAATAAGTACTTGGAGTACTTTCATGAATAAGGCCGGCACTTGGAGTGCCAGGCACGGAAAAAAATCTCAGGGAGATTTGTTTTGTGTTGGGGACACATCATAGGATCTCAGGATCCATTCCGTAAGTTGGTTTGTGTCAGGGACACACCATAAGGCTCTCCGGGAGATCTATTTACTTTATCTAACTGTCTACAGAGATTTTTTGGTACCAGGGGTACATGTAAGAGAACAGTCTCCGGGAGACTGACCTACCTTGGTTTGACGCATACCTATATTTAGAGTATAAGATACATAGAGTGTTAAGATTGTTCTGGTGGTAAGTGTAAGAACATATCTCACTGTAATATTATCACTCTGTCATTTGGTGAGTTTTCTTACTGTGGGTGAAGGAAAATCTAAGTGTGAGTTTCCCCCTCCCAACCAGGGACTGAAGGCTGCAAATACTGACAACCCAATTCTCCTTTCCAATCTCAAGTTGATTGTAAAACAGCGCGTTTTCTCATGGACCTTAGACAAAATACAAGACTTTGAGAAACATTTATATGAGAAGGAGGCAGCGGGATGCTTTGAGATCAGGAAGATACAGACCTCCACACATAGTTACAAAAGTTCAGGAGCCAACACGTGAGTAAACAGACACCCGACACATTTCTCAGTTGCTGTCAGCCATTTACTGCAGATGCTGTCTGTTTCAGCCTGATAGACTGGAAAAATGCTTTCTTCTCTATCCCGGTTGATAAGTAGACCAGACTATTTTTTCTTTTTTCTTTGAGGGTCGTCAGCTCACCTGGTGGACCAGGGATAAGCTGATTCACCTGTAGTGTACAGCATTGTCCTCCAAGTCAGTTTAAAACCATGGTACCCCCTCCTCCCAGGGTTCTGTGCTCTTGCAATACATGGATTATTTGTTATTGTGTAGTATGTCAGAGGAGGCCAATGTAACAGATGGTTTATCTTTGTTGAAATGGTTGTCTGAATGTGGACACAAGGTGTCACACAAGAAAATGCAATGGTGTAGAAAGCAAGTTGAATACTTGGGCTTTGTTCTCACAAAGGGAGAAAGGAGAATCAGCACAGAAAGAGTCCAGTCTGAATGCTGGCCTGGTCATCCCGCACACCAAGAAAGAAATGTTATCTTTCTTTGGTATGATAAACTACTGCAGACAATGGATTCCTGATTGCTCCTACTATGACAATGTAATGAGACAAGCCACTCTGGCAGACATGCCAGATCTCATCAGGTGGTCTGAGGAAATGTTTAATGCATTTGATTATTTGAAATGTTCTTTTAATGACAAGTCTGGGTTTGGGCCTCCCTGACTACAAACTCACATTCCACGTATATGCTCGACAAAATTGTAAAACTATGGCGGGTGTGCTGACACAATATCACGGAGGCAAGTTACGTCCTTGTGCCTTTTTCTCAAAGGTGGTTCTGGCATCCGGCCAAGGAATGCCGGCCTGTCTGAGATCTCTTGCAGCCTGTGCTATGATGGTTGAGCTTGCAACGCCATTTACAATGGGACATGAGACTATCCTGTACACCAGTAGGCCTTCTCAAAGGCATACAGACACAGCACATGTCCGCACAGAGACTGTCTGGATATGAAGTTCTACTCCTCACAATCCCTCCCTCCAAATCAAATACGCAACACACACCTCAGGTCCAGCACCTATCTTGAATGCCCTATTAGGACTTAAAGGACCTGAGGATCACTGGACAGAGGCACATGATTGTATACACGCCATACAACATGACACACATTTTGTCCTGGAAGCCAGACCCATCACATACCAATCTGCACAAGCAGCAGAATGAATTGCACTCAGAGCATGCATACTACATGAAGGCAAGCCAGTCACCATTTACACTGACAGCAGGTATGCACATGAAGTGGTCTGGGACCACGGGGTCATTTGGCAAAGGTGACGATTCATTGCTGCTGATGGTAAGCACATCTTACATTCACAACTTGTCATACAACTTTTAGAAGCCATAAGATTGCCCTCACAGATTGCAATTGTTCACTGCAGGGCGCATACTGGTGGTAAAGATCATGTGTCCCAGGGCAATGCCCTGGCAGATGCGGAGGCCAAGAAGGCTGCACTGATGGCCCTGGCCACATTGCAAATGTTGAAATTAGTACCTCCTTCACTTGAGTTAACTCAGATGCTTGTGGATCAACAGTCCTCAGCTACTGATGATAAAATGGCTGATTGGTGTTATCCAATCTTTCAGAAGAATCCTAAGACAGGATTAATCTGCAAAGAGGGGGAAACATGCATACCACAGCTCCGCTCTGTTCATTGCACATTTTCATGGAGTAGGACACAACAGCATTCAAACAACACATATGCTGCTAGCACAGAATTGCTATATTACAGGCATTAAACAGTTAGTGTCAGATAATGTGGGAAGGTGTATCACATGTTTGAGGAACAACCCAAACACCAATGTAACCAGATTGAGTCCTAAGTGAAATTGAGGAAAAAGTGGCTTGTAAGTCTCCTTGTCTTCCACAGGAACCAACTCACCCATTCCGAGTGGGAGATATCGTACTGATAAATAAATTAAAGAAAGGAAAATTTGCAGGAGACTTCACCTACGGACCACCAACTACAGTGGTAGCCGCGACCCGCACAGCAGTACTCACGGAAGAAGCACCTACTTGCATCCACGCCACCAGAGTGAAACTGCTAAAGGAAGCACCCCAAAAGGAGGTAATAACGGGGACAGACAGTCCTGACCTCAAAAAAGGACAAAGTAAGGTACTAACGGGAGCAGACAGCTTTGACCTCGAAAAAGGACAAAGTGAGGTACTAACGGGAGCAGACAGCTCTGACCTCCACCAGGATGCACTACGTCAATTCTGGAAGATGGCACAGACGTTCCACTGGGATTACTGACGTTCCTAATGACTCTGCCGGAGGATAACAAAGCTGAAGTTGCTATAACTCAGAAAGGTGGAATCACTACCTTCTGGTACAATTCCTCCAGTACTCACGTTGCAACTTACTCCTTCTGTTTATGCAGCATAATGAAGTGCAGTCCTTCCATGAGATGCGGCAACCACTACAAGACTGGGCATACCCTCAGTGTCAAGGTATGTCTTTTATATAAAATATAAATATTTTATATAAAAAAATAAGATGTCAATAAAATATGGAAATCAGTCAGGAAATCCACTAGGCGGACATAAAATGCCTTTTCTTTTATCTTGAGACTGTAAATTTAATTTATGCAATTAATGAAAGCAAAGGAGTAATCAATTATGCAAAATATATAATAATTTATTTATAAATGAGTAACAATCCAATATAAAACAGACATAAAATCAATGGATAGACGAATTGACGTAGTACCAACAAACCACCACTAGATGGTGGTGTAACCCACTATAACTTTCTCACCAGCACAGAATTATTAAAAGTTACATATGATAAGAAATAAATGCTATATCTTTATCAAGCAGACCAATACTTAATACATCAAGAGAAACTCAGGATTTTCTGTTCACCAACAGGTTATAACATGACAAAACACAGATTAACCTCCTCAGGACCACCGCACGCAGGGATGCGTCTTTGCGACGGCCCTGTAATTCCTCCTGGACGCGCCGGTGCGTCATCTCGCGAGACACGAGATCTCGGTCAAAGCCGGCCCGCGCATGCGCATCGCGGGCCGCAAAAGTTAAAGAACAATTTTGTCATCAGCCTGCCAGCCAATGATCGTTGCTGGCAGGCTGATGATTTTCAAAAAATCGAATCCGAAGCCATCTAACACATTATATTTATAAATATAATGTGTTAAATGGCTTCTCTGCTCCTCTGTGCGTCCTTTTCGTCGGTTGGTTCCAGCAGAGGAGCAGACATCACAGTGAGTACACACCAAACACTACACTTAGCCCCATATCACCCCAATTAACCCCTTGATCACCCCTTGATCGCCCCTGTCAATCACCTAGTGAAAGGGAAAAAAGTGTCACTTTTTTTCCCACTGGTATTGACTGATAGTTTTAGGATAGTTTAGGCCCCTTGGTTAGGCAGTTAGCGATCGTTTAGCGCCCAGCCCACCGCACCACAGTCACTGATTCGCTGATTAGTGTATCGCTAATCAGCATTTGTACTGTTATAGTATCTGTAAGTGATCAGAACTGATCACAGTCAGATCTATAATAGTATTAGTGTCACCTTTGCTCACCCTCCACCCAAAAAGCAGTGTTTGCCTGATCAGGTCTGATTGGTCGCCCACACGTGCGTTCACCCATGCCCGCTCGCCGCAGTGACAACATTTATTTATTTTTTTATCACTGCACAATCACTTTACAAGCGCTGTGCCGATAAAAAAATCTGTTTTGATATTTTTTTATCAATCGCAGCGGCCTCCGGTACTTCACTAGCCTCCCATTTGTAAGACAGGCTTGCTTTTTTTCTTGGGTAGTCTCAGGGAATACCCCCTAAATTTAGTAGTCCAAATGGCAAATAAGGGGTATTCTTCTGAAGAGGCCTACAGGCGGATGAGGAATTGGAACCCTCATCTGACGAATCCAGCGGGTCAGAATATAAACCTGTAGAAAGCAGTGGCAGTCTGACCCAAAGTTCGGACGAGGAGGTTGAGGTCCCTGATACCACAAGGCATACCCGGCCCCGTGCTGCTAGACCACAGGTTGCGCAGGATCCGCTTCAAGGGCAACAGAGTCGGGCTGGCGCTGTCGGATTACGTGGTGAGGCATACACCAGCAGCGCAACCCATCCTGGACCTAGTACCAGCACTGCCGTAGAACATGGTGAAGTGGCGAGCACCAGAAGGGCAGTTGAAGCTGGTACAGTAGCACGTGCAGTAGTTCCCCCGTCGCAGCCACCGCACAGACAGGCCCGTAGAGTCCTTAGAGTCCCTGAGGTATTGGCAAACCCTCATTGGCAGCCCCCAACTTCAGCCACACCAGTAATCCCCGCCTTTCACCGCCCAGTCTGGAGTTCGGGTTCAGACAGCTCAGATCGGTTCGGCACTGGGGATTTTTGAGCTGTTCTTGACTGCGGAGCTGTTGGACTTAGTTGTGGCAGAAACAAATCAATATGCCACACAAATTATAGCCGCCAACCCGGAAGTCTTTCCGGTGGAAACCAGTCCAAGTTTCCGAAATTAAAACTTTTCTGGGCCTTCTCCTCAACATGGGCCTAACAAAATAGCATGAATTGCGGTCATATTGGTCCACGAACCCAATTCATCACATGCCCATGTTCTCTGCTGCCATGTCCAGGACATGATTTGAGACCATCCTGCGTTTCCTGCACTTTAGCGACAACACCACCTCCCGTCCCAGAGGCCACCCAGCTTTTGAGCAGCTCCACAAAATTCGGCCCCTCATAGACCACTTCCACAACAAATTTGCAGATTTGTATACCCCTGAGCAAAACATCTGCGTAGACGAGTCCCTTATACATTTTACTGGGCGCCTTGGCTTCAAACAATACATCCCAAGCAAGCTCGCCCGGTAAGGGGTCAAATTATATAAGCTCTGTGAAAGGGCCACAGGCTATACCCACAGATTTTGGATCTATGAGGGTAAAGATCAGACCCTGGAGCCGGTCGGTTGCCCTGACTACTTGGGGAGCAGTGGGAAGACAGTCTGGGACTTTGTGTCACCCTTATTTGTCAAGGGGTACCACCTTTATGTGGACAATTTCTACACAAGTGTGCACCTCTTCAGGCATTTGTTCCTAGAACAGATTAGCTGCTGTGGCACCGCGCGACCTAGTCGCCGGGGCTTCCCCCAACGGCTCGTTACCACCCGTCTTGCAAGGGGGAGAGGGCTGCCTTGTGTAACCAAGAACTGCTTGCGGTGAAATGGAGAGACAAGCGTGACGTTTACATGCTCCCCTCCATTCACGCAGACACGACAATCCAAATTGAACGAGCAACCAGTGTCATTGAAAAGCCCCTCTGTGTCCACAACTATAATTTGCTCATGGGAGGGGTGGACTTCAGTGACCAGATGTTGGCTCCCTATTTCCTTTCCCGACGCACCAGACACTGGTATAAGAAGGTGTCTGTATATTTGATTCAATTGGCTGTATATAATAGTTTTGTTCTCTACAGTAAGGCTGGGAGAACAAGATCCTTCCTCAAATTTCAGGAAGAGATCATTGAGAACCTCCTGTATCCAGGAGGTTCAGTGGCCCCAACCACCAGTGTAGTGAGCCGTCTACACGAGCTATATTTCCCCAGTGTCGTTGCCGGTACCTCAAACCAACCGCCACCCTGAAAAAAATGTGTCTGTAGCAGGAGTGGAATAAGGCATGACACCCGCTATTTCTGTCCTGACTGCCCTGACCACCCTGCTCTATGCTTAGGGGAGTGTTTCTGGAAGTACCACACACAGGTACACTTAGTATAGGGATTGCATTTCACAGGACAGGCACACAGGGCTAATAGGGCCCATTCACACAGAGCTGCTGCAAACCTCTCCTTTCATCTGGGACAAAGTGCATAATGTACTTCGCCACATCTTTGGGTGATTTGCGCTTTGCACATTGTCCCATGGGGAAGGAGAGGTTTGTCCTATAAAGGTAAGCAAAAAAGTTAACGTTCTCTTCAAAAAGTTAAATAAAGTTCAAAAGTTATTATAAAGTTAATAAATTTATTGCGTTGTGGCCTGTGTTGTTTTTTTTTTACCTTCCAGGTGGACCAACTGATCAAATAAGCTGCAGCACTGATGTGCATTCTGACAGAAGCATTGCGCTGCTGTCAGATTACACTAAAGTCGGTGTATGCGGCGCTGCAAGACGAGATTTCTCCTCTGCGGTAAAAGATACGTTTGCCGAGGCATATAAGCTGAGAGGGCGGCGGTGTTCATATGCTTTGGCAAACACTTTGTATGTAAAAAAATTAAAATAAATCCCGGCAATGATTTATTCATCCACATCGATTGATGTGAATGGAAATATCGAGTTTGCCAGGGCATACGAGCTAAGTGGGTTTGGATGTTTGTTTGTTTTTTTGGGCAGAGATTTTTTCAACCACATTGATCGATGCGAATGAAGAAATCTGTGCCGTTCATTTTTTTCTTTCAGCCCAGAGGCTGAACGGAAAAAAGAATCTCATTACCCGTGTGCTCAATATAAGGAGAATAGCAGAAACTCCTAATGCTGGCCATACATGTAGGGGCATATTGAGTCCATGAAAGATTGAATTGTTTGTCCCAAGTTAGCGGAAAGGGAGACTTTGTGAGAAAAAACTAAAGAAATATCAATTTCCGCTAACTTGTGCCAAAAAATAAATAAAAATTTATATGAACTCGCCATGCCCCTCATTGAATACCTTGGGGTGTCTTCTTTCCAAAATGGGGTCACATGTGGGGTATTTATACTGCCCTGGCATTTTAGAGGCCCTAAAGCGTGAGAAGAAGTCTGGGATCCAAATGTCTAAAAATGCCCTCCTAAAAAGAATTTGGGCCCCTTTGCGCAATTAGGCTGCAAAAAAAGTGTCACACATGTGGTATCGCCGTACTCAGGAGAAGTTGGGCAATGTGTTTTGGGGTGTGACAAAAAATAAAAACTTTAATGAACTCACTATGCCCATCACAAAATACCTTGGGGTGTCTTCTTTCCAAAATGGGGTCACTTGTGGGGTAGTTATACTGCCCTGGCATTTTAGGGGCCCTAATGTGTGAGAAGTAGTTTGAAATCAAAATGTGTAAAAAATGCCCTGTGAAATCCTAAAGGTGCTCTTTGGAATGTGGGCTCCTTTGCCCACCTAGGCTGCAAAAAAGTGTCACACCTGTGGTTTAGCTGTACTCAGTAGAGGTTGGGCAATGTGTTTTGGGGTGTCATTTTACATATACCCATGATGGGTGAGAGAAATATCTCGGCAAAAGATAACTTTTCCCATTTTTTTTATACAAAGTTGGCATTTGACCAAGATATTTATCTCACCCAGCATGGGTATATGTAAAATGACATATAACAAACGTTACCAAGTCAAGGATGGACAGAGTTTCGGATGGGATCAGTTCTCAGGAATTCTCTAGTGGTCAAAATATAATTCAAGTTTCTTTTGATATCCTTTCTTAGGATCTGATGATCTCATCTGATGGTTTTGATCTCTTGGTTTTTGATTTCTCTTTATGTTCCTCTCCAGCAATACTTATCCTCCCTGATATCTTACGTTACCTCCTCCTGTATTATGATCTTCCAATCAACTGAGGAGGGTGTAACATATGTTAATACTACTATGATGTAATCTTAACCCTTGATATGCTGGAGAAAACAAGTTATAAAATAGTATAATATTGTTCATCTACGTCTAGATGGCACTTTAGTACCACATAACAATTTCAACATTAATTCTAAATATCTAATTATGACCGTTTCAACCTCTCGAATATACATCAGTATTAAGGGTTTCTTCCTGACACTTTAATTACCCCTAATCTAGACATGTTGGAGTCACCATCTCCTCCTTCGGGGGACAATGGACAATGGTTCCTTTTACTTGACGTCCGGGTTCATTAACTGGCCCACATGGCTACTAATAATATTCAGCTCTCCTTATGAAACCTAATTACAACTTCAATACTTTCTAAACCTTAAAAAGTCTATATGGTCAGTGGGACACACACGGCATAAAATATATATTTTAAATTTTATATATATATATATATATATATATATAGACACACTGTTATACATAGATGACATATTATATAAGTCATTGGTTAAGATATGTTGCAAATCTAAATATACCATACAGAAATATATAGAATATAATTATGAAGACATGAATGGGACATTCACACACCCAATGTTTCCCCTGACTTCC
Source organism: Bufo gargarizans (assembly GCF_014858855.1). NCBI lineage: Eukaryota > Metazoa > Chordata > Amphibia > Anura > Bufonidae > Bufo > Bufo gargarizans. The sequence goes on along the minus strand of NC_058085.1, from coordinate 219,961,007 downwards.
TTAATGACCTTGTAATGAAGTAAGATAATACATTGCTATTCAAATGGTTGTCTCTCACAGATACATGTCTGTAGGACCCATTATAGCATTAACAGATGCACTACATCTGCTCACAATAATTTTAAAAGATAATATACTCTATGTCCCTACAAACATGTTACCCAAACTGAACTCAGCATAACCTCATCTCGGCCTGTTTCAATCCCATAGAGAAATATCAGTCTCTGGTTCAATCTGTGATTACACTTAAAGGCAATGGGCATTGACATTTAGACTATAATATCTTCATATAATACTGTACACTTATGAAAATGCACAACAAATCCCCCTTCATTCCAAAATGTTCCATAAAGTGTGAATATATTTCCACATATTGATGCGATCTTGTAGCATTTATATGTCTTCTTCATGGATCACGGTTTGTAGACCTTGTTTATGGTGTTTTAGCCATAGTTTACCTAAAGTCTTATTGAATAATCTTATCCAACGCACTGTTTTGGATGGTCAACAAACTCAACCATCCCATAGATCCTGCAAAACAGGATATAAGTTTGATGAATGTTTGTTTTAATTCTCCATTTCCGCATGAATACTTAGTAAGTTACTTTTCAGTGAACCAATCTCCAGTTCTAATGTTTTAATGGAGATGGAATTGGCAACTGTTACACCGATAGCAATAACAGCGCCCACTACGCTAAAGATTATAGTGGCAACGATGGCAGAAATAAATCGTCTCTGTCCTTGACTCGTAGAAAACTGCTCTCTGGTCAAGGTCTTTCTCGCTTGTTCCAGGATTTGCGTAATCCGCTCTTGGGAATATCCGATGTGCGTCTGGTACCAGGTTTGGATCTCCGGTGACAGGATCTCGGACACGTTGAATTTTTTTTCGATGAAGACGCATGGATCCAGGCTGATGTAAATCTTCTGGGACAAAATCCTCTTGTTCATCAGAATGAACCCCACGGTGTCCTGCAGCATGATCCCGGACGAAGGACCTGGCACAACAATGGGCTTGGCGTGGAATTCCTTCCCAAAGATCAGGATGATATAGATGATGGCAATCATCTTAGTTGGCATCTTGCGCCTAAAATATTGTATGACAAATATGAGTATATACATGTTTCATTTTTATCCTGCAAGAAAAGGAGGTTAATGCTATCATATATTTTTGATTGGCATAGGTTCTTTTCTTGAACAGGGTAAGTTCCTTGTTTTAGAGGTCAGTTAAGAGATGTTTAGTTATAGAGGAAACACACGTGAGGATGGGTTAGTATACACGTTTGTTCATACAATACCAATCCTAATTTCCGTCTTTTAGCTGGAACTGTAAAATCTCTTCACCTCTCCTCCTCAGACTCCCTCTATCTTTCGAAGTCGTGAGCTAGGATGACAAACACGTAATTGATTAATGTGCACCCATTTTCCACAAATTCATCCCCCTTAGGGATTTTGATCTTGTATACCACTGGTGACAACTTGTCAATAATGACATAAGGTCCTTTCCATGAAGGTAAGAATTTTCTTTCCTTCACTTGATCCCGAGCGAAGTTATAGAGATAAACCTGATCGGAAATTTGATACTCCTTCTGAGTAGTTTTCAGATCGTATTATGTTTTAGCACTCACTGCAGCTTTCTCTATATTCTTCTGGGCAAACCCAAAAGCATGCTGAAGGTGCTTGCGTAAATTTTCCACATATTGATGCGATCTTGTAGCATTTATCAAATTATGATCTGTTGTTCGGTATAATAAATGTTGGGGTAACACCATCTTCCTTCTTGTGATCATCTCGAAGGGAGAAAGTTTGGTTGCTGCGCTTGGGGTGGCCCTGATGGCCATAAGAACCAAAGGTAACTTGACATCCCAGTCCTTACCGGATTCATTGACAACATTTTTTAGAATATTCACAATGGATTGGTTTTAACGCTCCACTCCACTCCACCACTAGAGGCTGGCCGATAAGCTATGTGTAGCTTCTTCTTTACCCCCAATATCTCCCACATCTTTGTCATCACTTCACTAGTAAAATGACTTCCACGATCGGACTCGATGCGTTGGGGAAGACCAAACCTGGAGAATATGTGGTTAATGAGCAGAGATGCACATACGCTTGAACTGCATGTTTTGCACAGCAAACATTCCACCCATTTTGTGAACAAACAAGTTACGGTTAACATGCATCTGTTGCCTTTTGATGACGTGGTTACTGGTCCAATGAAGTCAATTTGGATGTCGGACCATGGCATGGACATCCCCCTTTTCATCAGCGGTGCCCGATGAGTGGGTCCTTGTGGCTGGAATTGAGGGCATATTAGACATCCTTGACAATACGTTCGCACGTCTTGTAACATATGTGGCCAGTAAGCGTAGTCCCGTAGTAACTCGTATGTTAGTTTCTCAGCTCGATGTCCAGCTGTTTGGGCATCATGGGCATGGTTGTAGCATCAGACCTCGATATGCTGCGGGTACTACCCATTGTGTGATACCGTTCTTTGAGGTCCTTATCAGCAATCCATCCTGTAATGAGAATGGACTTACCCTTCATCAAAATCCATAACTCCTCTTTTCCATCATAGTCTTCCGTATTTATGGGACAATTCTGTGGATCCTCAATGTGGTTATAAAAGATACCGATAATTGGATCCCCCTTTTGGCTCGCAATGAGATCCTCACTATGGGAATCTTGGCTCCATTGTACCACATTGGCTTCAGTTCCCTTTTGGGCCTGACTTCTTGTCATTGCGTCCACTTGGATAGTTCCTATGAGGTCATCAACGTCAAAGACTTCTCCGTCAATGGCTGCTTGTTTGGCGAGGGAATCTGCTAGATCATTCCCTTCCTTATCCATACCTGGATACTTTGAATGACCCATTTGTACAGCTTTGTACACAGCTGTAAGTTCTGCGACCTGGCTACTTTTGGGACCGATTTTGTATCCAACGGACATCTCTGGGAACATATTATTCCACACGATTCCGACACCTGCAACTACTGGTGACAATGACTTGCTGGCATAGGCAATGATTCTGTTCCAGTTTTCCTGGTTTTGGAAAATGACTACACTCATGCTTTTGTCAGTGAAACCTGTTTCCACGAAGAAAGGTTTTTCCCCTTCTTAATAGGCAAGGCATGGAGCCTGGATAAGTTTGGCCTTGAGTTCATTCACAGCTTGCTCATGACGCTCACTCCATTCCCATTTTACTCCTTTCTTTAGTAACTGCAAAAGAGGTTTTGTAATTTCGGCATAATTCTCTATAAACTTACGTGAATAGTTCATCATGCCCAAGAATGATCTTAACTCCTTGAGATTTGTAGGTGACTTGGTGTTGATCACTGCTTCCACCTTCTTCTTCTGTGGGTTGATTCCATCAGCAGTGATTTCTGTGACCTAGGAAATTAACCCTGGCACGACACCATTGAGCCTTCTGAAAAGAAAGTTTCACACCAGCTTTCCTCAGCTGGGTTAGTACATGCCTCAGTTCTACAATGTGTTCCTCAAAAGTCGTGCTTTTGATTAGGATGTCATTCACATAGGATTAGGTACCTCGTTCAGTGGCATCAGGCATTGCCTTATGCATGAACACAGCAAATTCATGGCCCGCATTTATGTACCCGAAGAGTAGTCGGGTCCATGCATATTGTTGCTTTCCAAATGTGTCGGCCAGTTTGTACTGATCCCTCTCGTCAATTTTAATAGTCCAATATCCTTGTGCACAGTCAAGGGCAGTGAAACATTTTTGATCCTTGAATTTTTGCCAAACATTGGTCAATATACGGCATGGGCCATCCGGACATGTAAACACATTTGTTTAATTGTTGTCACGGAAGGTGTACAGAAAACTAGAAGACACAAAATGAAGATCCGGACTGACTGGATCCAAAACTAAGGAACAAAAGCGGGAGCCCTGCAACAGACCTGGCTCTCTCCCTAACTGCTCAGCCTATGCAAAAATCTCAATGGTAGATGATCGCATATCCTCGTACCTCGACTGTATAACACCTGAACACCCTATAATAGTGAGGGGACACAACCACCGGCTCCCTACACTTGATACGGAGGGAGTCCGGGTCACCTGGGATCCAGCAAACAGGAAAACACAAATGAATGAACAAAACTTACCTGTAGAAGACTCAGTAGTAGCATCCAGCATGCATACACTCCAAGAAGTTGTATAATCCGCAAAGTGATGCAGTATGGGAAGGGATTTAAAGGGATGCAATCAGTGCAACTACATGACAGCTGAGAGAGGCTAACGAGATGAGAAAATGAAAGCAAAACAAAGGAACCTCAAGGAGGAGGTTCTGAAGGACGTCTGTCAGAGCTTCTCAGATGTCTGGTGGTGACAATTGTCTTAGGTCCGAGAAGAGACAAAATTGACCATTGGGTTTGAGAACTCCAAGTATAGGATGGTTGAACGAGCTATGTATTGGACGGATAATGCCCCTCCTCTCCAGGTTCTTAACGATTTCCAATAGTGACTCGTAAGCCGCCAGCGGAAGTCGGCTCTGTTTGACAAAGACAGGGGGTGCATCTGGATCTGTCTGGATTCTTGCAACATGTATGTCTGTTTCTCCACAGTCATAAGAATTCTTGGCGAACATGTCCTGGAATTCTGTGAAGAGTTCTTTTAGCTGTTGACGCTCTGACTCATCTGAGCATGCATCAGCTATAGAGACTTGTTCTTCCACCCGCTCCTGAAATTCTGAAAAGATTTCAGGCAGACTTAACTCATAAGCTTCTTCAAGCTCACTGGTCAAGTCATTCTGGGTGTAGCGTACCTTATCCTTTCCTTGTTGGCAGGACTCGTACTCCTTCTCATCGATTTCATGGTTGAAAATCAATGATGACTCTTCGATGTGGCATGTACTTTCTTTGGAGCTGAAAGGATAAATAGAGTGTATATTGAATAACCCCTCAGGGGTTGAGGAAAAACTTTGTTCTACTACCTGTTCTTCTGTTAGGTATTCATCAGGTATAAGTGCAATAGCATCATTTTCAAATCCAAAAGTATAGTATTCTGAATCCATAGCTAGACCAATAACGGTGTCCTTTTGCAGGGATATGCTATGGGGAGCCATGTTATGGACTACCATATGTAACGGATCCTGATGGATGTTTATCATAGGAGTAGGCTTTACCTTTAGGCTGAGTTGCTGCATTCGGTTGGATAAACAGATCAAGGCATCTGCATTATTCAGTTTCTGTCCCTTCTTCACTTGAATGGGGAGAAGAAACGGTTTGCATCCTTCAGGGATACCTCTTCAGCAACCTCAGTACTTACGGCATAGGGCATCCGTTGTCTCCCTTTCAAGGCCTGCTCCACATTCTGGAATCCCTTTGGGTTTCCTGGTAATCTGGACCATAGACTATTATTCACCAGATCAATCTGTACAGCAAATCGGTGTAAAAGGTCGTTACCTATATACATTTGGTATCGTGGTCCATTTATCACGATGAAAACGTGTTCCGTGGTCTTATTTTCTATGGATGTAGACAAAAGACATATTGCAATCACATTATGACTCTGGAAATCTCCATCCAGATCATGAACCCATTGTTCCTGTGGAGAGAGACTTTTAATCATTTGGTGACCTGTTTTAAGAGTCCTAAGCTTATGTAGCTGGCTTCGGAATTCAGATCCAATTTGGCATATTTCACCCGGGCTATATTGTTCACCTGTATGGGAATCAATAAATTGTCATTGACCCTTTCAATCCGTACCAGGGATTGAGTATGTTTGGTCAGGCCCGCGACTTTGTGATTTCCTCCTTCAAGAGAAATAGTCAATACATCATCAACCAAAGGTTACCTTTTCGATTCTGTCCCTCTGGATGGTAATGATATGCGCGGCACAGTTGACAACTTCCTCGGGCTTACCATTTTTCAGGATCGTGACATCCGGCGTTTGATTGTTCCTGAAATGAACTTCAATCGAGTTAGGCCTCTCTTCAATCACGTGACAACTGCGTTGTGCTTGTGCATTGCAAGAGAATTTATAGGCAATGGGTGTCTTCACCTGAGTCCAGACTGCTTCATTAATGAAGTCTATTATGGTACTCAACCTTTTCATAAGGTCAATTCCTATGATCAGCCGATCATATGGAAGATCCACAATCAATGTGGGGTGTCTAATGGTCTTTTTGCCAATTCTAAATGTCAACCATGATGTACCTTTTACCTGTGAAGCGTCTCCACCTACACTTATCAAAGAGCCATCAAATGATCTTAATCTTGGCTTCTTTGTTGTTAAATCCAGAATCTTTTGGAAATAACTATATGATAAGATAGTGGCCTGTGATCCCGTATCAAGTAAACTTTTGATTGGTTCGATAAGTTCATTTTGGAGATATGATAAAATATCGGCCGTCAACCTGGAATAAATCACACAAGAAATTAGAATGTTTGCTCATATGATTCCTCTGGAGGGTTTGACCTCTCTGCAGCGTCGTGACCTCTGCATTCCTGTGTCTCACAGGAGAAGTTGGAGGAGCAGCATCAGCCCCCACCCTTGGGGAAAACTGGATTATATCACAGTTTACAGCTGGTTCATGACTAGAGGCTGGAACAATGGGATCACACACTGGAACAGACGCATGGTCGCAGGCATCGACATGATTAGACTGCAAGACAAATAACATATTAGACACCTCCTCCCTGGCCCCAATCTCAGGGTCAGGGGTACTGCAAGGAGAAATAGTATTAGTAATCACATCAGATTCTTTCACATCCATCTTAATAGCCTTGCAGTGGCCTGGGTTCTGACCCGGCCCAATCTGCTTTATGATGTTGAGCTGGGACCTGGAGTTGCCCCTAAAAAAGGTTCAGGCTGTTTTCCTGGGGATAACTGGGACAACTTTCTCACAATGTCACTCAACTGGGCCACTTGTTCTGCCAGCTGATCAAACCTGGTTTTGTGGGGCGCCCTGATTATTGGTGGGTGACCTACTCCTAGGTGAACTTGAGGGTTCCTGCCTATCTTCCCTCTGTTGTCTGGGCCTGTTATTGCAGCGTCTGTAACCCTGGGAATCCATATTGTAATAGGACCTATATCCCTGGGGACCATTATTGTAATATGGATGGTAGTTAGACCTCCCAGCACCAGAATTATTCCCCTCTGGCCCGTTGGGATTTTGGGGCTTTGTTTGCTTGGGTCTTACCTGTTGTCGCTGGGTTTGTTGGACAGGTCCTGTAGACTGAAGGAACTTACGTGGCTGTTTTTCAAATCCCAAGCTAGGGTTTACATTAGCTTCAGCTACATTTTGCTCTGGGGACTTTTTAAATCTTCTCTCACCTGTTTCATGGCACTCACTAATATTATACAGCGCGGTGGCAGCCGTCACCAACCTATCCAAGGGAGCTTCAATATCCAGATCTCTGGCTAGGCTAAATTTGATCTGGGTTGGCATAGCATCATACAACAACTGCTTAAACTCTTCAGATTCCCAGTTTGGGGACCTATATGCTAACCAATAGGCATTTTTAAGGATAGAGAGGAATTCACAGGGACTTTGATTGGGCCTACATGTAAGCTTATATATGTCCTGTTTTGCAGCAGTAATGGTTCGGTAAGGTCCGAATTCCAATTTAACTTCATGCAAGACACTTGGCCAATCTTGAATTCCTCTCTCCCTAAATGAGGTAAAGTAATGCCGATACTTATCATCAAATGCCCATGGAAGGAATCTGATCCTGTCAGCATCAGAGTATAATTTTAAAGAATGCATAGTGGATTCATACAGTTCTAGGTGATTCGCTATCTGAGAAGAACCTTTCTTAGAGAACTTGGACACAGTGGTATTTAAAAACTGAATTATGCTGGATGAACTTTGATCCTTTTCTGAATACTGGTCATTTTTTTTTCTTAGAGACCACCTCAGCATATGATGGTCGCCTGGGACCCTGATCCTCTTTGTGGGCAAACACCTGCCTGCGTGGCAGGGAGTAAGATACACGCTTTCCCACATAACTATCAGACTTACATGCGCTTTCCCCACTCTCATGAGACACATATTACACAGGTAATTTAACCCTAACCCTAACATGTCTATCCAGGGGAATATGAGGAGAGACACTTCTAGGGGCTTCCATGTTACTGGCACCTAGTAAGGCAGTTTTTCAATTGGGTTAATGCCACCTGTGTAATCACGCCAACACTTTCAGGTTGCTGAGTGTCTTGGATGGGGTCTGCTTTGAGAGCATGTGATGACATGTCTGGATGTTGGGGAGTAAGAAATAGAGGGTCAGGAGATCCCACAGTGTTAGATGGATCCCTTTCAGCATTGACTATATTATGGGCTGATCCATCTGTCTGTTTAAATTTGGAATACTGAAGATATAAATCCTCTAAATCACTTTTTGCCTTTTGGTATGCATCATGGCTGTGACTAAGGTTGTACTCTAAGTCTTTGATCATCGCTTCTGCCGATTTTAGTGGGCATTCCATCTTGGATACATATATTTTTGTACCCATTATAGACTCATACCTATCTTTAGAAAGAGTACTGACCGCCAACAATGCATACAAAACAGGTGGCAATGCACATAAGAGGTGTTGGTCCCTCTTGGTATTATCATTTGCCAAATCCATATATGTCAGGTATCTATCAACCATGCCACCTAACTTCCATATATCCCCACGTTCTTCATAGGCTCTTGCCTGCAGCTCATTAGTCCATTCATCTATATTTTTATCTAACTTCAAACGGGAATAAACATATTTGATAACCTTAGAGATTATCTTTTCTGGGTCAGATGGACTATCTGCTATAGCCTGGCTATTACCTGGGTCGCTGTCTGTTACACTCATGATTCTGATCAATAGTCAATTATCAATACAGCTAACAATAACAATCTGACAAGCTTAAGAAGAAGTGTATAATTTTTCACTATTTGCATAAATAAATTATAGAAATATCTCAAGATCTTAGCAGTGCCTCCATAAATGTCAAGTTATATCTTAAATATTTTATATAAAAAAATAAGATGTCAATAAAATATGGAAATCAGTCAGGAAATCCACTAGGCGGACATAAAACGCCTTTTCTTTTATCTCAAGACTAAATTTAATTTATGCAATTAATGAAAACAAAGGAGTAATCAATTATGCAAAATATATAATAATTTATTTATAAATGAGTAAAAATCCAATATAAAACTGACATAAGATCAATGGATAGACGAATTGACATAGTACCAACAAACCACTACTAGATGGTGGTTTAACCCACTATCACTTTCTCACCAACACAGAGTTATTAAAAGTTACATATGATAAGAAATAAATGCTATATCTTTATCAAGCAGACCAATACTTAATACATCAAGAGAAACTCAGGATTTTCTGTTTACCAACAGGTTATAACATGACAAAACACAGATTAATACAAGAGCAATAAATGTTGTCCCTTGACTCTGTCTCAGCCTATGACAATCAAAAATATAAATGATATTAATATGGTATTATATCCCACTCAGCAATCAGACTATGGAAATATAATTTCCCAGAGTTTTTCCCCTCCTCAGACAATGTCTAATCTCCCATTAGCAATATGCATCTTTGCTAAGAGGACAACTAGCATTTAGGGAGGTGTTTAACACTATACGTTCCCACATTATGGGAACTCTTGACTATATGCTGAGAGGAATATCTTATTAATATCACAAGCAAAAATATAACAAACGTTACCAAGTCAAGGACTGACAGAGTTTTGGATGGGACCAGTTCTCAGGAGTTCTATAGTGGTCAAAATATAATTCAAGTTTCTTTTGATATCCTTTCTTATGATCTGATGATCTCGACTGATGGTTTTGATCTCTTGGTTTTTGATCTCTCTCTATGTTCCTCTCCAGCAATATTTATCCTCCCTGATATCTTTCGTTACCTCCTCCTGTATTATGATCTTCCAATCAACTGAGGAGGGTGTAATATATGTTAATACTACTATGATGTAATCTTAACCCTTGATATGCTGGAGAAAACAAGTTATAAAATAATATAATATCGTCCATCTACCTCTAGTTGTACCACATAACAATTTTTAACATTAATTCTAAATATCTAATCATGACCTTTTCAACCTCTCGAATATACATCACTATTAAGGGTTTCTTCCTGACACTTTAATTACCCCTAATCTAGACATGTTGGAGTCACCATCTTCTACTGTCTTCTTAGGGACAATGGACAATGGTTCCTTTTACTTGACATCCGGGTTCATTAACTGGCCCACATGGCTACTAATAATATTCAGCTCTCCTCATGAAACCTAATTAGTAGGAAGACAACTTCAATACTTTCTAAACCTTAAAAAGTCTATATGGTCAGTGGGATACACACGGCATAAAATAGATTTTTTAAATGATATATGTGTTAAGGCAATTTGCCTGGATTTGTGGGAGGGGCTGAGGTCCACCTCCAGCCTATTTAGGGCACTCCCGTTACCTGGCTCCTGCACCGTCTGAGGTCTGAGCTTTGAGAGAGAGAGAGAGTCGCTTGTGGAGTTACTGGAGAGTTACTTGCGAGTTGCTGAGTTTCTGGAAGTTTTTTCGTTGCCATCAGTGTTCTGGATTTGGAGCATTCCTGTTCCACCCGATCATCCACACGGTACAGCAGGGGCCTCACTGGTTTGTCCCCTGTACCAACTCATTTAATTTCACCATCGTTGCACTCATGTCACGTTTTCTCGCTTGCTAGTCACCTGCCATTTCATGTCTGTCATGCCTTTTTGGATTATGCATAGGGATACGACTGCACAGTAGCCTACTCCAGTCACCAACCCTGCAGTAAGCCAGCCCAGGTTATTGTTCCTGTGCTTTTACCTCCTATTCCAGTTCTCATTCTATCGCCACCCTGCACTCACTTACATACGTGCCCCCCCCTTTTTCATGTCAAGCAGCCATGACCAGAAGTTCAAACACTTGCTCACATGACCTTCTGTAGCACACAGGCCACACCCCACACACCCTCCCTTCATGGTCAGCACTGCTGGGCACACGCCGCTGCTTCAAGGACCCCCCCCGCTGCCTCCGGTCCCGTTCCGCCGCTCCTCCTGCCGCGCGGCCGATGGCGGCCAGACGCGTCTCAGTGCCTGGTCTGCGCACGCACGGCCGGGGTACTGCGCATGCGCGGCGGTACCGTCGGCGCGTGCGCAGTGTCTCGGCGGCCGTCCGCCGGTGCGGCTGGTGCGGGGAGCCGCCGCCAGGTCTGTCCGGCCTCCTGACTGGCCAGCGGAGCTCCGGGCCAGGCGTTCAGTATCATGCCCCCACCCACACAGGCAGCGCAGTCCGGGAGGGCATCCAGCCTGTTTGCCTTCAACAACCCCTCCATGTCAAAACACCCCACCACCATCAGGTCAAACAGCTCCCCAAGCATAAACAGAAACCCGCCACATCACCCTCGTGCCCCATGGTCCACAAAAAAAACAAAAACAAAAAAAAACAATATCAAACACCCGCCATATAGTCCCATGGCTACACGTTTAAAAAAAAAACGCCAGATAGCTCCATGGCCGCACGTTCCACCACGGAAAAAATAAATAAAAATTTGTCGCCTACGTAGACAATGCGGTCACGCTTTCATGATGGTCATTTCAGCCCACATGCTAAGCCTCATTTCTTACGTCTCGATCCAACCATTCACACGCGCAGCATGTACTTGTTTTCATGATCCCATCAAGGTCATGTGTCCATTCGCACCACAGTCCACACTCGTCTTAACACTTTCTTTCAAACCCCTTTTAGGCGGTCTAGCATAGACATATTTTTCTCTACACTTGTGTTCTGTGAATTTCTTACGTATGTACACCTGCTCTTACGATTTGCATTTCTTTTTGTTTCTAGGCCATAAGAGTGAGGCACCACTCACATCCAGTGCTGCATTCACCCACTTGTTCTTACATAATGCATTTTACCCTGCTTCCACTAAAGCTGCATTTCTTTCCATTTCTAGGCTATGTTCACAAATTGGTTATTCGTTGGTCATGACAAGGGTCTTCTCTTAGCGAGCTGCAATGCCTCTGGCTATTGTTTTCTCCATCAGTTCAATTTCACGGTTCGCGGTTGATTAATGTTTCGGTTGTGCACGTGGTTCATTACTGTCCATGCATTTTTTCCACCAGGTCTGGCTCATGTTTAACTACTTATCATCACCGTGAGGTCATCTCGTTCAGTCCCTTGGCTTCGGGGGCCCGATGACCGTTCTTCGTGTTGTCCATTAGGGGTACTATACGGTTGTTGGCTGGTTAGTGTTTCAAGTTCATTGTCGGAGATGGTCATGGTTATGCGAGTCCTATTGGTGCCGCATAAGGGCAAAAAAATAAATAAAAAATTAATAAATTTTAATCTGCCATTAGTCGCCCACGCATGGCTTCTCCGTTTTAGTTTTACACACAGAACTCCGCCATTGGTCTCCCACACGTGTCTTCTCCGGTTAGTACGCACCCACGACTCCACCATTAGTCTCTCACGCATGGTTTCTCTGTTTCAGTTGTATACATACGACTCCGCTTTTTGAGTCTCTCACGCATGGCTCCGCCATTAGTCTCTCACGCATGGCTTTCTCCATTTTAGTTTTCACATACAACTCCGCCATTAGAGTCTCTCACACATGGCTTCTCCGTTTTAGTGTTTCACATAACTCCGCCATTAGAGTCCCTCACGCATTACTTCGCCGTTTTTAGTTTTACACACATTACTCCGCCATTACAGACTCTCACGCATTACTTCGCCGTTTTAGTTTACACTTATAACTCCCCCATTAGAGTCTCTCACGCGTTACATCGCCGTTTTACTTTCACACACATAACTCCGCCATTAGAGACTCTCACGCATCACTTCGCCGTTTTAGTTTCACACTAACTCCGCCATTAGAGTCTCTCACATATGACTCCGCCATTAGAGTCTCTCATGCATGGTTTCTCCGGTTAGTGTCACGCATATGACTTTGCCAGTAGAATCTCTCACGCATGGCTTCTCCGTTTCAGTGTTACACATAAAACTCCGCCATTAGAGTCTCTCACGCATTACTTTGCCGTGTTAGTTTTACACATATGACTCCGCCATTAGTCTCACGCATGGCTTCTCTGTTTAGTGTCACACATATGACTTCGCCAGTAGAATCTCTCACGCACGGCCCTGCCATTAGAGCCTCTCACGCATGGCTTCTCCGTTCTAGTTTTACACATATGGCTCCGCCATTAGAGTCTCTCACCCATGGCTTATCCGTGTTAATTTCACACACATGACCCCGCCATTAGAGTCTCTCACTAGAGTTGAGCGGACACCTGGATGTTCGTGTTCGAGAAGTTCGGACGAACTTCCCGGAAATGTTCGGGTTCGGGATCCGAACCCGATCCGAACTTTGTCCCGAACCCGAACCCCATTGAAGTTAATGGGGACCCGAACTTTTCGGCACTAAAAAGGCTGTAAAACAGCCCAGGAAAGGGCTAGAGGGCTGCAAAATGTAGGTAAATCCCCTGCAAACAAATGTGGATAGGGAAATGAATAAAAATTAAAATAAAATAAATAAAAATTAACCAATATCAATTGGAGAGAGGTCCCATAGCAGAGAATCTGGCTTCACGTCACCCACCACTGCAACAGTCCATTGGCATATATTTAGGCCCAGCACCCAGGCAGAGGAGAGAGGTCCCGTAACAGAGGATCTGGCTTCATGTCAGCAGAGAATCAGTCTGCATGCCATAGCAGAGAATCAGGCTTCACGTCAGCCACCACTGCAACAGTCCATTGTCATATATTTAGGCCCAGCACACAGGCAGAGGAGAGAGGTCCCGTAACAGAGAATCTGTCTTCATGTCAGCAGAGAATTAGTCTGCATGTCATAGCAGAGAATCAGGCTTCACGTCAGCCACCACTGCAACAGTCCATTGGCATATATTTAGGCCCAGCACCCAGGCAGAGGAGAGAGGTCCCGTAACAGAGAATCTGGCTTCATGTCAGCAGAGAATCAGTCTGCATGTCATAGCAGAGAATCAGGCTTCACGTCACCCAACATTGGAACAGTCCATTGGCATATAATTAGGCCCAGGCACCCAGGCAGAGGAGAGAGGTCCCGTAACAGAGAATCTGTCTTCATGTCAGCAGAGAATTAGTCTGCATGTCATAGCAGAGAATCAGGCTTCACGTCAGCCACCACTGCAACAGTACATTGGCATATATTTAGGCCCAGCACCCAGGCAGAGGAGAGAGGTCCCGTAACAGAGAATCTGTCTTCATGTCAGCAGAGAATTAGTCTGCATGTCATAGCAGAGAATCAGGCTTCACGTCAGCCAACATTGGAACAGTCCATTGGCATATATTTAGGCCCCGGCACCCAGACAGAGGAGAGGTTCATTCAACTTTGGGTAGCCTCGCAATATAATGGTAAAATGAAAATAAAAATAGGATTGAATGAGGAAGTGCCCTGGAGTACAATAATATATGGTTAAGGGGAGGTAGTTAATGTCTAATCTGCACAAGGGATGGACAGGTCCTGTGAGATCCATGCCTGGTTCATTTTTATGAACGTCAGCTTGTCCACATTGGCTGTAGACAGGCGGCTGCGTTTGTCTGTAATGACGCCCCCTGCCGCGCTGAATACACGTTCAGACAAAACGCTGGCCTCCTGGCAGGCCAGCACCTCCAAGGCATAAAAGGCTAGCTTTGGCCACGTGGACAATTTAGAGACCCAGAAGTTGAATGGGGCCGAACCATCAGTCAGTACGTGGAGGGGTGTGCACACGTACTGTTCCACCATGTTAGTGAAATGTTGCCTCCTGCTAACACGTTGCGTATCAGGTGGTGGTGCAGTTAGCTGTGGCGTGTTGACAAAACTTTTTCACATCTCTGCCATGCTAACCCTGCCCTCAGAGGAGCTGGCCGTGACACAGCTGCCTTGGCGACCTTTGCTTCTCCTCTGCCTTGGCCTTGGGCTTCCACTTGTTCCCCTGTGACATTAGGGAATGCTCTCAGTAGCGCATCTACCAACGTGCGCTTGTACTCGCGCATCTTCCTATCACGCTCCAGTACAGGAAGTAAGGTGGGCATATTGTCTTTCTACCAAGTATCCAGCAGGGTGGCAACCCAGTAGTCCGCACACGTTAAAATGTGGGCAACTCTGCTGTCGTTGCGCAGGCACTGCAGCATGTAGTCACTCATGTGTGCCAGGCTGCCCAGGGGTAAGGACAAGCTGTCCTCTGTGGGAGGCGTATCGTCATCGTCCTGCCTTTCCCCCCAGCCACGCACCAGTGATGGGCCCGAGCTGCGTTGGGTGCCACCCCGCTGTGACCATGCTTCATACTCATCCTCCTCCACCTCCTCCTCATCCTCGTCCTCCTCGTCCTCCAGTAGTGGGCCCTGGCTGGCCACATTTGTACCTGGCCTCTGCTGTTGCAAAAAACCTCCCGCTGAGTCACTTCGAAGAGACTGGACTGAAAGTGCTAAAAATGACCCCTCTTCCTCCTCCTCCTCCTCCTCCTCCTGGGCCACCTCCTCTTCCATCATCGCCCTAAGTGTTTTCTCAAGGAGACATAGAAGTGGTATTGTAACGCTGATAACGGCGTCATCGCCACTGGCCATGTTGGTGGAGTACTCGAAACAGCGCAACAGGGCACACAGGTCTCGCATGGAGGCCCAGTCATTGGTGGTGAAGTGGTGCTGTTCCGCAGTGCGACTGACCCGTGCATGCTGCAGCTGAAACTCCACTATGGCCTGCTGCTGCTCGCACAGTCGGTCCAGCATGTGCAAGGTGGAGTTCCACCTGGTGGGCACGTTGCATATGAGGCGGTGAGCGGGAAGGCCGAAGTTACGCTGTAGCGCAGACAGGCGAGCAGCGGCAGGATGTGAACGCCAGAAGCGTGAACAGACGGCCCGCACTTTATGCAGCAGCTCTGACATGTCTGGGTAGTTGTGAATGAACTTCTGCACCACTAAATCCAGCACATGCGCCAGGCAAGGGATGTGCGTCAAACCGGCTAGTCCCAGAGCTGCAACGAGATTTCGCCCATTATCGCACACCACCAGGCCGGGCTTGAGGCTCACCGGCAGCAACCACTCATCGGTCTGTTGTTCTATACCACGCCACATCTCCTGTACGGTGTGGGGCCTGTCCCCCAAACATATGAGTTTCAGAATGGCCTGCTGACGTTTACCCCGGGCTGTGCTGAAGTTGGTGGTAAAGGTGTGTTGCTGACTGGATGAGCAGGTGGAAGAAGAGGAGGAGGAAGCCGAGAAGGAGGAGGTGGCAACAGGAGGCAAAGAATGTTGCCCTGCGATCCTTGGCGGCGGAAGGACGTGCGCCAAACAGCTCTCCGCCTGGGGCCCAGCTGCCACTACATTTACCCAGTGTGCAGTTAGGGAGATATAGCGTCCCTGGCCGTGCTTACTGGTCCACCTATCTGTGGTTAGGTGGACCTTGCTACAGATGGCGTTGCGCAGTGCACACTTGATTTTATCGGATACTTGGTTGTGCAGGGAAGGCACGGCTCTCTTGGAAAAGTAGTGGCGGCTGGGAACAACATACTGTGGGACAGCAAGTGACATGAGCTGTTTGAAGCTGTCTGTGTCCACCAGCCTAAATGGCAGCATTTCATAGGCCAGTAGATTAGAAATGCTGGCATTCAGGGCCAGGGATCGAGGGTGGCTAGGTGGGTATTTACGCTTTCTCTCAAATGTTTGTGAGATGGAGAGCTGAACGCTGCCGTGTGACATGGTTGAGATGCTTGGTGACGGAGGTAGTGGTGTTGCTGGGTGGCAGGTGCCAACGTTCCTCCAGAGGCGGAGGAAGAGGCCGAGGCGGCAGCAGCAGAAGAGGTAGCAGGGGGAGCCTGAGTGACTTCCTTGGTTTTAAGGTGTTTACTCCACTGCAGTTCATGCTTTGCATGCAGGTGCCTGGTCATGCAGGTTGTGCTAAGGTTCAGAACGTTAATGCCTCGCTTCAGGCTCTGATGGCACAGCGTGCAAACCACTCGGGTCTTGTCATCAGCATATTGTTTGAAGAAGTGCCATGCCAGGGAACACCTTGAAGCTGCCTTTGGGGTGCTCGGTCCCAGATGGCGGCGGTCAGTAGCAGGCGGAGTCTCTTGGCGGCGGGTATTCTGCTTTTGCCCACTGCTCCCTCTTTTGCTACGCTGTTGGCTCGGTCTCACCACTGCCTCTTCCTCCGAACTGTGAAAGTCAGTGGCACGACCTTCATTCCATGTGGGGTCTATGACCTTATCGTCCCCTGCATCGTCTTCCACCCAGTCTTGATCCCTGACCTCCTGTTCAGTCTGCACACTGCAGAAAGACGCAGCAGTTGGCACCTGTGTTTCGTCAATAGAGACGTGCTGAGGGGGTATTCCCATGTCCTCATCATCAGGAAACATAAGTGGTTGTGCGTCAGTGCATTCTATGTCTTCCACCGCTGGGGAAGGGCTAGGTGGATGCCCTTGGGAAACCCTGCCAGCGGAGTCTTCAAACAGCATAAGAGACTGCTGCATAACTTGAGTCTCAGACAGTTTCCCTGGTATGCAGGGGGGTGATGTGACAGACTGATGGGCTTGGTTTTCAGGCGCCATCTGTGCGCTTTCTGCAGTAGACTGGGTGGGAGATAATGTGAACGTGCTGGATCCACTGTCGGCCACCCAATTGACTAATGCCTGTACCTGCTCAGGTCTTACCATCCTTAGAACGGCATTGGGCCCCACCATATATCGCTGTATATTCTGGCGGCTACTGGGACCTGAGGTAGTTGGTACACTAGGATGTGTGGATGTGGCAGAACGGCCTCGTCCTCTCCCAGCACCAGAGGGTCCACTAACACCACTACGACCATGTCCACGTCCGCGTCCCTTAATGTTTTCCTCATTGTTATAGTTCACCACAGCAACAAAAATATTATTTGGCCCAATGTATTGAATTCAAAGGCCTTTTTCTACAGACACCTAACACTATCTGGCTATCTATTTAGGTACCGTATTACACTAATACAGGCACAGCAGTAACCACAGATTTGTCTGAATATAAATTTGAGGCCTAGTATTTAGGTGCTGGGTGACAGGTATAGGTTTACTGACAGAATTAGACTTGGAAATGCACAGTAGCATGTGTGTGAAGTTATTCAGAATGACCCTATGTGCACCTTGAAACTTATATACCCTTTTAGGGATAGATTAAAAATAGCTCTGATACAGCAGAAACCACTAAATCAGGAAATTGCTAAATTGGGAATTGTATTTCAACCCAGAACAAAAACTGTGCTTTGACAGACACTAAATAACTTGCCCAGCCACAACAGTACAGCAGTAACGACAGATTTAGCTGACAATAAATTTGAGGCCTATTATTTAGGCGCTGGGTGACAGGTATAGGTTTACTGACAGAATTAGACTTGGAAATGCACAGTAGCGTGTGTGTGAAGTTATTCAGAATGACCCTATGTGCACCTTGTATCTGATATACCCTTTTAGGGATAAATTTAAAGTAGGCCTGATACAGCAGAAACCACTAAATTAGGAAATTGCTAAATTGGGAATTGTATTTCAACCCAGAACAAAAACTGTGCTTTGACGGACACTAAATAAATTGACCAGCCACAGCAGTACAGCATTAACGACAGATTTAGCTGGATATAAATTTGAGGCCTAGTATTTAGGCGCTGGGTGACAGGTATAGGTTTACTGACAGAATTAGACTTGGAAATGCACAGTAGTGTGTGTGTGTGAAGTTATTCAGAATGACCCTATGTGCACCTTGAATCTTATATACCCTTTTAGGGATAGATTTAAAATAGCTCTGATACAGCAGAAACCACTAAATTAGGAAATTGCTAAATTGGGAATTGTATTTCAACCCAGAACAAAAACTGTGCTTTGACGGACACTAAATAACTTGACCAGCCACAACAGTACAGCAGTAACGACAGATTAAGCTGGATATGAATTTGAGGCCTAGTATTTAGGCGCTGGGTGACAGGTATAGGTTTACTGACAGAATTAGACTTGGAAATGCACAGTAGCGTGTGTGTGAAGTTATTCTGAATGACCCTATGTGCACCTTGAATCTGATATACCCTTTTAGGGATAAATTTAAAGTAGGCCTGATACAGCAGAAACCACTAAATTAGGAAATTGCTAAATTGGGAATTGTATTTCAACCCAGAACAAAAACTGTGCTTTGACGGACACTAAATAAATTGACCAGCCACAACAGTACAGCAGTAACGACAGATTTAGCTGGATATAAATTTGAGGCCTAGTATTTAGGCGCTGGGTGACAGATATAGGTTTACTGACAGAATTAGACTTGGAAATGCACAGTAGTGTGTGTGTGAAGTTATTCAGAATGACCCTATGTGCACCTTGAATCTGATATACCCTTTTAGGGATAAATTTAAAGTAGGCCTGATACAGCAGAAACCACTAAATTCGGAAATTGCTAAATTGGGAATTGTATTTCAACCCAGAACAAAAACTGTGCTTTGACGGACACTAAATAAATTGACCAGCCACAACAGTACAGGAGTAACGACAGATTAAGCTGGATATAAATTTGAGGCCTAGTATTTAGGCGCTGGGTGACAGGTATAGGTTTACTGACAGAATTCGACTTGGAAATGCACAGTAGAGTGTGTGTGAAGTTATTCAGAATGACCCTATGTGCACCTTGAATCTGATATACCCTTTTAGGGATAAATTTAAAGTAGGCCTGATACAGCAGAAACCACTAAATTAGGAAATTGCTAAATTGGGAATTGTATTTCAACCCAGAACAAAAAATGTGCTTTGACGGACACTAAATAAATTGACCAGCCACAACAGTACAGCAGTAACGACAGATTTAGCTGGATATAAATTTGAGGCCTAGTATTTAGGCGCTGGGTGACAGATATAGGTTTACTGACAGAATTAGACTTGGAAATGCACAGTAGTGTGTGTGTGTGAAGTTATTCAGAATGACCCTATGTGCACCTTGAATCTTATATACCCTTTTAGGGATAGATTTAAAATAGCTCTGATACAGCAGAAACCACTAAATTCGGAAATTGCTAAATTGGGAATTGTATTTCAACCCAGAACAAAAACTGTGCTTTGACGGACACTAAATAACTTGACCAGCCACAACAGTACAGGAGTAACGACAGATTAAGCTGGATATAAATTTGAGGCCTAGTATTTAGGCGCTGGGTGACAGGTATAGGTTTACTGACAGAATTAGACTTGGAAATGCACAGTAGCGTGTGTGTGAAGTTATTCAGAATGACCCTATGTGCACCTTGAATCTGATATACCCTTTTAGGGATAAATTTAAAGTAGGCCTGATACAGCAGAAACCACTGAATTAGGAAATTGCTAAATTGGGAATTGTATTTCAACCCAGAACAAAAAATGTGCTTTGACGGACACTAAATAAATTGACCAGCCACAACAGTACAGCAGTAACGACAGATTTAGCTGGATATAAATTTGAGGCCTAGTATTTAGGCGCTGGGTGACAGATATAGGTTTACTGACAGAATTAGACTTGGAAATGCACAGTCGTGTGTGTGTGAAGTTATTCAGAATGACCCTATGTGCACCTTGAATCTGATATACCCTTTTAGGGATAAATTTAAAGTAGGCCTGATATAGCAGAAACCACTAAATTCGGAAATTGCTAAATTGGGAATTGTATTTCAACCCAGAACAAAAACTGTGCTTTGACGGACACTAAATAAATTGACCAGCCACAGCAGTACAGGAGTAACGACAGATTAAGCTGGATATAAATTTGAGGCCTAGTATTTAGGCGCTGGGTGACAGGTATAGGTTTACTGACAGAATTCGACTTGGAAATGCACAGTAGTGTGTGTGTGTGAAGTTATTCAGAATGACCCTATGTGCACCTTGAATCTGATATACCCTTTTAGGGATAAATTTAAAGTAGGCCTGATACAGCAGAAACCACTAAATTAGGAAATTGCTAAATTGGCAATTGTATTTCAACCCAGAACAAAAACTGTGCTTTGACGGACACTAAATAAATTGACCAGCCACAACAGTACAGCAGTAACGACAGATTTAGCTGGATATAAATTTGAGGCCTAGTATTTAGGCGCTGGGTGACAGGTATAGGTTTACTGACAGAATTCGACTTGGAAATGCACAGTAGTGTGTGTGTGTGAAGTTATTCAGAATGACCCTATGTGCACCTTGAATCTTATATACCCTTTTAGGGATAGATTTAAAATAGCTCTGATACAGCAGAAACCACTAAATTCGGAAATTGCTAAATTGGGAATTGTATTTCAACCCAGAACAAAAACTGTGCTTTGACGGACACTAAATAACTTGACCAGCCACAACAGTACAGGAGTAACGACAGATTAAGCTGGATATAAATTTGAGGCCTAGTATTTAGGCGCTGGGTGACAGGTATAGGTTTACTGACAGAATTAGACTTGGAAATGCACAGTAGCGTGTGTGTGAAGTTATTCTGAATGACCCTATGTGCACCTTGAATCTGATATACCCTTTTAGGGATAAATTTAAAGTAGGCCTGATACAGCAGAAACCACTGAATTAGGAAATTGCTAAATTGAGAATTGTATTTCAACCCAGAACAAAAAATGTGCTTTGACGGACACTAAATAAATTGACCAGCCACAACAGTACAGCAGTAACGACAGATTTAGCTGGATATAAATTTGAGGCCTAGTATTTAGGCGCTGGGTGACAGATATAGGTTTACTGACAGAATTAGACTTGGAAATGCACAGTAGTGTGTGTGTGTGAAGTTATTCAGAATGACCCTATGTGCACCTTGAATCTGATATACCCTTTTAGGGATAAATTTAAAGTAGGCCTGATACAGCAGAAACCACTAAATTCGGAAATTGCTAAATTGGGAATTGTATTTCAACCCAGAACAAAAACTGTGCTTTGACGGACACTAAATAACTTGACCAGCCACAACAGTACAGGAGTAACGACAGATTAAGCTGGATATAAATTTGAGGCCTAGTATTTAGGCGCTGGGTGACAGGTATAGGTTTACTGACAGAATTAGACTTGGAAATGCACAGTAGCGTGTGTGTGAAATTATTCAGAATGACCCTATGTGCACCTTGAATCTGATATACCCTTTTAGGGATAAATTTAAAGTAGGCCTGATACAGCAGAAACCACTGAATTAGGAAATTGCTAAATTGGGAATTGTATTTCAACCCAGAACAAAAAATGTGCTTTGACGGACACTAAATAAATTGACCAGCCACAACAGTACAGCAGTAATGACAGATTTAGCTGGATATAAATTTGAGGCCTAGTATTTAGGCGCTGGGTGACAGATATAGGTTTACTGACAGAATTAGACTTGGAAATGCACAGTCGTGTGTGTGTGAAGTTATTCAGAATGACCCTATGTGCACCTTGAATCTGATATACCCTTTTAGGGATAAATTTAAAGTAGGCCTGATACAGCAGAAACCACTAAATTCGGAAATTGCTAAATTGGGAATTGTATTTCAACCCAGAACAAAAACTGTGCTTTGACGGACACTAAATAAATTGACCAGCCACAACAGTACAGGAGTAACGACAGATTAAGCTGGATATAAATTTGAGGCCTAGTATTTAGGCGCTGGGTGACAGGTATAGGTTTACTGACAGAATTCGACTTGGAAATGCACAGTAGCGTGTGTGTGAAGTTATTCAGAATGACCCTATGTGCACCTTGAATCTGATTTACCCTTTTAGGGATAAATTTAAAGCAGGCCTGATACAGCAGAAACCACTAAATTAGGAAATTGCTAAATTGGGAATTGTATTTCAACCCAGAACAAAAAATGTGCTTTGACGGACACTAAATAAATTGACCAGCCACAACAGTACAGCAGTAACGACAGATTTAGCTGGATATAAATTTGAGGCCTAGTATTTAGGCGCTGGGTGACAGATATAGGTTTACTGACAGAATTAGACTTGGAAATGCACAGTAGTGTGTGTGTGTGAAGTTATTCAGAATGACCCTATGTGCACCTTGAATCTTATATACCCTTTTAGGGATAGATTTAAAATAGCTCTGATACAGCAGAAACCACTAAATTCGGAAATTGCTAAATTGGGAATTGTATTTCAACCCAGAACAAAAACTGTGCTTTGACGGACACTAAATAACTTGACCAGCCACAACAGTACAGGAGTAACGACAGATTAAGCTGGATATAAATTTGAGGCCTAGTATTTAGGCGCTGGGTGACAGGTATAGGTTTACTGACAGAATTAGACTTGGAAATGCACAGTAGCGTGTGTGTGAAGTTATTCAGAATGACCCTATGTGCACCTTGAATCTGATATACCCTTTTAGGGATAAATTTAAAGTAGGCCTGATACAGCAGAAACCACTAAATTAGGAAATTGCTAAATTGGGAATTGTATTTCAACCCAGAACAAAAAATGTGCTTTGACGGACACTAAATAAATTGACCAGCCACAACAGTACAGCAGTAATGACAGATTTAGCTGGATATAAATTTGAGGCCTAGTATTTAGGCGCTGGGTGACAGGTATAGGTTTACTGACAGAATTAGACTTGGAAATGCACAGTCGTGTGTGTGTGAAGTTATTCAGAATGACCCTATGTGCACCTTGAATCTGATATACCCTTTTAGGGATAAATTTAAAGTAGGCCTGATACAGCAGAAACCACTAAATTCGGAAATTGCTAAATTGGGAATTGTATTTCAACCCAGAACAAAAACTGTGCTTTGACGGACACTAAATAAATTGACCAGCCACAACAGTACAGGAGTAACGAAAGATTAAGCTGGATATAAATTTGAGGCCTAGTATTTAGGCGCTGGGTGACAGGTATAGGTTTACTGACAGAATTCGACTTGGAAATGCACAGTAGCGTGTGTGTGAAGTTATTCAGAATGACCCTATGTGCACCTTGAATCTGATATACCCTTTTAGGGATAAATTTAAAGCAGGCCTGATACAGCAGAAACCACTAAATTAGGAAATTGCTAAATTGGGAATTGTATTTCAACCCAGAACAAAAAATGTGCTTTGACGGACACTAAATAAATTGACCAGCCACAACAGTACAGCAGTAACGACAGATTTAGCTGGATATAAATTTGAGGCCTAGTATTTAGGCGCTGGGTGACAGATATAGGTTTACTGACAGAATTAGACTTGGAAATGCACAGTAGTGTGTGTGTGTGAAGTTATTCAGAATGACCCTATGTGCACCTTGAATCTTATATACCCTTTTAGGGATAGATTTAAAATAGCTCTGATACAGCAGAAACCACTAAATTTGGAAATTGCTAAATTGGGAATTGTATTTCAACCCAGAACAAAAACTGTGCTTTGACGGACACTAAATAACTTGACCAGCCACAACAGTACAGGAGTAACGACAGATTAAGCTGGATATAAATTTGAGGCCTAGTATTTAGGCGCTGGGTGACAGGTATAGGTTTACTGACAGAATTAGACTTGGAAATGCACAGTAGCGTGTGTGTGAAGTTATTCAGAATGACCCTATGTGCACCTTGAATCTGATATACCCTTTTAGGGATAGATTTAAAATAGCTCTGATACAGCAGAAACCACTAAATTAGGAAATTGCTAAATTGGGAATTGTATTTCAACCCAGAAGAAAAAATGTGCTTTGACGGACACTAAATAACTTGACCAGCCACACCAGTAACGACAGATTTAGCTGGATTTAAATTTGAGGCCTAGTATTTAGGCGCTCGGTGACAGGTATAGGTTTACTGACAGAATTAGACTTGGAAATGTACAGTAGTGTGTGTGAAGTTATTCAGAATGACCCTATGTGCACCTTGAATCTGATATACCCTTTTTGGGATAGATTTAAAATAGCTCTGATACAGCAGAAACCACTAAATTAGGAAATTGCTAAATTGGGAATTGTATTTCAACCCAGAACAAAAACTGTGCTTTGATGGACACTAAATAAATTGACCAGCCACACCAGTAACGACAGATTTAGCTGGATATAAACTTGAGGCCTAGTATTTAGGCGCTGGGTGACAGGTATACGTTAAATGCACTCGGTGTGACAGCTTGACCAACCACACCACTGAGGGTTAAATGCACTTGGTGACAGGCGCAGCTTGCCCCTGATGTATTATATGGCCAAAAAATAAACAGACTATTGCTGGTTAAATGCACTTGGTGTGACAGCTTGACCAACCACACTACTGAGGGTTAAATGCACTTGGTGACAGGCGCAGCTTGCCCCTGATGTAGTATATGGCGAAAAAATAAACAGACTATTGCTGGCTAAATGCACTTGGTGTGACAGCTTCACCCTGATGTAGGATTTAGCCAAAAAACAACCACACCATTGAGGGTTAAATGCACTTGGTGACAGGCTCAGTTTGCCCCTGATGTAGTATATGGCCAAAAAATAAACAGACTATTGCTGGTTAAATGCACTTGGTGTGACAGCTTCACCCTGATGTAGGATTTAGCCAAAAAACAACCACACCATTGAGGGTTAAATGCACTTGGTGGCGGCTTATGCTGGCACACCACAAGACACAAAATGGCCGCCGATCACCCCAGAAAAAAGTGACTGAAAAACGCTCTGGGCAGCCTAAAAACAGTGAGCAATTCAATAGCAGCAGTTCAATCATCCACAGCTGCAGATCGATCTCTGAATGAAGTCCTTTGGAGGAGTTAATCACTGCCTAATCTCGCCCTAACGTCGCGGCTGCAACCTCTCCCTATGCTGATCAGAGCAGAGTGACGTGCGGCGCTACGTGACTCCAGCTTAAATAAAGGCTGGGTCACATGGTGCTCTGGCCAATCACAGCCATGCCAATAGTAGACATGGCTGTGACGGCCTCTTGGGGCAAGTAGTATGACGCTTGTTGATTGGCTGCTTTGCAGCCTTTCAAAAAGCGCCAAGAAAGCGACGAACACCGAACCCAAACCCAGACTTTTACGAAAATGTCCGGGTTCGGGTCCGTGTCATGGACACCCCAAAATTCGGTACGAACCCGAACTATACAGTTCGGGTTCGCTCATCCCTATCTCTCACACATGGCTTCTCCGTATTAATTTTACACATATGGCTCCGCCATTAGAGTCTCTCACGCATGGCTCCGCCATTAGAGTCTCTCACGCATGGCTTCTCCGTATTATCTTTACACATATGGCTCCGCCATTAGAGTCTCTCACGCATGGCTCCGCCATTAGGGTCTCTCACGCATGGCTTCTCCGTATTAATTTCTCACACATGACCCCGCCATTAGAGTCTCTCACGCATGGCTTCTCCGCATTATTTTTACACACATGGCTCCGCCATTAGAGTCTCTCACGCATGGCTCCGCCATTAGAGTCTCTCACGCATGGCTCTGCCATTAGAGTCTCTCACGCATGGCTCTGCCATTAGAGTCTCTCACGCATTGCTTCTCTGTGTTAATTTTACACATATGGCTCCGCCATTAGAGTCTCTCACGCATGGCCCCGCCATTAAAGTCTCTCACGCATGGCTTCTCCGTGTCAATTTTACACATATGGCTCCGCCATTAGAGTCTCTCACGCATGGTTTCGCCATTAGAGTCTCTCACGTATCGCTTCCCCATTTAAATTCTACACACATAAGGGCTCTTTCACACCTGCGTTATGGTCTTCCAGCATAGAGTTCCGTCGTCGGGGCTCTATGCCGGAAGAATCCTGATCAGAATTATCCTAATGCATTCTGAATGGAGTGAAATCCGTTCAGGATGCATCAGGATGTCTTCAGTTCCGGAACGGAACGTTTTTTGGCCGGAGAAAATACCGCAGCGTGCTTCAAAACTGAAGACTTGCCGCAAGGCCGGATCCGGAATGAATGCCCATTGAAAGGCATTGATCCGGATCCGGCCTTAAGCTAAACGTCGTTTCGGCACATTGCCGGATACGACGTTAAGCTTTTTTAGAGTGGTTACCATGGCTGCCGGGATGCTCAGGTCCCGGCAGCCATGGTAAAGTGTAGCGGGGAGCGGGGGAGCAGCATACTTATCGTCCGTGCAGCTCCCGGGGCGCTCCAGAGTGACATCAGGGCGCCCCAGGCGCATGGATGACGTGATCGCATTCCTCCTGGAACATAACATCACGCCCCCTCTTGTCATGTCTTCTCTTCTGGGGTTTGCTTCTTTCTGCCACCTTAAACTCAAATGTCATACAACGCCATCATACTCTATCTCACTGGCATTCTACACCACATGCTAATCTTACACCCCAATAACATCAGTTTCATGGCCTCTCAAAACCATACTCAGAGGTATTCAGAAAGCGGAACCCGCACGTCCAGCCCAGAGGCTACCCATTAACAATCATATTTTCAAGGCATTATCCGACTTACTAGACGCCAAGCCTTCTGAAGCAGATACCAACTCCATCATCAAAACAGCAATTTACTTGGCCTGCTACGGTTTCCTGAGGCCCGGGGAATTCACTACAACCTCCACGACCCAAGCCACACCTTTTCTTCTTGTCTCCCACTTGGCGAAACACATGGATCATTACATCCTGACCCTACCTCACTCCAAGAGTAGTCAGCACTTACCCGTCAACATTTCATATTACCCCACGCACAACAGATGGTGTCCAGTCAGGGTTCTGGATGCTTACAGACAACGTCACAAGTTTCTACCCTCTCAACCGCTACTTCAACTACAGGGTTCGGTACTCACCACCACCACCTTCATGACCCATGTCAGGTCATCCCTCACACAACTGGGCCTCAACGCAGCCAACTACTCAGGGCACTCCTTTCGCATTGGAGCTGCGTCCATGGCCTCCAGTGCCAACATCCCTACTCGTGTCATCAAGAAATTGGGGCGCTGGAAGTCATCCGCTTACTAGTGATACATTCCCAATCCAACACAAGAGTTAAGAGATGCTTTCCAAAACATGGGTTGAGCTACTCATGTATATATTTGACTACAATAAACTGGTTATTATTTTTGCCCTCTTCTTTCTCAGGCCTACCTCATCCTCGGTTTCGGCACACCACAACCGACTGCGCTTATTCCCTGCTTTCCTAGAGCTCTTCACTGTACTACCGTAAGCGCCTAACACAAGTGTTAAGGCAATTTGCCTGGATTTGTGGGAGGGGCTGAGGTCCGCCTCCAGCCAATTTAGGGCACTCCCCTTACCTGGCTCCTGCATCGTCTGAGGTCTGAGCTTTGACCCTCCCACCACTCCACTCATTCACACTCATTTCTTCCATATCTTTTTCCTTGGGTAGGCCCTCTTCTTTCTCAGGCCTACCTCATCCTCGGTTTTGACACACCACAACCGACTGCGCTTATTCCCTGCTTTCCTAGGGCTCTTCACTGTACTACCGTAAGCGCCTAACACAAATATATATATATATATATATATATATATATTGACACACTGTTATACATAGATGACATATTATATAAGTCATTGGTTAAGATATGTTGCAAATCTAAATATACCATACAGAAATATATAGAATATAATTATGAAGACATGAATGGGACTTTCACACACCCAATGTTTCCCCTGACTTCCTTAATGACCTTGTAAGGAAGTAAAATAATACATTGCTATTCAAATGGTTGTCTCTCACAGATACATGTCTGTAGGACCCATTATAGTATTAACAGATACACTACATCTGCTCACAATAATTTTAAAAGACAATACACTCCATGTCCCTACAAACATGTTACCCAAACTGAACTCAGCATAGCCTCATCTCGGCCTGTTTCAATCCTATAGAGAAATATCAGACTCTGGTTCAATCTGTGATTACACTTAAAGGCAATGGGCATTGACATTTAGACTATAATATCTTCATATAATAGTGTACACTTATAAAAATGCACGACATCAGAAACAAACAAACCCCCTCAAAACCCTGTATCTTAACTTTTAACAATATGAGAGCAATATCTGACCTAACATATGAGGATACCCTGGCAGCAGAAACTGGGTTCTCTGATGCCAACCTATGGTTAGAATGGATGAAGTACAGTGCAGCTTCAGTAAATAGAAGTAATGGTTATATATGTGGGACCGCTAAGCCTCACCTAGGTACTGTGCCCTTAATATTGCCCTCTAGTGTTGAGGAATGTTTTTTGCAATTATTCTCAAATTCATCTAGTAACCAGTCTGCATGTGAAGAATGGAAGCAAAAATACCCACTCCTCATAAAAACTCCCCGCCCTGGTGCACGTATACATATCTATCCTGGTAACTATACCTGCCACAGAGGGGGAGATCAAGGAAGATCCCTGGGTAATTCCACTGAAGGATACTGTGCAACTTACAGTGAAACAGATACCTCCCTCACACAGAATCAAGTATACTCTATTGGATATTTATATTGGATCTGTGGGGATGGAAAGATAAGATCTAGACTAGAGGGTTCCTGGAAAGGTGAATGTGCCCTTGCTAAAGCCATCATGAACATACACATCTTCACTGAAAATTAAAAAGACTCCAACACACATATACGCAACCGTCGTGCCTTCCCAAAAGGGAGCTTCGACCCACAAGTGTATATTGATGCAATCGGGGTCCCAAGAGGGGTCCCTGGTGAATTCAAGGCCAGAGGTCAGATGGCAGCAGGATTTGAATCCATAATTCCCCATATAACAATCAACAAAAATGTAGACTGAATCAACTATATTTACTATAATCAACAAAGGTTTGTAAACTACACCAGGGATGCGTTACAGGGTGTAGCAGAACAGTTACAGGAAGATTCCATTATGACATTTCAAAACCGCATGGTACTCGATATAATACTTGCAGAAAGAGGTGGTGTCTGTAAGGTATTGACATACCCCTCATTCTGCTGCACATTCATACCCAACAACACCGGCCCTAATGGTAAGGTCACACTGGCAATAAAGAAACTCGAGGATTTATCAATCGAGCTCAAAAGAAACTCAGGTATCGATAATCCTTGGTATCAGTATTTTGGCTGGAAACAGGCTGGAAACAGGCACTTGTACAGTTGGGAATCATTATCCTGATTATTATTATAGTAATAGCATTAGTTGCAACATGTATCATACCACGTGTACGGAAACTGATAATGAAAGGAGTATCAAATATGTCATTTTATGAGACTCTGCTACCTAATCCTGAAGACAACTCACATAAAGGATATAGAAAATATCTGGCAGTATAAGGGAAAGGGCAAGGGTAAGAACCACATTATCTAAGAAATTTTGTTCTAAGAGGGGATTGAAGAGACTCCATCTTGTCTTCTCTATGATGTACAGAATTGTTATAATATCTCACCCACTCACTGTTTCACATCCCCCCCCCCCCCCCCGCTGTGAGTTAGGTTCACTTATCTGTCTCAGGGCAGATTCTGGGAATCTCCCAGAACTAGAACAAAAGTTCTGTTTCACTCAGGGTCATTCAGCACAACTGCGTACATTCTTATATGTGAAGTATTACATACCCATAAAAGGATGTTCCGGTAGTATCTGTGTGATCACCAATGTTTTTCTTTTAGGATTGGTTTAACACTATTGCTATGCAAACTTTTCTACTGCCTATATAAGGCCAAGCTATAGCATAATAACATGAGAGTGTTTCTCAGTGATGTGTGTGTCTATTATTTCCAACTGAGAAGCATCTCTTCTGACATCAGTGTCTCAAAGCAAGATTGTCTTAGAGGTCCAGAAAGGTCCAAATCCTTTCACATATGATTTTTGATCACTATATATTACACTTTTTGTGAGACAAGGCTGTTCTGGCACAGTTTTTATTTTTTGCTTTTTAAAGTGTTGACCTGACAGGTTAGATCATGTGCTACTTTTAAAGAGCCAGTTGTTATGAACACGACAATATAAAAAATGTCAATTTTTTTTCAGTTTTAAATAAAGCATAAAAAAAAAAAAAATCATGTATTTGTGTCTCCATTTTTTGAAAGCAATTTTTTGTTTTCAATCATCTTGTGTAGGGGCTCTTTTTTGCAGGAAGAGTTGATGTTTTTATTGGTATCATTTTTGGGTACATATGATTTTATGATCACTCAATAATACACTCTATGGGGCAAGGTGACCAAAAAATCGGTTGTCCTGCAGTTTTTTTGGATGGCATTCACCTTAGAGGACATCAAAAATGGAGCTCACAAAGTACCCATAAAAAATTGTATTTTATTAAGTTACAATGTAGAACAAAATATACAATTTAAAAAGGGGAAGTGAAAGAACAAGCACCTGTCACGACCATGGTTATGGTCGTGACTCCTGAACCGCTTGCTGTTGCCTGCGGTCTTAGTGGTTGTTTCAATCGCAGGTTAGGGACGCTAGTTTGTTGCCTCACTTGTTGTTGCCGCTGGAAACATTAGGTATGTGGAAGTAGAGCAGCTGGAGCTGGTTGCTAGGCTGCTCGCTGTCATAGCAGGCGGTTATCTCTTGCAACTTGTGAGATATATGTGCACTTTCCATGTTTGGTGTGCACGCGGTTGTTTGTGTGTGCACTTCCCCTTTAAGTTGCTGTCTTCCCTTCTCTGGTTTTGGAAGGGTTAATTCCCTTCCTAGTGTGTGTGCACTGGGTGTGTCTGTGTGGGTGTGGCTACATGGGCTATTTAGCCTCAGTTGAGACCTGATGTCTGAGGGGTACTACAGGCATGTTGCTGGAGTCATCCTCCTGGTGTTTCACCATCTGCCAGTGAGGGCCACCCTTGTGGTCATAAATGTTATGCATGATGTTTAGTTGATGTTGTTTTCTCTTTCATGTTTAATGCACCTGCACCTGTGTGGTTATGTGTGTGTGCTGTGTCCATTTATGTTTGTGTGTGGACATCAGCTTGTTAGCACGGGATCCAGTCAGTGTGTCTGTGGCAGGTAGGTGTGGAAGTGCTTTTCATCCTCCTGCCATATCCATAGGCTGTTCATGTTCCTATCCCCTTGCAGCTTGGCCACTTTAGACTCCTGTTTCTCCGTGTTCAGGAGGAACGGGCTGTCTACCCAGCTTTTAGCTCAGGGATCTGCGGAGGGTTAGTAAGGATCCGAGGTTCCGGAGCATGAGCCCTCCTACCATCAAGGTCGGCTCATGCAGCTAGGAGTCAGGGTCAAATTTGGGATGCGATAGGAGGTGACCTGCTCCCTAATTCTATGGTCCAGGCCAAGTAGCGACCTACCATCTCCTGGCATCGCACGGCTGAGGGTTTCTCCCATCCTCAGCCGTGACAATAACCCTTTCTTATACAGATGATGAAGTCTAGATCACTTCAATGCAACTTGTGGAAAAACTTCCATCCCTTGAAGCAATCAGAGAATTAATAGACTGGATGAAAGAAGACAATGAGATAAGAGAACTTCAATCTCTAGAGAACATCCCAACCACCACAGCTGACATCAGATGCCTTCTGCAGAGATATAAGGCTCTGATTAGAGAAATGAGCCACAAGCAGTGGACTGTCGATTATGTCAACCAGTCATTACTCCAGCTTAGTGTGGGCGATGTCAAAAGAAAACGCTATGAGTGGACAGAGCTTGCAGAACTCCTGGGCACCTTGAATCTACAATGGAACCAAATGCAGGGAAATATCAATGCAAAGATTCAGCACTTGGAGCAAGCACTTCAGAGCATATCAGACCAAGAAAGTAGGAGTCAGACAGTATGCAATTGGTTTGATGCCCAACAGCAAAGACTGAAAAAATTGCGTAGGCCATCAAGTCTAACAGCTGCGGAGAGTGTGTTGGCAGAGTGCGCGGTGCTGGAGGAACAGCTGAAAGCCAAATCCAATGCAATTCAGGAACTGGACGCAAACAGTATGACCACAGGAGGCCAGAATATTTCTAGTGAAGGGGTATTGACAAGGGAAGCTCTGTTGAAGAAAAGGGATCAAATTTCCGAACTGGTTGCAGAGTTAAAGGCATCCACCCTCTCGGTGCTCGAGCATTGGAAAAAGTATAATGAAAATTATGGACAGATAGAGAGGATGATTGTCAAGCTTCAACATGTTCTTGACCAAAGAACAGGTCCTTCTGGATCCATGAACTGTCTGAATCAGCGGTTACAGAGGTTACAGGCAATTCAGGAGGAAGTTGAGCAACACAAAGAAAAATGGAGTAGACTTCGAGAGTCTCTGAGTAGCTTGAAGTCTCTCTGTAGTCGGTCAGCTATGGATATCCTAGAACAGGAGTGCAGAGATATTCATAACAGGTGGACCATTGCAGCTGAGGAACTCTCCGAGCATCTACGAGCAGCGAAATCTTTACAACAAGTATGGAAGGATTATACTGGATCATGTTTGGAGCTGGTGCCACATATAGAGCAAGTGGAAGACAAGTATGACCACAATGGCTGCTCACGTGGCGTTTATCTTCAAAAGAGGGTGCAGCATGCATCGCCATCTTGTTATGGGGTGCATGCGCGTTCTCCGGAGGGAGAGCGTTAGGGGGTCGCACAGTTTACGGCGCGGTGAGTGCTTTTCCCGGCCATTCCTTTCTCATTGTTGTCTGTGTTGGTGCCCCTTGTTTGTTATTTCCCTCCCCCCTCCCATTGTTTTTTTATGCCCCACCAACTTTCCCCTTTTGCTGTTGGGGGGGGGGGGGGGGGATTTGAGGTGTGGGAGTGTCACACACCTTTGGAAGAGGGTGCAGCATGCATCTCCATATGTGTGTGGGGTGCATGCGCGTTCTCCAGAGGGAGAGCGTTTTAGGGGGTCACCGTTAATGGCGCGGTTGGTAGCTTATTCCCCGACACCTTACCTTCCATATCCGTGTTGGTGATCCCTCGTATCTCTCTATGTTCCTATCTCTGGTCGTCTGCTGGCAGCATTCCGTTAGTGTTCCGGCTGTGTGCTGGGTAGGAGTGTCTGTTGGCAGCGGCTGGAGTAGGGACGTTAATGGAGAGTGGACGCAGTGTCAGTGCGGTCTCCCCGGGCTGTTTCTTTGCTGGTCTCTGGTTCCTGTGTGTTGCTCCAGAGGCTGGCAGTCGGATCCTGGTTCCGGTGTGTTGCTCCAGGGTCCGGCAGCAGTCCTGGGGAGACTCGCAGGTACTGACACTGTTTCCCTTATTTTCCCTTTCTACTATCCCCTTGTTAGGTCCCGCACCGGTTTCCTTTTTTTTTGAGGGGGGCTTTGAGGGGTGGGAGTGTCACGACCATGGTTATTGTTTCAATCGCAGGTGAGGGCCACTAGTTTGTGGCCTCACCTTTGGTTGCCGCTGGCAACATTAGGTATGTGGCAGTAGAGCAGCTGGAGCTGGTTGCTAGGCTGCTCGCTGTCATAGCAGGCGGTTGTCTCTTGAAACTTGTGTGATATGTGTGCACTTTCCATGTTTGGTGTGCACAGGGTTGTTTGTGTGTGCACTTCCCCTTTATGTTGCTGTCTTCCCTTCTCTGGTTTTGGAAGGGTTAATTCCCTTCACTGTCTGTGAACACTGGGTGTGTCTGAGTGTAGGTGTGGTCACTTGGGGCTATTTAGCTCCTGTTGATGTCAGTAGTTGAGGGGTACTTCAGCCATGGTTGCTGGAGTCATCCTCCTGCTTATTTACTATCTGCCAGTGTGGGCCACCCTTGTGGTCAAAGGTTTATGTTACACATGATGTTATGAAGGTGTGCATTTGGTATGCTTGTTTGGTGCAGCTTATGGTCCTGGGTTCCTGTGTGATGTGTGGTGTGTGCTGTGTCTGTTTGTGTTCTTGGACAGCAGCACTTGCACATGGGTTCCAGGCTTTGTGTCTGTGGCAGGTGGGTGTTGTGCTTGTTGTATTTACCTGCCATTGCCGTAAGTTGTTTCTGTTCCCCTTTTCTTGTAGCTTGGTCAGCGAGACTACTGTTCCTCCGTGCCTAGGAGGAACAGGTCGTCTTACCCTGCTCCTAGTTGAGGGCCACCCTGAGGGCTAGTAGGAATAGATAGAAATAGATATGCGATAGAAAGATAATGGAAAGATAGATAATCAAAAGATAGAAAGACAAGCTGGTAGATAGATATTAGAAGCTAGATAAATAAATTGGCAGATATTTAGATAGATTGTTCGATAGATAAATTGTTAGATAAGTTGGAAGGCTGAAAAGTCATCCTGAATTTGTGGGAGGGGTGTCTGACCATTTTAAGCGCCGGCCCCCCGTCTCCTCTGGGTGCTTCTGTTCACAATCGCTGGATAAGGAGCCGCCTCGCTTTCACTACTACAGTCCGATCCGTTCGCCGCTTGTACACCGCCTGTACGTGTCTCCAGGACAGGTAAGTTCCTTCCCTCAGTCCCGTCCCCTCCACAGGGCTCCTCCGATCAGTGATCACATGTTTTCCTGCTTCCGGTCGCGAGGCCGGAGTGCGTTCCAGCGTGGAATGCAAGTGGATAGTCTCTCCTGGATTCGTGTGTTTCACCACCTACACGCGGCTCCAGGACGGGTAAGCACCTTCCCTCAGTCCCGTCCCCTCCACAGGGCTCCCCCGATCTGCGCTCATGTGTTTCCCTGCTTCCGCTCACGGGGTCGGCGTGCGTTCCAGCGTGGAATGCATGTTGAGAATCATTGCTGTAGATATAGTGTAGGACAGTGAGTCCATGTAATGTGATTTATGAGATCTGCAGGACACATGTAGTTGTAGTGTAGGACAATGAGTCCATGTGATGTTACCTATGATTTATGAGATCTGGGGGACATGTGTAGATCTAGACTAGGACAATTAGTACATGTAATGTGACAAATTAGGTCTGGAGGACACATGCAGATGTATTCTATGACAGTGAGTCCATGTGATGTGACATGGGGAGATCAGGAGAACACGTGTAGATGTAGACTAGGACAATAATCCCATGTACTGTGACATATGAGGTCTGGAGGACACGTGTAGATGTAGCTGGGACAGTCTCTCATATTACGGCTTGGTTTCCATTTGACTATGACCTCTATCAGTGTTAACATCGAGCCGGACTTGTGTCTTGTGAATTACAGAGGGTGTCCTGGTTCCTACTGTGTCATTGCTGCCCAAACTTACCGTTGCTCGCTCCTCCCGATTCCTCTATGCTTCCTACAGCTTCATTTTGCAGGGGAGGTTCACACACGCTGACATCGCTCATGATATGGGCTTGCCGCTAAATCAGCTCCTCTGTTCCTTGTTGGGGTTGCTAGGAGCTGGTCATACAGTGCCAAATCCTCACGATGGAGCGCACGCTGGGCTGTGTTTTTCATGAGTACGACTCACCTGGGTTGGAAACACACAGCTTCAGCCTAAACACTATGCACGGTCACTGCACACTGACCATTTGCCTGCCGTCATCTGTACTGATATGTAGTGGTAGCAGGACCGTTCTGTATGTGTATGTTCATTTATTTGTATGCTATGTTTTCCTGTTTCCCACTGGATCACCCAGGCTCATACCTACCTCTGTCTCCTGGATCGCCCAGGCCCGTACCTACCTCTGTCTCCTGGATCGCCCAGGCTCATACCTACCTCTGTCTCCTGGATCGCCCAGGCTCATACCTACCTCTGTCTCCTGGATCGCCCAGGCTCATACATACCTCTGTCTCCTGGATCGCCCAGGCTCATATGTCTCCTGGATCGCCCAGGCTTATACTTACCTCTGTCTCCTGGATCGCCCAGGCTCATACCTACCTCTGTCTCCTGGATCGCCCAGGCTCATATCTACCTCTGTCTCCTGGATCGCCCAGGCTCATACCTACCTCTGTCTAGTGGTTTGCCCAGGCTGTCATCTCCTCAGTTATTCCTCCTTCTGACTCGACTAGATTTTGTTCTCCTGAGAACGGGTACGTTCGGTTTATTTTTATGTATCATTACCCCGGGTTCGTCCAGGCCCTGTCTTTCACACTGTCAGTTAATCCTGGTTCGCCCAGGCCCTTTTCTTCCTTCTCTGTCTGGTACGTTCAGGTGTGGTCTCCCTGCATGTCTACTATTCCGTTTTTTTTCCAGGGTCTCCCACTGTCGGTGGATCCGTCCAGGCTTTAGCCTCCTATCCATTACGATCCTTCCCCATGATCCGCACAGGCCCACCTACTCTTTCACACTCGTTTCACCCATGCCTGTCCCTTTCTGGCACTGCCAGGTCGGTCCTTCACCGGGCTACGTGGTGCGGTATTTCTGGGTCACCCCCTTTTTTTACAGGTGATGCCAGAAGAAGATCTCGCGGGGTCCCCTCTCCCAGACTTCAATTCCCAGGTGATGGATTAGAGTCCCTCCTTTCTCACGCAGGAACCTGGTACAACATTCCCTCTCCTCCAACACGGCCAGGAATTCTCAAGCCGGCTATAAAATATATAAAGAATTCTCCAGGTCTCACCTGCAAGGTTGCTTGGACGACATCTCCTACATTCTACATAGAAAGATAAATAGATGTTTGATAGAAAGGTAAATAGATGTTTGATAAATAGCCATGTTATAGTAGCTAGATGGTTAGAAATAGAAAGATAGATAGATAGATAAATGGATAAATTGTTAGATAAATGGATAGATTGATAGGAAAATAGATATAAAGATTGGACGTTAGATAGATATTAGCAGCTAGATAAATAGATAGATAAAATAGATTGGTAGATATTTAGATAAATAGATATGTGGTAGCTAGACAAAAAAATTTATACATTGTTAGATAGATGGATAGATAGAAAGACTGATAGAAAGATAGATAAATTGATAGATAAATGGACAGATAGATAGAAAGATAGATAATAGATAGAAAAATAAATAGATGTTTGATAGATAGAAATGTAAATAGATAGATGTTTGATAGATAGCCATGTTATAGTAGCTACAGTTGCAAGAATATGTATGTGAACCCTTTGGAATGATATGAATTTCTTCACAAATTGGTCATAAAATGTGATCTGATCTTCATCTAAGTCACAACAATAGAC
The DNA here is from genome assembly GCF_014858855.1 of Bufo gargarizans. Taxonomy (NCBI): domain Eukaryota; kingdom Metazoa; phylum Chordata; class Amphibia; order Anura; family Bufonidae; genus Bufo; species Bufo gargarizans. The sequence goes on along the minus strand of NC_058085.1, from coordinate 219,923,204 downwards.
AATCACAGTCTGCTTAAACTAATAACACACAAATAATTAAATGTTACCATGTTTTTATTGAACACACCATGCATTCACAGTGCAGGTGGAAAAAGTATGTGAACCCCTAGACTAATGACATCTCCAAGAGCTCATTGGAGTGAGGTGTCAGCCAAATGGAGTCTAATCAATTAGATGAGATTAAAGGTGTTGGTTACAGCTGCCCTGCCCTATAAAAACACACTGTCATGAGGGTGTCAAGAGCCACGCCTGACTCCGTTATACCCGGGGTCAGGAAGTCGCAGCGGGTGGCTGCGCGCTCTATGTCTAAAGAGCACACTGTTTCTTAATGATAGTTTTTTGTGTTTGCCTTGTAATCCTTTTTGTCTCACTCAGGGATCCGTAGCTTCTTCTCCTTAGCTGTTTCTTGTCTGTCACTCCCAACCTCCTTATATTCTCCTCTCCCACTTCTCTGGTTGCCAGATATAGAGCTTCCTGCCTGGACTTCTATACTGACCCACTGGAGCTGGTTGTTGTTCCAGAGTGTTACCCTCCGGATCCCTGTTGGGCTTTTGTTGTCCACTGTGGTCGCCCACCTGGGATTATATGTTTTGTCTGTATTGTCTGTCCTCTCCTTGGTGTTTTCCTTTAGTGTTAGTGGTGCGGACTAGTGCTCCCACCGCCCTAGTCACTACCTAGGGCTCATCTCAGGGAAAGCCAGGGTTTTAGGCACGTGATCGGCGTACGGGTGAGGAACCCGTCTAGGGACGTCAGGGCAGTCAGGTGCCAGCCTCAAGGTGAATTAGGGGTCACCAACTTTCCCTCTCCCTTGGACAGGGCCTTCCCTTTTCCCTCCCTTTTGTGTCACGTATGTGATTGGCACGCCGGTCATGACATTAATGTCTGTCCTTCCTTTCTCAAAAACAAAAGACCATCGGAACCACTAACCCTAGGCTGTTTGGAGGATGTCAGCCAGGGGTATACGTTTCCTCCATACGAGCATCTCAATTTGTGTTGCCAGCGGTTATTGTTTTTGGTGTTAAGACGGAGACTATTTCTTTCTTTCTAGACAGTGGTGCAGGGGTAAATTTGATAGATGCCCATTTTGCCCGCATTATGGGTTTGTCTCTCTGTACGCTACAGACACCTATTCCCATATTCACTATTGATTCTGCTCCTGTGTCTCAGATAAACCTCACTCACATTGTCCATAACTTACACCTTCGGGTAGGGGACCACCATAATGAGTGTCTTTCATGTTACGTTCTGGAGGGCCTTCCCTTTCCTGTGGTATCGGGTCTTCCCTGGTTGGTAGCGCACAATCCAGTGGTAGATTGGCAGGCCAAGGAGATATTGGAGTGGAGTGAGCATTGCAGAGAAAATTGCTTAAATAGCTACCCTACCTACATTTGTTTCAGACTTTGAGGTTGTTTTTTCTGAAAAGGGTTGTCAGAAGTTACCACCTCACCGTCCTTATGATTGCCCGGTTAACCTGATTCCCGGTGCAAAATTACCCAAGACCAGGTTATATAATCTTTCGGGTCCCGAGAGACAAGCCATGAAAGATTATATCTCCGAGAGTCTGGCTAAGGGACACATCAGACCCTCTCCTTCACCCGTGGCTGCAGAGTTTTTCTTTGTTAAAAAGAAAGATGGGGGCCTGCGTCCTTGCCTAGATTTCTGCGAACTAAACCGGATAACCATCCAAGACCCATACCCTCTTCCTCTCATTCCTGACCTGTTTAATCAGATTGCGGGTGCTAGGTGGTTCTCCAAACTTGATCTTAGGGGGGCCTACAATCTGATTCGTATCAAGGAAGGGGATGAGTGGAAGACAGATTTTAACACCCCTGAGGGGCATTATGAAAATCTAGTCATGCCTTTGGGTCTGACCAATGCTCCTGCTGTCTTCCAACATTTCGTTATTGATATTTTTAGTCATCTTATCGGCAGGTTTGTGGTGATATACCTAGATGATATCTTCGGCTGATCTGAAAACACATGAGGTACATGTCAGACAGGTACTGCAGGTCCTACGAACTAATAAATTATATGCGAAAATGGAAAAGTGTGTCTTCGCCGTTCAGGAAATACAGTTCCTGGGATATCTATTATCTGCTTCAGGTTTCTGTATGGATCCTAGGAAGGTCCAGGCAATTTTAGATTGGGATCTTCCTGAGAACCTTAAAGCACTGCAACGGTTCTTGGGGTTCGCAAATTTCTATAGGAAGTTCATTAAAAATTATTCGGTGATTGTCAAACCCCTTACTAGGAAGGGGACAAATTTTTCTAAATGGTCTGACACTGCTAAAATTGCATTTTCCTCCCTAAAAGAGAGGTTTACCTCAGCACCTGTTCTAATTCAACCTGATGTCTCCCAGCCTTTTATTGTTGAAGTAGATGCGTCAGAGGTGGGAGTGGGGGCTGTATTGTCTCAGGGTCTGTGTCCTGTTCTCACAACATGTACCCCCGGGGTCTGTATGCAGTTCAACAGGCAGATATCACCATTCTACTAGTTAATAATATGAGACTTGTTTCTGTAGTCTGTGGTTTTTATTAACCGGCAGTAGATAAGGTAAACTATAGGAAAATGAACATACAATAACTGAGTATACAGCACAATGTACACAAAATCAATACAAAAACATAAATAAATCCCTTACTGACGATGCTTTAGTAAGAGAGACACAATGTGCAGCTGCTCCTTCCATGAGGTGAGGAGATAAGGAAGCAGGAGCTTGTCTCTTTCCCAGAAAGCACTGTGAGCAGGAAGTCAGGTGACCTAATGAATATGCATAACTTAAAAAGGCAGAAGATGCACTTACAGCTATAGGTCACTAGATGGTGCTGAAGGCACACACATGAGCACTCACATTAACAAACTATGAAAGAAGACAGTACACTCCCCGCTTGACATCAGCCGATGTCACCATTAGAGTCCTCAACAGGTAACAGTAGGATTAGTTCGGAAGTAGGTCTGATAAACAGTTTGGTCTCATTTTGTTTGAAAATCTTGACCTCTACTTTACGGACATGTCCATCTTCACTTGGGAACACTTTAGTAATGAGGCCCAAAGGCCAATGATTTCTTTGAGCCTGAGAGTCTTTAACAAGAACAATGTCATCAGGTTTTAGGTTGGGCTTAACTGTGTGCCATTTGGTTCTTGTCTGTAAGGTGGGAAGATATTGCCTCTTCCACCTATTCCAGAAGGTATCGGCAAGGCCTTGCACTTGTCTCCATTGGCGTTTGTAGAGATCTTTGGTGCCAAACTCTCCAGAAGGAGCACTCACTATACCAGTCTTTTGGGTAAGTAGAGAGGCAGGCGTAAGCAGTATTGGATCTCCTGGGTCATTTGATATTGGAGCCAAGGGTCTGGCATTGATAATGGCTGAGACTTCGGCCATAAAGGTTGTAAGGCATTCATGAGAGAGTCTAGCATTACCCACTTGTAGGAAAATAGAGTTCAAGATTCTGCGGGCTATGCCAATCATTCTTTCCCAGGCTCCTCCCATGTGAGAAGAATGAGGGGAATTGAAAATCCAAGTGCATCCTTGCTCACTAAGGAATCTTTTTACACTGTTATTATCCAAGTTGGAGAGAATCTTTAGCTCATTAGCAGCTCCAACGAAGTTTGTGCCTCTGTCAGAGTGGATTTGTTTTACAGGACCTCTGATTGCAATAAAGCGCCTGAGGGCATTTATGAAGCTAGAAGTATCCATAGACTCAATAACTTCAATGTGGACGGCTCGAATTGACATACAACTGAAAATGACTGCCCATCGCTTGGAGCTAGCATGGCTACTTCTAGTTTGACGTGTGATAACGGACCAGGGACCAAACACGTCAAGGCCCACATTAGTAAATGGAGGGTCCATGTTAACCCTGTCGGGTGGGAGATTGGCCATTTTTTGCGTTTGTAAACCCCCACGTAGTTTGCGGCAAATGATGCATTTGAATATACATTTGTTAATACACCTTTTTACACCAACGACCCACAGCCCAGCAGCACGTAACGCCCCTTCGGTGAATAGTCGGCCCTGGTGTTTTATCTTACTGTGGTAGTGCTCTACAAGCAAGGAAGCTAAATGATGATGACCAGGTATTATGATAGGATGTTTCTCATTAAACCCTAATTTGGCCTCTTTAAGCCGCCCTCCCACTCTTAGCAGACCATTCTCATCAAGGACTGGATCGAGCTTCACTAACACACTGTCTTTTGACACAGGTTTTTTGTTGTTGATGCAGTAGAGTTCCTTAGCGAATGTCTCTCGTTGCATGGAACAAATAATTAGATTTTTTTATTGTTCTAGCTCACTTACTGAGTATCCATTCTTACAATGGTGCCAACCTTTGCAGTTACATTCCATAACAAATGGGGCATGCTTGAAGGAACGGGCTACGTGTGCTAAGCAGGTGATAGCTCGCACAAGTGACTTCCAGGTGGAAAACCTGATGAAACGGTGACTACCGAGCTGATTGTACGAATTTACAGTGAGTAGTACAGATACTTGGGGGCGGATTTCTTTGTCAGAATCTGCATCTAACAGCTCATATGAGTCACAGGCAGAAGAATGTTCTGAGTTGTATAGAAAAGCAGGACCCGTGAACCAGACTGTGTTCTTAAGGTGACTGGCAGCAACTGACCTGGTTGCTAAGTCTGCTGGGTTATGGTCAGTAGGTACAAAGTGCCATTGCTTTGGGATAGTGGACCTCCTGATTCTTAACACTCGGTTGCTAACGTAAACGTAAAAACGCCTAGTTTGGTTGTAAATGTAGCCCAGGACCACTTTACTGTCTGTATAAAACTCGGTGTCTCGAATCTCTAGGTTTATCTCTGTTGTAATTAATTCCGCTAGTTCAACGGCTAGTACAGCGGCACAGAGTTCTAGCCTGGGTATTGTATGTTCGAGAAGTGGTGCGAGTTTTGCTTTGCCCATGACAAACCCTGTGTGGCACTGACCTTTGTTATCTATAGTTTTAAGATACGCTACAGCAGAGAATACATAGAGTTTTTGTGTTTTTACTTCTGTGGATGGCACAGGAGCGTAAGAACGTGGAACATGCAGGCTAGATAAAGTCTTTAGGGAGTTTCTCCAATCTATCCATAGGTTTCTTTTTTCAGAGGATAGTGGGTGATCTCAATCCAATGAAACCTGAGTTAAGTCTCTAAGTAGCGATTTGCCCTGGATTGTAACAGGGGCAGTGAATCCTAAGGGATCATAAAGACTGTTTATGGCAGACAGGACACCTCTTCGGGTAAAGGGCTTCTCTTCCTGGCTGACTTGGAAGGTAAACGTATCTGATTTTAGATCCCAGAGGAGACCAAGGCTACGTTGTATAGGAAGGGAGTCAGTCCCTAAGTCTAAGCTCTGTAGGTCATTTGAATGGTCTTGAGAGGGAAATGCTTCTATCAGCTGCTTACTATTAGAGGCTATTTTGTGGAGTCTCAGGTTTGAGCATGCAAGCATTTCTTGAGCTCTCTTAAGGAGACTTATTGCATCCTCAAAAGTGGGTAGTGATTTTAGACAGTCATCTACATAAAAGTCTCTTTCTACGAATTGTCTGACGTCTGACCCATATTCTAGTTCGCCTTCCTGAGCAGAATGTCTAAGACCATAAGTTGCAACTGCAGGGGAGGGGCTGTTACCAAAGATATGTACCCGCATGCGGTACTCCGCAATATCTTTTGTGGGGTCATTGTCAACAAACCAAAGAAATCTTAAGAAGTTTCTGTGTTCCTCTTTAACGAGAAAGCAATGAAACATCTGCTGAATGTCTGCCATGAAGGCAACAGAGTCTTTGTGAAAACGAAGCAGTACTCCTAGGAGCTTGTTGTTAAGATCAGGACCTGAGAGCAGGACGTCGTTTAAGGAGACGCCTTCATATTTTGCACTAGAGTCAAACACTACTCTAATTTGACCCGGTTTCTTTGGGTGGTAAACCCCGAATATGGGTAAATACCAACATTCTTCAGAGTTTTTAAGGGTAGGAGCTACCTCAGCATGACCATTCTCAAATATTTTCCTCATGAAAGTAAAGAAGTGGTCTTTCATTTCTGGTTTCTTGTGGAAGCTACGCCTTAGAGAGACAAAACGTCTGTAGACTTGCTCTCTGTTGTTAGGCAAACGTTGCCTTTGAGGCCTGAAGGGAAGGGGTGCTACCCAACTATTTGTTTCATCCTTAGTGATTTCCTTTTGCATGGTTTCTAAAAACAATCTGTCTTCGTGGGACATTGCTACCCGATTGTCCTCCTTGGTCCTTTGGAACACTGAGCAACCTAGATGGTCTTTGTCACTGTCACAAGCTATGTCGTGGTCTACAGAGTCTATGAAAGAACAAGGTAGTTGAGTGCTATGTGGCAATTCCTTTATGAGGAAGTTGTTTTTACATTGTTGGAAGATAGAGGGACGTCCATTATCTAATGTGCTTGTAAGTATGCTATTAATGGAAGTTGGTTTGTGTATGTTTCCTAAGCAGACATCTCCTACTATGACCCATCCTAGGTCATGCCTTTGGGCATAAGGAGCATGATGAGGGCCATTAATTTGCTCTCTAGTTTTATGAACTTGTAAGATATCTCTCCCTAGGAGTAGGATTATCTGAGCGTTAGGATCAAGTTTTGGTAAGAGATGGGCTATACGCTGTAAATGGGGGTGATGTATGGCTACCTCTGGTGTAGGGATCTCGTGTCTATTATCAGGAATTTGGTTACATTCAGTAATAGTTGGTAAGGAAAGACACGTTTTACCATCTATGGATTCGATTAGATAGCCACTAGCTCTCCTCCCCGCTGTTTCTACAGTACCCGCACAGGTCTTTAGGGAATAAGGAGTGTTGGGCCCTTTGATGCCGAAAACATCAAAGAAAGTAGATTTGGCTAGGGACGCATTACTTTGGTCATCTAGGATGGCGTAAACATTGATGGCTTTGTCTCTGCAGCCCTTTGGGTATACTTTTGTTAGGCAGATTTTTGAGCAGGACCTGCCGCCTATGAGACCTTTACAGACTTCAGTGCATTGTGAAGTAACTGCTGGTGGGTTAGCTTCAGAGGTACTTTCCTCCCCGCCATACTCTCTGGCACTGTTACTTTGTGATGAGGTCCATGGGGAAGGCCCAGGATGTAGGGCCGTGTTGTGATCTGAGTTGTTGCATTCTGTGCATTTTACACTAACCTGACAGTCTTTGGCAATATGTGATGTAGATGAGCAGCACTTGTAGCAAATGCGGTTCTCTTTGAGGAAAGCTTTGCGATCTCCTATGGACATTTCTCTAAAGGCTCTGCACTTCAGAAGAAGGTGTGGCTGTCACAACCAGACAGCTGAGAAGCTCTGACAGAGGCCTTTCAGAACCTCCTCCTTGAATTTCTGTGTTGTGGTATTCAGCTCCTCCTCTCGCCAGCCTCTCTCAGCTGTCATGTGTTAATTGCTTCCCTTTAAATGCCTCCCCAGAATGCTTTTCTGGGCGGCTTATATTACTTTCTGGAGTGTGTGTGCACGCTGATCTGTCCTCCTGTTTGCTTCAAAGCTAAGTGTACCTTTATCTGTTAATATCTGTTTGCTGGATCCCAGGTGACCCTGACTCCCTCCGTGTCTTGTGTAGGGAGCCGGTGGTCGTGTCCCCTCACTATTGTAGGGTGCTCAGGGCTTTATAGTCAAGGTTCGTGGATATGCAAACCTCCACCATTCGGATCTTTGCATAGGCTGAGCAGCCAGGGAAAGTGCCAGGTCTTCTGCAGGGGTCTCCCTTGGTTCCTTAGTTTTTGGATCCAGCGAGTCGTTTATACATGTTGCTTTGCCTTGTTACCTGTATACATTCCGTGACATTATAAGCCGCCTAAACCGTCTTAAGCATGGATCCGGTTTCACTTTTGGCTGAACGCTTCCAGGGTCTTTCATTGGAGGTAGCTGACCTCCGTAAGACTTTTTCTCAGCTTCAAGTGACCGGTTCAGCTTGCGTTCATGGAGCTTGTTCTGAGCCTAAGATCTCGCTCCCGGATACGTTCTCCGGGGGTAGTGAGAATTTTGTGCGTTTTAGAGAGGCTTGCAAACTCCATTTTCGCCTTCTTCCCCATTCTTCTGGTGATGAGGAACGGAGGGTGGGGATCATTATATCGCTGCTCAGGGGTAACGCTCAGTCCTGGGCCTTTTCGCTGCCGGAGGGGGCACGGCCCCTCCGTTCAGTGGATGAATTCTTTTTAGCCCTGGGTCAGATATATGATGATCCGGATCGTATTGCTCTGGCGGAGTCTAGACTACGTCTCCTATGCCAGGGTAAACAATCCGCAGAAATATACTGCTCAGAATTTCGGAGTTGGGCAGCTGATACTGGTTGGAATGATGCTGCACTCCGAAGTCAATTTTGCCATGGTTTTTCAGAGGGATTGAAAGATGCATTTGCCTTTCATGAAAGGCCTATTTCTTTGGACTCTGCTATGTCTCAGGCCGTTCGTATTGACAGGCGTCTTAGAGAGAGAGGAGAGATCTCTCCTTCCTGTCATACTCGGTCCCAGGACTGTGCAGTGGTCCCATTCTCTGCGCAGGGGTCTCAGTCGCTGTCAGCCCCTTCTGAGCAGGAGTCCATGCAGCTGGGGTTGATTGCTTCTGACAATAGAAGGTTCAGCCCGCATGGGAGGGTTTGTTTTTGTTGTGGAGGTATTAATCATTTGGCAAATATTTGTCCCTCTAGGAGATTCAGGCAGTTCTCTGGGTATAATAAAGAAACAAAGAGGAAAAAATCTTTGAAAAATGTTCCGTCTGTTACTATTGGCAGGATTGAGCCGGAGATTGAAGATTTTCCGTTTGCTTGTAGTTCCCGTTTTGTCCTGCTGGCTAGGGTGGCGCTAGAGAGCAAGAACATTTTTTGTGAGATTTTTGTGGATAGTGGAGCAGCGGTCAATCTCATTGATAATCACTTTGCGATAACTCATGGTTTCCAGGTGTGCGCTTTGAGAAAGGATATTCCTGTGTTTGCTATCGATTCCGCTCCACTTTCTCAGAAGTCATTAAAGGGCATAGTTCACAATATCCGTTTAATTGTGAGTGATGCTCATGTTGAGGATGTGTCATGTTTCGTCCTTAGCGGTTTGCCGACTCCTCTAGTGTTGGGGCTACCCTGGCTCACTAAACATAACCCCACCATTGATTGGCAAGCAAGGCAAATAAATGGTTGGAGTGACTTTTGCAGAGAGAATTGCCTCACGACATCTGTTTCTGAGGTTGCTACTAAGACTGTACCATCTTTTCTCTCTGAATTTTCGGATGTCTTCTCTGAGAGTGGGGTTCAGGATTTGCCCCCGCACAGGGAGTACGATTGCCCTATTAATCTCATCCCAGACGCCAAGCTGCCTAAATCTCGTTTATACAATCTTTCCCAACCTGAGAGGATCGCTATGCGTACTTATATCTCTGAGAGTCTGAGAAAGGGACACATACGACCCTCGAAGTCACCTGTTGCCGCCGGTTTTTTCTTTGTTAAGAAAAAAGATGGTTCTTTAAGACCTTGTCTGGATTTCAGGGAGCTGAACAATATCACAATTCGTGACCCTTATCCGCTTCCTCTGATCCCGGACCTATTTAACCAGGTTGTTGGGGCTAAAGTCTTTTCCAAATTAGATTTAAGAGGGGCATACAACCTGGTCAGGGTCAGAGAAGGGGACGAATGGAAGACGGCCTTCAATACCCCTGAGGGCCATTTTGAAAATTTGGTTATGCCTTTTGGTTTGATGAATGCCCCAGCCGTTTTTCAGCATTTCGTGAACAGCATTTTTTATCATTTGATGGGAAAATTTGTATTGGTGTATTTGGATGACATTTTGATTTTTTCTCCCGATTTCAAAACTCATAAGGAACATTTACATCAGGTCTTGCTCATCCTGCGGGAGAATAAATTATATGCGAAACTGGAAAAATGTGTGTTTGCGGTTCCAGAAATTCAATTTCTGGGGTTTCTTCTCTCCGCTTCTGGTTTTCGCATGGACCCCGAGAAGGTCCGCGCTGTGCTTGAGTGGGAGCTTCCTGAGAATCAAAAGGCGCTGATGCGTTTTTTGGGCTTTGCCAATTATTACAGGAAGTTCATTTTGAATTATTCTTCTATTGTTAAACCACTCACTGATATGACCAGAAAGGGGGTAGATTTTTCTTCTTGGTCAGTAGAGGCGCGTAAGGCTTTTTTGTTCCATTGTTTAGGCCATTCTGGGAGCTTTAGTTTCTTAACCAGAATTTGCAAATTATACCTGTACTAAGCTTGATTATGGTGATCTATATGCCGTATTTTTCACTTTATAAGATGCACCTAGTCTTTGAGGAGCAAAATAGGAAAAAATAAATTTCATCAGACCCCCAATCTTTTTCAGACCTCAACTCACCCAATCTTCATCAGACCCTTAAGTTTCATCACACTTCCAAACTTGATCAGACCGCCCACTCATACACTCAATCTTTATTAGACCTCAGATCAGACACCCCAGTTAGACCCCCAAACTTTACCTGACCTCAGAGCAGACCCCCTAATCTGTATCAGATCAGACCCATTTTCATCAGACCCCCAATTCTCATCTGACCTCAGATCAGACATCAAATAAAGAAATTAACTTTGTCTCTCCTGCTCCAGACAGTGCCACCACTATGCAGATATTCAGCTCACTCTTCCTGCAATCAATGCTCCCTTGTCTTCTGCCAGGACACAGGGCTGCGCAGCTGGAGAAAGACCAGGAAGAGATGAGCACAGCCGTGCTAGCAGTGCTACATTCACAAGTTAATAACCATTTATATCACCAAAAACAAAAAACAAGAAAAAACTCTATTGAGAGTCATTAAAAGTATATGCCATAGGAGAGTATTCACGGGGTAATTTTGACTCTATGTCAATATCTGTACAGGATTTTTCCTGTTTAGGAGTGATGTTTGTTATTTCTTTATTTTAATTTTTGAAGAGATATAGCTCAAGAGTTTGCCTCTGGCATATCTTCACTCTTGATCGTATAGTGGTGTTATCTGCCACCAAACTAAACTCTCATTCAAACTTTGTAAATTGTCAGCTGTTTCAAACTTATATCATTGATAAACACTCACTCATACAATGTATGCGATGTGCCGTTTTGAACTAGTGTCATTAGTCATTAAGTAACTTCCTACTATTTTCTTTAAACTAGTGTCTGTTTGCTGCACAGATCGCTACATCTATGCCCTCATGATAGCGATGAGGGCATAGATGTAGCGATCTGTGCAGCAAACAGACACTAGTTTAAAGAAAATAGTAGGAAGTTACTTAATGACTAATGACACTAGTTCAAAACGGCACATCGCATACATTGTATGAGTGAGTGTTTATCAATGATATAAGTTTGAAACAGCTGACAATTTACAAAGTTTGAATGAGAGTTTAGTTTGGTGGCAGATAACACCACTATACGATCAAGAGTGAAGATATGCCAGAGGCAAACTCTTGAGCTATATCTCTTCAAAAATTAAAATAAAGAAATAACAAACATCACTCCTAAACAGGAAAAATCCTGTACAGATATTGACATAGAGTCAAAATTACCCCGTGAATACTCTCCTATGGCATATACTTTTAATGACTCTCAATAGAGTTTTTTCTTGTTTTTTGTTTTTGGTGATATAAATGGTTATTAATTATAAATAATAAAAGTTACCTTTTAAAATTTTGACCTGAAACAGGTATTATTGGTCTTATGACTATTGGAAAAGTAATTTTGACTTCCTGGGTCTAATGGATTTTTTGTAAAAATACATTCACAAGTTCCCGCCAAAAATCTGGTATGTACTAGGCTTGGTTCTGGAACTGTATATATTTACTGGCTTGGTTTTGGTGTTGTCCTTATGTATGAAGTTTGATTCTGGTGCTCTAGTTATATACTGAAATTGGTTCTGGTGCTGCATTTATGTTCTGAGCTTGGTTCTGGTACTTTATGTGCGAGCTTGGTTCTGGGGCTTTAAATATAGATTAAGCTTTGCCCATCATGTATGTATGTATTACTCTTGAATCTGATACTGTATCTGTATATTAACACCTACCCTCAGTAAACAATTTTCATTTTTTAATCCATGCCTTCCAAAAGCCATAACCTTTTTATTTCTCCATTCAAATGGCCTTATGAGGGCTTGTTTTTTGTGGGTCAAATTACACTTTTTAATGAAATCATTTAATACTCTATATGTTGTATCAGGAAGCTGGAAAAAAAATATATAAATGGCGTGGAATTAAAGGAAAAGCGCATTTACACTATAGTTTTGCAAATTTCGTTTTTAGAGAATTCACTGTGCACTAACAATAACATTATTTTGCAGGTTAGTACAATTACAGTGATACCATTTTCATAATTTTTTTATTTGTAAGCAAAGATGTTTTAGAAACTTTGAAAAAATGTCTTTGCTTTGCTTTGCCATATTCCCATAACCTTTCTAAATTACCGGCTACGGAACAAGTTGAGTGGCGATCTGTAGTTTTTATTGATATTATTTTCGGGTATGTATGACTTTTTGATCTCCTTTAATAACATTTTTCTCAGGTAAGCACGTAACCAAATTACAGTCATGTGAAAAAATTAGGACACCCTTTGAAAGCATGTGGTTTTTTGTAACATTTTTAATAAAAGGTTATTTCATCTCCGTTTCAACAATACAGAGAGATTAAAGTAATCCGACTAAACAAAGAAAACTGAAGAAAAGTCTTTTCAAGATCTTCTGTAAATGTCATTCTACAAAAATGCCTATTCTAACTGAGGAAAAAGATAGGACACCCTCACATGTATTCCCTCTTAAATTGGCTCAGATCTCACACAGGTATATCACACCAGGTGCACATAATTAGTAGATCGTTACTCTGCATGTTGAATGAGGCTTGCCCTATTTAAACCTCAGACATTTAGTTTGGTGTGCTCCTGACTGTTGAAGTGAGAGTGAGCACCATGGTGAGAGCAAAAGAGCTGTCAGAGGACTTCAGAAAAAAGATTGTAGCAGCCTATGAGTCTGGGAAGGGATTTAAAAAGATCTCAAAAGATTTTGAAATCAGCCATTCCACTGTCCGGAAGATAGTGTACAAGTGGAGGGCTTTCAAAACAACTGCCAACATGCCCAGGACTGGTCGCCCCAGCAAGTTCACCCCAAGAGCAGACCGCAAGATGCTAAAAGAGGTCTCCAAAAACCCTAAAGTGTCATCTCGAGAACTACAGCAGGCTCTGGCTACTGTTGATGTAGAAGTACATGCCTCTACAATCAGAAAGAGACTGTACAAGTTTAACTTGCATGGGAGGTGTGCAAGGAGGAAACCTTTGCTTTCCAAGAGAAACATCGAGGCCAGACTGACATTTGCCAGAGATAAAGTTGACAAAGACCAGGACTTCTGGAATAATGTTCTTTGGACAGATGAGTCCAAAATTGAATTATTTGGACACAACAGCAGAGGACATGTTTGGCGTAAACCAAACACAGCATTCCAAGAAAAGAACCTCATACCAACTGTGAAGCATGGAGGTGGAAGTGTCATGGTTTGGGGCTGCTTTGCTGCAGCAGGACCTGGTCAGCTCACCATCATAGAATCCACGATGAATTCTACTGTGTATCAGAAGGTGCTTGAAGAACATGTGAGACCATCAGTTAGAAAATTAAAGCTGAAGCGGAACTGGACCATGCAACATGACAATGACCCAAAACATACTAGTAAATCAACCAAAGATTGGCTGAAAAAGAAGAAATGGAGAGTCCTGGAATGGCCAAGTCAAAGTCCAGATTTGAATCCCATTGAGATGCTGTGGGGTGACTTGAAAAGGGCTGTACGTGCAAGAAACCCCTCAAACATCTCACAGCTGAAAAAGTTCTGCATTGAGGAGTGGGGTAAAATTTCCTCAGACCGATGTCGAAGACTGGTAGATGGCTACAAGAACCGTCTCACTGCAGTTATTTCAGCCAAAGGAGGTAACACTCGCTATTAGGGGCAAGGGTGTCCTATCTTTTTCCTCAGTTAGAATAGGCATTTTTGTAGAATGACATTTACAGAAGATCTTGAAAAGACTTTTCTTCAGTTTTCTTTGTTTAGTTGGATTACTTTAATCTCTCTGTATTGTTGAAACGGAGATGAAATAACCTTTTATTAAAAATGTTACAAAAAACCACATGCTTTCAAAGGGTGTCCTAATTTTTTCACATGACTGTAAGTCTCGTCCAGTCAGGTAGTCTTTTATAAAACCGAAGCCTCGGTCCTTGTCAAAGGCCACAACCAACCCCATTCTCCTTTCCAGGCGGGGTTGTGTGTCGGTGTGGCACTCGTGAACGGTCTTTGCCAGTTCTTCGTAGTAAATTTTGGTTTTAGTCGTTTTCTTTATTGCGGCCTCCCGGATCTCTGCCATTAGAGCTGACCACTTGAACGAGGGCTGGAAGAAGTCTCTCCAGGAGCCATAGTAGGTCTCCGGTTGCGTCCTCGGTGGCGGGCAGGCGGGTCTCTCCGGTCCCGGAGAGTAGGCCGGTGGAGCGTCCTTTTGCTCAACACCAGTCACATTCATGGTTAATAAATCAGGCGCGGACATCTCAGCATGAAAGTCCTCACTCCTCAACATGCTCGATCCTTCTCTGGAGAGCGACAGGGTGGCGCCAACAAGTTCAGACAGATCCTCCCATTGCACTGGGAGGCCGCCCCCCAGGTACTCCAGTATGGGGGAGGCGGAGTCCATTACAGCAGACATGCAAATGTCCAGACAGGGCGGTGGCGCCAGCATACAGCCTTCCCGCACTTTTAGCAGAAGGCGCCAATTTTTACCGCCAATTTAAAATGAAGATGACGCAGCAAACAATTTAAATCCAGCTAAGCGGCCATCTTTGAGCAAAATAGCTGTCTATTCACTGACAGCAAGCGGTGGCTTAAATAGTCCACACAATGCTATTTTCACACCGCAATCATTACAGTTCACTTTGGCCCAGCAATTTTCAATAAAACAATTGGGGCATGTCACTTTAAGACGATTTTCAGCACACAGTTTTTAAATCCGCTATGGCGCAGGAATATTCGGATCCTGTTCGTGACGCCAATTTATGCAACACGCCAGACCTGCAGGGTATGACGAAGTGAGGTCACAGTTATGGGCAATCGAGGGTGCTCACTATATTTGAAGAACCCTGGGCAGGCGCGTGGCAGTGAAGGAGAGGTAGACACAGTTCCTCTGGGGCACGCTCTGTAGATAGGGACCAGGCCTGATGGTAGTTGAGGTGCCCTGGATGTTACAGGTATTTTGTGTGCCTGGGGCAAGGTCCCTGTGGTATTCGTGACGCCAGTGCCTTTGGACGGTGGCACGCCGGTTGGTGGTTGGAATGATGAAGGTACACAAGTATGCAGTGAACCAAACGTAAACTTTACTGGACAATCCAACTTTGTACAGCAGTGAGTAGTGCAGTCTTTATCTTACAGTTCCACAAAGGGGCTTATTCACAAATATGGCAGGCAATAGTCATGCAAGTTACACTGAGGGTAAATTCCACAAGCACTCAGCAGCAGGTTGTACCTTTCACAGAATCACTGTACACTGTCCTTTATAGAACTCCTGCTCTGGCTTTATATCTCCCAAGGCCCGGATGCCTAAAAGGGTGGCTTATATCCTTGGTTACTTTCTTCCTCAGGTATTATACTACTTGATGCACTGTCTACAGGTTCTCTGCCCTTCAGGGTCACTTTGCTTACCCTGGGTCGCCTCCTCCTACCAGGTGGGTAACTGTTGGTTTCTCCCAGGAGGTTGAATCCTGCAACTGGGGTATCTCTTCAGAGCTAACTTAGGCTCTCTTGTTCTCAGGCAGGCTGGAGCTTCTCAACAGCCTCCTGGTCATCACTAGCAGCCAGGGCTATCCAGCTGCATGTCAGGAGCAGGCTTACTGGCCTCTGTCTTCTCAGACTCCTGACTCTGCACTAACTCTCCCTGTCTGGGCCTGGACATTTATACTAGGGGCTCCCTATCTCCCTCTAGTGTCTGGGATGTCTAACTACACCCAACTAGGCCTGCTGCTGCATCAGACAGGGGTACATTGCATATAACAACACATTAAAACATACATTAAATACAGAATTAAATATGACATTTCTGTTCCTTGTGAGTAGGAGTAACGCGCACACCAATTAACCCTTGTGTAGTGCCCACCCATACCTAGTGGGACACTACACGATGGTTGCTGCACTATGAATTGTCACAAGAGAATGCATTGTTTTGTATGGAGTCTTTATATGCACCAGTATGGAATTAAACAGGAAATTAGCACTGATTACTTCCTGAAATGTTCCTATATATGCACAGTCACTTTATTATGTGTTTCACTTGGCTTGATAATGGCTCTGTGAGAGAGCTGAAACGTTGCCTGTATCAACATGTGTTTAATACATTTTGTATTTTTTCACTTTTTATCTAAGGAGTGCTGCGTTACATTTATTTGGATTATATATATACACTCACCTAAATAATTATTAGGAACACCTCTTCTATTTCTCATTAATGCGATTATCTAGTCAACCAATCACATGGCAGTTGCTTCAATGCATGTAGGGTTGTGGTCCTGGTCAAGACAATATCCTGAACGCCAAACTGAATGTCAGAATGGGAAAAAAAGGTGGGCTACAACAGCAGAAGACCCCACCGGGTACCACTCATCTCCACTACAAATAGGAAAAAGAGACTACAATTTGCACGAGCTCACCAAAATTGGACTGTTGAAGACTGGAAAAATGTTGCCTGGTCTGATGAGTCTCGATTTCTGTTGAGACATTCAAATGGTAGAGTCCGAATTTGGCGTAAACAGAATGAGAACATGTATCCATCATGCCTTGTTACCACTGTGCAGGCTGGTGGTGGTGTAATGGTGTGGGGGATGTTTTCTGGGCACACTTTAGGCCCCTTAGTGCCAATTGGCCATCGTTTAAATGCCACGGGCTACCTGAGCATTGTTTCTGACCATGTCCATCCCTTCATGACCACCATGTACCCATCCTCTGATGGCTACTTCCAGCAGGATAATGCACCATGTCACAATCTTAAATTCCATGCAAATTGTGTGGGGGATGTATGTAATGGTCGGGGGCTTTGACCGGAATACTGAATGATGTTTGCAGTTTATGTATATATAAACAAAAAGACCTACTGAATTTTTCGCCCTATAAGACGCACTTTCCCCCCCCCCACCCAAAAGTGGGGGGAATATAGCAGTGCGTCTTATAAGGCGAATGCTGCGGCCATCGGGTGTATCGGCTGAGAGGGAGGAGGGGCTGGGGGCCGGCATCTGGTTCTGTAATTGCAGCAGGGCCCAGTGCAGTCACTGTATTCTACTACACCGGGCACAGCTCACAATAGTATCATCATATACTATTGTTAAACTATTCAAATATCATCTGAAATCTAGTGCTTTACTTACTACTAACTTCGTAGCAGTCAGGAGGCTGAGCGGGCGGCAGCGCAACTCACTATGTCACGCTCCTGCTCCGCCCACTTTATGAATAAAGCAGGCGGCGCAGGTGCGTGACATAGTAAGTCACGCTGCGAGCGCCCGCCTGGTCTCCTGGCTGTCTTTCTCAGCTGTTTTCCGGGTGCTTGCATAGCCCCGCTCCAGAAAGCGCTGCAGGATAAAGATGAAAGCATATAATCCCAATTTTTTTATTATACAAATATTCAAAAAATATTCTCTACAAAGAAGCAAAAAGTAGTTACGTCTTTCAAGGGGAAATATTAGATTTAATGTTACCCTTATAAGATCGGGTTCTATTGCGATTGTATGTGTGTCATGTCTGAGCAATCAGATATTGGCCAGCTAAGCTGCGATGTACGTGTCTAGTTAAGTGACGGTAGGGTATTGGGTGTACTGCTGGTTCGCCTCCCCGTGGTGCACTCTGGGTAACACTAAATGAACCAGAAAATAAGTTTGGTCTGACAAAAAAAAGCTCATGTGTGTATGGTATGTAGTGTGTGGTATATATTGCATGGTAGGAAAATGGACATGCTATGTGCATGTGATAGATATTTATCTGTTGTCCATACATACATGCTACTGACATAGTGCTGTGAAGTAACAAGAAATAATTTATATGTAGATCGAGTGTTGCAAAATATTGTTCTGCCATGCATGCAATATGTAATAAAATACAGTGCTGTAATACAATATTACTTACAGTGAGAAGACATTCTTCTTGAAAGCATTTTCGCACCATTTTCTATCCATGATTTTATTTCAGGCAGACTGCCAAACTCCACTAGTAGCCAAGGCGAAACCGAAACCAGGGCACATGACATGTGACACAATTACTTAATAAGATCAGTCCTCACGCGATCATTCATAAGGTTCCCGATTTTCAGCTAAAAATCGGGAATTTGAATATAAAGATTGATTCCACCCTGCTTCTTGCTATGTAGCGAATATTTGAAAAAACTAATGTAGAATAGATCAATTTAGCTAATATAGTGCTATAATCTTCTTTGTCTAATAGTCTTTAATAACTTTTTTCTCTTCTGAACTTCAGATTTAAAAAAAATTAAGACTCTTAAGAAAAAGATTATAGCACTATATTAGCTAAATTGCTCTGTTTGTATTTAGCGAATATTCGCTATATTACTATATATTTGTGTTTTATAATATGATGAATATTCTGAAAAACTAATATATAGCAATATAGCGAATATATTAGTTATTTAGAATATTCGTTTATTTTTTTTTAAACCTGTACCGTTGTTAGGCATACTCCTCCCCGACAAGCGTCCCTGTCACCATGGGAACGCCTGTGAGTTAGAATATACCATGGGATCAGAGTTTTTACGATCGCAGGGAAAACTCAGATCCAATAGTATATTCTAACCCACAGGCGTTCCCATGGTGACGGGAACGCTTGTCGGAGAGAAGTATGCGAACAACTGTTCAGATTGTGGGAAAAAAAGGCGGATATTCTAAATGACGAATATATTCGCTATATTGCTATATATTTGTTTTTTAGAATATTCGTTAATTTGTTTTTCCATATGAAAACATGATTCCTTCCTGCTTAAGTTGCTCCAGAGTGACGCGTGTCGCACAGGATGTGCGTGACTGCCTTCTCTGGACCGGCGCGGCGCCACCGGATGTGGTGGCATGCGGATGAGGGGCCAGGCACCGTTAATGTCCGCAATGTGTTAACACTCAGGTGAGCCCTAAATGTAATTAAATCTAGTCCAACAACCAATCATATGTTTCCACTTGACCTATTTATGGGTGACCCTCCTCTCTGCCAACCAACACCCCTTGAAAAAGCTGTACGCGAAACGTGCGTTGGGGAGTGGACCGGTGGTATTGCTGCAGGATACAATTGAATCAATTGGTCAGTATATATAATAGCTTCCATCATGTGTCAAATACAATTGTGATATTGGTATTGCCCTAATTTTGATAACCGGCTAGTGGCAAATTTTGACACATATATACATGTGGATATTAGTGGTGTCCAATAGCTACAGCGTTTGGATACTATATGTCCACTACTTATGACCTTTTGGGTATAACTATGCACTTGCACTTTACTTTAGATATCTGTATTGGCAGCCTACCATCGGTTCACTTGGTTTTTAACATGTATTGTAACCTGTATGTATTGTCTTATTTGTGACCAGTGCTGATCATGTGTCTTTTGTGATTTTCTTAATAAAATTGAGTATTTTTGTACTATTGTAGTATATGTTCTTTAAATCAAATTATATCTTATTTACCTTACTCCTTCAATCGGTTATATATATTCTAATTAGGGGTAAGCCCGCAATCTTGTTAGGGCTATATATAGGTTTTCTTAAGTTGCTTGTGGGCCAATGATTTATTGGCCCACAAGTAAGAAACAGTGAGGAATCATGTTTTCAGATGTAAAAAAATTAAGAATATTCGATATAGCGAATATATAGCACCATAATCGAAATATTCGAGAATTCTCGAAGTTGCGATATTCGCTAAAAAAAATCTTTATTCAAATATTTACACTCAACACTAATAGCCATGAGGGAAGGGGACCTCATACCTTGCTGTCTGTTCAAAGCCACTGCTGCTGCTCTGTCCAATAAGACCTTCACATGCCTCACTCTTTTCCAGGGAAGAGACTGCAGCAATGCACACAAGATGGCCCTCAGTTTTCTGGCATTCTGAGGCTCTAGACCTTGATAAACATACCTGTGGACCTGAAGGAAACCCAAATCTGAATAGGCACTCCAGCCTAAAGGACTTACTTCCATAGTTATCACAAGAGGATTTTTCCTTGCTCACTGCACGTATTTCCTAAGATTCAGCAGGTCTTCCCACCAACTGAGGCGACAACTGGCCCTGGGAAAAGGGAGATAGCCCCCAAGAGGCTAGGATGTGAGTCTGAAGGGTTCTTGATTTAAACTGAAATGCCCCCATTAAATATATAAAATAGCATCCAATTTTATTGAAACTATAATAAATAAATAATCCTGAGGATCACAAAATAGCTGAATCATAAAATTTCTGTACCATGTACATCACATACCGACTTCACAACGTTCTCCCAGGAAGATGTATCAACATGTACCATGGCGAAAGGTTAATCATATGGTATAAGGAATACCAATCAATAGTAACTGCCTACTCATTTGTCTAATATACAGAGTAGGCCATTTATATGGATACACCTTAATAAAATGGGAATGGTTGGTGATATTAACTTCCTGTTTGTGGAACATTAGTATATGTGAGGGGGGAAACTTTTCAAGATGGGTGGTGACCATGGTGGCCATTTTGAAGTCGGCCATTTTGAATCCAACTTTTGTTTTTTCAATAGGAAGAGCATCAAACTTTCACAAGAAAAACAATGGTGTGCTTGGTTTTAACGTAACTGTATTCTTTCATGAGTTATTTACAAGTTTCTGACCACTTATAAAATGTGTTCAATGTGCTGCCCATTGTGTTGGATTGTCAATGCAACCCTCTTCTCCCACTCTTCACACACTCATAGCAACACCGCAGGAGAAATGCTAGCACAGGCTTCCAGTATCCGTAGTTTCAGGTGCTGCACATCTCGTATCTTCACAGCATAGACAATTGCCTTCAGATGACCCCAAAGATAAAAGTCTAAGGGGGTCAGATCGGGAGACCTTCGGGGCCATTCAACTGGCCCACAACGACCGATCCACCCATCTCCCATGCTAAAGTTAGCAAACTGCTTGCTAAGTTTCGTGATACTGGTTCAGTGTTGGCTTTGCCAAAATGTGGATGCATGAAATCTGTCACTAATGAAGAAACATCAGTGGCTGTCCTAGCTTCATTCAGCAAGAGCCCACAGCGTAGTACTCGCCGCATGTCACTGAAGAGTGGCATTAGTCAGACATCCCTTCGGCGGATATTAGCTACTCACAAATGGCACCCTTACAAACTCCAGCTACTGCAGCATCTCAACGAGGATGACCCAAATCGGCGCACTGAATTTGCAGAATGGGCAAAACAAAAATTGGAACAGGACCCTCAGTTTACGCAGAAGATTTTTTTCAATGATGAGGCAAACTTTTATGTGAATGGTGAAGTTAACAAACAAAACCACCGCTATTGGTCTGACACTAACCCACATTGGATAGATCCCTCCAAGACTGTTGGAACAAAAAAAAATTGGTGGTATATGGGCTACAAAGATAGTGGGGCTATTCTTCATCAATGGAAACCTCAAGACCACTGGATATGGAAATTGCTACATGATGATGTGTTTCCCTCTATAGGCACTGAAGCTGGCACGTTCCCTGAGTTTTTCCAGCAAGATGGTGCACCACCACATTATGGGTGTCAGGTCCGAGCATTCCTAGATGAACAGTTTCCTGGAAAGTGGATTGGTTGTCGTGGGCCAGTTGAATGGCCCCGAAGGTCTCCCGATCTGACCCCCTTAGACTTTTATCTTTGGGGTCATCTGAAGGCAATTGTCTATGTTGTGAAGATACGAGATGTGCAGCACCGAAAACTATGGATACTGGAAGCCTGTGCTAGCATTTCTCCTGCGGTGTGTGAAGAGCGGGAGAAGAGGGTTGCATTGACAATCCAACACAATGGGCAGCACATTGAACACATTTTATAAGTGGTCAGAAACTTGTAAATAACTCATGAAAGAATACAGTTACGTTAAAACCAAGCACACCATTGTTTTTCTTGTGAAATATCCAATAAGTTTGATGTGTCACATGACCCTCTTCCTATTGAAAAAACAAAAGTTGGATTCAAAATGTCCGACTTCAAAATGGACGCCATGGTCACCACCCATCTTGAAAAGTTTCCCCCCTCACATATACTAATGTGCCACAAACAGGAAGTTGATATCACCAACCATTCCCATTTTATTAAGGTGTATCCATATAAATGGCCCACTCTGTATATCAGTGTCTCCCAGTGCAGGACACCCAAGTTATGAACCTCACTATAGAACTATCCTAGTATATCAATATTGAGTGCCAAAATCAATACAAACAATACAATACAATGGTATATCTGTCCAAAAACGTTACTCACCGACGAAATAACGAGGGAACATGGATCCAGGGGAAAAGAACAACACCTCGACGTGTGTTTTGCTACAGTGAGCTTCATCAGGAAATCAAGGAATAAATGGTGTACAGTGCCATTAAACAGAGGAAAAACATGCCATTCACCCCGGGTGATCCTGATCAATGTAGAATATTTTCAGAAAGAGATAATCCCACAAGGTCTGCGGCTACAGATTTTGTCTGCCTGACAAAAAGTTGGTTTATTGGCAAGTAGTTTGTTGGCAAGCGTAAGTGCTCACATACTCTTTTCTTTGTAAACTTTTTTTATTGGTTTTCAAGTTCTAGTAAAATGACAAACTGTATACAGAACAATAATGAATAAAGCCTGATGGTATACAGCATAAGTTAATGAATGCTGATATAAGACCAATAGTAAGTCCACTGGCTTAGCAACCAACAATATGAACATACATTAATACAGTACTGCCCAGGAGAGCACCGTATATGATACAGCAAAATTAATTGCACTTTTCTGAATAGAATCTGCCACAATATTAGAGAGGTATTGCAATGACCTTTAACTACAACTGGTCATAAACCTGAAAAGAATGAACATGAAAAGAGTAATTAGCAAAAAAATAGGGGGAGGGAAGGGGCGAGTAATTTGAGCATGTGCGTTCCATAATAACTGTACTTGATAAACCAACATCTGTATAAAACTGGCCGGTCAGAGTACTAATCATAAGGTGTATCAAAAACCTGTATAAGTAATCAAGGGAAGCCAAAATTTATAGAATTTCCCTATCTTGCAGTGTTCCCAATGTGCCAATTCCTCCAGACCAGGGATGTCAAACTCGTGGCCCTCCAGCTGTTGCAAAACTACAACTCCCATCATGCCTGGGCATACTACAGCTATCAGGGAATGCTGGGAGTTGTAGTTTTGCAACATCTGGAGGGCCATGAGTTTGACATCCATGCTCCAGACTATACATTTGGTCAACTCTGTGGGTCCATTTAGAGAGAGAAATGGTATGGTTTTGACTCCAATATTTGGAGATTAGGAGCCTGGCCGCTGATATTAAAATCCTAGCGAGCATCACCTCCCAAGTAGGCAGATGAGGAGGACGAGCTGACCAACTTCAAAGGTCAGTGATAGTTCACATATAGTATCCAACATCCCTTTCCAAAAGGGCTGTACTGTGGAGCATAACCACCACATGTGAACATAATTTCTGCCTGGGGCTCCACATCTCCAACATGCATTCGAGTTTGAGGGGTCATAGTGGCAATTTAGCTTGGCGTGAGGTACCATCTAGAAAGGATTTTATATCCATTTTCCCTTATACGCACACATCTGGATATTATCTTGGGGGATTTGAGAATAGTGGCTATTTAAGATGGCGTGAAGGTCACATTTAAGTCAGTCTCCCATACTTTAAGAAATGTAAGACCATCTGCGGAGTTACTGGGAGAGTTAATTGTCATGGTCTCTCCCGTGACAGGGGTCAGAAGATCTAAGAGACATGATGTGCACATGATGTTATCTGACAGACTCTTTGGTTTCACTTGTTTCTGTGTTGTTGCTGGGTATGACCACACCTCTTGTCTCAGGTGTAGCTTAAGAGGTCATTCCAATTCCTCTATTTAGTCTGGTCTCACCCATCATGCTATATGGTTTATAAATCCTTTCTGGTTCGGGAAGTGTGGGTGTTGGTTCTCCTCTGAGTTCCTGCTCATCTGCGTACATTGGAGTTAAGTGTCTTTTCCCTATTTCTTGTTTGTTGTATTCCCCTTTTTTTTGGTATTAGGCCTGAGTGACTCTCCTGTTCCTTCAGCTGGGAAGGAACAGGTCATCTTTTGTCCTGACAGTATTTCCAGGGCCCTTTAGGGTCAGATAGGGCTCTAGGTTCCTGCGTATGAACATGCCTACCATCGAGGTCTGTTCATACGGATAGTAGTCAGGGCTCAGTTTAGGGATTCACTAGATGGTGACCTTTCCCTAGTTTCCAGTCCTAGTACCTTTTCCCTTCCCTCTTGTGTTAGGTGTGGAGTTTAATACCCACACCGCGCCGTGACATTAATTATATGTGGGTCCATTCAGAGAGAGAAATGGTATGGTTTTGACACCAATATTTGGAGATTAGGAGCCTGGCCGCTGATATTAAAATCCTAGCAAGCATCACCTCTCAAGTAGGCAGAGCAGGACAACGAGCTGACCAGCTTCAAAGGTCAGTGATAGTTAACATATAGTATTCAACATCCCTTTCCAAAAGGGCTGTACTGTGGAGCATAACCACCACACGTGAACATAATTTCTGCCTGGGGCTCCGCATCTTCAACATGCGTTCGGGTATGAGGGGTCATAGTGGTCAATTTTGCTTGGAGTGAGGTACCATCTAGAAAGGATTTTTTATCCCTTTTCCCTTATGCGCACACATCTGGATATTATCTTGGGGGATTCAGGGGGGGAAGGGTTGAACCATTCTATGACCCCGTTGACTTGCACAGTTCAAAAAATAGTATTCAAAATTGGTAAGCCCTATGCCTCCCCTGTCCTCTTGTCTGGTGAGGTGCTAGTAGGATACCCTTGGTCTTTTAAACTGTAAAGGTTGAGATTTATCTGCGTATGGAAGTAAAGAAGGAGTGCGGCAAATGGATTGGAAAGGGTTGAAAAAGGTATAACACTTTAGGCACGATTATACTTTTAATAAGATTTTTCTTACCTAGCTACGTAAAGGATACATACCACGAGCTACTGACACATTAAATCTCAGCTAAGGTACAGTAGTGTAGTTTATAGACTGTTGTCATATCAGCAGATAAATTGATTACAAGATACTTAATAGATGATGGTGTCCAATCAAGTAGAGAACCATCTGCAAAAGAACTGTGATCAGATTGAGAGAGGGAATGTTTAACCCCTTTAGGAGACAGCCTTATTTCACCTTAAGGACCAGGCCATTTTTTGCAAATCTGACCAGTGTCACTTTAAGTGGTGATAACTTTAAAACGCTTTGACTTATCCAGGACATTCAGAGATTTTTTTTTTCATCACATATTGTACTTCATGACACTGGTAAAATGAAGTAAAAAAAATCATTTTTATTTATAAAAAAATACCATTGCAAAATACCATTACAATTGCAAATTTCCAAGTTTCAATTTCTCTACTTCTATAATACATAGTAATACCTCCAAAAATAGTTATTACTTTACATTCCCCATATGTTTACCTTATGTTTGGATCATTTTGGGAATGATATTTTATATTTTGGGTATGTTACAAGGCTTAGAAGTTTAGAAGCAAATCTTGAAATTTTTCAGAAATTTTCAAAAACCCAATTTTTACGGACCAGTTCAGGTCTGAAGTCATTTTGTGAGGCTTACATAATAGAAATCACCCAAAATGACCCCATTATAGAAACTACACCCCTCAAGGTAATCAAAACTTATTTTTACAAACGTCATTAATCCTTTAGGTGTTCCACAAGAGTTTTTTTTTTTTTTTACTTTATTCTTTTCTTTCTTAAAACATATACTCTTTTCATCACATCAATAGAATACTATACATATTCTGTATTACATACAACAGATATAATTTCTCATCACCCAAAAACCCACCCACCACCCACAGGGGAAAGAGGGGGAAAGTCCTGAAAAAATAAATTTAAACCTGAAGGAACTTCAAACGATTAGGAGCTATATTGACTGGGAAAAAAAGGGGATAAACTATTTAGTTCAGGTATTTGAAGATGATAAACTGAAGGATTGTAATACTCTGGTTAGGGAGTTTGGGATCCCCCAAAAGGATATTTATAAATACTTCCAGTTTAGGGACGCTTTAAGGACAGGGGTAAATGTAGATAAATACAGAAAGGAACAAACAGATCGAATATATAAATTTACGGATGCCGGAGAAAAAAGGGGTACAACTAAACAAAGATATGGGATATTGATGGAGGGAAAAAAAGAACGGATTACAATATTAGCTAAAAAAAGGTGGGAAGAAGAACTCCAACCCTTTTTTTCCAACGAGAAATGGAAAGATGCCCTTAGAAACTATCCAATGGTATCGGATAGGGGTTCACACAAAATATCACAGTTCTTTATAGTACATAGATTACATCGATCCCCCAAGATATTAAAGAAAATGGGGGTCAGAAGTTTAGATAATGTCCAAAATGTAGGGATAGTGATGCAGATTTAATTAATTGCTTTTGGAGATGTCCCAGACTTATCAGATACTGGAGGGAGATCGCAGAGATTGTATCGGTATTTTTGGATGTTCAGGTGATTGACGATCCTCTAGTTTGTATATTGGGAGCAACTGAACATCTGAAATTAAAGAAGGAAGTGAGACTGGCTTTGGGGAAAGTACTATTTCAGGCTAGACTTCTTATACTTAGGAAATGGATAAAAGACGATCCGCCTACAGTGAGACAGTGGCGTGTAGCAGTTGAAAATCTTATTAAGATCCAACGGGTTTCTGGGTGCTACGCTAAAGATTCAGTGGGATCAGAAGAGATTTGGAATAAATAGCCATACTACTTTGGAATTTTTTTTCTTTTCTTTTCCTCCCTTCCTCTCTCTCCCCCTCTTAATCGGGGCACTAGGCAGGGATGTCCTCTCTCTCCACTATTATTTGCTATAGCAATTGAGCCTCTCGCAAACCTAATAAGAAATGATAGGGAGATAAAAGGTTTTTAATATTCGGGAGGAGATGAAAAAATATTAATGTATGCTGATGATATTTTGTTATTTTTGCACAACACAAGGGAACAGTTTAGTAGAGTATTAGATAAAATAAATAACTTCGGCTTTTTTTCCGGATTAAATATAAATTGGGCGAAATCCTACATGATGGTATTGGGGGACGAACACTCAGAGAGGGATTCAAGGGTTCAGGTATTGGAGAGACACGAGAGCTTTAAATATTTAGGCATACAAATCTCCGGTAATATAGAAGACTATGAAAAACTAAACATACTCCCCGTAATAAAAGAACTTAGACGTAAAATACATATTTGGAAAAGACTACCACTTTCTATTCAAGGCCGGGTAAACCTAATAAAAATGATTTTTTTACCAAAACTACTTTATGTGATACAAAACGCCCCAATAATACTCCGGCAGAAGATATTTAGATTAATCGACCGCCTAATGGGGGAATTCATATGGAAAGGTTCTATCCCCAGGTTAAAAAAAGAAGTACTTCAGCTCCCAGTGAGAGAAGGTGGGTTGGCAGTTCCTAACTGGTTTATGTATTATTTAGTAACACAATATAGTCAGATAAGAGATAGTTTGAATAGTTTAGTGGGAAGACAGGAATTAAATAAAATGGGTTGGGGAGGGGAACTTAATCACTTAGAGATAATGGAATCCGGTACACTTGTTAAAAATAATATAGGAAATAGAATTATGAACACAATGGATCACATATGGGGGCAGATTAAAAATCTGCCCCCATATGTGATCCATTGTGTTCATAATTCTATTTCCTATATTATTTTTAACAAGTGTACCGGATTCCATTATCTCTAAGTGATTAAGTTCCCCTCCCCAACCCATTTTATTTAATTCCTGTCTTCCCACTAAACTATTCAAACTATCTCTTATCTGACTATATTGTGTTACTAAATAATACATAAACCAGTTAGGAACTGCCAACCCACCTTCTCTCACTGGGAGCTGAAGTACTTCTTTTTTTAACCTGGGGATAGAACCTTTCCATATGAATTCCCCCATTAGGCGGTCGATTAATCTAAATATCTTCTGCCGGAGTATTATTGGGGCGTTTTGTATCACATAAAGTAGTTTTGGTAAAAAAATCATTTTTATAAGGTTTACCCGGCCTTGAATAGAAAGTGGTAGTCTTTTCCAAATATGTATTTTACGTCTAAGTTCTTTTATTACGGGGAGTATGTTTAGTTTTTCATAGTCTTCTATATTACCGGAGATTTGTATGCCTAAATATTTAAAGCTCTCGTGTCTCTCCAATACCTGAACCCTTGAATCCCTCTCTGAGTGTTCGTCCCCCAATACCATCATGTAGGATTTCGCCCAATTTATATTTAATCCGGAAAAAAAGCCGAAGTTATTTATTTTATCTAATACTCTACTAAACTGTTCCCTTGTGTTGTGCAAAAATAACAAAATATCATCAGCATACATTAATATTTTTTCATCTCCTCCCGAATATTGAAAACCTTTTATCTCCCTATCATTTCTTATTAGGTTTGCGAGAGGCTCAATTGCTATAGCAAATAATAGTGGAGAGAGAGGACATCCCTGCCTAGTGCCCCGATTAAGAGGGGGAGAGAGAGGAAGGGAGGAAAAGAAAAGAAAAAAAATTCCAAAGTAGTATGGCTATTTATTCCAAATCTCTTCTGATCCCACTGAATCTTTAGCGTAGCACCCAGAAACCCGTTGGATCTTAATAAGATTTTCAACTGCTACACGCCACTGTCTCACTGTAGGCGGATCGTCTTTTATCCATTTCCTAAGTATAAGAAGTCTAGCCTGAAATAGTACTTTCCCCAAAGCCAGTCTCACTTCCTTCTTTAATTTCAGATGTTCAGTTGCTCCCAATATACAAACTAGAGGATCGTCAATCACCTGAACATCCAAAAATACCGATACAATCTCTGCGATCTCCCTCCAGTATCTGATAAGTCTGGGACATCTCCAAAAGCAATTAATTAAATCTGCATCACTATCCCTACATTTTGGACATTATCTAAACTTCTGACCCCCATTTTCTTTAATATCTTGGGGGATCGATGTAATCTATGTACTATAAAGAACTGTGATATTTTGTGTGAACCCCTATCCGATACCATTGGATAGTTTCTAAGGGCATCTTTCCATTTCTCGTTGGAAAAAAAGGGTTGGAGTTCTTCTTCCCACCTTTTTTTAGCTAATATTGTAATCCGTTCTTTTTTTCCCTCCATCAATATCCCATATCTTTGTTTAGTTGTACCCCTTTTTTCTCCGGCATCCGTAAATTTATATATTCGATCTGTTTGTTCCTTTCTGTATTTATCTACATTTACCCCTGTCCTTAAAGCGTCCCTAAACTGGAAGTATTTATAAATATCCTTTTGGGGGATCCCAAACTCCCTAACCAGAGTATTACAATCCTTCAGTTTATCATCTTCAAATACCTGAACTAAATAGTTTATCCCCTTTTTTTCCCAGTCAATATAGCTCCTAATCGTTTGAAGTTCCTTCAGGTTAAAATTTTTCCAAATAGGTATATATTGAAGAAAACCTTTTATCCCAAGTAATTTTTTAATCTGCCCCCATATGTGATCCATTGTGTTCATAATTCTATTTCCTATATTATTTTTAACAAGTGTACCGGATTCCATTATCTCTAAGTGATTAAGTTCCCCTCCCCAACCCATTTTATTTAATTCCTGTCTTCCCACTAAACTATTCAAACTATCTCTTATCTGACTATATTGTGTTACTAAATAATACATAAACCAGTTAGGAACTGCCAACCCACCTTCTCTCACTGGGAGCTGAAGTACTTCTTTTTTTAACCTGGGGATAGAACCTTTCCATATGAATTCCCCCATTAGGCGGTCGATTAATCTAAATATCTTCTGCCGGAGTATTATTGGGGCGTTTTGTATCACATAAAGTAGTTTTGGTAAAAAAATCATTTTTATTAGGTTTACCCGGCCTTGAATAGAAAGTGGTAGTCTTTTCCAAATATGTATTTTACGTCTAAGTTCTTTTATTACGGGGAGTATGTTTAGTTTTTCATAGTCTTCTATATTACCGGAGATTTGTATGCCTAAATATTTAAAGCTCTCGTGTCTCTCCAATACCTGAACCCTTGAATCCCTCTCTGAGTGTTCGTCCCCCAATACCATCATGTAGGATTTCGCCCAATTTATATTTAATCCGGAAAAAAAGCCGAAGTTATTTATTTAACTAATACTCTACTAAACTGTTCCCTTGTGTTGTGCAAAAATAACAAAATATCATCAGCATACATTAATATTTTTTCATCTCCTCCCGAATATTGAAAACCTTTTATCTCCCTATCATTTCTTATTAGGTTTGCGAGAGGCTCAATTGCTATAGCAAATAATAGTGGAGAGAGAGGACATCCCTGCCTAGTGCCCCGATTAAGGGCAAGGGGCAGGGACAGGCTCCCATCTACCATCACTCTAGCCCTTGGGCTGGAATATATAAGCTGAATCCATTTTATAAAACCCTCGCCTATACCAACCCTTTTTAAGACTGCCCATAAATATTCCCATTCAATGCAGTCAAATGCCTTTTGGGCGTCCAGTGAAAGTATTGCTTTATCACTCTGTTCTGTTCTATTGGCCTCGATGTTAAGGTGCAACCTCCTAATATTTGAATATATTGTTCTATCAGGTATGAAACCAGTCAGGTTATACCTTTAATCACCTTAGAAAGCCTCCCTGCTAGAACCTTTGCCAGGATTTTAACATCCGTGTTCAACAAAAATATTGGTCTATAAGATCCGGGGTCCAATAGTTCTTTACCCTTTTTTGAGATCAATGTAATAATAGCCTCTTTCATAGAGTCTGGTAGTTCCCCTATCCTTTGTGCCTCCTTCAGTGTTGTTATTAATTCCGGTATTAAAACCCAGGCAAAAGTCTTATATATTTCAAAGGGGAGGCCATCACACCCTGGTGTTTTTGCGGGTTTTACTTTACCCAGAACTTCGTTAATTTCCGCGATTGATATTTCTCTGTCCAAATATTCTTTCTGGGCCTGGGATATCTTTATGAGTCCAACTCTACTTTTAAATATCATACCCTAGTTTCATAAAGTTCCTGGAAGTACTCCCTAAAAACCTTTTTAACTCCTTCCGATGAGGTAATTATCCTGTCCTTATTGTCTCTAATCGCCCGCATCCAAGATTTACCTCTTTGGTTTTTTACAATACCTGCCAAGATTTTTCCCACCTTTTCTCCCTCTGAAGCCAATCGGAATCCTTGGAAGAACAGTTCTTTCCTACTTTTCTCAATCTGATATATTTTTTATTTTTCCTGTTCTTCCTCCCATTCCTTCCTATTTTGTTCAGTGGGGTTAATCATATATGCCCTACTTACTTCTTGCAATTTTTTTTCCAATATGCTACCACTTTCCTTATTACATTTTTTCCAATAATTTACCTTTTTGAACAAAAGTCCTCTCAGGACTGCCTTGGCTGTGTCCCAGACTATCAGTATGCTGGCAGAGTTGTTATTCTCCTGAAAAAAAATAATTATTTCCTCAATTATACAATCTGTATCTGAGATAAATGACAGCCAGTGAGGGTTAAACTTAAACAGTGGGAGATTGTTCTTTCTACTCAAATCCACTTCCATTACCACTGCACTATGATCTGATAAAACCATAGGTGCGTACTTTATCTTGATCCCATTTTGAAGCATTAGATTTTTATTCCCCAACACCATATCTATTCTTGACCAAGTTTGATGGGTTTTGGAATAGCAGGAATACATAGTTTCCTCCGGGTTCTGGTGGCGCCACACATCTATCCAGTTAAAATCCATGGCCAATTTAAACAAGTCCACGTTTTGTGTTCTTCCCCCTCTGCTAGAGAGCCTATCCCTGAGTGGGTCCATCACCGCATTATAGTCTCCTATTGCAACCAATATACATTCTTGTCTATTCACCATAAATCTATGTAATTCATACAAAACATCTGGCTTATATGGTGGTGGTATATATATATTTGCAATTACTATTTTAACCCCTTCTATATTGCACTGCAAAAAGAGGTACCTGCCACAACCGTCCGCCTCGTGTGTAACACCCTCAAATCTAATCCCACGATGTAACAAAATTGAGACCCCTCTAGAGTAGGTGGTATGTACCAGTAGCAGAGAGGGAGGACCCAAAAAAAAATAAAAAAAAAATAATTATTTTTTTTCCCATCCTCTCTCTTAAATAGCCCCCCTGTCTGGTCTTCCGCGGGTGGGGCGACTCCATTACTTTGCATATTACTCCTTATCCCCCACCCCACCCCTAAAGACCCAAGCCATCCGCCCATTCACTAGCCTCCAATGGTGTCTGAAAAAACTCCAGCCTTCCTTTATATTCAACCCTCAACTTTGCCGGAAAAAATAAACTATATTTCAGGCCTGCCTCCCTTAGTCGCTTTTTAACACTTATATATTCTTTTCTACGGGCATTCATATCAGCTGAATAATCTGGGTAGAGTCTTATCTTTTCACCATGGATCTGATATTTTTCAGAGGTTCGAGCATCCGACAATATTCTATCCCGGTCTTTAGCCAATAAACATTTAATCAACATGTGTCTAGGGTATCCCCCTGGTGGCCCTTTTTTTTACAGGAACCCTATGTGCTCTCTCAATAGCAAACAAAGGGGAAAGAGTACCCTCCCTAGAATTGTCTTCTATCCATCTCTCCATAAATTCGGTACAATTATCCCCTTCTGCCTGTTCTGGGATCCTGACACATCTTATATTCGTTCTCCTTGCTCTATCTTCTTGATTTATTAATTTTTGTTCCATCTTACTGTTCATCTGCTTTAGGGATACGACCTGGTTTTCTAAGTCCTGAACCGTATGCTCCAGGGCGGGGATCCTTTTTTCCATCTCATACAATCTCTGTCTTATTTTCTCCATCTCATCCCTTATTACACTGACATCAGTTTGCACTGACCCAATCTGTATCACCATATTCCCCATTAATTTTTCCATCCTTGAGACAGTGCAAAATATGTCATTCATGATTTTTACATCTATTTCTGTAGATGGTACCGAGGGTCCCCGCTCACCTGCACCACCCAAAGATCCATTTTCTTGTGTCAGAACTTGAGCCTCTAACGCTATATGTTTTTCTTTCTGTAGGGAGCTAGTACCTGGAGAACTCGGAGCCAGAAATTTACTTAGTCCCAGTTGTTTCGGGACGGTCTCTAGTCCTGTCCCTGACCTCCTACTACTGGCACCTGTGGGGGCATGTTGTTCCTCCTTTTTCTTAGGAGACATCTCCTTTCCTCTTCCTTCCCTCCCCTATTTCTGTAATCTCTTACTTTCCAATTCCAACCTCCCCTCCCCCTGCTCCCTCCTCCCCCTCCCTGTTGATACCAGTTAGAGCTATAAGATGAAATCTTCGACACCAAACCACCTATTAGTACCTAGAGGGAAAAGAGGGGGACAAGAGGGAGAAAAAGGGGAACAATCAAAACACAGAAACTCAAGAAAAAAATAAAATAAATACAAGCGTTGTTAAATGTCCAGTTGTTTTAAGCAATAATTCAGACAAAGCAGTCCAACAATCCAAATTAACACCGTCCTGGCTAGTCCAGCAAAATTTAGGGATGTCACACGAAGTTAATCTTATTAATAAAAATAATGTAGAAATGAATAAAGTTTCCCTTTATTCTTCCCCTTTAATCCTTTAAGGATGGTTTCCTTTAAGGGTAGTTTCAGAGATCCACACGAAACAGTCCGGGAGTCCAAATTAACACTATCCTGGTTAGTCCGGAGAAGTTTAGGGATGTCATTCAAAATTAGTCTTATTAATAGTCATGAAGTCTTGTTTAGTGATACTGAAAAAATGAGGAAAGAGGGGGAGGATTCCCTTTTTTTCTTTTTTCTTTCCTTCTTCCTTTCCCCCTCAATCCTTATCTTTTTTTCCTCTTTTTTCTTCTCTGCCGTATTAGCCTCACCAATCCGTGGTTTATTTACGTGATTTTAAGTTCCCACGGTACCACTTCTTTTATCTGGATGTTCTTTGTAGCCCTTATCTTTCCTCCTCGCTCCCCACCCCCAATCCCTTCAGTCGTCTATTATTTCTCTATCCCCTCTCCTTTTTATTTAAAATTTACAACTTTGGAGTACAAAGAAAAAAGAGGGACCTCCCCATAGGGATAAGGTAAGTTCTTTACAACCTGGGAGGGGGGGGGGGGGACGAGGGCAGCAGGAAAAGCAGCAAAGAGGTCTCCCATGTGATCACAGTCGGACGACTCACCACCCGCAGCACGACCCTCCGAGCACGGAGCCGATCCACCGCAAATCCACCGGACCCAACCAGAGCACGAACAGGGACCAGCGCTGAGCCATCCAGTCATACAGGCAGAACAAACCTCGCCAAAAGCGCAGGACAGGACAACGCGGCGGAACACCGGACACTGCGCAGAACACAACGGACGCACCAGGATCACCAACGTTCAATCCAGAAAGGAGGCCACAGAAACGGAGGAGCGGGACCACCGGCCAGACGATGGCTAGATCCTCATCGGCGCCCCTGGTCAGGCGCTACATTCCAGAACAGGCGGGCAGGCATAGCGTCCGAGGTCGGAGCCTAGCGTCTTTCGTCAGACGCTCCCATGCTCCTCTGCCGAGGTTCCACAAGAGTTAATGGCAAATGGAGATAAAATTTCATAATTTAGATTTTGTTGGCAAATTTTCCATTTTAATCCATTTTTCCAGTAACAAAGCAAGGGTTAACAGCCAAACAAAATGCTATATTTATTGCCCCGATTCTGTAGTTTGCAGAGACACCCCATGTATGGACGTACACTACTGTACGAACACAAAGTAGGGCGTAGAGGGAAAGGTGCGCCGTATGGTTTTGGAAGGAAGATTTTGCTGGACTGGTTTATTTATACCATGTCCCACTTGAAGCCCCCCTGATGCACCCCTAGAGTAGAAACTCCATAAAAGTGACCCCATCTAAGAAACTACACCCCTCAAGATATTCAAAACTGATTTTACAAACTTTGTTAACCCTTTAGGTGTTGCACAAGAAGTATTGGCAAATGGGGCTGAAATTTGAGAATTTAAATTTTTGGGCAAATTTTCCATTTTAATCAATTTTTTCCGGTAACAAACCAAGAGTTAACAGCCAAACAAAATGCTATATTTATTGCCCCGATTCTGTAGTTTGCAGGAACACCCCATATGTGGCTATAAACTACTGTACGGGCACACAGTAGGGCGTAGAGGGAAAGATGCGCTGTGTGGTTTTTGGAAGGCAGATTTTACTGTACTGGTTTTCTTACACCATGTCCCATTTGAAGCCCCTTGATGCACCCCTACAGTAGAAACTCCATAAAAGTGACCCCATCTAAGAGACTACACCCCTCAAGGTATTCAAAACTGATTTTACAAACTTTGTTAACCCTTTAGGTGTTGCACAAGAGTTATTGTTAAATGGAGATGGAAAATTTGCCCAAATATTGTAATTCTCAAATTTAATTTTAATCATTTTTTTTCCCAGTAACAAAGCAAGGGTTAACAGCCAAACAAAATGCTATATTTATTGCCCCAAATCTGTAGTTTGCAGAAACACCCCATATGTGGCCGTAAACTACCATACGGGCACACAGTAGGGTCTAGAGCGAAAGGTGTGCCATATGGTTTTGGAAGGAAGATTTTGTTGGACTGGTTTATTTACACCATGTCCCATTTGAAGCCCCCCTGATGCACCCCTAGAGTAGAAACTCCATAAAAGTGACCCCATTTTGGAAACTACGGGATAAGGTGGCAGTTTTGTTGCGACTATTTTTAGGGTACATATGATTTTTGGTTTATCATATTACATTTTTGTGAGGCAAGGTTACCAGAAATAGAAATTCTGAAATTTCATCTCCATTTGCCAATAACGCTTGTGGAACACCTAAAGGGTTAACAACGTTTGTAAAATCTGTTTTGAATACCTTGAGGGGTGTCGTTTCTTAGATGCGGTCGCTTTTATGGAATTTTTACTCTAGGGGTGCATCAGTTGGGCTTAAAATGGGACATGGTGCCAAAAAAAGGTCTTTTTATAAACCAAAAAATAAACATTTTAGTATCTCCATAGTCTGAGTCATTTTTTTTTTTCGTTTTTATCCGATTATCTTAGGTAGGGGTTAATTTTTTGTGGAATGAGAGGACGGTTTTATTTGCACTATTTTGGGGGGCATATTACTTTTTGATCGCTTGCTATTACAATTTTTGTGTTGTAAGGTGACAAAAAAATCGTCTTTTTTTGCACCGTTTTAATTTTATTTTTTGACCGTGTTCATCTGAGGGGTTGGGGTGTATTTTTATAGAGCAGATTCTTACGGGCACAGCGATAGCTAATATGTCTATTTTTTTTACTTTATTTTAGTTTTACTAAATAATATTTTTGAAATTCTTTTGTTTGTTTTAGTGTCTCAAGTCTGAGAACCAGTTTTTTATCCGGTTATCAGTGGGATATAAATTTAGTACTCCTTGAAAGTGTGGTACTCCCTGAAGCAACTAATAATGCTGAGGCCCGGATGATCGGGGCACGTGTCACACTGAGTAGTGGTGTCCTTCCGTATCCCCCTCCTGTGACACACTTTCTTGGGTCCGTTCCTTCTTTCCAGTATGGGGGACTGTTGAGGAAGGGTGGCAGGTATGCATAGATATATATGCATGCCTACTGGGGCATGCATATATATATATGTATTAGCGGTGAATAATGTTCCCCTCAGAGGGCGATGTGCGCAGATGTGCCCAGCACCTGCGCCCATCCGCCTCTGATATTCCCCATATTCATATAATGTGATATATATATGTGGCCCCTGTGGGGAAAGTATGCCCCCTTATCATATAAATATATATATATATATATATATATATGCCCCCTGAATCATATAATGCCCCCTTATAATATAAATCCCCCCCCCCCTACATGGACCCAGATGCATCAATGTGAATGTGCCCCAAGCATTCACATTGATGTAATCTGGGTAAAGGCGCCAGGATGACCGGACAAGGTCCGGTCATTCTGGTGAACTCAAAGGATTCAAATTCTAAAGAATTTGAATCCTTTTGTTCTAATTATCTGCAGCCCTGCTGGAGATAATTAAGCATAATAAGAGAGAGAGGAGATACCTCTGCTCCCTCTATTATGTGCATTCCGGCATCGCAATTACCATTGCGATGTCCGGAATGCTGAGAGCGACAGGCGGGAGATCAAAGGATCTCCCACCTGTCAGCAACTGCACACGGCCCTGCGGCGTGCGTGCAGGAACGCGCGGGCAGGCGCGGTGACGTCATCTCACCGCGCCGGGCCACGTGTCCTTCACAGTGGTGCGCGCTCGCGCGCCGCTGTGTGGGCGGTACGGAGTGCGGGCGATCGGACATATAAGTCCGGCAGGCCCTGCACTAAGGGAGAAGAGAGCCGGCCGTCCACCCTCCCTGAAGGATCATCCCCAGGACGACGAGCATCCCCTAGGCAACGAGCAAAAGACCATAAGTATCACCCCCCTATACCTCCAATGAACCTTATTACTCTCCTATACCCTATACACCTTCCTATCTACCCTATACCACCAACGACCCTATACACCCTCCTATCTACCCTATACCACCAACTACCCTATACACCCTCCTATCTACCCTATAACCTTATTACCCTATACACCCTCCTATATACCCTATACCTATATCACCCTCCTATCCACCTTGCCCTATATCCTACCTTCCCCTGTTGTATACCCTCACCCCCTGTACCCATTGTTTACCCTATTACCCCTGATTACCCTAGTCCCTGCCCTGCTGTGCCTATCACCCTAGTCCCCGCCCTGATACCCTTACTGTGCTTACCACCCCCAATTAACCCTGTTGTGCTCACCCCTAGATACCTCACCCCTATTGCATTTTGTGGTTTGCTTACACCCCTGTGAGACCACCGTTGACCCTTGTCGTACCCCATAGGGATAGCATAGAACTAGGTGGGTGGGCTGTGAATATACTTGTATGTGTGAATTGTCTAGTTAGTTTATGGGTGGAATTTGGGAACGTGTAGTGTAGTTTAGGATTTAGTGCTGTATTGTTAGTGTATTGCGTGCGTAGTGTATTGTAAGTAATAAATACCGTTATATTTGTACCCTTTGTGTAGTGTGTATTTGTTAGCGGTAGTGAGTAAGGCGCATGCAGCTAGTGTAGCGATCAGTGTAAAGCATAGCGAAGGTATTGTGTATTTATTATATAAAGGTATAAATAGGCGGAGTCATCAATAGACGGCTCCTCCTATTTAGGAATATTAATTATCGATATTCGCATAATATTGGTGATTAATATTCCCCCTTTACATTGGCGAGCCAGGCCCACTGCGTGGATTTTGCGTTTATTTTTGGTCTTAAGGCTGAGGGTCGCTAGTACTGTGAATTAACGGGCAGGAGAGACGCGGTCAGCGGAGTGTCTGAGCGTCTAGGACCCGATAATTCGGACAGGAGAAGCGATACTTCCCTTAGAGTACCAGAAAAAAAACAAAATCTTTTGCAGAGAATCTATAATTATTCTGTGTACTAATATTTTTGTATTTGCTTTACACGGTCACCGTCGCTGGGGTAAGAAGAAGGATACGTCACGGAAAGAGATCCATCTTCGTTGGAGGTACATAAAAGTCCGGCTGGTCGGGAAGAAGCGATCCGGAAGAAAAGGACTTCTTTCAAGCAGCTGCAAGGGACGGGAAAGTACAACACCCACAAGAAGATGGAGGCTCAGAAAAATGTTAGTATGAACTTCTCCACACTCCAACACTTAGCCAAAAACAGCACTTTTAATCCCATTGTTCCTACTATATACAAATCCGCTGAGCTGCTGTGGTCCGCTTTACTGGACCAGGTGTATGCTCATGACCGGGTTTGTATTAGTAGGAGTGTCTTTAACAAGACCACCAAACGCCTCCAAATGCTAGCCAAATTGGTTCTTTCCTATGAGGATACCATTTGGAAGGCGGAACACACAGAGACACTTGCCAACACCGGAAAGGCAGGGGAGGTTGCGGACAAAGCAAACTTCCACTGCAATTGTTGTGTTGATAACTTTAGAAGAAATCCCGTAGATGCCAGGAAGTTTTTTGGATTCACATCGACCAGGCCAAAGCCACCCGAGCCTCCCCAACTCAATAACGCATACCGTTCCGAGTTGGGTGAGGGGGGGGGAAAGGGCTTGGTGGGTCGAGTGTGAATCCAATACACTTAACACATTCCATCTCATTGCAGAACACAAGAGGGAGACACTCCATGGGACCACACTGCCAGGGAAGAGCTAGGCATCCTCTTAATGGGATACGTATCCAGCTTGTGACACTGGTGGTAAGCATGTTGATGGCGGGCTCAGCCTCTTCAGGGGAGGACCTGGGGAATAATATTGGTATGGCCAGCATATCACTCGATGGACCCGGCCTTTTAATGGTAGAATGTTTGGGTGGCAAAATCCTAGAACCATACGAGAACGTTACCTTTACACCAGGTCAATAGTATCTGTATGGTTTCCAGAGAGAGGGTTTTGCCAACAGTGTAATTCAGCATTATACCCCGGTGGAGAATGTGTCTGCCATACAACATGACTTGTACGCCCTCTGTCTCAAGGAATACAGGTATTTTCCGGACTTGGACCCTGTACCTATCAAATCCTTAAGATGGGTGTCTAGGAATCCACACTTGCACCATTACCAGCAAGTGAGAGCCAACACTACCACAGTGTTGTGTACAAAGGAGGGTTTGCTGAGTCCTGAAGATGTCACTGGGGCAGAGTACAGCGGTTGGTATATCCTGAAAGCTACCTTCCTAGGGAAGGATAGCAGAGATGGGTTGAGGGTTAGGACATATTTTGATAGGCCCATTCTGGTAAAAGGCACCCTGAAGGCTTATTGTATGTTGAGGGATTCCCAGATGATTATCACCAGGGAATCCAGTTATGTACAGGGACATGTATCCACAGATTACTTGCGAACCAGCATAATGATGTTAAAGTTAAACTGCAGTGACTCTGATCAGGCCATTTGGAATGATCAGAGTGGTCCGGTAAAGCTGGAGGGTTTGTATCGAGCCACAGTTTTAAAGGTACGGACTGATGCCAAGGACCCAAGGTATGCACAGTTGAAGGGGTCTCCATCCATATGGTCTTTCATGATCACGATCATGAGAGACAACTGCGTTCCTGAGGTGACGGGATACTATTTCGTCACCTATGCCCACTGGGAACAGGATACCCAGATGGTGATGTTGGACACTAATCCCTGGAGGTGGGATTTAGTGTGCAATGGGGTGGACTCCCCTACAGTGAATGTATGGATGGATGGTACCCCTATGACTGAGGAATACCGGGGTAGGTATGTGTCTTCCGATTGGACAGACCCCAGGGGCAGGGACATTAACTTTGACATCAATATAGATGGTTCATTCAAATGGCCTTTTTGCGAGACAGCCGAGGAAGGGTGCTGGACCTTTACTCAATGGGTCTATCTGTCTCAAACCAAACCCGTAGGGAAACTGGTGTTACAGGCTGGAGAAGACGAACAATGGTATCCATTCAAAGTACGGGGACGGGTCTGTGTTACGGTAGTAAGGGTCCCCTACGAAACAGAAAGTCTCCAACCAGTGATACCACATTCAGACTCTTGCACCACCCCTATCCATCAATTGGCAGACCCTGTAGCTCCTCAACTGTCACCCCCCTGGAAGATCATCACGGATGCAAAATTCATCCTGTTTACCTGGAGAATTTCCGTAGATGACTTCCGAGTTGATCACTGGGATCACAGGTGTGAGGAGTTCGTTAGGAACCAAATTGACATGGTAAGAGGTTGGATAGAGGCGGGGCAAGAGGTCAGGAAAGATGACTCTCGACTCAGGAAAAACAGGGGGAGGAGAGACCTGGTGGCTATGGGACTTGGCGGAGGTGCTTTGGGAGTGGGTACCCTGAACACTATGGATATGGAAGTCCTGAGAAGTAAGCTTGGGGAGGTTGCGCGACACGCCGGGGAAGGATTCAAGACCCAGATTGATGTAGACCACGTCTTAGAGGGTTTACAACACTACGCAGGTCCAAAGTGAACTCTCGGACAACCTTAAACATCTTGTCACGGCACTTCACAACGGCCACTTCCCATTCAACCTCCGTCAGCGAATAAGTCCACTGATTTCTCCTTTTGCCATTAATCACACCAACTGGTGGGTGGTTCAGTGGCATGGATGTCAAAATTTAACCTGCACTGCTTCGTCCCTGGCACCTGTATCTGGTCGCATCAGACAAGGATACAGTGTCATCAATCTAGGAACGGTGATTAACAACCAGACGGTGCTTCATCCCCAGCAACCCTCGGGCGTTCTAATCAAAGAGGATGAGGGCATTGGGTTGGCCTTCATCTCACAGGACCCCTCGGTGTTCCAACACTGGTGTCTGAGCATCCGCTCCCGACTACCCTGACAGAGGATGGCATTCTCCCTTATCCGACATCCCTCAGTATCAAACAAAGAGCATCCCTCTTTTTTTGATACTGAGGGATGTCGGATAAGGGAGAATGCCATCCTCTGTCAGGGTACTCGGGAACGGATGCTCAGACACCAATGTTGGAACACCGAGGGGTTCTGTGAGATGAAGGCCAACCCAATGCACTCATCCTCTTTGAAATATTTGGGGCAGGGGTATTGGTGTTGGTACCAAGGGAGTGATCCTTAGTATGCAAGTTTTGGGCTTAACTGCACCGAACGAGGAACACTTCGGCCCTGAGCGTACTGCACCCTTAGTCCCATTTTAGGTTTGAACGTCGCAGAGCAGCAGGGAAGAACCCCGACTACCCCAGAGAAAAGACTTGACATCCGCCCCAATGTTCCTGTAAGACTTCAGAAGATTCCTCTTGGCTTCGGCAAAGAACTTAGACATCTCCTGATGGATTTCAGCCAAGAGGAAGAGATCATACAACGTCTTCGGGAGACGGAGAAGCAAGCCACCATTCAACTCACCCATGACCGAACAAAGATTATCGCGGTTGCCACAGCATTGGACAAGGACTCAAAGGTTTCGTGGTGGGAGAGTCTTTTCGGATACAGTCCTAAGGCAACGTCATTTTTCAATTTATTGATACACCCGGTGATAGTGCTTCTGGATGTATCGGAATGTCAAGAGACTAACGGACCAACTAAACCAGAACCAGACGCCACTTCACGAAGTCAACCGCCGAAGGCTCAGGACTTGACTTCACAAGAAGTCCTGAGGCCTAATCACCCAAAGGACAGGACAATTGGACTGAACTCTTGGGTTTAGGGGGGTTGGGGGTTATTGGGTAAATAGGTGGTGTGAATGGGGATAAGAATAGGGCATGATAGGGCCAGGCCCCCTCTGGTTGCCATTTGCCACTTTGACCCCTGAACGATAAGGATCATAAGGGAAAACCTGGATGTGTAGTGTAACGGAGGTATTCCCGTTGTTAGAATTTAGGTACTGTGACATCGCCTCTATTGAAGAAAAAATAAAAATATCTGACCTGCCTTGTAAAGACCGATTCAGCTGTCCATGGGAGAACCGCACCCATCCTTCGATCAAGATGGAACAAGACATGCTTAAGGAGAGTTAGCGCAGAATGGAGACTGAGACTGCAAGGGTGGACCCACTCCAGATTCCTTGGGCGTGGACGACACCTGAAGATCGGCAGCAATGCCGAGAGACGGCGAGGGTGTGGTCATTCTAAACTTATTAGTTGTGACCGACACCGGAAGAGTGAGAGAAAGACCAGTCAAAGACTGCGAGGTTCAAGCCACTCCGGAAGTCCAGAAAGAGATGACAGTAGGAGGGTCTGACACCGTAACAATCAAGGCAGAAGAGAGTTCCTGGGAAGGCCATCAAAATCTGCCTTCCAGAAACCATACGGCATTCCTTTCCTTCTGCGCCCTGTAGCTTGATCATACAGCAGTTTACGACTGCATATGGGGTGTTTCTGTAAACTGCAGTATGAGGGTAATAAATATTAAGTTTTGTTTGGCTGTTAACCCTTGCTTTGTTATTGGAAAAAAATGGATTAAAATGGAAAATTTGCTAGAAAAAAGCTTTTTTGGCACCGTTTAAAAAAGATTTTTCTTACCGTGTTCACCTGAGGGGTTAGAGGGGGGTATTTTTATAGAGCAGATTCTTACTGACATGGCGATAACTAATATGTCTACTTTTTTTTATAATTATTTATGTTTTACACTCTATTATCTTTTTATAAACAAAAAAAAACATTTTAGTATCGCCATAGTCTGAGTCATTTTTTTTTTTGTTTTTAGCCGATTATCTTATGTAGGGGCTCATTTTTTGCGGAATAAGAGGACGGTTTTATTGGTATTATTTTGGGGGGGCATATGACTTTTTGATTGCTTGCTATTATGTCTGCGCCGTGCAATTTACTGTCACACCCGATATGAGTGGTATTTTCTGTAGTACTATTCTCATCAGTTTAACCCCTGTTACGTCCCATTTAAGGGATTGCCTTTTGTGGAAAAAAAATTTGACCGGGTACCTTCGACTGCCTTCACAGTGACAGACCAAACTCTGATACACCAAACTGAATTGATTTTAGGAACCGGGAGATGGAAAAAGCAGCTTGGTCGGTCCTCTTACTCCCAAGTTGGGGCACTGCGCGTGAACGGAGCAATGTGCTGTGACACCCTATATGAGTGGTGTCTTAACTACTACTATTCCTATCAGTTTAATCCCTGTTATGTCCCCTTTCCGGGGACGTGTGTCGAATTGATTAACCATTGTCAAATTATAGAACCATTACGACATCCTGCAATAATTTAGTTCTGAGCTTTGTACTTGCTTTGTATTGGAATTGATGGGGATTTTTTAAATTGTCTGCATTATTTCTAATAAACTATTAAGAGACTTTATTATGATTTTTTTATTTTATGTATTAAAAACCCATACAACTACAAAAAAAAAAAAAAAAAAACATTAATGTTTTTTCTATGAAAAATTATCCAGCCGATCGCTTTTGGTCTGATCATAATGAAGCAATGGCCTTATCATCTGGGGTGTGGCAACATTGCCAACACACTCATAGAGGTGATAAACGCTTCATTGTGATATGCAAGCACCTTCACCACAACAAGGTAACGATCATGAAGGGGAATTGACACTTGTATGTGCCATTTTTTGTTTGTTTTGTTTTTGCAGCCACAGTGCAGCACCAGAGGCCAGAAAAATTAGGCATGTACACATGCCTGAAAAACAATGGTATTGTTGCAGCCGCTGTTGTAGCAGCGGCCGGAAAAATGTATGTTTTCAAGGCAGAAAGGTGACTAAAACATTGCGGCTTGAACCCTAGTTGGTGGCGGAGAATTCACGAAAGTCATCCGGTATGCAGACATTAAATACAGCAGCGTGGGGACCATTTTGAGGCCAAGGCATATCATCAGGCCTTTTGTTAGTCAAACGTATCCCCCACTGTCAGTCCCTTCGGGATCCATGCCTCATTCATCTTAATGAAGGTGAGGTAATCAACACTTTTTTGACC
Organism: Bufo gargarizans; assembly: GCF_014858855.1. Taxonomy (NCBI): domain Eukaryota; kingdom Metazoa; phylum Chordata; class Amphibia; order Anura; family Bufonidae; genus Bufo; species Bufo gargarizans. The sequence continues at coordinate 219,878,491 of NC_058085.1, read as the reverse complement.
GAGGCGACTTCTTTTGTGAGTGACAATGCCTCCTGCTGCACTGAAGGTCCTTTCTGACAGGACACTTGAAGCTGGGCAGGCCAGAAATTCTATCGCAAACTGGGATAGCTCAGACCACAGGTCAAGCCAGCACACCCAGTAGTCAAGGGGTTCATCGCTCCTCAGAGTGTCGATATCTGCAGTTAAGGCGAGGTAGTCTGCCACCTGTCGGTCGAGTTGTTCTCTAAGACTGGATCCCGAAGGGCTGTGGCGATGTGAAGGACTGAAAAAGCTCTGCTTGTCCTCCATCAACAACACATCTGTAAAGCATCTTGTCCTTGCCGCCGTGGTCGTGGTAGGAGGAGGATTACTTTCACCTCTTCCCCAGTTAGATTCCCGTTGTGCTGTGACATCCCCCTTATAAGCTGTGTAAAGCATATTTTTTAGTTTGGTTTTGAACTGCTGCATCCTTTCTGACTTCCAGTAATTTGGTAACATTTCTGCCACTTTCTGCTTATACCGGGCGTCTAGTAGCATGGCCACCAAGTACAGGTCGTTCTCCTTCATCCTTTTTATACGAGGGTCCCTCAACAGACATGACAGCATGAAAGACCCCATTTGCACAAGGTTGGATGCCGAGCTACTCATTTCCCGTTCCTCCTCCTCACTGATGTCATTGACGGTCTGTTCTTCCCCTCAGCCACGTACAACACCACGGGTCCCAGATAGGTGACAACAATGAGCACCCTGGGATGCCTGCTGTGGTTGGTCTTCCTCCTCCTCAAAGCCACATTCCTCCTCTGACTCCTCTTCCTCATACTCCTCTTGCAGCATTGCCGCAGTTCTGGCAAGCGATGATGACAAGGCTGTTTCTGGTGGTTATGGTGACCACAACTCTTCCTCTTCACGTTCATCTACAGCCTGATCCAGCACTCTTCACAGGGCACGCTCCAGGAAGAAAACAAATGGGATGAGGTCGCTGATGGTGCCTTCGGTGCGACTGACTAGGTTTGTCACCTCCTCAAAAGGATGCATGAGCCTACAGGCATTGCGCATGAGCGTCCAGTAACGTGGCAAAAAAATTCCCAGCTCCGCAGAGGCTGTCCTAGCACCCCGGTCATACAAATACTCGTTGACGGCTTTTTCTTGTTGGAGCAGGCGGTTGAACATTAGGAGTGTGGCATTCCAACGTGTCAGGCTGTCGCAAATCAAGCGCCTCACTGGCATGTTGTTTCGGCGCTGAATGTCTGAAAAGTGCGCCATGGCCGTGTAGGAACACCTGAAATGGCCACACACCTTCCTGGCCTACTTGAGGACATCCTGTAAGCCTGGGTACTTAGTTACAAATCGTTGTACGATGAGATTCAACACATGTACCATGCACGGCACATGTGACAACGTGCCCAAATTCAATGCCCCCAACAAATTGCTTACCTTGTCACACACCACTTTGCCGATCTCCAGTTGGTGCGGGGTCAGCCACTGATCCACCTGTGCGTTCAGGGTGGACAGGAGTCTTGGTCTGGTGTGGCTCTCTGCTTTGCAGACCAGGTATCAGTGGTCAGATGGACCCTTGCCCCAACACTGTATGCCAGAGATGCCATGACTTCCTTTTTAATCACTGAGTAGAGGTTTGGGATTGCCTTTTTTGAAAAAAAAATTTGTCCGGGTACCCTCCACTGTGGTGTCCCAATAGCGACAAATTTTTTGAAGGCCTCACCTGACTGTGGGCAGATGAGATGGAACTGCTGAAGGTGAGAGGCGGAGTGGCGGGTGGTTGAGAGGGGGCAAGGAGGACAGCAGTGGTTGACATGGCTGAAGATGCTGGACCAGGAGGAGGATGGTGGCTTTGAGTTTGTGTGCTGCTTGTACTCATGTGTTTATCCCATAGGCGTTTGTGATGGGCGGTTCATGTGCCTTTGCAAAGCAGTTGTACCGAGGTGGGTGTTGGACTTCCCACGACTCAGTTTCTTTTGCACAGGTTGCAAATGGCATCGCTGTTGTCAGAGGCAGGCACACAAAAAAATGCCACACTGCTGAGCTATGCAATAACAGCATTCTGGTGGTGGCAACAGCATGCGTTGATTGTCGTGCTGTCTGGCTGACCCCGAGTGCCGATACATGCTGTCTGACTGTGCCACTAGCTCCTTGCGACGACCTCCCCCTGCTTCCAACTCGTCTCCTCCTTCTCTCTGTCTCCCCTTCTGAACTTTCCCCCTCTTCTTCTTCTCTTCCAGCAGGCACCCACGTGGCATCCACGGACACATCGTCATCATCAACCACTTCACTGGTATCTGACACCTCAGCAAAGGAAGCAGCAGTGGGTACAACATCATCATCATCACACTGTACGTCCATGTGTGTAATGCTGTAATGCTGCCTGACTGAGACATATCCCTGTTATCTACATCCTCTGGCAATAATGGTTGCGCATCACTAATTTCATCCAACTGATGTGTAAATAACTGTCACGACTGAGGATGGGGGAAACCCTCAGCCGTGCAATGCCAGGAGATAGTAGGTCGCTACTTGGCCAGGACCACAGAATTAGGGACTAGGTCACCTCCTATCGCATCCCTAATCTGACCCTGACTCCTAACTGCATGAGCCGACCTTGATGGTAGGAGGGCTCATGCTCCGGAACCTTGGATCCCTACTAACCCTCCGCAGATCCCTGAGCTAGGAGCTGGGTAGACAGCCTGTTCCTCCTGGACGCGGAGAAACAGGAGTCTAAAGTGGCCAAGCTGCAAGGGGATGGGAACATGAACAGCCTATGGATATGGCAGGAGGATAAAAAGCACTTCCACACCTACCTGCCACAGACACACTGACTGGATCCCGTGCTAACAAGCTGATGTCCACACACAAACATAAATGGACACAGCACACACACATAACCACACAGGAACCCAGATCCACAGGTGCATTAGACATGAAAGAGAAAACAACATCAACTAAACATCATGCATAACATTTATGACCACAAGGGTGGCCCTCACTGGCAGATTGTATAAGGGACCAGGAGGGTGCCTCCAGCTTACAAACAAGGCTGGGGTACCCCTCAGACATCAGGTTTCAACTGAGGCTAAATAGCCCATGTAGCCACACTCACACAGACAGGCTCACACACTAGGAAGGGAATTAACCCTTCTCACACCAGGGAAGGGAAGACACCAGGGAAGGGAAGACAGCCACTTAAAGGGGACGTGCACCCATAAATAAACCTTGTGCATAAAAACAGAGACAAGGCACACCTAATAGACAGGTTGCCAGGTGCAACCGCATGCACAACAAAGCAAGCTGCCTTGCAATAGCTCAGGCTGCTATGCTGCCACATAAACAATGTTGCCAGCGGCAACCACATGTGAGGCAACATACTTCAGCCCTCACCTGTGATTGACAACCAAACCTAGACCGCAGTCAACTGCGTGTGGTTACAGGAGTCACGACCATGACCATGGTCGTGACAATGACTGCTCTGAGGGATCAAGTGAAGCGGCTGTGGTGCCTGTGGTGGTGGTGGTGGCGGCGGGCGGGAGAGTGGTAACTTGAGAGCAGGTGACCAAAGCTGAACTGGAGGAGGATGGTGCGTCAAGGTTCTTAGTGGAAGCTGTTGAAGATTAGGTGTCCTGTGTAAGCCAGTCAATTATTTTCTCCGAATTTTTGGGGTTCAGGGTACGTGGTCTCTGAACAATGGGCATTATTCCAGGGTCAGTGGAAATCACAGCACCACAACCACGACGGCCCCTGCGGGGTGGCCTGCCTCTGCCTGTCATTTTTTTTTAGATAAGTGGTACTATGTGTGCAAGGTACTGTGCCACCCTATATAAGTAGTGGGCAGTGGCCACAGTACAGTCTATGTGGGCCTGACACACACTGGCTTGCAACTGCGACTATATGACAGAAAAATAATAAATTGAATATTTTTTTTATCTGCAAGGTATTTGTGAGTGACACCCTGTAACGGTATGAGTGGTGACCTAGCCAGTGGCCACAGTACAGTCTGTGGGCCTGACACACACTGGCTTGCAACTGAGATTATATCACAGAGAAATAATAAATATAATTTTTTTTATCTGCAAGGTATTGTGAGTGACACCCTGTAACGGTATGAGTGGTGGCCTAGCCAGTGGCCACAGTACAGTCTGTGGGCCAGACACACACTGGCTTGCAACTGGGATTATATCACGGAAAAATAATAAATTTAATTTTTTTTATCTGCAAGGTATTTGTGAGTGACACCCTGTAACGGTATGAGTGGTGGCCTAGCCAGTGGCCACAGTACAGTCTGTGGGCCAGACACACACTGGCTTGCAACTGCGTATATAACAGAAAAATATTAAATTGATTTTTTTTATCTGCAAGGTATTTGTGAGTGACACCCTGTAACGGTATGAGTGTTGGCCTAGCCAGAGGCCACAGTACAGTCTGTGGGCCAGACACACACTGGCTGGCAACTGCTATTATATCACAGAGAAATAATAAATTGAGTTTTTTTTATCTGCAAGGTATTGTCTGTGACACCCTGTATGAATGGTGTGCACACAGTACTGTCTGTAGGCCAGACAGTCACTCACTGAGTTGGAACTGCTATTATATCACAGAGAAATAATAAATGTAATTTTTTTTATCTGCAAGGTATTGTCTGTGACACCCTGTATGAATGGTGTGCACACAGTACAGTCTGTGGGCCAGACAGTCACTCACTGGCTTGCAACTGCGATTATATCACAGAGAAATAATAAATTGAAATTTTTTTATCTGCAAGGTATTTTCTGTCACACCCTGTATGAATGGTGTGCACACAGTACTGTCTGTGACTGAGCCTGCAGCCTCTCACACAGGGGCAGGCAACTGCAATATATATATATAAAATAATAAAAAAATGCAGACTGATGTACCAGCCCTGAAAAGGGCTTTTTGGGGTGCTGTCAGGACGCTGTCCTTACAGCAGATGAGTCTGTGGACACAGAACACTGCCCTAGCTAACGCTTTCACTATTAGATCAGCAGCAGCAGCAGCACTGTCCCTCCTCTCACTAAGAATGCAGCTTCCGAATGAATCTAAAATGGATGCTGTCCAGGAGGTGGAAGGGTCTGGGAAGGAGAGTCTGCCGCTAATTGGCTGGAATGTGTCTGCTGACTGTGAGGTACAGGGTCAAATTTTACTCAATGATGATGTATAGGGGGCGGACCAAACATCGCATATGTTCGCCCGCCGCGGCGAACGCGAACAAGCCATTTTCGCCGGCGAATAGTTCGGGACATCACTAGTGTTCATCTGAGGGGTTAGGGGGGGTTCCGATGGGCTCCGATATGTTCCTCCGCATGATGGGCTCCGATATGTTCCTGACAGGAATATATTGGCAAAAGTCTCAGCTTTTAATATCTGCTTGTATGACTAGCTAGTATAGTCAGTGGCATATCCATTTTTTTTCTGTGATTTATATAATTATATTTTCATCCGCACAATGCTCCGTTTTGTGTAGGATGCCTTTGTGGTGCATTTGGACCGCGCCGGCACCCTCCATTGTATGCATTTTTTGCTGGGGATGGTTGTTTGCTGCAGTCCACATGCGGTGGGACTGCTCCCCCAATGAAAAAAAACGCTACAGTGCTTGGTGTTTGAGCAGTTCCCCCATATTTGCCACTATATTTCTGTGATTTTGTTTTATATGTATTGAATGTGCCTTTACCTGGCATTTAAACATTCTTTTTCACCTGGTAACCTCCATCACACGGTCTGATAAGGGTGTGGCTTACAGTCTTGCTTTGTTCACATTGCATTAGTTGTCCTGCTATGCGGTTGTGTGGAAGCTTGGCTGTGAGCTGGATTTCATCACCTTCAGATCGTGTTCACACCACAGTTAGCTTAGTGGTAGGACCCTTGCCATGCTGAGAGACCGTGACGTGGTACATGATGGGCTCCTAAATGTTCCTAACAGGAATATATTGGCAAAAGTCTCAGCTTTTAATATCTGCTTGTATGACTAGCTAGTATAGTCAGTGGCATATCCGTTTGGTGCATTTTTGTTCTGTGAGTTATATAATGATATTTTCGTCCGCACAATGCTCCGTTTTGTGTAGGATGCCTTTGTGGTGCATGTGGACTGTGCCGGCATCCTCCATTGTACGCATTTTTTGCTGGGGATGGTCGTTTGCTGCAGTCCACATGCGGTTGGACTGCTCCCCCAATGAAAAACACGCTACAGTGTTTGGGGTTTGAGCAGTTCCCCCATATTTACCACTATATTTCTGTGATTTTGGGGGTATTTTTATAGAGCAGATTCTTATGGACGCAGCGATACCTAATAAGTCTACTTTTTTAAATTTATTTATGTTTTACACTATATTATCTTTAAAAAAAAAAAATAACATTTTTGTATCTCCATAGTCTAAGAGTCATTTTTTTTTAAGTTTTTATCCGATTATCTTAGGTAGGGGCTCATTTTTTGCAGAACGAGAGGACAATTTTATTGTCACTATTTTGGGGGGCATATTACTTTTTGATCGCTTGCTATTACAATTTTTGTGTTGTAAGGTGACCAAAAATGACAACTTGTAGTAGTGTCCTTCCGTATCCCCCTCCTGTGAGACACACTGCACCTTTTTTGGGTCCCTTCCTTCTTTCCAGTATGGGGGACCACACCTGGAAAGTGTTGGGCAGGGACGACTCGGGCGCCTTCAGTTCCCGAGATACTCCGGCCTGCTCTTTACCGGTCAGAAAAGATCAGGTCCTTGAGGACTGCCTCATAGAACTGAATGAATGTTCCTGTGTAGCAAGCGCCCCGGGACAGCACAAAAGAGTGAAGAGTTAAACTGATATTAAAGCTCAATAAAGACCCACAGGATCCTGGCTCGTACTGCCCGATCTCGCTCATTAACCAGGATCTCAAGATCTTGACCAAAATACTGGCTGACAGACTGAGCCTCCTAATGCCCGCCCTGATAGGTCCTTCACAAGTTGGTTTCATTAAGGGAAGGTCGGGGGTGGCCAATATCAGGAAGGTGTTGGCAACCTTGTATTGGGTCTGGCGCCGCCCCCAGTCAGCCACAACCCCTATTTTGTTGGCTTTGGACGCGGCAAAAGCTTTTGATTCACTGCAATGGGACTGGCTGGGGGTGGTGCTGGATAGGTTCAAGATATGTGGGGATATCGGTACTTTCCTAAAGGGTCTCTTTTCCAACCCAGCGGCGTGCATCCACACGGAAGGTTTTCTATCCCCGGTTTTCCCCCCCAGAGGGGAACTAGACAGGGGTGTCTGCTCTCCCCCCTCCTCTTTGACCTGGCTATCGAACCCCTAGCTAGATTCTTAGAGGACTCTGACTTGTACTCGGGTATCACTATAGGCAAGAAAGAGGTCAAACTGGCTTTGTATGCCGACGACCTTCTGATCTTCATGGACACACCTCAACGGCATCTAGGTCCCCTAATGGAGTTCTTAAGTCTTTTTGGGTCTTTTTCGGGCTATAAAATACATTCGTCCAAAAGTGAGATCCTGGATTTGCACGCCTCTAATCCCTCGCAGTTCTAGATGGATCTGGGTTTCTCTTTGACGGCTGTTAAGAAATTTATCACTTACCTAGGGGTTAAAAGAGACCTAAAAACAATAGTGTAACGGCTCTCCTAGTACCCCGACTGGGTACCTCCGTCGAATGATGCTCCTAGTGCTTCCCGAGGACTCCAAGCACTCCACTTGACACCGTAAGCGCTGCAGACCCCACGAACCGCCGAAGCGTGGTAGAGGTCTCACCGTCTCCTACCCACCCTGGACCTACGACAAGGCTCCAGGCTTCCATGGGTGAACCTCTCCTACATCCAGAGAGCAGGAACAGCTCTTACAAGAGCTAGTAGTTATGCCAGGGGAGTATAGCAAATCTCCAGCGTATAGCAATCCCCTAGTGTCGATCAGTTACCCAAACACCAGCCTCAACATGGTAAAGGGTAAAACAGGAACTCTTTATTGAGGGCTACCCGCCCGTATTTATGCAGGTCCCCATCTGGTGGACACGCCCCTAAGGGACCAGAGGGAAGACTGTGACAAAGGACAGGTATGCAGCAATTCAGGATACACAGACACAATACATCCCCACAATGCATCATGGTTTCCTCCTCTCTGCCCTGGAGACACCCGAGGAGCAATTCAATTATCTCTCAGGACAAACGGAAATCGCCAATACACATGTGGAGACAACAGGATAGAAATCACCATTTAAACATACAATGTCACAACCCTTACAGTAAACACAGACATTTGACATATCCCCAGATAGCTCAAGTCTGAGTGCATATTATTAGGTGAAAGGCACTCAGACTACACGAATACACAAAAATTAGCTATCTGGGTACCCTCACATAACATACAATAAAATTCCAAAGACCAAAAAATACATGAACTTATATAACTATGCCGCTATTGCATAAAACCGGTGCATACAACATGGGACCGTAATCAGATGGTAAGAGGCTGGCAAGTAGTCTTCTCCAAGCACTCGTGGCAACCTCAAAAGAGGGGAGTTTGTCACATATCTTCCCTTTGGGGATAAGACTAAACAGGTATCTGATCTCCTGTCGGTCAGTACCTAGATTAGTCGGGAAGCTCCCCGACAAAGAAACATTAGCAGAGTTGCCCACCCACAGTATATAGTTAACAGGGTAGCTCACCCACCAGGGACAGTACTGGTCTGTAGGTCCCAGGTTGTGGTGAAACCGTTCCGCATCCTCAGTCTCCCTGGTGCAGCTAGGCAAACCGCTGGGGCTACTTGGGGAACAGCGGCCAGCGGTGTTCTGCACTGATGCCAGCACTTCTGCTGGGGCGAGGGGGGTACAAGCCAATCCTGTAACAAGGGGGTCGGTGGAGCAGAGGCTAGCGGCTCTCTGCCCTGATGCCAGCTCTTCTGCTGGGGTGAAGGGGGTGCAAGCCAGCCCTGTAACAAGGGGGTCGGTGGAGCAGAGGCTAGCGGTGCTCTGCCCGGATGCCAGCTCTTCCGCTGGGAAGGGATCAGTGGGTATTGCAGGCTCATCCCCTGCCCCCAGAACTCGGTTGTAGAGATCAGTGGGTATCGCAGGCTCATCTTCTGCCCCCAGAACTCAGTTTGGAAGTAGCTGGGAAGGGGAGGGCTCGCTTACCTCCTCCTCCTGGTATCCCTGTGGAGATGGCTGGGGATCTGGACCGACCGTCCAGCATCCCTGTAGGACTGGCACCGAGCCCGCGGTCTCATCTGCGTCCGTGTAGAGGGGTTTGTGTTCTCCTTTTCCCGGTATCTCTGGCTGCTGTTGGAAGGTGAGGCCAGTTGCCTCTCCTCCCCAGGACTCTGGTTGCTGTAGGGCAGAGAGACCCAGCATCTCCTCCCCCTGGAACTCAGGTTTCCGCTGGGGAGAGAGACTGGTTGTCTCCTCTCCCTGTGATATGCACTGCCGTTGGAGATCTGGGCAGGCGGCCCTGCATCCCTGTAGGGCCGGTAGAGAGACCTCGGTCCCATCTCCACCTGCCATCTGTGGGTCCTCCCAGGACCAGTCTGTGAGGTCCCTCAACATTTGTGAGTAAGGACCACCTGTGTCCACACCTGGCAACTCCGGCTGCTGCTGAGGGTCTGGGCCAGATGCCCAGAATCCCGGTGGAGAGCCCTCGGTCCCGTCTCCACCTGCCTGTTGTGGTTCCTCACAGGACCAGTCTATGAGGACCCCTACTTCGGGTTCCTCTGGCCGCCTCAGGGGGAGACTGCTAACCTCCTCGGATGCAGCCTCTGCTCGGCTGCTGTAACACTCCTTCCGCTGGGCAATTTTTCTCTCTTTTGCCAGTCGGAATTCTTGTTCCATCCTTGCGTGTCGCTTGGCTGTAACCTGGTTCCAGATGCCCTGGTATATTTCCATGGACACATTATCTCCATACTGGGCCACTCACTGCCTCACCTCGGCCAGCCAGTCATCTTCAGAGCCTTCCATACTTGTATGCTCCAAGTCACTGGATACCTCTGCTCCCAGGGGCGCTGCACGAGTGCTCGCGTTGCCCTCAATATGTAACTCCACAAGTTACCGTTGTCTCTGAGCTGCTTCTCCTCGCACTAGGATGCCATCCCACCGCTGCCACCAATGTAATGGCTCTCCTGGCACCCCGACAGGGTACCTCCGTCGAATGATGCTCCTAGTGCTTCCCGAGGACTCCAAGCACTCCACTTGACACCGTAAGCGCTGCAGACCCCACGAACCGCCGAAGTGTGCTAGAGGTCTCACCGTCTTCTACCCACCCTGGACCTATGACTAGGCTCCAGGCTCTCGTGGGTGAACCTCTCCTACATCCAGAGAGCAGGAACAGCTCTTACAAGAGCTAGTAGTTATGCCAGGGGAGTATAGCAAATCTCCAGCGTATAGCAATCCCCTAGTGTCGATCAGTTACCCAAACACCAGCCTCAACATGGTAAAGGGTAAAACAGGAACTCTTTATTGAGGGCTACCCGCCCGTATTTATGCAGGTCCCCATCTGGTGGACACACCCCTAGGGGACCAGAAGGAAGACTGTGACACAGGACAGATATGTAGCAATTCAGGATACACAGACACAATATATCCCCACAATGCATCATGGTTTCCTCCTCTCTGCCCTGGAGAGACCCAAGGAGCAATTCAATTATCTCTCAGGACAAAGGGAAATTGCCAATACACATGTGGAGACAACAGGACAGAAATCACCATTTAAACATACAATGTCACAACCCTTACAGTAAACACAGACATTTAACATATCCCCAGATAGCTCAAGTCTGAGTGCATATTATTAGGTGAATGGCACTCTGACTACACGAATACACTAAAATTTGCTATCTGGGTACCCTCACATAACAAACAATAAAATTCCAAAGATAGAAAAATACATGAACTTATATAACTATGCCGCTATTGCATAAAACCGGTGCATACAACATGGGACCGTAATCACATGGTAAGAGGCTGGCAAGTAGTCCTCTCCAAGCACTCGTGGCAACCTCAAAAGAGGGGAGTTTGTCACAAATAGTGATGAGACCGGGGAAGAAGGAGGGAAGGTCTTCAGGAGGCCCCGCGCCCCCTCTGGTGGGGGTGTAAGGTCCTCAGGAGGGGTGGCAAAACCGGGCCCTGAGACCGAGGAAGTCAGGGGTAGTGCACGGGGGGAGGCGGTGGTGACAAATGAGATGGACACCACGTCTCCCTTAAAAGGGGTTGTGCCGCCTTAGAAGACATCCCTGGGAGGGGGAGGGTTGAAAAGAGTGGGAAGAAGGCCGTCTAACTCAATCACTCTGTATGGCGGTACCCGCTCTGCTGACGCTGGCGACCATTAATGTCGTCAGTATTAAGTTGGATACGGCTCATTTTACAGCCTTTGATTTTCTCAACCGAGTTGAAGCTGACATTTTGTTTTTGCCAGAGACCAGGCTGCCAGATTTGGCAGCAGTTCACAAAGCCAGGAAGGATTGGAGATCAGGGCCCTCCTACTGGTCTCTTGCGGCTGAGCCGTATTGCGGAGTGGCGGTCCTTTTTACCGCACCGGTAGAATGCCGGCGGGTGATGGAGTTAGGAATGGGGAGGTGTTTGATTTTGGATATCCTCATGAAGGGACAAGAACTGCACCTAATCAACATCTATGGATCCCAGTCCCAATGGGGCAGGAAAAGTCTCTTCATGAGGATCAAGCCTTTTCTTTTTACGAGCCGGCAAGTGGTCTTTGGAGGGGACTTCAATACCATCACGAGGTCCCAAGATAGGGGAGGCACCAGAGACTGGCTGGGTTACGATAGTATTTCTTTAAATAGTATAGCTAGTGAGGCTCGTCTGGTGGATGTCCACATCAGGCATGCCCCGGCCACGGGGGTTTCACTTTCTATAGAGGTAGTCAGACTAGGTCTAGAATAGACAGTTTTTTTTTAAAGGAGGAAGCTACTTTCTCACCCTTAAGGGTTGTGGAGGTAGAATTCTCCGATCACTGTCTGATTATGTTTTCTTTGAATATTTCAGAGTCCCCCCAAATGGGAAGAGATTACTGGAAGCTGAATTCGGGAGTCCTGGAGGAAGCACAGGTGAGACAATCCTTTGAGGACTTCCTTCAGAGTCAGGTAGCTTTGCTGGATCTTTGTGATACTAAGTCAGAGTGGTTGGAGATATTCAAATATCGGGCGGCAAAGTTCTTCCGCCAGCTCTCGAGCGTCTGGTCTCGACTGGGGGTAGCCGAGAGGATATCTCCAGAGTGAAATCTTTACTCAAGAGGTGCCAGTACGATAGGCACACATCTTTGGTTTTTGAGAGGGATTTCGGGAAGTTCCGCTTGCCCAACCCCTACAGAAACTGCAAGATGTCAATGAGTAGTAAGTTAGTGACGGGACTGGTAGATAGTACAGGATCCCTGAACAGGTCCAGATCAGGGATCCTGGAAATCGTCAGATCCTTCTACTCGTGCCTCTTGGGAATGAAGGAACTAGATCGGGATAGGATGTCGGCTTTCCTGGCTGAAATCACCCCTGAGTCAGGAGCTCACCCCTCTTTTGACGGTTTGGTGGAAGAGATCAGTAAGGAGGAAGTTATCCTGGCGATGGAAGGGTTAGCTCTGAAGAAGTCACCAGGCCCGGATGGCTTAACCACTTCAACCCCGCTAAAAGTTATAGCGTTTACAAACTATGGTACAAAAATGTGCATTTCCGCTTTTTGAAGCAGCTCTGACTTTCTGAGCACCTGTCATGTTTCCTGAGGTTCTACAATGCCCAAACAGTAGAAACCCCCCACAAATGACCCCATTTCGGAAACTAGACACCCTAAGGTATTCGCTGATGGGCATAGTGAGTTCATAGAACTTTTTATTTTTTGTCACAAGTTAGCGGAAAATGATGATTTAAAAAAAAAATTCTTACAAAGTCTCATATTCCACTAACTTGCGACAAAAAAATAAAAAATTCTAGGAACTCGCCATGCCCCTCACGGAATACCTTGGGGTGTATTCTTTCCAAAATGGGGTCACTTGTGGCGTAGTTATACTGCCCTGGCAATTTAGGGGCCCAAATGTGTGAGAAGTACTTTGCAATCAAAATGTGTAAAAAATGGCCTGCGAAATCCGAAAGGTGCACTTTGGAATATGTGCCCCTTTGCCCACCTTGGCTGCAAAAAAAAGTGTCAAACATCTGGTATCGACGTACTCAGGAGAAGTTGGTGAATGTGTTTTGGGGTGTCATTTTACATATAACCATGCTGGGTGAGAGAAATATCTTGGCAAAAGAAAACTTTTCCATTTCTTTTATACAAAGTTGGCATTTGACCAAGATATTTTTCTCACCCAGCATGGGTATATGTAAAATGACACCCCAAAACACATTCCCCAACTTTTCCTGAGTACGGCGATACCAGATGTGTGACACTTTTTTGCAGCCAAGGTGGGCAAAGGGGCACATATTCCAAAGTGCACCTTTCGGATTTCGCAGGCCATTTTTTACACATTTTGATTGCAAAGTACTTCTCACACATTAGGACCCCTAGAATGCCAGGGCAGTATAACTATGCCACAAGTGACCCCATTTTAGAAAGAAGACACCCCAAGGTATTCCGTAAGGGGCACGGCGAGTTCCTAGAATTTTTTATTTTTTGTCACAAGTTAGCGGAAAATGATGATTTTTTTTTTCCTTACAAAGTCTCATATTCCACTAACTTGCGACAAAAAATAAAAAATTCTAGGAACTCGCCATGCCCCCCACGGAATACCTTGGGGTGTCTTCTTTCCAAAATGGGGTCACTTGTGGCGTAGTTATACTGCCCTGGCAATTTAGGGGCCCAAATGTGTGAGAAGTACTTTGCAATCAAAATCTGTAAAAAATGGCCTGCGAAATCCGAAAGGTGCACTTTGGAATATGTGCCCCTTTGCCCACCTTGGCTGCAAAAAAGTGTCACACACCTGGTATCGCCGTACTCAGGAGAAGTTGGGGAATGTGTTTTGGGGTGTCATTTTACATATACCCATGCTGGGTGAGAGAAATATCTTGGCAAAAGACAACTTTTCCCAATTTTTTATACAAAGTTGGCATTTGACCAAGATATTTCTCTCACCCAGCATGGGTATATGTAAAATGACACCCCAAAACACATTCCCCAGCTTCTCCTGAGTACGGCAATACCACATGTGTGACACTTTTTTGCAGCCTAGATGCGCAAAGGTGCCCAAATTCCTTTTAGGAGGGCATTTTTAGAAATTCGGATCCCAGACTTCTTCTCACGTTTTAGGGCCCCTAAAAAGCCAGGGCAGTATGAATACCCCACATATGACCCCACTTTGGAAAGAATACACCCCAAGGTATTCAATGAGGGGCCTGGCAAGTTCATAGAAATTTATTTTTTGGGCATAAGTTAGCGGAAATAGATTTATTTTTTTTCTCACAAAGTCTCACTTTCCGCTAACTTAGGACAAAAATTTAAATCTTTCATGGACTCAATATGCCCCTCAGCGAATACCTTGGGGTGTCTTCTTTCCAAAATGGGGTCATTTGTGGGGTGTTTGTACTGCCCTGGCATTTGAGGGTTTCCGCAATCATTACATGTATGGCCAGCATTAGGAGTTTCTGCTATTCTCCTTATATTGAGCATACAAGTAATGAGATTTTTTTTTCCGTTCAGCCTCTGGGCTGAAAGAAAAAAATGAACGGCACAGATTTCTTCATTCGCATCGATCAATGTGGATGAAAAAATCTCTGCCAAAAAAAAAAAAAAAAGGAGGGGAAAGGCGTCTGCCAGGACATAGGAGCTCCGCCCAACATCCATACCCACTTAGCTCGTATGCCCTGGCAAACCAGATTTCTCCATTCACATCAATCGATGTGGATGAATAAATCATTGCCGGGATTTTATTTTTTTTTTATATTCAAAGTGTTTTCCAAAGCATAGGAACGCCGCCTCCTCCTCAGCTTATATGCCTCGGCAAACGTATCTTTTACTGCAGAGGAGAAATCTCGTCTTGCAGCGCCGCATACACCGACTTGCGTGTAATCTGACAGCAGCGCAATGCTTCTGTCAGAATGCACATCAGTGCTGCAGCTAGTCGATCGGTTGGTCCACCTGGAAGGTAAAAAAAGAAAAAAACAGGCCGCAACGCAATAATTTTATTAACTTTGGAACAGAATATATAAACTTAAACTTTTTGAACTAAACATTAACCTTTTTGCTTACTGGTGTTTTTGTTTTTTTTTACCTTTATAGAACAAACCTCTCCTTCCCCATGGGTCAATGTGCAAAGCGCAAATCGCCCAAAGATGTGGCAAAGTGCGTTATGCACTTTGTCCCAGGTGAAAGGAGAGGTTTGCAGCAGCTGTATGTGAATGGGCCCTAATAGCCAGTGTGCCTGTCCTGGTGAGATGTGATCCCTATGCTAGGTGTACCTGTGTGTGGTACTTCCGGAAACACTCTCCAAAGCATAGGGCAGGGTGGTCAGGACAGTCAGGACAGAGATAGCGGGTGTCACGCCTTATTCCACTCCTGCTACAGACACAACATCTTTTTCGGGGTGACGGTTGGGTTGAGGTACCAGGAACGACATTGGGGAAATGTCGCTCGTGTAGACGGCTAACTACACTGGTGGATGGGGCCACGGAACCTCCTGGGTACAGGAGGTTCTCGATGATCTCTTCCTGAAATTTGAGGAAGGATCCAGTTCTCCCAGCCTTACTGTAGAGAACAAAACTATTATACAGAGCCAATTGAATTAAATATACAGACACCTTCTTATACCAGTGTCTGGTTCTGCGGGAAACTAAATACGGAGACAACATCTGGTCATTGAAGTCCACCCCTCCCATGTGAAGGTTATAGTCGTGGACTGAGAGGGGCTTTTCAATGACACGGGTTGCTCGCTCAATTTGGATTGTCATGTCTGCGTGAATAGAGGAGAGCATATAAACGTCACGCTTGTCTCTCCATTTCACCGCGAGCAGTTCTTCGTTACACAATGCAACCCTCTGCCCCCTTGCAAGACGGGTGGTAACGAGCCGTTGGGGGAAGCCCGCGCGACTAGTTCGCGCGGTGCCACAGGCGCCAATCCGTTCTAGAAACAAATGCCTAAAGAGGGCCACACTTGTGTAGAAATTGTCCACATAAAGATGGTACCCCTTGCCGAATAAGGGTGACACCAAGTCCCAGACTGTCTTCCCACTGCTCCCCAGGTAGTCAGGGCAACCGACCGGCTCCAGGGTCTGATCTTCTCCCTCATAGATCCGAAATTTGTGGGTATAGCCTGTGGCCCTTTCACAGAGCTTATACAATTTGACCCCATACCGGGCGCGCTTGCTTGGGATGTATTGTTTGAAGCCAAGGCGCCCGGTAAAATGTATCAGGGACTCGTCTACGCAGATGTTTTGCTCTGGGGTATACAAATCTGCAAATTTCAGGTTGAAATGGTCTATGAGGGGCCAAATTTTGTGGAGCCGGTCAAAAGCAGAGTGGCCTCTGGGACGGGAGGCGGTGTTGTCGCTAAAGTGCAGGAAACCCAGGATGGCCTCAAAACGTGCCCTGGACATAGCAGAAGAGAACATGGGCATGTGATGAATTGGGTTCGTGGACCAATATGACCGCAATTCATGCTTTTTAGTTAGACCCATGTTGAGGAGAAGGCCCAGAAAAGTTTTAATTTCGGAAACTTGGACTGGTTTCCACCGGAAAGGCTGGGCATAATAGCTTCCCGGGTTGGCGGTTATAAATTGTGTGGCATACCTGTTTGTTTCGGCCACGACTATGTCTAAGAGCTCCGCAGTCAAGAACAGCTCAAAAAATCCCAGGGCCGAACCGATCTGAGCTGTCTCAACCCGAACTCCAGACTGGGCAGTGAAAGGGGGAACTACAGGTGCGGCTGAAGTTGGGGACTGCCAATCAGGGTTTGCCAGCACCTCTGGGATTTTAGGGGCTCTATGGGCCCGTCATTGCGGTGGCTGCAACGGGGTCACTACTGCTCGTGCCACCGTACCAGCTTCAACTGCCCTTCTGGTGCTCGCCACTTCACCAGGTTGTACGGCAGTGCTGGTACTAGGTCCAGGGAGGGCTGCGCTGCTGGTGTATGCCTCACCACGTAATCCGACAGCGCCAGCCCCACTCTGCTGCTCTTGAAGCGGATCCTGCACAACCTGTGGTCTAGCGACACGGGGCCGGGTACGCCTGGTGCTATCAGGGACCTCAGCCTCCTCGTCCGAACTTTGGGTCAGAGAGCCACTGCTTTCTACAGGTTCGTATTCTGACCCGCTAGATTCATCAGATGAGGGTTCCCATTCCTCATCCGACTGGGTCAGAAGCCTGTAGGCCTCTTCAGAAGAATACCCCCTGTTTGACATTTGGGCAACTAAATTTAGGGGTATTCCCTGAGACTACCCAAGAAAAAAAAGCAAGCCTGTCTTACAAAGGGGAGGCTAGCGAAGTACCGGAGGCCGCTGCGGTTGATAAAAAATATCAAAACTGATTTTTTTATCGCCGCAGCGCGTGTAAAGTGAATGTGCAGTGATAAAAAAAAATTGTCACTGCGGTGGGGCGGGTGTGGGCGAACGCACGTGTGGGCGACCAATCAGGCCTGATCGGGCAAACACTGCGTTTTGGGTGGAGGGCGAACTAAAGTGACACTAATACTATTATAGATCTGACCGTGATCAGTTTTGATCACTTCCAGATACTATAAAAGTGCAAATGCTGATTAGCGATACGCTAATCAGCGAATCAGTAACTGCGGTGCGGTGGGCTGGGCGATAACTGATCCCTAAACTACCTAACCAAGGGGCCTAAACTATACTAATACCTAACGGTCAATACCAGTGAAAAAAAAAAGTGACAGTTTGCACTGATCACTTTTTTCCTTTCACTAGTGATTGACAGGGGCGATCAAAGGGGTGATCAAAGGGTTAATTGGGGTGCAGGGGGTGATCTGGGGCTAAGTGTGTACTGTTGGTGCTACTCACTGTGAAGCCTGCTCCTCTGCTGGATTCAACCGACGAAAAGGACCAGCAGAGGAGCAGGGCAGCCATATAACAGATCATATTTACTAATATGATCTGTTATCTGGCACTTGATTGTTTTTTTTAAAAAATCATCAGCTTACCAGCCGCGATCATTGGCTGGCAAGCTGATGACGCGATCCCCCTTGACGAAATGCCGGCCCGAACTGCTCATGCGCGGGCCGACAAAGCGCATCATCTCGCATCTCGCGAGATGACGCGTATATGCGTGACTCTGCGCAGTGATGCCGCCTCCGGACCGCACATCTGCGTTAGGAGGTCTGGGGGGGGTTATCATCCGAGTTTTATAAGACCTTTAAGGACTCGTTAAGTCCCCTCTTGACTCTGGTGTTCAATGAGTGTCTATCCTTGGGCACTCTGCCGAAGTCAATGAGGAGGTCAGCCCTGATCCTTCTGTCAAAGGGTAAAGATCCGAGTCGGATTGAGAACTGGCGACCCATAGCACTTCTCAATATGGACAGAAAGATTCTGGCCAAGATACTATTCAACAGGTTGGTGAAGTTTGCGCCACAACTCCTTTTGGTGGCCCAGCATTGCTCAGTTCCAGGCCGCAGCACTTTTAGTGCTGTGCTCGGTGTCCGAGAGGCAGTGGAACAGAGTAGAGCAGGTCACTGGAAGGGGTACATGCTATCCTTAGATCAGGCAAAGGCGTTTGATCCGGTGAACTACGAGTACCTCTGGTCGGTCCTTCTGAAGTATGGCCTGCTGGGGGGGTATGTTGATTGGCTAAAGACCTTGTATGCGGGGGCGGAGAGTTTCCCACTTGTGAATGGTTGGTCTGGCTGCTCTTTTGAGGTTGGGTCTGGCGTTCGTCAGGGTTGTCCTTTGAGCCCGCTTCTATACGTGTTCGTGATCGATCCCTTTCTTAAGAGGATCGATCGTGGTCTGTTGGCGGGAGGCGGGATGGATCGGGCGGCACCGGAAGCCACTCTGAAGGCAGTAGCGTACGCTGATGATGTCACCATTTTCGTGTCCTCGAGAGGGGAGGCGGAGTTTGTGATGTCTGAGGTGGACCGCTACTCGGAGGCATCCGGGTCCATGATCAATCGGGATAAGTGTGAGAGTCTCTGGCTGGGAGAGGGTGATCCAGTTTTTCGATCTCCCGGACACCCTTCCAGGGCCCCAGTCGTCAGAAAAAGTCCTAGGCATCCAATTCGGCCATGGGGATTATCCCATCCAATTCGGCCATGGGATGACAGGCTTAAGATCGCCGCTCAGAAGGTTGACCAGTGGAAGGGTTGGTCTTTGACCCTCAGGGAAAGGGTGAATCTGATCAAGACTTACCTTCTCCCTTTGCTGATCTATTTGGGCAGTGTGTGTATCTTGCCAGAGCCTCTCTGGACTCGGGTTTATAGCCTGTTCTTCCAGCTCTTATGGGGGAATAGGCTGAACCTGATCAAGAGAGAGGTGACTTATCGCACGAGGAGACTAGGGGGGTTATCTATGGTTAACCCTGTGGTGTTTCTTGTAAACACCTTTGTTAAGATAAATTTGGCGAACATCTGGATGGAGAAGGCTCCTCCGTGGATAGTCTCCTGCAGGGGGTGGTTTCGACCTTTCTTCCACGAATGGGAGACAGGAGGGCAAGTGAAGGACTTGCGTACGTCTCACGGATATCTTCCGGCTTATGTCACTCCGATTCTAAAGGTGATCCGCTAGTGGGGTTTGGAAGTGAGGGAAATCAGGACTCTGTCAAAGAGGTCCCTTGACGAGAGGGTCTTGTTGTCCCACTTTCAAAAGCCCCTGGCCCTCAAGGATTGCCCAAGCCATGATCTAGACAAGGTGTTACAGTTGCTAAATTCAGCAAGGATCCCCTTGAAGTTTTGGGACTCGACTTGGCGCTGATTACACGGGAGGCTGTTTGAAAAGGACAACTTGAAGTACAGGAACTCTGATGAAGGGGTTGTCCAAGGGAGGAGTGTGGCTCCATACTGGAAAGTATGGAGGCCTTCCTGCTTCATTGTCCCTTTAATACAGAGGTGTACAAGCGGATGGGAGCTTTCATTGGCTGGCCTAGGCTAGCCAGCTGTCACGGATGGTGTAACAGAAAACAAGAAGTTACAAATAAGGATCCGACTGTCTTGATCCGAAACTAAGGAACAAAAGGGTGACCCCAATTTAAGCCCTGAAATTCTCCCTGTCTTCTCAGCACATGCAAAGATCTCTATGATAGAAAATTGCATGCCCTTGTGCCTCGACTGTATGACACCTGAACACCCTATAATAGTGAGGGGACACAACCACCGGCTCCCTACACTTAATACTGAGGGAGTCAGGGTCACCTAGGATCAAGCAAACAGGAAAACACAAATCAATGAACAGACTTAACTGTAGAAGCATCAGTTGTAGCATCTAGCATGTACACACTCCAGGAAGTTGTATAAACCGCAAAGTGATGCAGTATGGGAGGGGATTTAAAGGGATGCAATCAGTACAACTAGATGACAGCTGAGAGAGGGAAACGAGATGACAAAATGAAAGCAAAACAAAAGAACCTCAAGCAGGAGGTTCTGAATAACGTATGTCAGAGCTTCTCAAATGTCTGGCGGTGACAGTACCCCTCCTTCTACGAGTGGACTCCGGACACTCAAAGCCCACTTTCTCAGGATGGGACCTATGGAAAGCCCTGATGACATGAGTGGCCTTAATGTCCGTCACTGGGACCCACATCCTCTCCTCAGGACCAGAACCCTCCCAATGAACGAGGTACTGGAGAGAACCGCGGACAACACGAGAATCCACAATCCTAGAGACCTGAAATTCAAGATTACCATCAACCACAATCGGAGGAGGAGGCAAAGAGGAGGGTACAATGGGTTGGACATAAGGTTTTAATAGGGACTTATGAAAAACATTATGGATCTTCCAAGTCTGAGGAAGATCAAGACGGTAGGCAACAGGATTGATGACGGACAAGATTTTGTAAACTTAGGACCCAACTTCCAGGAGGGAAACTTCAATTTGATATTCTTAGTAGACAACCACACCAGATCACCAACATTTAGGTCCGGACCAGACACACGTCTCTTATCCGTCACACACTTATATCTCTCACTCATGCTCTTCAGATTACCCTGAATCTTTTGCCAAATAGATGACAAAGACGAGGAGAATCTCTCCTCATCAGGTAAACCAGAAGACCCCTCTCCAGAGAATGTCCCAAACTGCGGATGAAACCCATATTCACCAAAAAATGGTGACTTATCAGAGGACTCCTGACGACGGTTATTTAAAGCAAACTCAGCAAGGGACAAAAAACAACACCAATCCTCCTGATTCTCCGCCACAAAACAGCACAGATATGTCTCCAGATTCTGATTGACGTGCTCTGTCTGGCCATTCGACTGCGGGTGGAAAGCAGAAGAGAATGACAACCGAACCCCCAAGCGAGAACAGAAAGCCTTCCAGAATCTGGAAACAAACTGCGTGCCCCTATCAGAGACTATGTCTGAAGGAATGCCATGCAATTTGACAATGTGATCAATAAATGCCTGCGCCAGCGTCTTAGCATTGGGCAACCCAGGAAAAGGAATGAAATGCGCCATTTTGCTAAAACGGTCCACCACCACCAGAATCACAGTCTTCCACGAGGCAGGTCCATAATGAAGTCCATAGACAGATGTGTCCAAGGACGGGAAGGAATGGGTAACGGAAGAAGAGGACCTGATGGCCGTGAATGAGGGACTTTGGCACGAGCGCAGGTCTCGCAGGCTGCCACAAAACCCTCAACCGACTTACGAAGCGCCGGCCAAAAGAATCTCCGAGCGATGAGATCCACTGTGGCTCTACCCCCCGGGTGCCCAGCAAGGACAGTCTTGTGGTGCTCCTTAAAAACCTTGTGTCTTAAAGCGAGAGGCACAAACAAGCTCCCAGAAGGACAAAGATCAGGAGCCTCTGCCATATATTTACTTCAGACCTACAGTAATTCAGGCCCTGTGAGATACCCCCCTACATACAGGGGTTTGAATCAGGCATTAGAAATACAGCCATTTGAAATACAGCCATTTTGTGCAAAGAAATCTTTAATTCAGGCCGACACTGATTCAGGGCGTGTTTGTTCCCCCCTATACATACAGGGGCTTGATTTAGCCATTTGAAATACAGCTATTTGAAATACAGCTATTTGAAATACAGCCATTTTGTGCAAAACAAACTTTAATTAAGGCCTACACTGATTTAGGGCGTGTGTGATCGCCCTTTGAGATACCCCCTATAAATACAGGTGTTTGATTCAGCCATTTGAAAAGCAGACTTTTGAAATACAGCCATTTTGTGCAAAGAAATCTTTAATTCAGGACTACACTGATTCAGGGCATGTGAGATCCCTCGTATACATACAGGGGTTTGATTCAGCCATTTGAAATACAGCCATTTTGTGCAAATACATCTTTCATTCAGATCTACACTGATTCAGACTTACACTGATTAAGCCATTTGAAATACAGTCATTTCGTGTAAATGAATCTTTAATTCAGGCCTACACTGATTCAGGGCGTGTGTGATCCCCCCCTATACATACAGGGGCTTGATTCAGCCATTTGAATTACAGTCATTGGAATTACAGCTATTTGAAATACAGCAATTTTGTGCAAATAAATCTTTAATTCAGGCCTACACTGATTCAGGGCATGTGTGATCACTCCCTATACATGCAGGGGTTTGATTCAGCCATTTGAAATACAGTCATATTGTGCAAATAAATCTTTAATTCAAGCCTACACTGATTCAGGGTGTGTGCGATCCCCCCTATACATACAGGTGTTTGATTCAGCCATTTGAAATACAGCCATTTTGTGCAAATAAATCTTTATTCAGGCCTACACTGATTCAGGGCATGTTTGGCCCCCCTAAACATACAGGGGTTTGATTCAGCCATTTGAAATACAGCCATTTGAAATTCAGCTATTTGAAATACAGCCATTTTGTGCAAATAAATCTTTAATTCAAGCCTACACTGATTCAGGGCGTGTGAGATCCCCGTATACATACAGTGATTTGTTTCAGCCATTTGAAATGCAGCAATTTTGTGCAAATAAATCTTTAATTCAGGTCTACACTGATTCAGGGCGTGTGATATCCCTCGTATACATACAGGGGTTTTATTCAGCCTTTCGAAATACAGCCATTTGAAATACAGTCATTTTGTGCAAATAAATCTTTAATTCAAGCCTACACTGATTCAGGGCGTGTGAGATCCCCCTATACATTCAGGGGTTTGATTCAGCCATTGGAAATACAGCCATTTTGTGCAAATAAACCTTTAATTTAGGCCTACACTGATTTAGGGCATGTGTAATCCCCCCTATACATACAGGGGTTTGATTCAGCCATTTAAAATACAGCCATTTTGTGCAAATAAATCTTTAATTCAGGCCTCCACTGATTCAGGGCGTGTGTGATTCCCCCTATACATACAGGGGTTTGGTTCAGCCATTTGAAATACAGCCATTGTGTGCAAATAAATGTTTAATTCAGGCCTACACTGATTCAGGGCGTGTGAGATCCCCTTTATACATACAGGTGTTTGATTCAGCCATTTTAAATACAGCTATTTGAAATATAGCCATTTGAAATACAGCAATTTTGTGCAAATAAATCTTTAATTCAGGCCTACACTGATTCAGGGCGTGTGTGATCTTCCCTATAAATACAGTCCTTTGATTCAGCCATTTGAAATACAGCCATTAGAAATACAGCCATTTGAAATTCAGTAATTTTGTGCAAATTAATCTTTAATTCAGGCCTACACTGATTCAGGGCGTGTGTGATCCCCCCTATACATACAGGTGTTTGATTCAGCCATTTGAAATACAGCCATTTTGTGCAAATAAATCTTTATTCAGGCCTACACTGATTCAGGGCGTGTTTGGTCCCCCCTAAACATACAGGGGTTTGATTCAGCCATTTGAAATACAGCCATTTGAAATGCAGCTATTTGAAATACAGCCATTTTGTGCAAATAAATCTTTAATTCAAGCCTACACTGATTCAGGGCGTGTGTGATCCCCCCTATACATTCAGGGGTTTTATTCAGCCATTTGAAATACAGCCATTTTGTGCAAATAAATCTTTAGTTCAGGCCTACACTGATTCAGGGCGTGTGAGATTCCCCCCCATACATACAGGGGTTTGATTCAGAAATTTAAAATACAGCCATTTTTTGCAAATAAATCTTTAATTCAGGCCTTCACTGATTCAGGCCTTGGGAGTTTCCCCCTATACATACAGCGGTTTGATTCAGCCATTTAAAATACAGCCATTGGAAATACAGCCATTTGAAATATAGCCATTCTGTGCAAATAAATCTTTCATTCAGGCCTACACTGATTCAGGGCGTGTGTGATCCCCCCCCATACAGGGGTTAGATTCAGCCATTTGAAATGCAGCCATTTTTTGCAAATAAATCTTTTATTTGGTCTACACTGATTCAGGGCGTGAGTGATCTTCCCTATAAATACAGTCGTTTGATTCAGCCATTTGAAATACAGCCAATGGAAATACAGCCATTTGAAATTCAGCAATTTTGTGTAAATAAATCTTTAATTCAGGCCTACACTGATTCAGGGCGTGGGAGATCCCCCCCTATACATACAGGGGTTTGCTTCAGCCATATAAAATAAAGCAATTGGAAATACAGCCATTTGAAATACAGCCATTTTTTGCAAATAAATCTTTAATTCAGGCCTACACTGATTCAGGGCGTGTGAGATCCCCCCTATACAAACAGGACGTGTGAGATCCCCCCCATACATAGAGGGGTTTGATTCAGAAATTTGAAATATAGCCATTTTTTGCAAATAAATCTTTAATTCAGGCCTACACTGATTCAGGGCGTGTGTGATCCCCACTATACATACAGGGGTTTGATTCAGCCAATTGAAATTCAGCAATTTTGTGCAAATAAATCTTTAATTCAAGTCTATTCTGATTCAGGGAGTGTGTGATCCCCCTATACATACAGGGGTTTAATTCAGCCATTTGAAATAAAGCCATTTGAAAATCTGACATTTAGTTCAAATAAATCTTTAATTCAAGCCGTCTGTAATCCCCCCTATAAATACAGGTGTTTGATTCAGACATTTGAAATACAGCCATTTTGTGCAAATAAATCTTTAATTTAGATCTACACTGTTTCAGTGTGTGTGTGATCTCCCCTATACATAGAGGGGTCTGATTCAGCAATTTGAAATACAGCTATTTAAAATACAGCTATATTGTGCTAATAAATCTTTAATTCAGGCCTACACTGATTCAGGGTGTGTGTGATACCCTATACATACAGGGGTTTTATTCAGCCATTTGAAATACAGCCATTTTGTGCACATACATTTTTATATTTAGTCCTAGACTGATTCAGGGCGTGTGTGATTCCCCCCCCCCCTTATACATACAGGTGTTTGTTTCAGCCATTTGAAATACAGCCATTTTGTGAAAAATACATCTTTAATTCAGACCTACACTGATTCAGTGCGAGTGTGGTCCCCCCTATACATACAGGGGTATTATTCATCCATTTGAAATACAGCCATTTGAAATACAGCCATTTTGTGCAAAGAAATCTTTAATTCAGGCCTACACTTATTCAGGGCGTGTGAGATCCCCCCAATATATACAGGGGTTTTATTCAGCCATTTAAAATACAGCCATTTTATTCAAATAAATCTTTTATTCAGGCCTACACTGATTCAGGGTGTGTGAGATCCCCCTATACATACAGGGGTTTGATTCAGCCATTTAAAATACAGCCATTTTATTCAAATAAATATTTTATTCAGGCCTACACTGATTCAGGGCGTGGGAGATCCCCCTATACATACAGGGGTTTGATTCAGCCATTTGAAATACAGCCATTTTGTGCAAATAAATCTTTAATTCAGGCCTACACTGATTCAGGGCGTGTGTGATTCCCACCTATACATACAGGGGTTTGATTCAGCCATTTGAAATACAGCCTTTTGAAATACAGCCATTTTGTGCAAATAAATCTTTAATTTAGGTCTACACTGATTCAGGGTGTGTGTGATCTCCCCTATACATACAGTCGTTTGATTCAGCCATTTGAAATACAGCCATTTTATGCAAAAAAATATTTAATTAAGGCCTACACTGATTCAGGGCGTGTGAGATCCCCCCTATACATACAGGGGTTTGATTCAGCCATTCGAAATAAAGCCATTTAAAATACAGCCATTTTATATAAAGAAATCTTTCATTCAGGCCTACACTGATTCAGGGCATGTGTTTT
Organism: Bufo gargarizans; assembly: GCF_014858855.1. Classification (NCBI taxonomy): domain Eukaryota; kingdom Metazoa; phylum Chordata; class Amphibia; order Anura; family Bufonidae; genus Bufo; species Bufo gargarizans. The sequence goes on along the minus strand of NC_058085.1, from coordinate 219,852,280 downwards.
CCCCCCTATACATACAGGGGTCTGATTCAGCCATTTGAAATACAGCTTTTTGAAATTCAACCATTTTGTGCGAATAAATCTTTTATTTAGGCCTACACTGATTCAGGGCGTGTGAGATCCCCCCTATACATACAGGGGTTTGATTCAGCCATGTGAAACACAGCCATTTTGTGCAAAGAAATCTTTAATTCAGGCCTACACTGATTCAGGATTACACTGATTCAGCCATTTGAAATGCATTTGCTTTGTGCAATTAAATCTATAATTCAGGCCTACACTGATTCAGGGCGTGTGTGATCCCCCCTATACATACAGGTGTTTGATTCAGCCTTTTGAAATACAGCCATTTTGTGCAAATAAATCTTTAATTAAGGCCTATACTGATTTAGGGCGTGTATGGTCCCCCCTAAACATACAGGGGTTTGATTCAGCCATTTGAAATACAGCCATATTGTGCAAATAATTCTTTAATTCAGGCCTACACTGATTCAGGGCGTGTGTGATTCCCCCTATACATACAGAGGATTGGCTGAGCCATTGGAAATACAGCCATTTGAAATACAGCCATTTTGAGCAAATAAATGTTTAATTCAGGCCTACACTGATTCAGAGCGTGTGAGAAAGCCCTTATACACAGAGGTGTTTTATTTAGCCATTTGAAATACAGTCATTTGAAATACAGCCATTTTGTGCCCATACATTTTTATTTCAGTCCTACACTGATTCAGTGCGTGTGAGATCGCCCTATATATACAGGTGTTTGATTCAGCCATTTGAAATACAGCCATTTGAAATACAGCCATTTTGTGCAAATACATCTTTAATTCAAGCCTACACTGATTCAGGGCGTGTCTGGTCCCCCCTATACATACAGGGGTTTGATTCAGCCATTTGAAATATAGCCATTGAATTACAGCCACTTGAAATTCAGCCAATTTGTGCAAATGAATCTTTAATTCAGGCCTACACTGATTCAGGCTGTGTGAGATCCCCCCTATACATACAGGGGTTTGATTCAGCCATCTAAATTACAGCCATTTTGTGCAAATAAATCTTTAATTCAGGCCTACAATGATTCAGGGCGTGTGATATCCCCCCTATACATACAGGGGTTTGATTCAGCCATTGGAAATACCGCCTTTGGACATACAGCCATTTTGTGCAAATAAATCTTTAATTCAGGCCTACACTGATTCAGGGCGTGTGTGATCCCCCCCTATACATACAGGGGTTTGAATCAGCCATTTGAAATACAGCCATTTGAAATACAGCCATTTTTTGCAAATAAATCTTTAATTCAGGCCTACACTGATTCAGGGCGTGGGAGATCTCTCCTATACATACAGGGGTTTGATTCAGCCATTTGAAATGCAACCATTGGAAATACAGCCACTTTGTGCAAATAAATCTTTAATTTAGGCCTACACTGATTCAGGGCGCGTGTGATCCCTCCTATACATACAGAGCTTTTATTCAGCCATTTGAAACACGGCCATTTGAAATATAGCCATTTTGTGCAAAAAAATGTTAAATTCAGGCCTACACTGATTCAGGGCGTGTGTGATTCCCCCCTATATATACAGGGGTTAGATTCAGCCATTTGAAATACAGTCATTTTGTGCACATACATTTTTATTCTAGTCCTACACTGATTCAGGGCGTGTGAGATCACCCTATACACACAGGGGTTTGATTCAGCCATTTGAAATACAGCCATTTGAAATACAGCCATTTTGTGCAAATAAATCTTTAATTTAGGTCTACACTGATTCCGGGTGTGTGTGATCTCCCCTAAACATACAGGGAGTGCAGAATTATTAGGCAAGTTGTATTTTTGAGGATTAATTTTATTATTGAACAACCATGTTCTCAATGAACCAAAAAAACTCATTAATATCAAAGCTGAATATTTTTGGAAGTAGTTTTTAGTTTGTTTTTAGTTTTAGCTATTTTAGGGGGATATCTGTGTGTGCAGGTGACTATTACTGTGCATAATTATTAGGCAACTTAACAAAAAACAAATATATACCTATTTCAATTATTTATTTTTACCAGTGAAACCAATATAACATCTCAACATTCACAAATATACATTTCTGACATTCAAAAACAAAACAAAAACAAATCAGTGACCAATATAGCCACCTTTCTTTGCAAGGACACTCAAAAGCCTGCCATCCATGGATTCTGTCAGTGTTTTGATCTGTTCACCATCAACATTGCGTGCAGCAGCAACCACAGCCTCCCAGACACTGTTCAGAGAGGTGTACTGTTTTCCCTCCTTGTAAATCTCACATTTGATGATGGACCACAGGTTCTCAATGGGGTTCAGATCAGGTGAACAAGGAGGCCATGTCATTAGATTTTCTTCTTTTATACCCTTTCTTGCCAGCCACGCTGTGGAGTACTTGGACGCGTGTGATGGAGCATTGTCCTGCATGAAAATCATGTTTTTCTTGAAGGATGCAGTCTTCTTCCTGTACCACTGCTTGAAGAAGGTGTCTTCCAGAAACTGGCAGTAGGACTGGGAGTTGAGCTTAATTCCATCCTCAACCCGAAAAGGCCCCACAAGCTCATCTTTGATGATACCAGCCCAAACCAGTACTCCACCTCCACCTTGCTGGCGTCTGAGTCGGACTGGAGCTCTCTGCCCTTTACCAATCCAGCCACGGGCCCATCCATCTGGCCCATCAAGACTCACTCCCATTTCATCAGTCCATAAAACCTTAGAAAAATCAGTCTTGAGATATTTCTTGGCCCAGTCTCAACGTTTCAGCTTGTGTGTCTTGTTCAGTGGTGGTCGTCTTTCAGCCTTTCTTACCTTGGCCATGTCTCTGAGTATTGCACACCTTGTTCTTTTGGGCACTCCAGTGATGTTGCAACTCTGAAATATGGCCAAACTGGTGGCAAGTGGCATCTTGGCAGCTGCACGCTTGACTTTTCTCAGTTCATGGGCAGTTATTTTGCGCCTTGGCTTTTCCACACGCTTCTTGCGACCCTGTTGACTATTTTGAATGAAACGCTTGATTGTTCGATGATCACGCTTCAGAAGCTTTGCAATTTTAAGAGTGCTGCATCCCTCTGAAAGATATCTCACTATTTTTGACTTTTCTGAGCCTGTCAAGTCCTTCTTTTGACCCATTTTGCCAAAGGAAAGGAAGTTGCCTAATAATTATGCACACCTGATATAGGGTGTTGATGTCATTAGATCACACCCCTTCTCATTACAGAGATGCACATCACCTAATATGCTTAATTGGTAGTAGGCTTTCAAGCATATACAGCTTGGAGTAAGACAACATGCATAAAGAGGATGATGTGGTCAAAATACTCATTTGCCTAATAATTCTGCACTCCCTGTACATTCGTTTGATTCAGCCATTTGAAATACAGCAATTTTATGCAATGAAATCTTTAACCACCTCAGGACCGCCGTACGCAGGATTGCGTCCTGCCGGCGGTCCTGCTCTTCTGGGTGGACGCATATACGCGTCCTCCCGCGAGAGCCGAGATTTCCTGTGAACGTGCGCGCACAGGCGCGCGCGCTCACAGGAACGGAAGGTAAGCGAGTGGATCTCCAGCCTGCCAGCGGCGATCGCTCGCTGGCAGGCTGGAGATCCGAATTTTTTAACCCCTAACAGGTATATTAGAAGCTGTTTTCATAACAGCGTCTAATATACCTCCTACCTGGTCCTCTGGTGGTCCCTTTTGTTAGGATCGACCACCAGAGGACTCAGGTAGGTCAGTACAGTCGCACCAAACACCACACTACACTACACCCCCCCCGTCACTTATTAACCCCTTATAAACCCCTGATCACCCATGATCACCCCATATAAACTCCCTGATCACCCCCCTGTCATTGCATTGATCACCGCCCTGTCATTGATCACCCCCCTGTCAGGCTCCGTTCAGACGTCCGTATGATTTTTACGGATCCACGGATACATGGATCGGATCCGCAAAAAGCATACAGACGTCTGAATGGAGCCTTACAGGGGGTGATCAATGACAGGCGGGTGATCACCCATATACACTCCCTGATCACCCCCTGTCATTGATCACCCCCCTGTCATTGATCATCCTCCTGTAAGGCTCCATTCAGACGTCCGCATGATTTTTACGGATCCATGGATACATGGATCGGATCCGCAAAACACATGCGGACGTCTGAATGGAGCCTTACGGGGTGATCAATGACAGGCGGGTGATCACCCATATACACTCCCTGATCACCCCCCTGTCATTGATAACCCCCCTGTAAGGCTCCATTCAGACGTCCGCATGTGTTTTGTGGATCCGATCCATGTATCCATGGATCCGTAAAAATCATGCGGACGTCTGAATGGAGCCTTACAGGGGGGTGATCAATGACAGGCGGGTGATCACCCATATACACTCCCTGATCACCCCCTGTCATTGATCACCCCCCTGTAAGGCTCCATTCAGACGTCCGCATGATTTTTACGGATCCATGGATACATGGATCGGATCCGCAAAACACATGCGGAAGTCTGAATGGAGCCTTACAGGGGGTGATCAATGACAGGCGGGTGATCACCCATATACACTCCCTGATCACCCCCCTGTCATTGATCACCCCCCTGTAAGGCTCCATTCAGACGTCCGCATGTGTTTTGTGGATCCGATCCATGTATCCATGGATCCGTAAAAAATCATACGGATGTCTGAATGGAGCCTTACAGGGGGGGTGATCAGTGACAGGGGGGTGATCACCCTGATCACCCCCCGTCATTGATAACCCCCCTGTAAGGCTCCATTTAGACGTCCGCATGTGTTTTGTGGATCCGATCCATGTATCCATGGATCCGTAAAAAATCATGCGGATGTCTGAATGGATCCTTACGGGGGGGTGATCAGTGACAGGGGGGTGATCCCCCTGATCACCCCCTGTCATTGATAACCCCCCTGTAAGGCTCCATTCAGACGTCCGCATGTGTTTTGTGGATCCGATCCATGTATCCATGGATCCGTAAAAAATCATGCGGATGTCTGAATGGAGCCTTACAGGGGGGGTGATCATTGACAGGGGGGTGATCACCCTGATCACCCTGATCACCCCCTGTCATTGATAACCCCCCTGTAAGGCTCCATTCAGACGTCCGCATGTGTTTTGTGGATCCGATCCATGTATCCATGGATCCGTAAAAAATCATGCGGATGTCTGAATGGAGCCTTACGGGGGGGGTGATCAGTGACAGGGGGGTGATCACCCTGATCACCCTGATCACCCCCTGTCATTGATAACCCCCCTGTAAGGCTCCATTCAGACGTCCGCATGTGTTTTGTGGATCCGATCCATGTATCCATGGATCCGTAAAAAACCATGCGGATGTCTGAATGGAGCCTTACAGGGGGGGTGATCAGTGACAGGGGGGTGATCACCCTGATCACCCCCTGTCATTGATAACCCCCCTGTAAGGCTCCATTCAGACGTCCGCATGTGTTTTGTGGATCCGATCCATGTATCCATGGATCCGTAAAAATCATGCGGATGTCTGAATGGAGCCTTACAGGGGGGGTGATCAGTGACAGGGGGGTGATCAGGGAGTCTATATGGGTGATCACCCCCCTGTCATTGAGCACCCCCCTGTCATTGATCACCCCCCTGTCATTGATCACCCCCCCCCCCCCCCTGGTAAGGCTCCATTCAGACATTTTTTTTGGCACAAGTTAGCGGAAATTTTTTGTTTGTTTTTGTTTTTTCTTACAAAGTCTCATATTCTACTAACTTGTGTCAAAAAATAAAATCTCACATGGACACACCATACCCCTCACAGAATCCAAATGCGTAAACATTTTTAGACATTTATATTCCAGACTTCTTCTCACGCTTTAGGGCCCCTAAAAAGCCAGGGCAGTATAAAAACCCCACATGTGACCCCATTTCGGAAAGAAGACACCCCAAGGTATTCCGTGAGGGGCATATTGAGTCCATGAAAGATTTAAATTTTTGTCCTAAGTTAGCGGAAAGTGAGACTTTGTGAGAAAAAAAACAAAAAAAAATCAATATCCGCTAACTTATGCAAAAAAAATAAAAATTCTAGGAACTCGCCATGCCCCTCATTGAATACCTTGGGGTGTCTTCTTTCCAAAGTGGGGTCACATATTTATACTGCCCTGGCTTTTTAGGGGCCCGAAAGTGTGAGAAGAAGTCTGGGATCCAAATGTCTAAAAATGCCCTCATAAAAGGAATTTGGGCCCCTTTGCGCATCTAGGCTGCAAAAAAGTGTCACACATGTGGTATCGCCGTACTCAGGAGAAGTTGGGCAATGTGTTTTGGGGGGGTCATTTTACATATACCCATGCTGGGTGAGAGAAATATCTTGGCAAAAGACAACTTTTCCCATTTTTTTATACAAAGTTGGCATTTGACCAAGATATTTTTCTCACCCAGCATGGGTATATGTAAAATGACACCCCAAAACACATTCCCCAACTTCTCCTGAGTACGGCGATACCACATGTGTGACACTTTTTTGCAGCCAAGGTGGGCAAAGGGGCACATATTCCAAAGTGCACCTTTCGGATTTCGCAGGCCATTTTTTACACATTTTGATTGCAAGGTACTTCTTACACATTTGGGCCCCTAAATTGCCAGGGCAGTATAACTGCAACACGCCAGACCTGCAGGGTATGACGACGTGAGGTCACAGTTATGGGCAATCGAGGGTACTCACTATATTTGAAGAACCCTGGGCAGGCGCGTGGCAGTGAAGGAGAGGTAGACACAGTTCCTCTGGGGCACGCTCTGTAGATAGGGACCAGGCCTGATGGTAGTTGAGGTGCCCTGGATGTTACAGGTATTTTGTGTGCCTGGGGCAAGGTCCCTGTGGTATTCGTGACGCCAGTGCCTTTGGACGGTGGCACGCCGGTTGGTGGTTGGAAGGATAACGGTACACAAGTATGCAGTGAACCAAACGTAAACTTTACTGGACAATCCAACTTTGTACAGCAGGTGTAGCACAGTCTTCAGATTACAGTTCCACAGAAGGGGCTTATTCACAAGTATGGCAGGCAATAGACATGCAAGTTACACTGAGGGTAAATTCCACAAGCACTCAGCAGCAGGTTACACTTTTACTCTGTTCTTTATAGAAATCCTACTCTGGCTTGATAACTCCCAAGGCCCGGATGCCTAAAAGGGTGGCTTATATCCTTGGTTGCTTCCTTCCTCAGGTATTAAACTACTTGCAATAGTTCCTGAGTTCTTCTGCCTATCAGGGGGACTTGGCTTACCCTGAGACGGCTCCTCTTATCAGGTGGGTAACTGTAAGTTTCTCCCAGGAGGTTGGATCCTGCAACTGGGGTATCTCGACTGAGCTAATCCTAGCCTCAGGAGCTTCAGGTGGACGAGCTGACTCCTCTAGTCCCCTGGAATGAACTACCACTTCCCTGTCTGGGCCTTCCTATATGTAACTAGGGCTCTCCAGCTCCCTCTAACGTCTGGGAGGCTAAACTACACCCTGACAGGCCTGACACCCAGATAAAACAGGGAAAAACATGCACATGACATTTAATGCAATGCAACACATTAACCTGTGCAGTGCCCACCTTTACCTGGTGGGACACTACATACCCCCACGCTATAACGTTGCCCGTCCTCGGCGCAACATGGAGGGTCCGCCCATCTGGAGGCGGCAACCTGAAAGATAACAAAGAACATACATATGCAATATTCACCACATTAACAATGTAACAATTATTAAATGCACTGAAAGGAGTGATGACAAGGGGGCGTCGTTCTCTTCTCTCAGGATAAAACAATGGGAACAGGGGCGCTGACCTGGCACAGCGTGTCAATAAACCAGGATAGTCCATATAAGATATAGGTAAACATAAGTCCTTGGAGGCTCAAAGAACAACATGAGTCCGTACCCAGGCTTGCAACGGTTAAACAGAGGTTTCCCGTGAGGGGCTACCTGGTCCCATAATGTAGTCCACAAACCTCACAGGACGATGCCCCCTGGTAGAACGGGTAGACCTCCTTACTGGCAGGGATTCTTCCTGCCTGGCTTCAGGAATGTCAGAGGAGCCCATTGCCTCTGGAGCTTCTTCAGGAGGCTGAGGGCTAACAGGAACAGGAGCAGGAACCAATAGATTCAACCAAGGCGTGAGGGCCCAATGGAGCGGCTCTTTATCATGGATTAAGTTCTCCACAGCCTGCATGGGGTCCATAGGTGGAGCTGGCAACTCTTCCTCAGTAGGCTCAGGTTCCATCTCCTCCGCCGCTGGTTCTCCTTCTATACAGGGCTTGAGGCGGTTCCTGTGAACAACTTGGGGACCTTTTCCTTCCCTGGAGATCTGGTAAATGTGGGCCGCAGCATTAGGTATGGCAGTGATAAGATAGGGAATCCTTTCCCATTTGCTGTCCAACTTGCTGGTCCGGTGGTTGTTTTTCAACCATACCTTGTCTCCCAGAGCCAGGGGTCCCGCATGGGCAGTCTGGTCAAAGTCTTTCTGCTGCCTTTCTCGGACAATCTCCATCCGTTCCTGGACAATCTCCTTAGCATTAAGAAGACGCCTTTGGTGCTCCACTACCCAGTCAGTCTTGGGCAGTGGGTTTATCTCATCCGGTACTTGTACCCCTAGGGAGTGGTCTGCAGGCAATCTCCCTTGTCGGCCGAACATCAAATAGAACGGGGTATAACCGGTGGAACAGTGGATGGTGTTATTGTAAGTGTACATAAGCTGCGGCAACAAAGTAGGCCAATCTCCCCTCGTCTCAGGGGGTACTGCTCTCAGCATTTCAATGAGAGTCTTATTCATTTTCTCACAGAGTCCGTTACCTTGCGGATGATAGGCGGTGGTCCGGACCTTCTGGCAGTTGTGTAGCAGGCACATCTCATGGAACAGCTGTGACTCAAATGCGGACCCTTGATCGGTGAGGATCCTTTCTGGGCAACCGTAGGGCAGCAGGAAATGCTTCCAGAACGCCTCCGCTGTGGTCTTTGCTGTCAGGTCTTTCACAGGCACTGCTACGACAAACTTAGTGAAGTGATCAATTATAGTCATGGCATATGTATACCCCGAGCGACTCGGCTCTAACTTTACATGATCAATGGCAACAAGTTCTAAAGGAGCCTTACTTACGATGGGATGGAGAGGCGCCCTCTGGTCATGGCGTTCAGTTCGCCCCACAGCACAGGCAGTGCATTCTCGGCACCATTTCTCGATATCTTCTCTCATCCCGATCCAATAGAATCTTCTGCGAATGGTGGCCTCAGTCTTTTGCACACCGAAGTGTCCGGACTGGTTGTGATACATATCCAGCACCAGGCTGGCATCCCGACGTGGCAGGAGAATTTGATACACTCTATCATAGGACACTGGATCCAGACTCCTTCTGAGCAACAGGCCCTTTTGAAGGAATAGTTGATGGCGATGTCTCCACAGTCTCACTAGCTCTGGGTCTGCACTCTTCCTGCGGATCCTCTCAGGGACTTTTCCACTGGTAAGGAAGTCGAGCAGTTCACCGAGGACTCTACTTTTGGACTGGAGCTTAATCCATCTTTCTTGATCGCCTCTGGACTCAGGACCATCTGATGAGGAAGGATCAGCAGCAGGGGAAACTTCAGTACGTATGTTATCCTGCTGGGTAAATTTGTTATAAAACGCTGGCATCTCCACCTCTTCCCAGGCATCTTTCGGTTCATCTGGGGCTTCTGTAGTGGGGAGTCGTGACAGAGCATCAGCGTTCTCATTGGAGTGGCCTGCCCGGTACTTCACGGTAAAATCATAGTTGGCCAGGCGGGAGGCCCACCTTTGCTCCAGTGCCCCTAATTTGGCTGTATTCAGATGTGCCAGGGGATTATTATCTGTGAAGGCAACAAACGGTGTGGCAGCGAGATAGTCCTTAAACTTTTCGGTCACAGCCCACACTAAGGCAAGAAACTCCAGCTTGAAAGAACTGTAATTCTGGTCGTTCTTCTCAGCTCCCTTCAGGGATCTGCTGGCATAGGCAATCACCCTTTCTTTGTTATCTTGCACTTGAGCCAACACGGCCCCCAGGCCTCTTTTACTGGCATCTGTGTAGAGGTGGAATGGCTTCTGATAGTCTGGGTAACCCAGAACAGGGGGTTCAGTCAACTTCTGCTTTAGGAGTTGGAAGGCAATTTCCCGCTCTTCATTCCATTCAACAGGAATAGGAGTCTTTGGGCTCTTTTTTGGATGCCCCCTCAAGAGTTCCTGGATGGGATCCGCAATTTGTGCGAAATGCGGGATGAATCGCCTATAGTACCCTGCAAAACTGAGAAAGCTTCTCACCTCTTTCACGGTCGTAGGAGTAGGCCAGTTACGGACAGCAGCAAGTTTGTCAGGGTCAGGCTGTACTCCTTCGGCACTGACAATGTGCCCGAGATATCTGACGGCTGGTTTCAGCAGGTGGCACTTGGATGGCTTGATTTTGAGGCCATATTTAGAAAGAACTTGAAACACCTCACCCAGGTGCTTTAGATGGTCCTCATACGTCTTGGAGTATATAATGACGTCATCCAGGTATAATAGTACCGTCTCAAAATTCCTATGGCCTAAACGACGTTCCATCAGCCTCTGGAACGTTCCTGGAGCATTACACAGTCCAAACGGCATATAATTAAATTCAAACAGGCCCATAGGTGTAGTAAAAGCAGTCTTTTCTCGATCTTCTGGGGCCATGGGTACCTGCCAGTACCCGCTGGTTAAGTCCAAGGTGGAGAAATAGGCTGATGACCCCAGGGCAGTCAAGGACTCCTCGATGCGTGGCAATGGATATGCATCCTTGTGGGTGATTTGATTAATTTTCCTGTAATCCACGCAGAATCTTATGCCGCCATCCTTTTTTCGAACAAGTACTAGGGGCGCAGCCCAGGGACTATGGCTGTCCCGGATTATGTTAGAGTCTTTCATCTCTTGTATCATCTCTTTCACAGACTGATAGGTAGTAGGTGGTATGGGTCTGTGCCTCTCCTTAATAGGAGGGTGAGAGCCAGTGGGTATGGTATGTTTGATCACACTGACCTCTCCATAGTCTGTAGAGTGTTTGCTGAAAGCCTGGTGGTGCTCCTTCACCAGCTTCAGGACCCCCTCTATTTGCTCCTTTGGGGTGGATTCGTTCCCCACATGTAGTTCTTCCCACCAGGATGCCGTAGGGGTGCTGCTGTTCTGCGCGGTCTGGAGCGCCTCCGCTGCAGGCAGACGGATAACATCCTGGAAAGACACCTGTAAAAGCTGAGCAACGGGGCAATGTTTAAAGAGGGTAACGGGATGATCACCAAAGTTGATTAAACGAACAGGCACTTTACCTTGGGACACAGTCACCATGCTCTTGGCTGTCCGTACGAAAGGATGATCCTTAATAGGAATAGGTTCCACTAGGGCTTGATAGTCCTGGCCCTGGATCCCTAATACAGCACGGCACCACAGGATGATCTGGGAATTTGGAGGCAAAACCACCGGCCGGTTATCCCGGATCCGGACAGTGCAAATTTCTCCTTTCTTGTTGGCGAACCTTTGTTGAGCGCACAGCACGCTAATAGTTTTCTGAATAACTCTTCTGGAAGCAGGTGAGGCGGATGATATGGTTTGGTTCAATGCTTCAAGCACTTCGGAGTAACAATTTTTAAGAACATTAGTCCCTAAGATCACGGGGTGTCCTCCTTTACCTCCGGCTTGTACCACAATCACGCCTTGCTGTGGCAGGGTGGCTTCTCCCACCTGAAGAGTAGGTTCCCAATACCCATGCACTTTCACTGGCTTACCGTTGCTAGCGATAATATCTAGCCAGGACTCTGGTGGCTGGGTGAGGAGACTTGGATCCCAGAACTTGTCAAAGGCAGGCCGTTGAATGGTGGTGACCTGTGACCCGGTGTCCAACAGGGCTTCAAAGGGTATCCCGTTGATACATATATTAATTTTCGGACGGGACCCGACATACTTAGGCATCCAGTTTGGATCCTTTGGACCTTCTGTTCTACCTCCCGAGGGGCGGTCCTCTGCCTCAGGGGTTAGTCGTTTAACTGCCAGCACATGGATTCGGTATGTCCATATTTCTTGCAATGCTGGCAGACAGGCTGTTTTCTACTTCTGGGCCGGTACTTCAGTCGCCCATCAGGCTCTTTTGGATACACATCTCCATATGCAGGTGGGAGCCTGGGAGGAAGGGGATCCTTATCTTCTAGTAACAAGGGTCTCTCCCACTCCTCTATCTTCTTGCACACCTTCTCTAGACTCAGAGTAAGATAGTTCACTTGCTCCATTAATGCTGCCACTACATCCGTGACTGGAGCTTGGGTGGCTTGACTGACTCCTGCGGACCCCACATTAATAGTCTTTGGCTGACAAGCCTGGGGTTCAGGGAAGGCTGCTGGCCCTGGAGCAGGGTTCTGGCCCAGTATGCTGATGGCCAACTCCTTAAAATCCAAGAATGTACAGTGAGGGTGTTGAGCTGACAACATCCGCAGCTGGCCCTTTAAATGTTCAGTACTTATGCCTGCAATGAATTGCTCTCTAAGAGTCCGGTCCTGATCCTCAGCTTCTTTAGGATCCACTTGGACTACAGCTCTCAGCGTCTCCTGTAAGGACAGGGCAAAATCACGGAGCGACTCTCCAGGCTGCTGTTTTCTGCTGAAGAAACGCATTTTAACTTCTGACACCGTTCTGGCTTCAAACGTGGTGCCCAAACGTTCAAAGATCTGTTCCAGGCTATTTTTCTCAGAACGGGGCCATGACATTACTTCCCGGCGGGCAGCCCCTTCTAATTGAGCTAAGAGGATCTCCATTTGCTGCTCAGCATTGATGGGATAAAGCCGGAACAGAGCCAGTATTTGTTCCTTAAAGTCTTTTAACTTGTGGGCTTCCCCTGAATAACGTGGGAACCAGGGGGCCCCGAAATAGTACGGCATGGTTAGCGGCATCAGGCTTGGCGGTGCCGCGGCGGCAGGGGCCCCAGAGTCGGCTGCGGGTACCTCGGCAGGCGCGACTGGGGCTGCCTGTGCGATTTCCTCAACCGCGGACATGGCGTCGCTAGGTGGGTATGGCCCTTTAAATGTAGCGGAGCGGACCGGAGCGGCTATGGCAGTAACTTAAACTTCTTTTTTTTCAGACAAGTCTTTCACGACTAGCGGGGATCCCTCCGGTGCCTTGGCAGGGGTCGGGGAGCTTCCGGACAGGTAAACGGAGAAGCCGGTAAAAGTTTTTTAAAGTCAGTACTCACTCCGGTGGTGCTCGCTCCAAGTCTCGCGAGATGTGCAGCTACGGGTGTCGGACGTCTTGCGTACCGCGTCAGCAGGTAGGCGCGGCCTCTCGTAGCTCCGGGACTCCGGTGGGCGGGGTTCTTCTTCCTGGTTGGCTGGGCGATGGCTCCGCCTGATTCTTTTCGCGCCAAAGTCCTCTTTTTCGCGCCAAACAGCTCCACGAGGCGCACTTGTAATCCGATCAGGTTAAATGAGCAATATGGCTGTCTATTCACTGACAGCAAGCGGTGACTCAAATCGGCAGAAAATAGTCCATACAATGCAATCTTCACACCGCAATTATTACAGTTCACTTTGGCCCAGCAATTTGCAATAAAATAATTAGGGCTTGTCACTTTAAGATAATTTTTAGCACACAGTTTTTGTATCCGCAATGGCGCAGGAATATTCGGATCCTGTTCGTGACGCCAATTTATGCAACACGCCAGACCTGCAGGGTATGACGACGTGAGGTCACAGTTATGGGCAATCGAGGGTACTCACTATATTTGAAGAACCCTGGGCAGGCGCGTGGCAGTGAAGGAGAGGTAGACACAGTTCCTCTGGGGCACGCTCTGTAGATAGGGACCAGGCCTGATGGTAGTTGAGGTGCCCTGGATGTTACAGGTATTTTGTGTGCCTGGGGCAAGGTCCCTGTGGTATTCGTGACGCCAGTGCCTTTGGACGGTGGCACGCCGGTTGGTGGTTGGAAGGATAACGGTACACAAGTATGCAGTGAACCAAACGTAAACTTTACTGGACAATCCAACTTTGTACAGCAGGTGTAGCACAGTCTTCAGATTACAGTTCCACAGAAGGGGCTTATTCACAAGTATGGCAGGCAATAGACATGCAAGTTACACTGAGGGTAAATTCCACAAGCACTCAGCAGCAGGTTACACTTTTACTCTGTTCTTTATAGAACTCCTACTCTGGCTTGATAACTCCCAAGGCCCGGATGCCTAAAAGGGTGGCTTATATCCTTGGTTGCTTCCTTCCTCAGGTATTAAACTACTTGCAATAGTTCCTGAGTTCTTCTGCCTATCAGGGGGACTTGGCTTACCCTGAGACGGCTCCTCTTATCAGGTGGGTAACTGTAAGTTTCTCCCAGGAGGTTGGATCCTGCAACTGGGGTATCTCGACTGAGCTAATCCTAGCCTCAGGAGCTTCAGGTGGACGAGCTGACTCCTCTAGTCCCCTGGAATGAACTACCACTTCCCTGTCTGGGCCTTCCTATATGTAACTAGGGCTCTCCAGCTCCCTCTAACGTCTGGGAGGCTAAACTACACCCTGACAGGCCTGACACCCAGATAATACAGGGAAAAACATGCACATGACATTTAATGCAATGCAACACATTAACCTGTGCAGTGCCCACCTTTACCTGGTGGGACACTACATAACTACGCCACAAGTGACCCCATTTTGGAAAGAAGACACCCCAAGGTATTCCGTGAGGGGCACGGCGAGTTCCTAGAATTTTTTATTTTTTGTCACAAGTTAGCGGAAAATGATGATTTTTTTTATTTATTTTTTCCTTACAAAGTCTCATATTCCACTAACTTGCGACAAAAAAATAAAAAATTCTAGGAACTTGCCATGCCCCTCACGGAATACCTTGGGGTGTCTTCTTTCCAAAATGGGGTCACTTATGGCGTAGTTATACTGCCCTGGCAATTTAGGGGCCCAAATGTGTGAGAAGAACTTTGCAATCAAAATGTGTAAAAAATGGCCTGCAAAATCCGAAAGGTGCACTTTGGAATATGTGCCCCTTTGCCCACCTTGGCAGCAAAAAAGTGTGACACATCTGGTATCGCCATACTCAGGAGAAGTTGGGCAATGTGTTTTGGGGTGTCATTTTACATATACCCATGCTGGGTGAGAAAAATATCTTGGTCAAATGCCAACTTTGTATAAAAAAAATGGGAAAAGTTGTCTTTTGCCAAGATATTTCTCTCACCCAGCATGGGTATATGTAAAATGACACCCCAAAACACATTCCCCAACTTCTCCTGAGTACGGCGATACCAGATGTGTGACACTTTTTTGATGCCAAGGTGGGCAAAGGGGCACATATTCCAAAGTGCACCTTTCGGATTTCACCGGTCATTTTTTACAGATTTTGATTGCAATGTACTTCTCACACATATGGGCCCCTAAATTGCCAGGGCAGTATAACTACGCCACAAGTGACCCCATTTTGGAAAGAAGACACCCCAAGGTATTCCGTGAGGGGCATGGCGAGTTCCTAGAATTTTTTATTTTTTGTCGCAAGTTAGTGGAATATGAGACTTTGTAAGGAAAAAAGAGAAAAAAAAAATCATCATTTTCCGCTAACTTGTGACAAAAAATAAAAAATTCTAGGAACTCGCCATGCCCCTCACAGAATACATTGGGGTGTCTTCTTTCCAAAATGGGGTCACTTGTGGCGTAGTTATACTGCCCTGGCAATTTAGGGGCCCAAATGTGTAAGAAGTACCTTGCAATCAAAATGTGTAAAAAAATGGCCTGCAAAATCCGAAAGGTGCACTTTGGAATATGTGCCCCTTTGCCCACCTTGGCAGCAAAAAAGTGTGACACATCTGGTATCACCGTACTCAGGAGAAGTTGGGGAATGTGTTTTGGGGTGTCATTTTACATATACCCATGCTGGATGAGAGAAATATCTTGGCAAAAGACAACTTTTCCCATTTTTTTATACAAAGTTGGCATTTGACCAAGATATTTTTCTCACCCAGCATGGGTATATGTAAAATGACACCCCAAAACACATTGCCCAACTTCTCCTGAGTATGGCGATACCAGATGTGTCACACTTTTTTGCTGCCAAGGTGGGCAAAGGGGCACATATTCCAAAGTGCACCTTTCGGATTTTGCAGGCCATTTTTTACACATTTTGATTGCAAAGTTCTTCTCACACATTTGGGCCCCTAAATTGCCAGGGCAGTATAACTACCCCACAAGTGACCCCATTTTGGAAAGAAGACACCCCAAGGTATTCTGTGAGGGGCATGGTGAGTTCCTAGAATTTATTTATTTTTTGTCGCAAGTTAGTGGAATATGAGACTTTGTAAGAAAAAATTAAAAAAATTAAATCATCATCATTTTCCGCTAACTTGTGACAAAAAATAAAAAGTTCTATGAACTCACTATGCCCATCAGCGAATACCTTAGGGTGTCTACTTTCCGAAATGGGGTCATTTGTGGGGGTTTTCTACTGTTTGGGCATTGTAGAACCTCAGGAATCATGACAGGTGCTCAGAAAGTCAGAGCTGCTTCAAAAAGCGGAAATTCACATTTTTGTACCATAGTTTGTTTATGCTATAACTTTTACCCAAACCATTTTTTTTTTTTGCCCAAACATTTTTTTTTTATCAAAGACATGTAGAACAATAAATTTGGCGAAAAATTTATATATGGATGACGTTTTTTTTGCAAAATTTTACAGCTGAAAGTGAAAAATGACATTTTTTTGCAAAAAAATCGTTACATTTTGATTAATAACAAAAAAAGTAAAAATGGCAGCAGCAATAAAATACCACCAAATGAAAGCTCTATTAGTGAGAAGAAAAGGAGGTAAAATTCATTTGGGTGGTAAGTTGCATAACCGAGGGATAAACGGTGAAAGGAGTGTAGTGCCGAAGTGTAAAAAGTGCTCTGGTCATGAAGGGGGTTTCACCTAGCGGGGCTGAAGTGGTTAATTCAGTCCTACACTGCTTCAGGGCGTGTGAGATCCCCCTATACATACAGGGGTTTGATTCAGCCACTTGAAATACAGCCATTTTGTGCAAATTAATCTTTAATTCAGGCCTACACTGATTCAGGGCGTGTGTGATCCCCCCTATACATACAGGGGTTTGATTCAGCCACTTGAAATACAGCCATTTGAAATACAGCCATTTTATGGAAAGAAATGTTTAATTCAGGCCTACACTGATTAAGGGCGTGTGAGATCCCCCTATACATACAGGGGTTTGATTCAGCCATTTGAAATACAGCCAGTTTGTGCAAATAAATATTTAATTCAGTCCTACACTGATTCAGGGCGTGTGAGATCCCTCCTATACATACAGTGGTTTGATTCAGCCATTTGAAATACAGCCATTGTAATCATAGCCATTTTGTGCACAGAAATCTTTAATTGAGGTCTAGTTTGGTTCAGGCCGTCTGAGATACATCCTTTACATACTGTTGTTCTTTTCTACTATTAATTTAACACCAATTTAGGGCTAGATCCTAAATTCAACAAATATGAGAGCGTCATATAAGGGAAGTGGCCCAGGTCGCGGGGCTGCTGGTGGAGCTCCTGTTGCATTGAGAGGACGTGGTCGATCTGTTCCAGCTACACGCACAAGTGAAACCCCTTCCTCCGGTGCGAGTAGGCGACAAAACCTGCAGCGGTATTTGGTCGGGCCTAATGCTGCTCTACGAATGGTGAGGCCTGAACATGTACAGGAGATAGTAGATTTGGTTGCTGACAGTGGATCCAGTTCCTTCACCTTGTCTCCCACCCAGTCTCCTGCTTAAAGACAACAGTTGGCACCTGCAGCCGATGTCCATCAGTCTTTCACCTGACCCCCTTGGGGCTCAGACTGCTTGGCTGATTTGCAGTCTTTTATGCTTTTTGATGACTCTGTTAGCAGGGTTTCCCAGGGCCATCCACCTAGCCCTGACCCAGAAGTGGAGATTGAGTGCACTGATGCCCAACCATTTATTTTTCAAGATAAGTACATGGGAGGAACATCGCAGCACGTCTCGGATGATGACGAATCACAGGTGTCAACTGCTGGGGCTTTCGAAAGTGTGCAAGGAAGTCGGGGTGACGACTGGGTGGAAGATGATGTGGAGGACGATAAGGTCCTAGACCCCACATGGAATCAAGGTCATGCGAGTGACCGATGTAGTTCGGAGGAATAGGCGGTGGTCGCACAGAGCCACCAGCACAGCAGAAGAAGGAGCAGGGTGCAAAAGTAGAACGGCCTTCCTCTAGACAGTACGTCTCCTATTGCCCCCTGCAGCAAGGGACTGAGCACACCAAAGCCAGCTCCAAGGGGTTACCTGGCAAGGCAGTTCTTCAGACAATGTGCTCATGACAAGACACGGGTGGTTTGCACGCTGTGCAATCAGAGCCTGAAGCGAGGCATAAACGTTTTCAACCTGAGCACAACCTGCATGACCAGGCATTTAAGTGCAAAGCACGAGCTGCAGTGGAGTAGACACCTAAAAAAACAAGAAAGGTCTCTGGCTCCTCCTGCTTCCTCTTCTGCTGCTGTCGCGGCCTCTTCATCCACCTCTGGAGTTTTAGTGCCACCTGGCACCCCACAAACAGAGGATCTGCCAGCAACACCAACACTTGGGTCACCAAGCATCTCCACAATGTCCCACAGAAGTTTTCATCTCTCCATATCCCAAACTCTGGAGAGGAAGAGGAAGTACCCCCCTACCCACCCGCAATCCCTAGCCCTGAATGCCAGCATTTCTAAATTACTTGCCTTTGAAATGCTGTCTTTCCGTGTAGGGGAGACGGATAGTTTTAAAGGCCTTATGGCAGTGGCTGTCCCACAGTATGTTGTGCCCAGCCGCCACTACTTTTCAAGGTGAGTCCCTTCCCTTCAAAACCAAGTAGGGGACAAAATCAGTGTGCACTGCGCAACGCCATCTGTGGCAAGGTGCACCAGACTACGGATTCGTGGACCAGTAAGCACGGTCAGGGCCGTTATATCTCCATAACAGCACACTGGGTAAATGCGGCTGGGCCTGAGACGGATAGCAGTTTGGCGCATGTCCTTCCACTCTCGAGGATTGCAGGGTGCTTCAGTTTGCCTCCTGTTGCTTCCTCCTCCTACTCTGCTTCCTCATCCTTTACCAGCTCCTCATCCGGTCAGCGTAACACCTTCACCACCAACTTCAGCACAGCCAGGGTGTCACAGAAGGTGTACAGAAAACTAGAAGACACAAAATGAAGATCCGACTGACTGGATCCAAAACTAAGGAACCAAAGGGAAAGCCCTGCAACAGACCTGGCTCTCTCCCTAACTGCTCAGCCTATGCAAAAAATAGTGAGGGGACACGACCACCGGCTCCCTACACTTGATACGGAGGGAGTCAGGGTCACCTGGGATCCAGCAAATAGGAAAACACAAATTAATGAACAAAACTTATCTGTAGAAGACTCAGTAGTAGCATCCAGCTTGCACACACTCCAGGAAGTTGTATAAACCGCAAAGTGATGCAGTATGGGAAGGGATTTAAAGGGATGCAATCAGTGCAACTACATGACAGCTGAGAGAGGCTAACAAGATGAGAAAATGAAAGTAAAACAAAAGGAACCTCAAGCAGGAGGTTCTGAAGATCGTCTGACAGAGCTTCTCAGATGTCTGGTGGTGACAGTACCCCTCCTTCTATGAGTGGACTCCGGACACTCAGAGCCCACCTTTTCAGGATGGGACCTATGGAAAGCCCTGATGAGATGAGTGGCCTTAATGTCCGTCACTGGGACCCACATCCTCTCCTCAGGACCATAACCCTCCCAATGAACGAGGTACTGGAGAGAACCGCGGACAACACGAGAATCCACAATCCTAGAGACCTGAAATTCAAGATTACCATCAACCACAATCGGAGGAGGAGGCAAAGACGAGGGTACAATGGGTTGGACATAAGGTTTTAATAAGGACTTATGAAAAACATTATGGATCTTCCAAGTCTGAGGAAGATCAAGACGGTAGGCAACAGGATTGATGAAGGACAAGATTTTGTAAGGCCCAATAAACTTAGGACCCAACTTCCAGGAGGGAACCTTCAATTTGATATTCTTAGTATACAACCACACCAGATCACCAACATTCAGGTCCGGACCAGGCACACGTCTCTTATCCGCCACACGCTTATATCTCTCACTCATGCTCTTTAGATTATCCTGAATCTTTTGCTAAATAGATGACAAAGACGAGGAGAATCTGTCCTCATCAGGTAAACCAGAAGACCCCTCTCCAGAGAATGTCCCAAACTGCGGATGAAACCCATATGCACCAAAAAATGGTGACTTATCAGAGGACTCCTGACGACGGTTATTTAAAGCAAACTTATACTTACCTGCACTGTCTGTGGCAGGCCGGTCGCTCCTCTTACTGGTAAGTGAAAGGTCCGTGCAGCGCATTGCTTATAGGGGTTAATTGTGTGGATAACAGCCCCCTGTAAGAGATCGGGTGCTGCGAGGCTGCAGGGGGCAGCTATGTACACAGTTCTTAGTACATTCTAACTTGAAGCGTCCCCATCACCATGGGAACGCCTCTGTGTTAGAATATACTGTCGGATCTGAGATTTCACGATGTGAAAACTCAGATCTGAAAAAGCTGTTATGCAGATGGATCCGTTCTGAACGGATACCATCGTTTGCATTATAGGTGCGGATACGTCTGTGCAGATACCAGACAGGTCCGCATCGAACGCAACTGTGAAAGTAGCCTAAAATGTTCTTACGGGGGTGCTTTTACCTAAATTGAGTCACTGCTTGGGGATTTTTTATTTCTGGGGCCCTCAGGAAATTTTTTAAATGCGACATGGCAGCTAAAATCCATGTCTACCAATTCAGGCCTACAAAATCAATATTTTGCAGTTTGCCTCTAGAGGCCTACTGTGTGCCAATACAGCAGGCTACAAGCAAATATGGGGGTGTTCGCAAAATAGGGAGAAAATGGGGAACATATACTGGGGTGCATTTTCTCCTTTAACCCCTTGTGAAAGTGAAACATTGGGGTATACAAGTAATTTTTCATTTTTACAAATGTGTGCTTTGAAATGCTTCTCTCAAGTAATTCTGCCTTCTATGAGACACCTGTTTGCTAAAAAGTAACCTTTCCACCTCTTAAAATGTTCGTACAGGGGTGCTTTTTCCAAAATTAAGTCACTGCTTGGGGATTTTTATTTCTGGGGACCTCACAAACTTTTTTAAATGCTACATGGCAGCTAAAATCCATGTCTGCCAATTCAGGCCTGCAAAATCCATATTTTGCACTTTGCCTCTAGAGGCCTGCGGTGCGCCAATACAGCAGGCTATGAGCACATATGGGGTTTTCTCAAAATAGGAATAAAATGGGGAACATATACTAGGGGGCATTTTTTCCTTTAACCCCTTGTGCAAGTTAAAAATTGGGGTCTGCTAGTAATTTTTTATTATTACAAATGTGTGCTGTAATTCTTCCTTCTGTGAGACACCTGTTTGCTAAAAAGTACCCTTTCCACCACTTAAAAAGTTCGTACGGGGGTGCTCTTCCTGACATGGGGTCACTTCTTGGGGTTTTTCATTTCTGGGGACCTCAGGAAAAAAAAATTATGCGATATGGCAGCTAAAATCCATGTCTGCCAATTAAGGCCTGCACTTTGCCTCTAGAGGCCTGCTGTGCTCCAATATAGCAGGTTTACGAGCACATATTGGGTGTTCGCAGAATGGGGTGAAAATGGGGAACATATACTGGGGTGCATTTTCTCCTTTAACCCCTTGTGAAAGTAAAATATTGGGGCATGCAAGTAATTTTTCATTTTTGCAAATGTGTGCTTTGAAATACTTCTCTCAAGTAATTCTGCCTTCTGTGAGACACTTGTTTGCTAAAAAGCAACCTTTCCACCACTTAAAATGTCCGTATGGGGGTTTTCCTTCTGAAATGCGGTCTTTTTTTTTTTTTGGGAACCTCAGGAAGTTTTTTAAATGCGACATGGCAGCTAAAATCCATGTCTGCCAATTAAGGCCAAAAAAAACACATATTTTGCACTTTGCCTCTAGAGGACTGCGGTGCGCCAATACAGCAGGCTACAAGCACTTATGGGGGTGTTCGCATAATGGGGAGAAAATGGGGAACATATACTGGGGTGCATTTTCTTTTAAACTCCTTGTGAAAATGAAAAATTGGGGTATGCAAGTAATTTTTCAATTTTACAAATGTGTGCTTTGAAATGCTTCTCTCAAGTAATTCTGCCTTCTGTGAGACACTAGCTTTCATAAAGGAACTCTTTCCACCACTTAAAATGTTTGTACGGGAGTGCTTTTTCCAAAATCAGGTCACTTCTTGGGGTTTTTCATTTCTGGGGACCTCAGGAAATGTTTTAAATGCAACATGGCAGCTAAAATCCATGTCTGCCAATTCAGGCCTACAAAAACCATATTTTGCACTTTGCCTCTAGAGGCCTGGGGTTCACCAATACAGCAGGCTATGAGCACATATGGAGTGCTCGCAAAATGGGGAGGAAATGGAGAACATATACTGGGGTGCATTTTCTCTTTTAACCCCTTGTGAAAGTAAACAACTGGGGTCTGCAAGTAATTTTTCATTTTTACAAATATGTGCTTTGAAATGCTTCTCTCAAGTAATTCTGCTTTCTGTGAGACACTTGTTTGCTAAAAAGTAACCTTTTCACCACTGACAATGTTCGTATGGGGGTGTTTTTTTCTAAAATTGGGTCACTTCTTGGGGATTTTCATTTCTGGTGACCTAAGGAACTTTTTTTAAATGCGAGATGACAGCTAAAATCCATGTCTGCCAATTCAGGCCTGCAAAATACATATTTTGCACTATACCTCTAGAAGCCTGCTGTGCGCCAATACAGCAGGCTACAAGCACATATGGGGTGTTCGCCAAATGGGAAGAAAATGGGGAACATATACTGGGGTGCATTTTTTCCTTTAACCCCTTGTGAAAGTTAAAAATTGGGGTCTGCTAGTAATTTTTCATTATTACAAATGTGTGCTTTGAAATTCTTCTCTCAAGTAATTCTGCCTTCTGTGAGACACCTGTTTGCTAAAAAGTACCCTTTCCACCACTTAAAAAGTTCGTACGGGGGTGCTCTTTCTGACATAGGGTTTTTCATTTCTGGGGACCTCAAAAAATTTCTGAAATGTGACATTGCAGCTAAAATCCATGTTTGCCATTTCAGGTCTGCTAAAACCATATTTTGCACTTTGCCTCTAGAGGCCTGCTGTGTGCCAATACAGCAGGCTACGAGCACATATTGGGTGTTCGCAAAATGGGGAACATATACTGGGGTGCATTTTCTCCTTTAACCCCTTGTGAAAGTAAAAAATTGCTAGTAATTTTTCATTATTACAAATGTGTGCTTTGAAATTCTTCTCTCAAGTAATTCTGCCTTCTGTGAGACACCTGTTTGCTAAAAAGTACTCTTTCCACCACTTAAAATATTTGTACAGGGGTTGCTCTTTCTCAAATGGGGTCACTTCTTGGGTTTTTTATTTATGCGGACCTCAGGAATTTTTTTTTTATGTAACATGGCAGCTAAAATCCATGTCTGCCAAGTCAGGTCTGCAAAAATCATATTTTGCACTTTTCCTCTAGAGGCCTGCGGTGCGCCAATACAGCAGGCTATAAGCACATATGGGGTGCTCACAAAATGGGGAGAAAATGGGAAAATATACTGGGGTGCATTTTCTCCTTTAACCACTTGTGAAAGTGAAAAATTGGGGGTATGCAAGTAATTTTTCATTTTTACAAATGTGTGCTTTGATAGGCTTCTCTCAAGTAATTCTTCCTTCTGTGAGACACCTGTTTGCTAAAAAGTACCCTTTCCACCACTTAAAAAGTTCGTACGGGGGTGCTCTTTACGAAATGTGGTCACTTCTTGGGGTTTTTCATTTCTGGGGACCTCAGGAAAACAATTTAATGCGATATGGCAGCTAAAATCCATGTCTGCCAATTAAGGCCTGCACTTTGCCTCTAGAGGCCTGCTGTGCTCCAATATAGCAGGTTTACGAGCACATATTGGGTGTTCGCAGAATGGGGTGAAAATGGGGAACATATACTGGGGTGCATTTTCTCCTTTAACCCCTTGTGAAAGTAAAATATTGGGGCATGCAAGTAATTTTTCATTTTTGCAAATGTGTGCTTTGAAATACTTCTCTCAAGTAATTCTGCCTTCTGTGAGACACTTGTTTGCTAAAAAGCAACCTTTCCACCACTTAAAATGTCCGTATGGGGGTTTTCCTTCTGAAATGCGGTCTTTTTTTTTTTTTGGGAACCTCAGGAAGTTTTTTAAATGCGACATGGCAGCTAAAATCCATGTCTGCCAATTAAGGCCAACAAAAAAACATATTTTGCACTTTGCCTCTAGAGGACTGCGGTGCACCAATACAGCAGGCTACAAGCACATATGGGGGTGTTCGCAAAATGTGGAGAAAATGGGGAACATATACTGGGGTGCATTTTCTTTTTAACCCCTTGTGAAAATGAAAAATTGGGGTATGCAAGTAATTTTTCAATTTTACAAATGTGTGCTTTGAAATGCTTCTCTCAAGTAATTCTGCCTTCTGTGAGACACTAGCTTTCATAAAGGAACTCTTTCCACCACTTAAAATGTTCGTACAGGAGTGCTTTTTCCAAAATAAGGTCACTTCTTGGGGTTTTTCATTTCTGGGGACCTCAGGAAATGTTTTAAATGCAACATGGCAGCTAAAATCCATGTCTGCCAATTCAGGCCTACAAAAACCATATTTTGCACTTTGCCTCTAGAGGCCTGGGGTGCGCCAATACAGCAGGCTATGAGCACATATGGGGTGCTCGCAAAATGGGGAGAAAATGGAGAACATATACTGGGGTGCATTTTCTCTTTTAACCCCTTGTGAAAGTAAAAAATTGGGGTCTGCAAGTAATTTTTCATTTTTTACAAATATGTGCTTGGAAATGCTTCTCTCAAGTAATTCTGCTTTCTGTGAGACACTTGTTTGCTAAAAAGTAACATTTTCACCACTGACAATGTTCGTATGGGGGTGTTTTTTTCTAAAATTGGGTCACTTCTTGGGGATTTTCATTTCTGGTGACCTAAGGAACTTTTTTTAAATGCGAGATGACAGCTAAAATCCATGTCTGCCAATTCAGACCTGCAAAATACATATTTTGCACTATGCCTCTAGAGGCCTGCTGTGCGCCAATACAGCAGGCTACGAGCACATATGGGTTGTTCGCCAAATGGGGAGAAAATGGGGAACATATACTGGGGTGCATTTTTTCCTTTAACCCCTTGTGAAAGTTAAAAATTGGGGTCTGCTAGTAATTTTTTATTATTACAAATGTGCGCTTTGAAATTCTTCTCTCAAGTAATTCTGCCTTCTGTGAGACACCTGTTTGCTAAAAAGCACCCTTTCCACCACTTAAACAGTTCGTACGGGGGTGCTCTTTCTCAAATGGGTTCACTTCTTTGGTTTTTTATTTATGCGGACCTCAGGAATTTTTTTTTATGTAACATGGCAGCTAAAATCCATGTCTGCCAAGTCAGGTCTGCAAAAATCATATTTTGCACTTTTCCTCTAGAGGCCTGCAGTGCGCCAATACAGCAGGCTATAAGCACATATGGGGTGCTCACAAAATGGGGAGAAAATGGGAAAATATACTGGGGTGCATTTTTTCCTTTAACCACTTGAAAGTGAAAAATTGGGGTATGCAAGTAATTTTTCATTTTTACAAATGTGTGCTTTGAAATGCTTCTCTCAAATTCTTCCTTCTGTGAGACACTTGTTTGCTAAAAAGAACCCTTTCCACCACTAAAAATGTTCGTACGGGGGTGCTCTTTACGAAATGTGGTCACTTCTTGGGGTTTTTCATTTCTGGGGACCTAAGGAATTTATTTATTGCGACATGTCACCTAAAATCCATGTCTGCCAATTAAGGTCAGCAAAATCCATAATTATCTGTTTGTATCTACATCATTTTTTGAGCACATATTGGTGTATTCAGTTTTCCCTGTTTTCCCTTGTGAAAGTGTAAAATGTGGGTGTAAAGCAACTTTTTCTGCAGAAAATTGCAATTTTTCACTTTCACAGCCAAGCATTTCCAAATTCAGTGAAATGCCTGATCACTGCACACTTTGAATTATTTCTTGAAGGGTGTAGTTTCCGGAATGTGGTCACTTTTTTGGGGTTTCCACTCTAGGGCCACCTCAGTGTGTCTTCATATGTGACATAGCTCCCAATTACCATTCCAGCTAAATCCTCTCTCCTAACCGCCATATGGTGCTCCTTCGACTCTGAAACCTACCGTGCAGCCATACATAATTTTTTTTAGCACATATGGGGAGTTGGCATATTTTGGGGGAAATGGGGAACAAAATGTGGTGGGCAGTTTGTCCTGTTACCCCTTGTGAAAGTGAAAAATGTGGGTGTATAATCAACTTTTTCTGGAAAAAATGTAAATTTTTTTATATTCACAGCCAAGCGCTTCCTAATTCTGTGAAATGCCTGATGGGTCTAAATGCTCACTACATACCGTGAAATATTCCTTGAGGGGTGTAGTTTCCTGAATGGGGTCACTTTTGGGGGGTTTTCACTTTAGGGGTACCAGAGGGTGTCTTCATATGCGACATAGCTCTCAAAATCCAATCCTGCAAAATCTGTTCTCCAAAAGCCCTATGGCGCTACTTCCCTTTGGAACCCTGCCATGCACCCATACATAATTTTTTGAGCACACATGGGGTGTTTCTGTAAGATCCAGTTTCTGGGTAATAGATTTTGAGCTTTGTTTGGCTGTTAACCCTTGATGTGTTGCAGAAAAAATAGATTACATTTTAAAATCTGCAAAAAAAAAAGTGACATTTTGAAATTTCATTCCCATTTTAATTTAATTCTCATGCGGCACCTAAAGGGTTAACAAAGTTTGTAAAATCAGTTTTGAATAGCTTGAGGGGTGTAGTTTCTAAAATGGGGTGATTCATGGGTGGTTTCTAATATATAAGCCCCAGAAAGTGACTTCAACCTGTTCTTAAAAATGTTAAGATTTTCTTCTAAACTTCTAAGCCTTCTAACGTCCCCAAAAAATTAGATGTTTTTTTCAA
The DNA here is from genome assembly GCF_014858855.1 of Bufo gargarizans. Lineage (NCBI taxonomy): Eukaryota > Metazoa > Chordata > Amphibia > Anura > Bufonidae > Bufo > Bufo gargarizans. The sequence continues at coordinate 219,825,218 of NC_058085.1, read as the reverse complement.
AATGATCCAAACATGAAGTAGACATATGGGGAATGTAAAGTAATAACTATTTTTAGAGATATTACTATCTATTATAAAAGTCGAGAAAGAGAAATTTGGAACTTTGCTAATTTTTCAGTTTTTGGGGTAAATTTGGTATTTTTTTTATACATAAAAATTTAAATTTTTTACTCCATTTTACCATTTACCATAGGGAAATAAGATTACTCATTTCGCAATTCATATCATGTTTTAAATAAAAAGTCTCACCAGAGGAAGGAATAATTATTTATTTTCTATTGGTTACATTTTTGTCCCCTCCTTAATGGGCGGAACCTCTTTTTTTAATGTGGGATATCGATCCTCCTTTTTTCGTTTATTTTTGGGGCATGTTTTTTAATGTCTGTGCTCTTCTGTAAGTGATTATTGGGGCCTGTGGTAGGTTCTTTTCTAGGATGGGGTCCTTCTGGAGTACAACCCAGTGTTTAGTTAAAATTTTTCAGATCATATGTTTTGAATTATATCTTGTTATTATACTGACTTGGGAATTTGCGGAGACCTGTTCCGTTTGTTTGGGTCTTAGGGCTTCTTTCTGGTTGTCACTGAGGATTCTTTTAGCGGACTCTCATGAGTTTTTTTAGGTTACCCTTGTCCTCGAAAATATGTTTGATCGTCTCGAGTTGCTCGCTAATAGTGAGCAATTTCTTCTGACCCTTTTCTTCTGACTTAACTGAATATTTTGCTTCGATTTCTGGTGATGACAACTTGTATATTCAAGATGGCTGTTAGCGTCCACCTTTTTGAAATGGGTTTTGGTGTGAATTTTGTCAGAGGAGATGGTCAGATGAATATCAAGAAAAATAGCTTCAGTATAGCTATATTCCAAGCTAAAACTTAGCCCCCAGTCATTGGTGTTTAGTTCATTAATATATGACTGGAGTTTCTCTATACTTTCGTCACAAATAAAAATATCATCTATAAACCTGCGGTAGAATGTAATATTGGGGTGGGAGAGTAAGCCAATTTTATCCTCAAAGAACCCCATGAAGAGATTTGCATAAGATGGGGCAAATTTTGTCCCCATGGCCGTCCCCTTTTCTAGGATCTAAAATGCTCCATCAAAAGGTAAAATAATTGTGCGTTAATATAAATTTAATAGCTTCTAAAATAAACTCTTTTTGGGGTTCAGGCATAAATGTTAAAAAGTTTTTTAGCGCTAAAAGTCCTAATTCATGTTTAACATTACTATATAATGATGATACGTCTAGGGTGACCCAAATAAAGGACTCTTTCCATTTTATAAAATTCAGTGTGTTTAGGAGGTGCGCTGTGTCATTCAAATAGGAGGGGAGAAGCATAACGTATTTTAGAGATAGTTATCTACATTGGCTGAAAGATCCTATTCCTGATATTACTGATCTCCCCGGTGGGTTCTTGAGGGATTTGTGAATTTTGGGTAGGAAATAAAAACGTGCTATTGATGGGTGAACTGTTGAAAGGAAACTCCTTTTTTTGCCAATAATGCCTAGTTTGAAGCATGAATCAATGAGTTCAGATAAAGATTTTTTTTTCAGAACTCTATAGTTTGACTTTTTCGATAGTATTCTCAGTGATTGTTAATATAGTAATAATAGTCCATGACTACAATTCTTTCCCCTTTGTTGGTGTTCTTGATGACAATATCGGGGTTGTTTCTCAGACTCTGTAGGGCTCTTCGTTCTCTGTGGTTTAAATTGCTTGTGGAGATAGATGGCACTTCTGTATGGTTCGAGGCTATTAGTGTTTTGAGGTCATCTAGTACCATATTATAATAGCTTTCTAAGTGAGGGCCCCTGCTCTCTAAGGGATAGAAAGTAGATCTATTTTTTAAATTTGATTGTATTTCTGTGAGATCTTTTAGTGGGGGATCGGTTGATATGTTGGGGGAGTGGGGGGGGGGTTTGGTGGATACAGTTGATTGTTGGCCTTGTTGTAAATGTTCTTTTATGCTAAGGTGACGTCTAAGGGTGAGTTTCCTAATGAATTGATTTAAGGGTTGTGTTCAGGGCCGGCGCCACCTGTAAGGTCGACCTAGGCAGCCGTGCGGTTTTAAAAAAAAAGCGTTGGTTAAGTGGCGGCCGGGCCGGTCTTGCCGCAAGTTTTTTTTTTAAGTATGGCGGCGGGCCCTCCCCGCATTGGGCGGCTGCCGCACTGCCCGCCCGGGCGCAGCCTGAAGAGAGGGACTGAACGGAGGGAAGCGCCTCTAATGTAGCGTGGCCGAGCTCTGTTCGGGCCGCGGTACAGGAGCTTTTGTTTCCTGTACCCGGCCGGACTGACAGGAAGTGCTCACTTAGTGTGCATTTCCTTTCAGTCCGGCCGGGTACAGGAAACAAATGCTCCTGTACCGCGGCCCGAACAGAGCTTGGCCACGCTACACTAGAGGTAGGAGGGAATGAGAGTGACAAGGGAGTGGGGGGGGGGATGAGAGTGACAAGGGAGGGGGGGAAATGAGAGTGACAAGGGAGGGGGAAATGAGAGTGACAAGGGAGGGAGGGAGAAATGAGAGTGACAAGGGAGGGAGGGGGAAATGAGAGTGACAAGGGAGGGAGGGGGGAATGAGAGTGACAAGGGAGGGAGGGGGGAATGAGAGTGACAAGGGAGGGGGGGAATGAGAGTGACAAGGGAGTGGGGGGGAATGAGAGTGACAAGGGAGTGGGGGGGGAATGAGAGTGACAAGGGAAGGAGGGGGGGGGAGAAGAGAGTGACAAGGAAGTCCCCAGAGCCAGACTGCAGCCAGAGACCAGATCATCTTATTGTCCTGGTGGTAAGTAGACAATGCAATATGTTTATTATTTAATTGTTTAGTCATTAATACTACATTGGAAACTAATTTACCTCACATTAAGGGTCCATTCACACATCCGTGTGTGTTTTGCGGATCCTCGGATCCACAAAACACGGACAGCGGCTATTGCGGACAAGAATAGGACACGTTCTATTTTTTTCAGGATCGGTCCGCAATTCCGGATCGAGGCCGCACATCGTGCGGCCCCATAGAAATGGATGGGTCCGCAAAATGCGGAATGGAATTGCGGATGTGTAAATGGAGCCTAAAAGAACACTATAGTCCCAGAACCACTACAGTTTAATGTAGTGGTACTGGTGTCTATAGCCTGTTCCTGCAGAGAAAATACACTGTGCAGTACTGGTGTTAAAAGGAGAACTATAGTGCCAGGAAAACAAACTCATTTTCCTGGCACTATATAGTTGTTAGGAGTGGGGCACCCTCATGTCCCCCTCCCACTGGTTAAAACCCCTTTAGCCACTTACCTTTTTCCAGCGCCGGCACTGGGAACTCCAGATCCTCCTCTCAGCTGCGAATGCGCATGCGCATGCATTCAAAACTATGTTCCGCATCTTCCCACTGAAATTTTCACAGTGAGAATTGCGGAAGCCCCTCTAGCGGCTGTCAGGGAGACAGCTACAAGAAGCTTGATTAACCCTAAGGGAAACATAGCAGTTCTTTAAATTTAAATGCTGAGAAAGGGGTGGAACATATGTGATGTCATGATATGGGCAGATCATCTGATAAGGGGGGGGGGGGGGCAGCAATTTTTATCTTGCCTAGGGCGGCAAAAATCCTTGCACCGGCCCTGGTTGCGTTTGGTTATCGGACTTACTGTGGGTGATGGGCCTGTTGGGTGAGGAATGGGCTTAATATTTGGAAACTGTATAATGTTTTCCTGATGGGTGGTGTGGAATTCAGTTTCAATGTGGTTGGTGACAGTTTCTCTAAAAAAGGACTTTCTGATAAATTGGTGGTAAGGGCTAAAAAAAATTCTGAGTCGGTAGTTGAGTTTAAATGTGTGGATAGGTTAGATATTGATTCTTGTAGTGTGTGACTGGAATGGTCTAATAAAGCTGATGGACTGTCTAGGATTTTGATATTGGTTCCTGTCCTATGATATTTGGTGGGTAAGATGACTGAGAACTTGATGTATCGATGAAAGGGGGGGGGGTACCATGTATTGATACATCTCTTTGTTCAATGATGCCTTGAATATCAGATATGTATGTTATTTTTGAGGTGTGGTGCCCAGAGATTGATGGAGTGTTCAGAGGGACGGCTGAACTGTAGGGCTTATTGATGGTACTGGAGTCGTGATCTTTGGGGTTGGAATAATTTGTGGGTTGGACATGGATTGGTCTCGGTATTCTGGATGTAGGTGTCTGGACATTGCGGGAGTGTTTGGATGGACGGCTGAACAGGAGGGTTTGTTAAGGGTACTACAGTAGTGATCTTTTGAGTTGGAGTTGATTTTTAGGTGGAATTTTAGGTGGAACATGGATTGGTCATGATTTGCTGAATATATGTGTTTGGGGGTCAAGTTCTTTTTCTGAAAAACCCCTAAATGCGTTGAGCTCACCTGTCATGATAATAAAAGGAAACCACAAGAAGTAACCCTTGGGTACTGCCATGTTTGTTCCTAACATACTACAGGCAATCCTGGCAGGGGAGGCAGAGTCAACGGGTTTCTTGAGCTTTATCCCTTTGACCTCCTCCTCAGTGAAGTGAGTCACTTTATTCCTCATTTCTTATTTCTTTTAACATTGAATTGAATTTCATTGTGGAAACAGCTTTTTTAGCAACTATTATATGTTTTAATAACTTTTAGTGTTTTACTCAGAGACCATGGGAGCATATGGCGATCCCTTGGTGGCTTTATCTCCTCCCCATTTTTGGGTTACGCAACCGAATGAGGAGTCAACATAGTGGTCAGTCACAGAGTGGTGAGGGTGGCAAACGCATGAAGACTCAACACAGTGGCCCAGTCACAGAGTGGTAAGGATGGCAACCGCATGAGGAGTCAACATAGTGGTCAGTCACAGAGTGGTAAGGGTGAAAAATGCATGAGGTGTCAACAAAGTGGCCCAGTCACAGAATAGTGAGGGCAGCAAACACATCCTCATGTTGACTCCTCAGTCAACATAGTGGCCCAGTCACAGAAGGTTGAGGGTGGCAAACGCATGAGGAGTCAACACAGTGGCCCAGTCACAGAATGTTGAGGGTAACAAACGCATGAGGAGTCAACAAAGTAGCCCAGTTACAGAGTGGTGAGGGTGTCAACCGCATGAGGAGTCAACACAGTGGCAAAGTCACAGAGTGGTGAGGGTGGCAAACGCATGAGGAGTCAACACAGTGGCCCAGTCAAAGAATAGTGAGAGTGGCAAACGCATGAGTAGTCGACACAGTGGTCCAGTCACAGAGTGGTAAGGGTGGAAAATGCATGAGGAGACAACACAGTGGCCCAGTCACTGAATGGCAAGGGTGGCAAACGCATGAGGAGTCAACACAGTGGCTCAGTCACAGAATGGTGATGGTGGCAAATGCATGAGAAGTCAACACAGTGGCCCAGTCACTGAATGGCGAGGGTGGCAAATGCATGAGGAGTCAACACAGTGGCTCAGTCACAGAATGGTGAGGGTGGCAAATGCATGAGTAGTCGACACAGTGGTCCCATCACAGAGTGGTAAGGGTGGCAAACACATGAGGAGTCAACACAGTGGCGCAGTCACAGAGTGGTAAGGGTGGCAAACGCATGATGTGTCAACACTGTGGCCAAGTCACACTGTGGCTAAGTCACAGAGTGGCGAATGTGGGGGCAACAGCAGTGGCTGTAGGTGAATGGGTGGCAGTAGGTGAACATGGCAGCAGAGGCAGCAGGTAGGTGGCAGCATCCGAATAGTGGCTGAAGCAGGTGGCCAGAAAAAATGGGTCTCTTTTTCACAAAGTTTGGGTGTGGCACCCAGAATGAACTAGTCTGATGCATCAGGCACTGGTGTGTGGAAATCTTGACTGATTCACAACTAATTCAGTCTCTCCACATTTTGGGTGGAAAGGGCGAGTTCTCCTTGAAGTAACTATGCCCCTTGCCACACTAAACACCCGCTCTGATGCCACACTACTGGCTGGGCAGAAAAGTTTGTCCAGGGCAAACTTAGCCAGTTGCGGCCACAAATCAAGTTTGGCTGCCTACTGGTCCAGCGGATCTTGGATGTGGGGTGTGTCTTACTGCTGCTGGTGGTGGGTGGTTTCTTCAGTAGGCGGGTGAAGAAAAGTGCTAATTAGAGACTCCAGACTTAAGTTGCTGCTAATGGAGCTGGTGCTGCTCCTGCCCCCCCCCCCTCTCCAGCAGCCATGGGAGTGGAAATTGAGCAGCAGAGGGGCCCCAGTCAGACCTTCATGAAGATGGGCGATGGCTCACATATTAGTTGAGTTTATCTTCCCTCTGAGCAGGTGGAAAAAAGGCTCCCATTTTGGATTGGTAGTGAGGGTCTAACATGGTGGAGAGCCAGTTGTTATCCCTCTGCCGAATGGTGATAATACAGCTGTCACTACTCAAGCTCCTCCTGCTCCTCCTGCTCCTCTCATGTCACTTGTGCAGAAAAACCACCCATTTCTATATACATTTATATTCTGTATGCTTGTGCGTAAATGTCCTTCTCCTCCTCAAGTTCAGGCCCCACAGTGCTCAGGCGGCCGTGAGATGCAGGCGCCATGTCTCCTATCCCCTGGCCAGCCAGATTTATCAGCATCTGCCCCAGGAGTGAAGGAGTGGAATGATGTTGTTCATCCCGTAGTCCTGGTGACTGACAAATATAGTAACCTCCTCAAAGGGCCTGAGAAAATGGCAGGTCTCACGCATGAGCTGCCACTGGCTAACATCAAAGTTACACAGGGGAGTGCTCTTGTCTGCCTGCATCATCAAGAAATGGTTTACGGCCATCCTTTGCTCATATAGTCGGTCCAACATGTGGAGGGTGGAGTTCCAAAGGGTGGAAACGCTGCATATCAGGCGATGCTGGGGAACGCTATTCTGCCTTTGCAGCTCAAGGAGGCCGTGCTTTGCAGTGTAAGAGTGGTTGAAGTGCATGCGCAGTTTCTTAGTCATTTTGATGATGTCTTGCAGTTGGGTGGAAGACTTTAGGAACCTCATTACAACCAGATTAAAGACATGCGCCATGCCGGGTGCATAGGTCAGCCCTCTTTGACGCAGCCCCCGACACTATGTTCTTGCTATAGTTGGTGACCATTGTTCCGATTTTAAGTTGGCGAGGCGACAGCCAGGATTCAATTTCCTCTTGAAGGAGGCAGAGCAGTTCCTCCCTGGTGTGACTCCATTCATCCAGGCAAACGAGGTGCAGAACAGTGTGACACTGCCATGCCCTGCATACCTGTTGGTGAAATGCTGGAGTCACACTCCAAATTGTTCCTGCAATATAAGCTAAGGACAAGGTGAAGGATGAGAAGGCAGAGGACGACTGGCACAGGACTCACAACTTGAGGACGTGGTGGCGGCAGTTGCTGGTGTGGCTGGGCAGAAACCACATTTACCCAGTGGGCTATAAAGAAAATATATTGTCCTTGACTGTAGTTACAGCTCCACATGTTGGCGCTGCGGTGAACTTTAGCAGACACTGACAGGCTCAAGGACTGGAGAACCTTATGTTCAACATACGTGTGCAGGGCTGGTATAGCCTTTTTGGAAAAGTAATGATGGGTTGGGGCTATGCAGCTTGGCTTGACACAAGCCATCAGTTCTCTGAAAGGTGCAGAGTCCACCACATGGAAAGGGAGGCACTGTAGTACCAGCAACTTGGCCAGGAGCACGTTCAGATTCTGCGCCATTGGATGTGTGTACACATATTGTTGTCTTTTGGCAATTGCCTTGGTGATCGATTGCAGACGAAATGAGTGATGAGGAGGAGGAGCATCAGGACCAGTAAATGATGGGAAGGAAACACAACTCCCTTCTGATGGCTGAGGTGGTGGAACCTTGACTGCTGGTGACAGGGTGCGAGCCACTGGGTGATCCAGCGTTTACTGCATCATGCTGTACCACTACATTAGCGCCACGGTTTTCCCAGGCTACTTTATGGTGACGCTGCATGTATTGATGCCAACATTGACACCCTGGCCACGCTTTAACGTCTGTCTACAGATTCTACAAATGGCTATGCTGATGATTAAAAAATTCCCACACCACCAAGTATAGCATTTACCCCCCCACTATTCTTTGCTAATTGCCTGCTGACGTTTGCTCTTTGAACCCATGTACCGCTAGTTCTTTCCAGACAGGTAGGCTTCTGCACAGCAGATAGTCTACCCCAGGCATGTGTGGCTCCAGATCTCAAACTGCTGCCACCCTGCTGACTCAGCCGCTGCATCACATGCAAGCTGCCACCCTCTTCCCCTGATGATGATAGTGAAACCCCCTCTTAATCTGGCTCCCACGCACGATCGGTTAGATCATCATCCACTACTGCCTGCACATCACTGATGTCACCCTCACCAGTCTCAGGGCCACGTACCTGACCACTTGCAACACCAGCTTCCATGAGACTCTCATCGTCACTACTTGCCCGGCTTACCGGAGGAATCAGCTGATCTCTCCTCAACTTCTTGGCTGGGCAGTAACTGCTGACTTTCCTCTAGAGGCTCATCCTCAGTGAAAAATGGAGCTGAGCCAAGGGCATACAATACTTCCCAAGCAGAAGGAACAGAAAATGAAAGAGGCAGGTTCAGAACAGGTGGGGCACAGAGCTTGTTCTCGGGCCATGCCAACTAAGCGTGGTGTCAGGGGAACCCACCGACTCCTGGCTGGGGGTTTCTGATGTGTATATATACACTCACCTAAAGAATTATTAGGAACACCATACTAATACGGTGTTGGACCCCCTTTTGCCTTCAGAACTGCCTTAATTCTACGTGGCATTGATTCAACAAGGTGCTGATAGCATTCTTTAGAAATGTTGGCCCATATTGATAGGATAGCATCTTGCAGTTGATGGAGATTTGAGGGATGCACATCCAGGGCACGAAGCTCCCGTTCCACCACATCCCAAAGATGCTCTATTGGGTTGAGATCTGGTGACTGTGGGGGCCATTTTAGTACAGTGAACTCATTGTCATGCTCAAGAAACCAATTTGAAATGATTCAAGCTTTGTGACATGGTGCATTATCCTGCTGGAAGTAGCCATCAGAGGATGGGTAAATGGTGGTCATGAAGGGATGGACATGGTTAGAAACAATGCTCAGGTAGCCCGTGGCATTTAAACGATGGTCAATTGGCACTAAGGGGCCTAAAGTGTGCCCAGAAAACATCTCCCACACCATTACACCACCACCACCAGCCTGCACAGTGGTAACAAGGCATGATGGATACATGTTCTCATTCTGTTTACGCCAAATTCAGACTCTACCATTTGAATGTCTCAACAGAAATCGAGACTCATCAGACCAGGCAACATTTTTACAGTCTTCAACAGTCCAATTTTGGTGAGCTCATGCAAATTGTAGCCTCTTTTTCCTATTTGTAGTGGAGATGAACGGTACCCGGTGGGGTCTTCTGCTGTTGTAGCCCACCTTTCTTTCCCATTCTGACATTCAGTTTGGAGTTCAAGAGATTGTCTTGACCAGGACCACAACCCTACATGCATTGAAGCAACTGCCATGTGATTAGTTGACTAGATAATCGCATTAATGAGAAATAGAACAGGTGTTCCTAATAATTCTTTAGGTGAGTGTAAATATATATATATATATATACAGGTCCTTCTAAAAAATTTGCATATTGTGATAAAGTTCATTATTTTCTGTAATGTACTGATAAACATTAGACTTTCATATATTTTAGATTCATTACACACCAACTGAAGTAGTTCAAGCCTTTTATTGTTTTAATATTGATGATTTTGGCATACAGCTCATGAAAACCCAAAATTCCTATCTAAAAAAATTAGCATATCATGAAAAGGTTCTCTAAACGAGCTATTAGCCTAATCATCTGAATCAACTAATTAACTCTAAACACCTGCAAAAGATTCCTGAGGCTTTTAAAAACTCCCAGCCTGGTTCATTACTCAAAACCGCAATCATGGGTAAGACTGCCGACCTGACTGCTGTCCAGAAGGCCATCATTGACACCCTCAAGCAAGAGGGTAAGACACAGAAAGAAATTTCTGAACGAATAGGCTGTTCCCAGAGTGCTGTATCAAGGCACCTCAGTGGGAAGTCTGTGGGAAGGAAAAAGTGTGGCAGAAAACGCTGCACAACGAGAAGAGGTGACCGGACCCTGAGGAAGATTGTGGAGAAGGACCGATTCCAGACCTTGGGGGACCTGCGGAAGCAGTGGACTGAGTCTGGAGTAGAAACATCCAGAGCCACCGTGTACAGGTGTGTGCAGGAAATGGGCTACAGGTGCCGCATTCCCCAGGTCAAGCCACTTTTGAACCAGAAACAGCGGTAGAAGTGCCTGACCTGGGCTACAGAGAAGCAGCACTGGACTGTTGCTCAGTGGTCCAAAGTACTTTTTTCGGATGAAAGCAAATTTTGCATGTCATTCGGAAATCAAGGTGCCAGAGTCTGGAGGAAGACTGGGAAGAGGGAAATGCCAAAATGCCTGAAGTCCAGTGTCAAGAACCCACAGTCAATGATGGTCTGGGGTGCCATGTCAGCTGCTGGTGTTGGTCCACTGTGTTTTATCAAGGGGCAGGGTCAATGCAGCTAGCTATCAGGAGATTTTGGAGCACTTCATGCTTCCACTGCTGAAAAGCTTTATGGAGATGAAGATTTCATTTTTCAGCACGACCTGGCACCTGCTCACAGTGCCAAAACCACTGGTAAATGGTTTACTGACCATGGTATTACTGTGCTCAATTGGCCTGCCAACTCTCCTGACCTGAACCCCATAGAGAATCTGTGAGATATTGGGAAGAGAAAGTTGAGAGACGCAAGACCCAACACTCTGGATGAGCTTAAGGCCGCTATCGAAGCATCCTGGGCCTCCATAACACCTCAGCAGTGCCACAGGCTGATTGCCTCCATGCCACGCCGCATTGAAGCAGTCATTTCTGCAAAAGGATTCCCGACCAAGTATTGAGTGCATAACTGAACATAATTATTTGAAGGTTGACTTTTTTTGTATTAAAAACACTTTTCTTTTATTGGTCGGATGGAATATGCTAATGTTTTGAGATAGGAAATTTGGGTTTTTATGAGCTGTATACCAAAATCATCAATATTAAAACAATAAAAGGCTTGAACTACTTCAGTTGGTGTGTAATGAATCTAAAATATATGAAAGTCTAATGTTTATCAGTACATTACAGAAAATAATGAACTTTATCACAATATGCTAATTTTTTTAGAAGGACCTGTATATATATATATATATATATATATATATATATATATAAAATCACAAATATTGCAGCAGCACAGTCAGACGTTGTGCACTGGGTGCAATTCCTCACAGAGGCTGGCCCCTCCTCCAAGATATATACTGACGAGGCAGCACTTCCAGCTTTCGGTGACAGGGTGAAGACCCCAAAACAACTTTAATCCAGCAACGTTTCGGCCTACTCAATGAGGCCTTTATCAAGCTACATAGCAGTGCATATAACAAGGTATATATACCCACAATTCATTACAAACCAATTACAATCAGTGATTACACATGTCATCAATCAGGTCACATGATCTCTCACTACATCATCACGTGACATTTGTGCGTGGTAAACATTTACAAATGAATCATACAAAAGGTATGAAAATTACAAATAGTGATCATCCATAATTACAATGAATATGTGCATTCCAATTATTATATGTACGTAAATCTATCTAGAGTTTATGTCCATTGCGTCCATAACTTCAAAGTGTACATAAAGTGAATATGTGCTCAGTGCATAAAGAGTTCAAATCTTTTATCCATGATGCAGCTGCATCATATCTACACTTAAAAACAACATGATTGAGCTCACCGTCCATGGGCCCATAGAACCAGCCAGCGTTGGCGTCCCCCAGTCTGCATTGCGCATGCTCCGGGTCAGACGTCACTGGTCCCGCCCCCGACGTCGCCGCGCACCTGTGTGCCTGCTCCATGGACCGCAGCGTCATCCAATGGAGCGCATCGCAGGAGCAACAGCACAGAGGGGAGGAGGGCCAGGTCATGTGACACTGCAAATGTCACGCAGCATCAGGGGGCGTGTTCAGTGTCCAAGGAGATGTGAGATACATATCTCTATGAGGGCGATCTCGGAAGTGCCAGAATGGATAATGGTGCATAACAATACATGTCACAATACATCTACAACCTCAATGTGTGGAGGGCGAACGGGGGGGAAGCTAGCAATCTAACTCGGCCAAATGGCCAGAGGCGATCACATCTTCCCCACCGGGTCCCCACTGCAGTATTCTTTCTATGTGTGCAATTACAATGGGACAAACCCTTCCCATCTATCTGCACCGCAAACGGTAATATCAGTGCATATCCACTCACTACCCGGTTTGTGGCAAGTGTAATATCACATATCAACCCATAATGTTCACTACTTGTAAAATATCTTGTCGAGGTCAGTAGACATATTGCGCATCAATTCGCCCACTTGGACACATATCCGCCACCGCCCATCAAATCTCCTCATTGTGGTCACTTCATTCACTGGCGTGTTCCGGGGTCAATAGGCGGCTCCATCCATGAAATAGATAAAGGGTCATTGGGTTTGTCCAAAAGTTTATCTGAAATAAATGAAAGTAGTATCAACATACAAACGATGTGATAGATTCAAAAGAGAACAAGCACTGTTACAGATTCCCCACACTCAACAGGATGAACGAGGCCCCCCATATGTCTGGCAGGCTGACCGCACATCCACTATCCACATAGTTCCCATCTACATTCTGCATTGAGGCCATCAGGCTTCAATGTGTGTAACCTATGTATCCACATAATCTCACGTTGTTTGAGGAGCTTTTCCCTGTTCCCTCCCCTTTTCAGTGGGGGGATATGATCTATCACCCTAAATTTGAGGTCCTTCTCTAGGTGCCAGCGTCAAAACCCTTTATCCTGGGGGCACCAAAAAAAATTCCATGGCACTCCTGAACATATCTTCAGGAGTGCCATGGAATTTCTTCTTATACATATATAACAGATTTTGGTGCTTCTGTGCAGACACTGCATATAAGAAATTACTTCAGTTAAAAAAAATCTGAACACTATCTAAAAATGTACTTTGATAGATAAGCTTCTAACTACTATTACCACTTAATAAAAAGGCACAGATGAAAAAAAAAATACCTGTGCTAAAAAACTGAGTGTACGTGCTGATCAGCGATATACGGACTGATCAGCGCTTGGCGTTCACTGCTTGCACGCACAAAAAGTAGTTCAGAGCAGGTAAAAAAAAAGGGACCAAAAAAGTCACAAATAAAAAAAAAATCACTGCAGCAGTTCCAGATGTTCTGCTTTTCACAGAAATGCAGTGGATACTGTGTTGATGTACCTGAAGTACCAGCAAGTCGATTCACAGCACAGAGGGTAACAGATCCTCTCTGCATGAAGTTGCCAGCTAGAATGGCGGCATGCAGAAGGATTCTCCTTGTGCTCTCTGATGCTATAGTGCTACCATTGGCTGGAGCATTGTTCCAGCCAATCGCAGCGCTGGCAGGGGATGCCAAACACTGGTGGCCTTAGCACAGGGGAGACAGGTGCTGACTCGATCAGCATCAGTCACCTCCGTATGACCCCCCTTCAGCTTCATAAATGGTTAAAAAAAACAGCTGGAGCTGCAATGAGCCGATCTACAGAAACCAGCCAAAATACCACCCTCAGCCCTTAGTCAAGATGGCTGACAAAAATGAAGTGGTCTCCTTCGACTTTCGACTGTCCGGAAGGAATCATTTGTTACATCAGGACATGTAAACCAGCCTTTAGTCACTTATTTAACTTATTTAACTCATTACTACATTTTCTCTTATATCAGCGTAGTCCCCCCTTTTTTCTCTGAACAACTGCGCAGACTCGAAAACAAAATGTGTGTGTATTCGTACCGATTCATACTAAGCGTAGATTCTGGGAGAGGCTGGTGACCATAAATATTGGGACATCGACACAATTCTAACATTTCTGGCTCTATACACCACCACAATGGATTTGAAATGAAACGAACAAGATGTACTTTAACAGCAGCTTTAATTTGAGGGTATTTACATTCAAATCAGGCAAACTGTGTAGGAATTGCATATGTGCCTCCCACTTGTTAAGGGACCAAAAGTAATGGGACAATTGGCTTCTCAGCTGTTCCATGGCCAGGTTTGTGTTATTCCCTCATTATCCCAATTACAATGAGCAGATAAAAGGTCCAGAGTTCATTTCAAGTGTGCTATTTGCATTTGGAATCTGTTGCTATGAACTCTCAATATGAGATCCAAAGAGCTGTCACTATCACTGAAGAGCAAGCCATCATTAGCCCGAAAAAAATAAAATAACATCAGAGAGATAGCAAAAACATTAGGCGTGGCCAAAACAACTGTTTGGAACATTCTTGAAAAGGAGGAACGCATCGGTGAGCTCAGTAACACCAAAAGACCCGGAAGACCACAGAAAACAACTGTGGTGGATGACCGAAGAATTCTCTCTCTGGTGAAGAAAACACCCTTCACAACAGTTGGCCAGATCAAGAACACTCTCCAGGAGGTAGGTGTATGTGTGTCAAAGTCAACAATCAAGAGAAGACTTCACCAGAGTGAATACAGAGGGTTCACCACAAGATGTAAACCATTGGTGAGCCTCAAAAACAGGAAGGCCAGATTAGAGTTTGCCAAACAATATCTAAAAAAGCCTTCACAGTTCTGGAACAACATCCTATGGACAGATGAGACCAAGATCAACTTGTACCAGAGTGATGAGAAGAGAAGAGTATGGAGAAGGAAAGGAACTGCTCATGATCCTAAGCATACCACCTCATCAGTGAAGCATGGTGGTGGTAGTACCATGGCATGGGCATGTATGGCCAATGGAACTGGTTCTCTTGTATTTATTGATGATGTGACTGCTGACAAAAGCAGCAGGATGAATTCTGAAGTGTTTCGGGCAATATTATCTGCTCATATTCAGCCAAATGCTTTAGAACTCATTGGACTGCTCTTCACAGTGCAGATGGACAATGACTAGAGTTGAGCGAACACCTGGATGTTCGGGTTCGAGAAGTTTGGCCGAACTTCCCGGAAATGTTCGGTTCGGGATCCGAACCCGACCCGACCCGAACTTCGTCCCGAACCTGAACCCCAAAAAGGCTGTAAAACAGCCCAGGAAAGGGCTAGAGGGCTGCAAAAGGCAGCAACATGTAGGTAAATCCCCTGCAAACAAATGTGGATAGGGAAATGAATTAAAATAAAAATAAAATAAAAAAAGTTAACCAATATCAGTTGGAGAGAGGTCCCATAGCAGAGATTCCGGCTTCACGTCACCCACCACTGTAACAGTCCATTGTCATATATTTATGCCCCTGCACCCAGGCAGAGGAGAGAGGTGCCATAACAGAGAATCTGGCTTCATGTCAGCAGAGAATCAGTCTTCATGTCATAGCAGAGAATCAGGCTTCACGTCAGCCAAAACTGGAACAGTCCATTGTCAGATATTTAGGCCCAGGCACCCAGGCAGGGGAGAGAGGTCCCGTAACAGAGAATCTGTCTTCATGTCAGCAGAGAATCAGTCTTCATGTCATAGCAGAGAATCATGCTTCACGTCACCCAACACTGGAACAGTCCATTGTCAGATATTTAGGCCCAGGCACCCAGGCAGGGGAGAGAGGTCCCGTAACAGAGAATCAGTCTTCGTGTCATAGCAGAGAATCATGCTTTACGTCACCCAACACTGGAACAGTCCATTGTCAGATATTTAGGCCCAGGCACCCAGGCAGAGGAGAGAGGTCCCGTAACAGAATCTGGCTTCATGTCAGCAGAGAATCAGTCTTCATGTCATAGCAGAGAATCATGCTTTACGTCACCCAACACTGGAACAGTCCATTGTCAGATATTTAGGCCCAGGCACCCAGGCAGAGGAGAGAGGTCCCGTAACAGAGATTCTGGCTTCATGTCAGCAGAGAATCAGTCTTCATGTCATAGCAGAGAATCAGGCTTCCCGTCACCCAACATTGGAACAGTCCATTGTCATATATTTAGGCCCCGGCACCCAGACAGAGGAGAGGCTCATTCAACTTTGGGTTGCCCCGCAATATAATGGTAAAATGAAAATAAAAATAGGATTGAATGAGGAAGTGCCCTGGAGTACAATAATATATGGTTAAGGGGAGGTAGTTAATGTCTAATCTACACAAGGGTTGGACAGGTCCTGTGGGATCCATGCCTGGTTCATTTTTATGAACGTTAGCTTGTCCACATTGGCTGTAGACAGGCGGCTGCGTTTGTCTGTAATGACGCCCCCTGCCGCGCTGAATACACGTCCAGACAAAACGCTGGCTGCCGGGCAGGCCAGCACCTCCAAGGCATAAAAGGCTAGCTCTGTCCACGTGGACAATTTAGAGACCCAGAAGTTAAATGGGGCCGAACCATCAGTCAGTACGTGGAGGGGTGTGCACACATACTGTTCCACCATGTTAGTGAAATGTTGCCTCCTGCTAACACGTTGCGTATCAGGTGGTGGTGCAGTTAGCTGTGGCGTGTTGACAAAACTTTTCCACATCTCTGCCATGCTAACCCTGCCCTCAGAGGAGCTGGCTGTGACACAGCTGCCTTGACGACCTATTGCTCCTCCTCTGCCTTGGCCTTGGGCTTCCACTTGTTCCCCTGTGACATTTGGGAATGCTCTCAGTAGCGCGTCTACCAACGTGCACTTGTACTCATGCATCTTCCTATCACGCTCCAGTGCAGGAAGTAAGGTGGGCACATTGTCTTTGTACCGTGAATCCAGCAGGGTGGCAACCCAGTAGTCCGCACATGTTAAAAAGTGGGCAACTCTGCTGTTGTTGCGCAGGCACTGCAGCATGTAGTCGCTCATGTGTGCCAGGCTGCCCAGAGGTAAGAACAAGCTGTCCTCTGTGGGAGGCGTATCGTCATCGTCCTGCGTTTCCCCCCAGCCACGCACCAGTGATGGACCCGAGCTGCCTTGGGTGCCACCCCGCTGTGACCATGCTTCATCCTCATCCTCCTCCACCTCCTCCTCATCCTCGTCCTCCAGTAGTGGGCCCTGGCTGGCCACATTTGTACCTGACCTCTGCTGTTGCAAAAAACCTCCCTCTGAGTCACTTCGAAGAGACTGGCCTGAAAGTGCTAAAAATGACCCCTCTTCCTCCTCCTCCTCCTGGGCCACCTCCTCTTCCATCATCGCCCTAAGTATTTTCTCAAGGAGACATAGAAGTGGTATTGTAACGCTGATAACGGCGTCATCGCCGCTGGCCATGTTGGTGAAGTACTCAAAACAGCGCAACAGGGCACACAGGTCTCGCATGGAGGCCCAGTCATTGGTGGTGAAGTGGTGCTGTTCCGCAGTGCGACTGACCCGTGCGTGCTGCAGCTGAAACTCCATTATGGCCTGATGCTGCTCGCACAGTCTGTCCAGCATGTGCAAGGTGGAGTTCCACCTGGTGGGCACGTCGCATATGAGGCGGTGAGCGGGAAGGCCGAAGTTACGCTGTAGAGCAGACAGGCGAGCAGCGGCAGGATGTGAACGCCGGAAGCGCGAACAGACGGCCCGCACTTTATGCAGCAGCTCTGACATGTCAGGGTAGTTGTGAATGAACTTCTGCACCACCAAACTCAGCACATGCGCCAGGCAAGGGATGTGCGTCAAATCGGCTAGTCCCAGAGCTGCAATGAGATTTCGCCCATTATCGCACACCACCAGGCCGGGCTTGAGGCTCACCGGCAGCAACCACTCGTCAGTCTGTTGTTCTATACCCCGCCACAACTCCTGTGCGGTGTGGGGCCTGTCCCCCAAACATATGAGTTTCAGAATGGCCTACTGACGTTTACTCTGGGCTGTGCTGAAGTTGGTGGTAAAGGTGTGTGGCTGACTGGATGAGCAGGTGGAAGAAGAGGAGGAGGAAGCCAAGTAGGAGGAGGAGGCAACAGGAGGAAAAGAATGTTGCTGTCACGGCTGTTTAAGGGTAACAAGAGCATACACAGTAAAAAGAGCTACTGACCGGACCCAAACTAGGGAAGAGAAAGGGTGACCCCTGTCAGACCCTCAACACTCTCCCTATGCTGCTAAAGCACATGCCCGGATCCATGTGGTGGAGCGAGGCATGCCCGCGTGCCTAAGACTGATGAGCCCTGTAACCCCTACAATAGTGGAAGGGGCACGGCCACCGATGCCCTGCTCAGAATATGGAGGGAACCGTGGCCACCTCAGATCCAGTCAGAAAATCACCAGGTACACAACAATGTCTGCACACTTAGCTGATGGAGCTGCAGCCGCAGAGAAGACGGATCCAAGGGCCGCTGGCAATATCCGGAGTGCTTGCAGCAACAGAACACAGGTCCAGAGAACTAATAGCTTAACAAGTGAAGATACTCAAGGCAGAGCTACAACTGAAAAGAGAAATATAATCCACACCCTGCAATAGGAGGAGGGGTGATTTAAAGGCAGGGAAATCAAACGCAGGAGGAACAGCTGGGAGTAAAGATCTCATCACAGGGGCGGAGAAACAGAACAGTGAGAACACCTCCAAACTCTAAGTGACATCATCACAGGGGTGGAGACACAGAGCTGTGAGAACGTCTCAAAGCTCTGGTAGTGACAGTTGCCCTGCGATCCTTGGCGGCGGAAGGACGTGCGCCAAACAGCTCTCCACCTGGGGCCCAGCCGCCACTACATTTACCAATTGTGCAGTTAGCTAGATATAGCGTCCCTGTCCGTGCTTACTGGTCCACGTATCTGTGGTTAGGTGGACCTTGCCACAGATTGCGTTGCGCAGTGCACACTTGATTTTATCGGATACTTGGTTGTGCAGGGAAGGCACGGCTCTCTTGGAGAATTAGTGGCGGCTGGGAACAACATACTGTGGGACAGCAAGCAACATGAGCTGTTTGAAGCCTAAATGACAGCATTTCATAGGCCAGTAGTTTAGAAATGCTGGCATTCAGGGCCAGGGATCGAGGGTGGCTAGGTGGGAATTTACGCTTTCTCTCAAATGTTTGTGAGATGGAGAGCTGAACGCTGCCGTGTGACATGGTTGAGATGCTTGGTGACGGAGGTGGTGGTGTTGGTGATACATCCCCTGTTTGCTGGGCGGCAGGTGCCAACATTCCTCCAGAGGCGGAGGAAGAGGCCGAGGTGGCAGCAGCAGAAGAGGCCAAGGCAGCAGCAGCAGGAGAGGTAGCAGGGGGAGCCTGAGTGACTTCCTTGTTTTTAAAGTATTTACTCCACTGCAGTTCATGCTTTGCATGCAGGTGCCTGGTCATGCAGGTTGTGCTAAGGTTCAGAACGTTAATGCCTCGCTTCAGGCTCTGATGGCACAGCGTGCAAACCACTCGGGTCTTGTCGTCAGCACATTGTTTGAAGAAGTGCCATGCCAGGGAACTCCTTGAAGCTGCCTTTGGGGTGCTCGGTCCCAGATGGCGGCAGTCAGTAGCAGGCTGTTGTTCTGCTTTTGCCCACTGCTCCCTCTTTTGCTACGCTGTTGGCTCGGTCTCACCACTGCCTCTTCCTCCGAACTGTGAAAGTCAGTGGCACGACCTTCATTCCATGTGGGGTCTAGGACCTCATCGTCCCCTGCATCGTCTTCCACCCAGTCTTGATCCCTGACCTTCTGTTCAGTCTGCATACTGCACAAAGACGCAGCAGTTGGCACCTGTGTTTCGTCATCATCAGAGAAGTGCTGAGGTGGTATTCCCATGTCCGCATCATCAGGAAACATAAGTGGTTGTGTGTTAGTGCATTCTATGTCTTCCACCGCTGGGGAAGGACTAGGTGGATGCCCTTGGAAAACCCTGCCAGCGGAGTCTTCAAACAGCATAAGAGACTGCTGCATAACTTGAGGCTCAGACAGTTTCCCTGGTATGCATGGGGGTGATGTGACAGACTGATGGGCTTGGTTTTCAGGCGCCATCTGTGCGCTTTCTTCAGAAGACTGGGTGGGAGATAATGTGAACGTGCTGGATCCACTGTCGGCCACCCAATTGACTAATGCCTGTACCTGCTCAGGCCTTACCATCCTTAGAACTGCATTGGGCCACACCAAATATCACTGTAAATTCTGGCGGCTACTGGGACCTGAGGTAGTAGGTACACTAGGACGTGTGGCTGTGGCAGAATGGCCACGTCCTCTCCCAGCACCAGAGGGTCCACTAACACCACCATGACCATGTCCGCGTCCCTTACTAGATGTTTTCCTCATTGTTACCGTTCACCACAATAAGAAAAATATTATTTGGCCCAATGTATTGAATTCAAATTCAGGCCTTTTTTTTCACAGACACCTAACACTATCTGGCTATCTATTTAGGTACCGTATTACACTAATAAAGGCACAGCAGTAACAACAGATTTAGCTGAATATAAATTTGAGGCCTATTATTTAGGCGCTGGGTGACAGGTATACGTTTACACACAGAATTAGACTTGGAATTGCACAGTAGCGTGTGTGTGAAGTTATTGAGAATGACACTATCTGCACCTTGAATCTAATATACCCTTTTAGGGATAGATTTAAAGTAGGCCTGATACAGTAGAAACCACTAATTTAGAGAATTGCTAAATTGGGAATTGTATTTCAACCCAGAACAAAAACTGTGCTTTGACGGACACTAAATAACTTGACCAGCCACAGCAATAACCACAGATTTAGATGAATATAAATTTGAGGCCTATTATTTAGGTGCTGGGTGACAGGTATACGTTTACACACAGAATTAGACTTGGAATTGCACAGTAGCGTGTGTGTGAAGTTATTGAAAATGACCCTATCTGCACCTTGAATCTAATATACCCTTTTAGGGATAGATTTAAAGTAGGCCTGTTACAGCAGAAACCACTAATTTAGAGAATTGCTAAATTGGGAATTGTATTTCAACCCAGAAAAAAAACTGTGCTTTGACAGACACTAAATAACTTGACCAGCCACAGCAATAACCACAGATTTAGCTGAATATAAATTTGAGGCCTATTATTTAGGCGCTGGGTGACAGGTATACGTTTACACACAGAATTAGACTTGGAATTACACAGTAGCGTGTGTGTGAAGTTATTGAGAATGACACTATCTGCACCTTGAATCTAATATACCCTTTTAGGGATAGATTTAAAGTAGGCCTGATACAGCAGAAACCACTAATTTAGAGAATTGCTAAATTGGGAATTGTATTTCAACCCAGAACAAAAACTGTGCTTTGACGGACACTAAATAACTTGACCAGCCACAGCAATAACCACAGATTTAGATGAATATAAATTTGAGGCCTATTATTTAGGCGCTGGGTGACAGGTATACGTTTACACACAGAATTAGACTTGGAATTGCACAGTAGCGTGTGTGTGAAGTTATTGAGAATGATCCTATCTGCACCTTGAATCTAATATACCCTTTTAGGGATAGATTTAAAGTAGGCCCGATACAGCAGAAACCACTAATTTAGAGAATTGCTAAATTGGGAATTGTATTTCAACCCAGAACAAAAACTGTGCTTTGACGGACACTAAATAACTTGACCAGCCACAGCAATAACCACAGATTTAGATGAATATAAATTTGAGGCCTATTATTTAGGCGCTGGGAGACAGGTATACGTTTACACACAGAATTAGACTTGGAATTACACAGTAGCGTGTGTGTGAAGTTATTGAGAATGACCCTATCTGCACCTTGAATCTAATATACCCTTTTAGGGATAGATTTAAAGTAGGCCTGATACAGCAGAAACCACTAATTTAGAGAATTGCTAAATTGGGAATTGTATTTCAACCCAGAACAAAAACTGTGCTTTGATGGACACTAAACAACTTGACCAGCCACAGCAATAACCACAGATTTAGATGAATATAAATTTGAGGCCTATTATTTAGGCGCTGGGTGACAGGTATACGTTTACACACAGAATTAGACTTGGAATTGCACAGTAGCGTGTGTGTGAAGTTATTGAGAATGACCCTATCTGCACCTTGAATCTTATATACCCTTTTAATGAATAGATTTAAAGTAGCCCTGATACAGCAGAAACCACTAATTTAGGAAATTGCTAAGTTGGGAATTGTATTTCAACCCTGAACAAAAATATATCCTTTACCAGACAGCAGACAGTATTACAATTGTTTGGCCACAGCTGAAACACCAGCTTTAGGGTACTGCTATTTTGGCAATTGTATTTCACCCCTCAATAAAATAGCAAGCACAGCCAAGCCCCTGATGTAGGATATAGCCAAAAAATAACCACACTATTGATGGTTAAATGCACTTGGTGACAGCTTGCCCCTGATGTAGGATATAGCCAAAAAATAACCACACTATTGATGGTTAAATGCACTTGGTGTGACAGCTTCACCCTGATGTAGGATATAGCCAAAAAACAACCACACTATTGAGGGTTAAATGCACTTTGTGACAGCTTGCCCCTGATGTAGTATATGGCCAAAAAATAACCACACTATTGATGGTTAAATGTACTTGGTGGCAGCTTGTGCTGGTGCACCAGAAGATACAAAATTACTGCCAATAACTCCAGAAAAAAGTGACTGAAAAACGCTCTGGGCAGCCTAAAAAGAGAGAGCAATTGAATAGCAGCAGTTCAATGATCCACAGCTGTAGATCGATCACTGAATTAAGTCTTTTGGAGGACTTAATCACTGCCTAATCTCACCCTAACAACGCAACTGCAACCTCTCCCTTCACTGATCAGAGCAGAGTGACGTGCGGCGCTACGTGACTCCAGCTTAAATAGAGGCTGGGTCACATGCTGCACTGGCCAATCACAGCCATGCCAATAGTAGGCATGGCTGTGACGGCCTCTTGGGGCAAGTAGTATGACGCTTGTTGATTGACTGCTTTGCAGCCTTTCAAAAAGCGCCAAGAAAGTGACGAACACCGAACCCGAACCCGGACTTTTACGAAAATGTTCGGTTTCGGTACGAACTATACAGTTCGGGTTCGCTCATCCCTAACAATGACCCAAAGCATACTGCAAAAGCAACCAAAGAGTTTTTTAAGGGACAGAAGTGGAATGTTATGCAATGGCCAAGTCAATCACCTAACCCGAATCCGATTGAGCCATGCGTTTCATTTGCTGAAGGGAAAATGCCCCAAGAACAAGCAGGAACTGAAGACAGTTGCAGTAGAGATCTGGCAGAGCATCACCAGGGATGAAACCCAGTGTCTGGTGATGTCTATGCGTTCCAGACTTCAGGCTGTAATTGACTGCAAAGGATTTGCAACCAAGTATTAAAAAGTGAAAGTTTGATTAATGATTATGATTCTGTCCCATTACTTTTGGTCCCTTAACAAGAGGGAGGCACATATGCAAACTGTTGTAATTCCTACACTGTTCACCTGCTTTGAATGTAAATACCCTCAAATTAAAGCTGATAGTCTGAAGTTAAAGCACATCTTGTTCGTTTCATTTCAAATCCATTGTGGTGGTGTATAGAGCCAAAAATGTTTGAATTGTGTTGATGTTCCAATATTTATGGACCTGACTGCATATATATATATATATATATATATATATATACTTATATGTGTGGGATATGAACATGTGGAGTCACTGTGGGTAGAGATACATGGGGCTAAAAACAATAATAAATTACTAATAGGAGTTTACTATAAACCACCTAATATACCAGAGTCCACAGAAAATCTACTACTAAATGAGATAGACAAGGCGGCAAATCATAATGAGGTGGTTATTTTGGGGGACTTCAAATACCCAGATATAGACTGGGAAACTGAAACTTGTATATCTCATAAAGGAAACATGTTCTTGGCAATAATCAAAGACAATTACCTCTCCCAACTGGTTCAGGACCCGACTAGAGGGACGGCCATACTGGACTTAGTATTAACCAATAGACCTGACAGAACAACAGACGTGTAGGTTGGGGGACACCTGGGAAATAGTGACCATGAAGTAATAACCTTCTAATTATCATTCAAAAGAGCGTTTCTACAGGGAGGAACAAAAATAGCAAACTTCATATAGCTAAATTCAGCCAACTAAGAGAGGCCATAGGCCTAACTAAATGGGATAAAGTCCTCACAAATAAAAATACAACCACAAAATGAGAGGTGCATACCGTACATACCGTATGGGAATAAAAGGTTAAGGAACAAGAGGAAACCAATGTGGATAAATAGAATTGTAAAGAAAGCAATAAATGACAAAAATAAAGCATTTAAATCACTAAAACAGGAGGGTAGCACAGAAGCACTGAAAAACTATAAGGAAAAAAATAGAACATGTAAAAAACAAATAAAAGCGGCCAAACTAGAGGCCGAGAGATTAATTGCCAAAGAGAGTAAAACTAACCCTAAAATGTTCTTCAATTATATAAATGTTAAAAAGTATAAATCTGAAGGTGTCGACCCTTTAGAGAGTAGTGAGGGGGGAGTCGCAGAGAGCGACGAGGAGAAAGCAAAGCTGTTAAATATTTTTTTCTCCAATGAATAACACCATATCAGCATGGCTTCGTGAGGGATCGGTCATGTCAAACAAATTTAATCAGTTTCTATGAGGAGGTAAGTTCTAGACTTGACAGCGGCGAATCAATGGATGTCGTGTATCTGGACTTCTCCAAAGCGTTTGACACTGTACCACATAAAAGGTTAGTATATCAAATGAGAATGCTCGGACTGGGAGAAAACGTCTGTAAGTGGGTAAGTAACTGGCTCAATGATAGAAAACAGAGGGTGGTTATTAACGGTACATACTCAGATTGGGTCACTGTCACTAGTGGAGTACCTCAGGGGTCAGTATTGGGCCCTATTCGCTTCAATATATTTATTAATGATCTTGTAGAAGGCTTGCATAGTAAAATATCAATTTTCGCAGATGACACTAAACTGTGTAAAGTAATTAACATTGAAGAGGACAGTATACTACTACAGAGGGATCTGGATAGATTGGAGGCTTGGGCAGATAAGTGGCAGATAAGGTTTAACACTGACAAATGTAGAGTTATGCACACGGGAAGGAATAATGCAAGTCACCCGTGCATACTAAATGGTAAGACACTCGGTAACACTGACATGGAAAAGGATCTGGGAATTTTAATAAACAGCAAACTAAGCTGCAAAAAACAGTGTCAGGCAGCTGCTGCCAAGGCCAATAAGATAATGGGTTGCATCAAAAGGGGCATAGATGCCCGTGATGAGCACATAGTCCTACCACTTTACAAATCATTATTCAGACCACACACGGAGTACTGTGTACAGTTCAAGGCAGACATAGCAGAGCTGGAGAGGGTCCAGAGAAGGGCAACTAAAGTAATAACTGTAATGGGGCAACTACAGTAACCTGAAAGATTATCAAAATTAGGGGTATAGAAAAAAGAAGACTGAGGAGAGATCTAATTACTATGTATAAATATATCAGGGGTCAGTACAGAGATCTATCCCATCATCTGTTTATCCCCAGGACTGTGACTGTGACGAGGGGACATCCTCTGCGTCTAGAGGAAAGAAGGTTTGTACACAAACATAGAAGAGGATTCTTTACGGTAAGAGCAGTGAGACTGTGATGAAACCAACCTCGCCACGGTGTTTTGGAGGGGGCTGGTTGCTAGCCTCTTGCCTCAGGATTATGGCCCATACTAACTTTAAAGAAAACAGGCCGGCCGCACAGCTTAAATCTGTCTTTGGAATTGTGTTTTATGTTATTATGCGTTCGGTTAAATTGTATGTTATGTGAGGGCACCCAGATAGCTAATATTATTGTATTCGTGTATTCTGAGTGCCATTCACCTAATGATATGCACTCAGACTTGAGCTATCTGGGGATATGTTAAATGTCTGTGTTTGCTGGGAGGGTGTGCCATTGTGTGTTTGGGTGGTGATTCCTGTCCTGTTGTCTCCACGTGTGTATTGGTGTTTTCCCTTTGTCCTGAGACATAATTGGATTGCTCCTCGGGTGTCGCCAGGCAGAGAGGAGGAAACCATGATGCATTGTGGGGATGTGTTGTGTCTGTGTATCCTGAATTTCTGCATATCTGTCCTGTGTCGCAGTCTCCATTCTGGTCCCCTAAGGGCGTGGCCACCAGATGGGGACCTGCATAAATACGGGCGGGTAGCCCTCAATAAAGTGTTCCTGTTTTATCCTTCATCATGCTGAGACTGGTGTTTGGATAACTGATCAAACTGGGGATTGCTATACGCTGAAGATTTGCTATACTCCCCTGGCATAACTACTAGCTCTTGTAAGAGCTGTTCCTGCTCTCTGGCTGTAGGAGAGGTTCACCCACTGGAGCCTGGAGCCTTGTAGTAGGTCCAGCGTGGGTGGAGGACGGTGAGGCCCCAACCAAGCTACGGCGGTTCGTGGGGTCTGCAGTGCGTACGGTGCCAAGTGGAGTGCTTGGAGTCCTCGGAAAGCACTAGGAGCATCTATCGACGGAGGTACCCGGTCGGGGTGCTAGGCGTTCCGTTACAGAGACTATGGAGCTCTCTGCCTGAGGAGGTGGTGATGGTGAGTACAATAAAGGAATTCAAGAGGGGCCTGGATGTATTTCTAAAGTGTAATAATATTACAGGATATAGCTACTAGAGAGAGATCGTTGATCCAGGGAGTTATTCTGATTGCCTGATTGGAGTTGGGAAGGAATTTTTTATTCCCCTAAAGTGAGGAAAATTGGCTTCTACCTCACAGTTTTTTTTTGCCTTCCTCTGGATCAACTTGCAGGATGACAGGCCGAACTGGATGGACAAATGTATTTTTTCGACTATGTTACTATGTGTGTGTATGTCCACCAAAAGAAATTTGGAACACAGGTACATCAGGTGTCTGGGAAGGTTTTAGACTGGGTCTCTAGCACGTACAGTTCCTGAGATATTCCGAAAAAATTCAAAAAAGGCACCATCACATGACCTACATTAGCCAATACAAGCCTGCAGGTCTTTCTCTTCATATCCCAACTGCCATACACATGGTCACATGGCCCTTATCAGCCAATGGAAGCTCGCAGGTCCTTAGTCTCCACATACAACCGAGCAATGTTTATTCACTGCTGCAGGTCAGCTTTAAAGGGGCAGGGTGCTGTGCATGACACTGTTAAGGGAGCGGAGTGCTGTGGAGGTCATAGTTAAGTGGGTAGGCTGCTGTGGAGATCAAAGTTAAGGGGATAGTCTGATATGGAGGTCAGTGTTAAGGGGCAGAGTGCTGTGGAGATCACTGTTAAGGGGGCGGGGTGTTGTGGAAATCACTGTTAAGGAGATGGGATACTGTGGAGTTCACTAATAAAGGGGCGTCCTCTGTGGAGGTCACCGTTAAACAGGCGGGCTGCTGTGGAAGTCACTGTTAAGGGGTCGGAATGCTGTGGAGGTCACTGTTAAAGGGGCAGGCACTGTAGAGGTCTCTGTTAAGGGGGCAGGAAACGGTGGCGGTCACAGTAAAGGGCTTGTCCACTAAGGAGGTCAGTGTTAAGGGGCGGGGTGCTGTAGAGGTCACTGTTAATGGGGCGGGGTCTTGTGGAGGTTACATTTTAATGGAACGGAGCTCTGTAGAGGTCACTGTTAAGGGAAGGGGTGGGTTATTGTGGAAATTACTGTTAACAAGACGGGGTACTGTGGAGGTCACAAAATAAGGGCCGGACACTGTGGAGGTCACTAGTAAAGGGGCGGACGCTGTGGATGTTACTGTTAAGTGGCGGGGCACTGTGATGGTCACTATTAAAGGGGCAGCGTACTGTGGAGGTCACTGTTAACAAGATGGGTTAATATGACACCATAAGGTCTGAATTAGCGTTAGCCACGGTGACTGGGATACTCAAAAACTGTTATCTAAACACCACAAAAAATGAATAAATTAAATTCCCATAAAAAGTACTGTATATTAACCACCTCAACTCCCCTAGCTTAAACACCCTTAATGACCAGACCACTTTTTACAATTCTGCACTACACTACTTTCACCGTTTATTGCTTAGTCATGCAATTTACAACCCAAATGAATTTTACCTCCTTTTCTTCTCACTAATAGAGCTTTCATTTGGTGGTATTTCATTCAAAATTTACCAAAATTTTAGCAAAAAATAACATTTTTCACTTTCAGTTGAAAAAAAAAAAAAAAAAAACGACATCTATATATAATTTTTTCTCTAAATTTGTTGTTCTACATGTCTTTGCTAAAAAAAAGTTAAAGTTATAGCATTTACAAACTATGGTACAAAAATGTGAATTTCCGCTTTTTGAAGCAGCTCTGACTTTCTGAGCACCTGTCATGTTTCCTGAGGTTCTACAATGCCCAGACAGTAGAAACCCCCCACAAATGACCCCATTTCGGAAAGTAGACACCCTAAGGTATTCACTGATGGGCACTTTTTATTTTTTGTCACGAGTTAGCGGAAAATGATGATTTTTATTTTTATTTTTTCCTTACAAAGTCTCATATTCCACTAACTTGTGACAAAAAATAAAAACTTGCATGAACTCACTATGCCCATCACAAAATACCTTGGGGTGTCTTCTTTCCAAAATGGGGGCACTTGTGGGGTAGTTATGCTCTTTGGAATGTGAGCCCCTTTGCCCACCTAGGCTGCAAAAAAGTGTCACACATGTGGTATCGCCGTACTCAGGAGAAGTTGGGCAATATGTTTTGGGGTGTCCTTTTACATATACCCATGCTGGGTGAGATAAATATCTCGGTCAAATGCCAACTTTGTATAAAAAAAATGGGAAAAGTTTTCTTTTGCCGAGATATTTCTCTCACGGCGATACTACATGTGTGACACTTTTTTGCAGCCTAGGTGGGCAAAGGGGCCCACATTCCAAAGAGCACCTTTAGGATTTCACAGGGCATTTTTTACACATTTTGATTTCAAACTACTTCTCACACATTAGGGCCCCTAAAATGCCAGGGCAGTATAACTAACCCACAAGTGACCCCATTTTGGAAAGAAGACACCCCAAGGTATTTCGTGATGGGCATAGTGAGTTCATGGAAGTTTTTATTTTTTGTCACATTTGACCAAGATATTTATCTCACCCAGCATGGGTATATATAAAATGACACCCTAAAACACATTGCCCAACTTCTCCTGAGTACAGTGATACCACATGTGTGACACTTTTTTGCAGCCTAGATGCGCAAAGGTGCCCAAATTCCTTTTAGGAGGGCATTTTTAGACATTTGGATCCTAGACTTCTTCTCATGCTTTAGGGCCCCTAAAATGCCAGGGCAGTATAAATACCCTACATGTGACCCCATTTTGGAAAGAAAAGACCCCAAGGTATTCAATGAGGGGCATGGCGAGTTCATCGAAAAAAAATTTTTTTGGCACAAGTTAGCGGAATTTGATTTTTCTTTTGTTTTTTCTCACAAAGTCTCCCTTTCCACTAACTTGGGACAAAAACTTCAATCTTTCATGGACTCAATATGCCCGTCAGCGAATACCTTGCGGTGTCTTCTTTCCAAAATGGGGTCATTTGTGGGGTGTTTGTACTGCCCTGGCATTTGAGGGTCTCCACAATCATTACATGTATGGCCAGCATTAGGAGTTTCTGCTATTCTCCTTATATTGAGCATACGGGTAATGAGATTTTTTTTTTTTGTTCAGCCTCTGGGCTGAAAGAAAAAGTGTACGGCACAGATTTCTTTATTCGCATCGATCAATGTGGATGAAAAAATCTCTGCCAAAAAAAAAAAAAGGAGGGGAAAGGCGTCTGCCAGGACAATAGGAGCTCTGCCTAACATCTAAACCCACTTAGCTCATATGCCCTGGCAAACCCGATTTCTCCATTCACATCAATCGATGTGGATGAATAAATCATTGCCGGGATTTATTATTATTTTTATATACAAAGTGTTTGCCAAAGCATATGAACACCGCTGCCCCCTCAGCTCATATGCCTCGGCAAACGTATCTTTTACTGCAGAGGAGAAATCTCGGCTTGCACCGCCGCATACACCAACTTTTGTGTAATCTGACAGCAGTGCAATGCTTCTGTCAGAATGCACATCAGTGCTGCAGCTAGTCGATCGGTTGGTCCACCTGAAAGGTAAAAAAAACAAAACAAAAAAGAAAAAACCAGGCCGCAACGCAATACATTTTATTAACTTTATAACAACATTTGAACGGAACATATAAACTTTATTTAACTTTTTGAACAGAACGTTAACTTTTTTGCTTACCGGTGATTTTTTTTTTTTTTTACCTTTATAGGACAAACCTCTCCTTCCCCATGGGACAATGTGCAAAGCGCAAATCGCCCAAAGATGTGGCAAAGTACATTATGCACTTTGTACCAGGTGAAAGGAGAGGTTTGCAGCAGCTGTGAGTGAAAGTGTCCTAATAGCCCTGTGTGCCTGTCCTGTGTAACGCAATCATAACGCTAAGTGTACCTGTGTGTGGTACTTCCGGAAACACTCCCCAAAGCATAGGGCAGGGTGGTCAGGGCAGTCAGGACAGAAATAGCGGGTGTCACACCTTATTCCACTCCTGCTACAGACACGACATCTTTTTCGGAGTTGGGTTGAGGTACCAGCAACAACATTGGGGAAATGTCGCTCGTGTAGACGGCTCACTACACTGGTGGTTGGGGCCACGGAACCTCCTGGATACAGGAGGTTCTCGATGATCTCTTCCTGAAATTTGAGGAAGGATCCTGTTCTCCCAGCCTTACTATAGAGAATAAAACTATTAAATACAGCCAATTGAATCAAATATACAGACACCTTCTTATACCAGCGTCTGGTGTGTTGGGACACTAAATAAGGAGCCAACATCTGGTCATTAAAGTCCACCCCTCCCATGTGAAGGTTATAGTCGTGGACTGAGAGGGGCTTTTCAATGACACTGGTTGCTCGTTCTATTTGCATTGTCGTGTCTGCGTGAATGGAGGATAGCATGTAAACGTCAAGCTTGTCTCTCCATTTCACCGCGAGCAGTTCTTCGTTACACAAGGCAGCCCTCTCCCCCCTTGCAAGACGGGTGGTAACGAGCCATTGGGGGAAGCCCTGGCGACTAGGTCGCGCGGTGCCACAGCAGCCAATCTGTTCTAGGAACAAATGCCTGAAGAGGGGCACACTTGTGTAGAAATTGTCCACATAAAGATGGTACCCCTTGCCAAATTAGGGTGACACCAAGTCCCAGACTGTCTTCCCACTGCTCCCCAGGTAGTCAGGGCAACCGACCGTATCCAGGGTCTGATCTTTACCCTCATAGATCCGAAATTTGTGGGTATAGCCTGTGGCCTTTTCACAGAGCTTATACAATTTGACCCCATATTGGGCGCGCTTGCTTGGGATGTATTGTTTGAAGCCAAGGCACCCGGTAAAAGGTATAAGGGACTCGTATACGCAGATGTTTTGCTCAGGGGTATACAAATCTGCAAATTTGTTGTTGAAGTGGTCTATGAGGGGCCGAATTTTGTGGAGCCGGTCAAAAGCTGGGTGGCCTCTGGTACGGGAGGTGGTGTTGTCGCTAAAGGGCAGGAAACGCAGGATGGCATCAAATCGTGCCCTGACATGGCAGCAGAGAACATGGGCATGTGATGAATTGTGTTTGTGGACCAATATGACCGCAATTCATGCTTTTTGGTTTAGACCCATGTTGAGGAGAAGGCCCAGAAAAAAAATTAATTCGGAAACTTGGACGGGAAAGGCTGGGCATAATAGCTTCCCGGGTTGGCGGCTATAAATTGAGTGGCATACCGATTTGTTTCTGCCACGACTATGTCCAAGAGCTCCGCAGTCAAGAACAGCTCAAAAAATCCCAGTGCCGAACCGATCTGAGCTGTCTCAACCCAAACTCCAGACTGGGTGGTGAAAGGGGGAACTAATGGTGTGGCTGAAGTTGGGGACTGCCAATCAGGGTTTGCCAGCACCTCAGGGACTCTAGGGGCTCTACGGGCATGTCTGTGCGGTGGCTGCGACAGGGTAACTATTGCACGTGCCACCGTACCAGCTTCAACTGCCCTTCTGGTGCTCTCCACTTCACCATGTTCTACGGCAGTGCTGGTACTAGTTCCAGGGTGGGCTGGGCTGCGCTGCTGGTGTATGCCTCACCACGTAATCTGAGAGCGCCTGCCCCACTCTGCTGCCCTTGAAGCGGATCCTGCGCAACCTGTGGTGTAGCAACACGGGGCCATGTACGCCTGGTGGTATCAGGGACCTCAACC
Organism: Bufo gargarizans; assembly: GCF_014858855.1. Classification (NCBI taxonomy): domain Eukaryota; kingdom Metazoa; phylum Chordata; class Amphibia; order Anura; family Bufonidae; genus Bufo; species Bufo gargarizans. Next base: position 219,793,141 of record NC_058085.1, on the reverse strand, counting down.
TCCTCGTCCGAACTTTGGGTCAGACTGCCACTGCTTTCTACAGGATCATATTCTGACCCGCTGGATTCGTCAGAAGAGGGTTCCCATTGCTCATCCGACTGGGTCAGAAGCCTGTAGGCCTCTTCAGAAGAATACCCCTTATTTGCCATTTGGTCAACTAAATTTAGGGGGTATTCCCTGAGACTACCCAAGAAAAAAAGCAAGCCTGTCTTACAAATGGGAGGCTAGCGAAGTACCGGAAGCCGCTGCGATTGTTAAAAATATCAAAACTGTTTGTTTTTTTTATCGCCCCAGCGCTTGTGAAGTGATTGTGCAGTGATAAAAAAATTAATAAAAAATGTTGTCACTGCGGCGGGGCGGGCATGGGTGAACGCACGTGTGGGCGACCGATCAGGCCTGATCGGTCAAACACTGCGTTTTGGGTGGAGGGCGAGCTAAGGTGACACTAATACTATTATAGATCTGACTGTGATCAGTTTTGATCACTTACAGATACTATAAAAGTACACATGCTGATTAGTGATACGCTAATCAGCAAATCAGTGACTACGGTGCGGTGGGCTGGGCGCTAAACGATCGCTAACTACCTAACCAAGGGGCCTAAACTATCCTAAAACCTAACAGTCAATACCAGTGAAAAAAAAAAGTGACAGTTTACACTGATCACTTTTTTCCCTTTCACTAGGTGATTGACATAGGCGATCAAGGGGTGATCAAGGGGTTAATTGGGTTGATGGGGGGTGATCTGGGGATATGTGTGTTGTTTGGTGTGTACTCACTGTGATGTCTGCTCCTCAACCGACGAAAAGGACTAGCAGAGGAGCAGAGGAGATAAATATAAAGTGTTAACTGGCTTCTGATTTGGTTTTTGAAAATCATCAGCCTGCCAGCAACAATCATTGGCTGGCAGGCTGATGATGAAATACTCCTCTAACTTTTGCCAGCCCCCGATGCGCATGCGCGGGCCAGCTGTGAGCGTCGTCTCGCGAGATGACGCATAGATGCGTGACTCTGCCTGAGACAGCCACCTCCGGACCATCGATCCTGCATTAGGCGGTCCGGAGGCGGTTAAATAATGCCGATAAAATCACATAGCATTTTTTTGCAATAAATATATAATCGATATCAACATCCGTAGAGATATCTAATACACAACGCCACCTAAACACCACTAAAGAGATGAGCGCTGTGGAGGTTACTGTTAAGGGGCAGCTGCTGTGGAGGCCACTGTTAAGGGGACGGGGTATTGTGGAGGTCACTGTTAAAGGTGAGAGCGCTGTGGATGTTACTGTTAAGGGGGCAGGCAGTTGTGGCGGTCATTATTAAAGGGGTGGGCACTGTGGAGGTCACTGTTAAGGAAGGGGTGGCCTGTGGAAGCCACTATTAAAGGGACAGCGGGGGACTGTGAGGTCACTGTTAACACAGCGGGGTACTGTGTGGTCGCTGTTAAGGAAGTAAGGTACAGTGGAGGTCACTGTTAAGGCAGTGGGGAACTGTGACAGTCAGTGTTAAAGGGGGCCGGGAAGGATGAAGGTCACAGTTAAGGGGACTGTAACCTATGGTCAGTGTTAAGGGCAGGCTGCTGTGAAGGTCAAAGTTAAGGGGGTGGGCTGCTGTGGAGGTCCTATTTTAAGGAGGCAGGGCACTGTGAGGGGTCAGTGTTAAGGCTAGGGGGCTGTGGAGGTCACTGTGAGGGGGTGGGCTACTGTAGATGTCACTGGGGATACTGTCGATATCTTTTAATGACACACACAAACATTAAATGAAATAGATGAAATATACCCGTGCAAAGCCAGGTCCTTCTGCTAAGATATATAACCACTTTGAAGTTTTCCCTTCCCTTGTCTAATGGTCCCATCCATAGACAACCAGACAAAAAACAGACAAAATGAACTCTTTGTATCATTTTATAAATAATAATAATATATATATATATAATATATATATATAGTTTTAAGAAAAAGTATGTGAACCCTTTGGAATGATATGGATTTCTGCACAAATTTGTCATAAAATGTGATCTGATCTTCATCTAAGTCACAACAATAGACAATCACAGTCTGCTTAAACTAATAACACACAAAGAATTAGATGTTACCATGTTTTTATTGAACACACCATGTAAACATTCACAGTGCAGGTGGAAAAAGTATGTGAACCCTTGGATTTAAAAACTGGTTGAACCTCCTTTGGCAGCAATAACTTCAACCAAATGTTTCCTGTAGTTGCAGATCAGACGTGCACAATGGTCAGGAGTAATTCTTGACTATTCCTCTTTACAGAACTGTTTCAGTTCAGCAATATTCTTGGAATGTCTGGTGTGAATCGTTTTCGTGAGGTCATGCAACAGCATCTCAATCGGGTTGAGGTCAGGACTCTGACTGGGCCACTCCTGAAGGTGTATTTTCTTCTGTTTAAGCCATTCTGTTGTTGATTTACTTCTATGCTTTGGGTCGTTGTCCTGTTGCAACATCCATCTTCTGTTAAGCTTCAGCTGGTGGACAGATGGCCTTAAGTTCTCCTGCAAAATGTCTTGATAAACTTGGGAATTCATTTTTCCTTCGATGATAGCAAACCGTCCAGGCCCTGACGCAGCAAAGCAGCCCCAAACCATGATGCCCCCACCACCATACTTCACAGTTGGGATGAGGTTTTGATGTTTGTGTGCTGTGCCTCTTTTTCTTCACACATAGTGTTGTGTGTTTCTTCCAAACAACTGAACTTTGGTTTCATTTATCCACAGAATAGTGTGCCAGTACTGCTGTGTAACATCCAGGTGCTCTTGTGCAAACTGTAAATATGCAGCAATGATTTTTTGGGACAGCAGTGGCTTCCTCTGTGGTATCCTCCCATGAAATCCATTCTTGTTTAGTGTTTTACGTATCATAGATTCGCTAACAGGGATGTTAGCATATGCCAGAGACTTTTGTAAGTCTTTAGCTGACACTCTAGGATTCTTCTTCACCTCATTGAGCAGTCTGTGCTGTGCTCTTTCAGTCATCATTACACGACGGCCACTCCTAGGGAGAGTAGCAACAGTGCTGAACTTTCTCCATTTATAGCTGACTGATGAACAACAAGGCTTTTGGTGATACTTTTATAACTCTTTCCAGCTTAATGCAAGTCAACAATTATTAATTGTAGGTCTTCTGAGAGCTCTTTTGTGCGAGGAATCATTCACATCAGGCAATGCTTCTTGTGAAAAGCAAACCCAGAACTGGTGTGTTTTTTATAGGGCAGGGCAGCTGTAACAAACACCTCTAATCTCATCTCATTGATTGGACTCCAGTTGGCTGGCACCTCACTCCAATTAGCTCTTGGAGATGTCATTAGTCTTGGGGTTCACATACTTTTTCCACCTACACTGTGAATGTTTACATGATGTGTTCATTAAAAACATGGTAACATTTATTTGTTTGTGTGTTATTAGTTTAAGCAGACTGTGATTGTCTATTGTTGTGACTTAGATGAAGATCAGATCACATTTTATGACCAATATGTGCAGAAATCCATATCATTCCAAAGGGTTCACATACTTTTTCTTGCAACTGCATATATACATAGTATCTTACAAAAATTAGTACACCCCTCACATTGTTGTTAATATTTTATTATATCTTTTCATGGGACAACACTGAAGATATGTCACTTTGATACAATGTAAAGTAGTCAGTGTACAGCTTGTATAACAGTGTAAGTTTGGTGTGCCCTCAAAATGTAACAAGACAGGTGCAACTCAGAACAGGCCTCCCATGGTCAACCAAAGAAGTTGAGTGCATGTGCTCAGCATCATATCTAGAGGTTGTCTTTTCAAAATAGACATATGAGTGCTGCCAGCATTTGGTGCAGAGGTCAAAGGGTGGGGGCGGTGGGGGGGGTCAGCCTGTCAGTGCTCAGACCATACACCGCATCAAATTGGTCTGCATGGCTGTCATCCCAGAAGGAATCATCTTCTAAAGATGATGCACAAGAAAGCCTGCAAATAGTTTGCTAAAGACAAGCAGACTAAGGACATGGATTACTGGAACCATGTCCTGTGGTCTCAGGAGACCAAGATAAACTTATTTGGTTCACATGGTGACAAATGTGTGTGTCAGCAACCAGGTGGGGAGTACAAAGATAATTGTCTTGCTTACAGTCAAGCATGATTGTGGGAGTGTCATGGTTTGAGGATGCATGAGTGCTGCCAGCTGCTACAATTTATTGAGGGAACCATGAATGCCAAAATGTACTGTGACATACTGAAGCAGAGCATAATCCCCTCCCTTCCCAATATTCCAACATGATAATGACCCCAAATACATCTCCAAGATGAACACTACCTTGCTAAAGAAACTGGGGGTAAAGGTGATGGACTGACCAAGCTTGTCTCCAGATCTAAACCCTGTGGAACATCCTCAAACGGAAGGCATCCATGTTGACTCTCAGACCCTTCTTGCCAATCTGGATGTTGAGGGTCTATACAGCAGCATTCCTCAGGCTACAGGCTTAGAAAAGGTTGGTCAATTTCTACAAGAGAGAGGGGTAAATTTGTATCCACACAATCAGTTTGTTACTTTATTGAAATTCATTCTGACACATGATATGTTCCTATTCGACAGGACCATCTACCACCAGCTCAGAGGGGTTGCGATGGGGAGCCCATGTGCCCCGAGTTTTACCAATTTCTATCTGGGCTGGTGGGAAAGACCAGTCCATTCTATTGTGGCTTTGCTTTATAGATGATGTTTTAATCCTGTGAAAAGGGGAAGAACATCAGTTCCATAGTTTTGTTAGAGCCGTTTATGTTAATGAACTGGGACTATATTTCACGGCGGATATTCAGAAACATCAAATCACCTTTCTTGATCTTACCATACAGGCAGAAAGTGATGGTAGGATCACTACTGACTTCAGAAATTCAGAAAACCCACGACCACTAATACGCTACTACACTGGGATAGTTGGCATCCACAGTCCCTCAAAAAGGGCATATCAAAGGGCCACTACGCCGTAATGGTACCACATTGGAGAGATATCAGGTGGCAGCAAAAGATCTTGAATGGCGTTTTAAAAAAATGCGGCTACCCAGCCAATGTCCTGCATGTGGCACACCAATACTCAGTGTGCAGGGTGATGTCCTGAGTCGAAAGTCTAGAACTATGGGAGAGAGTACCCCTCGTATTGTGGCAACCTTTGACACTACACACAGAGAGGTGGAAGACATTTTAGATACCTCCTTGCATTTACATACTGATATCGACTGATCCCCTATTAACTTACCGCAGCACCTTGACGGGGTTTACTGTACATCTTGGTAGAGTCTCTGCCCCTTTCATAGGAGCGGCTGCGGCATTGGGTGTATCAGGTCCTCTGGGCGGGGTTGGAGGTCTTTTTAACAGTGGTTGCGAGCCCGCACGCCACAGCCATTCCAGTGCCAATCGCGCGGTCACACCATCCATTACATTACTTGTATCTATTTTGTCTCTTTTTGCTCCTGATGATACAGATTTAGTGTTGAGCGAGCATGCTCGGCTGAATACCTGTTCGGCTCGAGCATCGCTATGCTCGGCACATGTGCTCGAGCGCCATGCTCGAGTCTCCTTCATGCATGTTTTGTGGCTGCTAAGCAGCCAATGAACGTGCAGGTAAGTACTGCCATCACTGTAATGGCACCCGATGACGCGGGTTCGGCTCATTGCGAGTCAGGAAGAGCTGCGCTTAGGAAGGGACAGATAGTGTATGGAGTTTGTGATCTCAATTTATTCAATTTTAAATCGTTTCAAAGACCCAAAAGTCCTTTTAAGGACTATTGTGTGTGGTGGCAGCAATTTAATCTTGCAAAGTAGTCTTCGTTTTTTTTTTTTTTCCATACTTTGCGATTCTTTTTCTATAGAGGGTGTCTGCAGTGACTTGTGACATCTGTCCAGTAATTAGTGAAAGAAAGGGGCACACTCAGATGGGAGCACTGGAGTAGCCAAAGTATACAATTTAATAAAACAGATAAAACAGATAACAGAGATAGGAAGAATATTATTGAAAACAATTATATTTTTTCCATAATTTATCCACTTTTTTCTATAAACGGTCAACGGTCCCTGCAGTGTAGGGCTGCAGCTAACGATTATTTGAATAATCGATTAGTTGCCGATTAATTTCTACGATTAATCGATTAATCGGGAAAAACGACAAAATTACAAAACAGAGAGGTTTATATGATCTTACTTGAAAAATTATGTTCAAAGGCCATATTAAAACAAATTGTGGACGACACTATTATGGGGGATCTGTGGACGACTATTATGGGGGATCTGTGGACGACACTTATGGGGGATCTGTGGACGACACTTATGGGGGATCTGTGGACGACACTTATGGGGGATCTGTGGACGACACTTATGGGGGATCTGTGGACGACACTTATGGGGGATCTGTGGACGACACTATTATGGGGGATCTGTGGACGACACTATTATGGGGGATCTGTGGACGACACTATTATGGGGGATCTGTGGACGACACTATTATGGGGGATCTGTGGACGACACTATTATGGGGGATCTGTGGACGACACTATTATGGGGGATCTGTGGACGACACTATTATGGGGGATCTGTGGACGACACTATTATGGGGGATCTGTGGACGACACTATTATGGGGGATCTGTGGACGACACTATTATGGGGGATCTGTGGACGACACTATTATGGGGGATCTGTGGACGACACTATTATGGGGGATCTGTGGACGACACTATTATGGGGGATCTGTGGACGACACTATTATGGGGGATCTGTGGACGGCGTAGTTATGGAGAGGGGGATCTGTGGACGGCGTAGTTATGGAGAGGGGGATATGTGCACTGTTATGGGCATAACAGTGCACAGATCCCTTTCCTCATAACAGTGCACAGACCCCCCTTCCCATAGCAGTGCCATACACAGACCCCCCCTCCTCCCCATAGCAGTGCCATAGACAGATCCTCCCCCCTCCCCATAGCAGTGCTATACACAGACCCCCCTTCCCATAGCAGTGCCATAGACAGATCCCCCCTCCCCCTTCCCCCTAACACCCCCGGCCCCGATGCTTGCATCTTTATTTTACCTTTTTACAATGACGCTCCCGCTCCTGTAACAGCCAGGCAGAGCGGACGGCGGCGTAACGTCACTCAATCACGTGACGCGCCTGCTCCGCCCACTTCATGAATGAAGGAGGCGGAGCAGGCGTGTCACGTGAGTGAGTGACGTTACGCCGCCGTCCGCTCTGCCTGGCTGTTACAGGAGCGGGAGCGTCATTGTAAAAAGGTAAAATAAAGATGCAGCGACCGCCCGCCCGCCCGCATAGCAACGAATCGGCGATTATTCGATAACTGGATTCGTCGACAACGAATCCAGTTATCGAATATAATCGATTACATCGATTAATCGTTGCAGCCCTACTGCAGTGAATTGTCACATCTGTGCTGCAATAGCGTGTGTGTGTGTCAGGGCCAGATATTGGGGAAAATATTAGTGACAACAAATACATTTTTCCATAATTTTCCTATAAACGGTCCCTGCAGTGAATTGTCACATCTGCGCTGCAATAGTGTGTGTGTGTGTGTGTCAGGCCCAGATATTTGGAAAAATATTAGCGAAAACTATTATATATTTTCTGTAATTTATCCACACTTTGCCTATAAACGGTGTCTGCAGTGAATTGTCACGTCTGCACTGCAATAGCGTCTGTGTGTGTCCGGACAAGAGATAGTAAAAATATAATTGAAATCTATTTTCCTTTTTCCATACTTTTACATACTTTTTCCATATACTGTGCTTGCTGTGAACTGTGACATCCGTTCCACATCTTGTGTGTCAAGCATGCATGTAACATTTAATATGAAGAAGGCGAGCATTAAGGGACAGGGAAGTGGCCGTGATGCTGATGGTGCACGCAGAGGCCGTGCCTGCTGCCAGAGCACAAAAAATACAATCATCCAAGATACCTAGCTTCATGTCCCACTTTGCAGGGCGGCGCAGGACATCACTCTTGAAGTCAGCCCAGTGCGAGCAGGTGGTCGATTGGATTGCAGCAGATAGTGCTTCCAGTCGGTTAAGCACCACCCTGTCTTCCACCAAGTCCAGTCTCAGTAGCCAGGAGTCTAATCCACACAATCCTCACCCTGATCCTCCTTCCTCCCACCATTCACAGTCTGGCCAAACAGGTGATCCCACACTCGGATATTCCGAGGACCTCTTTTCATAGCCATTAATTGATTTGGCCCTCTCGCCAAGCATGCTTGAAGAGTGATGAGACACAGTTGCCTAAGACTCAACCGCAATTACTGTCTCAAGAGGTTGAGGAAGAGGGTGACACACAGTTGTCAATCACTGAGGTTGTGGTTAGGTCAACAAATCAGGAGGATGATCAGAGTGAGGAAGTGGAAGAGGAGATGCTGGACGACGAGGTCACTGACCCAACCTGGGAAGGTGGCAAAAAGCCGAGCAAGGAAAGCAGTACAGAGGGGGAGGGATCTGCAGCACTGCAACAGGCTGGAAGAGGCAGTGGGGTGGCAAAAGGTAGAAGGCGGGCACCACCAAACAGGCTCGCAACTGTTCCACGGAGCACCCCACTGCATAAATCTCCCTTGCCAAGGGGTAGGTGTTCGGCAGTATGGCACTTTTTTTAGGAAAGTGTGGACGACAAAAGAATAGTAGTTTGCAACCTGTGCCACACCAAAATGAACCGGGGCGTGAACACTAGCAACCTCACCACCACCAGCATGATCCGCCACATGTCATCAAAGCACCCTAATAGGTGGGCCAAATGCCTGTGTCTACAATGTGTGTGTGCGGGTCACACCACTGCCTCCTCTTCCCATGTTACGTGCTAGCCAATCCCCTGTCCAAGACGCAGGCCTGGATGCCTCCCGCCCTGCACCTGGACATTTGCAAGCACCATCAGCGACCAAATGTCATTACCCCAGGCATTTGAACGCAAGCGCAAATACCCAGCCACCCACCCACAGGCCAAGGCACTAAATGCGCAGCTTTCCAAATTACTGGCCCTGGAAATGTTGCCATTTAGGCTTGTGGACACTGAGGCCATCCGCTACTTTTTTTCAAGGTGTGCCGTGCCAGCCTTACACCATGTGTCCCTTAACATAACACGTACCCTGACCAACACAGTTACTGGGAAGGTCCACTTAACCACGGACACATGGACAAGTGCTTTCGGCCAGGGATGCTACATTTCCCCGACGGCACACTGGGTGAATGTTGTGAAGGCAGGGAGCAACTCTTACCCTGGGATGGCACAGGTGCTACCGACGCCAAGGATTGTGGGCCGCAATTCCATCAGGGTTTCCGCCACAACCTACATTAGTGGCTCCAACACCCACTTCTCCTCCGCCGCCTCCTCCTCCACTTCCACCTCAGAATTATCCTCTTACAGCACCAGTCAGCCATCAGTCGGTAGCTGGAAGCAGTGTAGCACTGCAGTGGGGAAGCAGCAACAGGCCGGGCTGAAGCTGATCTGCCTAGGTGACAAACAGCACACCGGCGCAGAGCTGTGGCAGGGGATAAGAGACCAGACTGAGCTGTGGCTCTCGCCACTCAACCTAGAACCAGGCATGGTTGTGTCTGATAATGGCCGTAATTTGGTGGCGGCTTCGGAGCTGGTCAACCTTAGACACATGCCATGCCTTACCCACGTATTCAACCTTGTGGTCCAGCGGTTTCTAAAAACATACCCCAATTTGCCTGAGCTACTGGTGAAGGTGTGCCGCGTGTGCCCATTTCCGCAAGTCACCGACAGCTTCAACTGGTCTGTCAATGCTGCAGCAGCGCTTGAAATTGCCAGCTCACTGGCTGTTGTGCAACGTGAGCACACGCTGGAACTCCATGTTCCACATGTTGGCCGGGCTTTGTGAGCAGCAGAGGGCAGTTGTGGAATACCATAGCCTTTCCAGTCAGCTTCCGCTATTCACAAGCGAGGAGTGGGCATGGATGTCTGACCTCTGTCACATAGTGGCACAATGATAGTCTGGAGTAAAAGACTTTGGTAGGGAGTCACTCAATATCAAGCATACACATGGTTGATTAGTATCCACAATAAAATTTATAGCAAGTAAGCATAAAACATGAAAGTATCACAGTCGTCCGGACAGACTTATAGGTGAGATTTTGGGCACTCTAGATTTGAATTCCCTTTATACAATAATTGATCACAAACAGGGCTTGAAGGCCCTCTATCAGTAACTAACACCATGAAGGAGGAACAGATATTGTTTATAATAGAGGGGGTTGAATATATACTAACACACAATTATTTTACCTTTGATGGGGATTTTTATGTACAGTGCAAGGGTACCGCCATGGGTACCAGATTCGCCCCCAGTTACGCCAATTTATTCATGGCCCAATGGGAATCTGCTGCCATCCAGCCAGTACTGGGGGCGGGTCTGGTACTGTGGCGACGGTACATAGATGATGTGGTGTTTGTGTGGCAGGATACAATGATAGCCCTTTCATCCTTTCTGGAACTAATACATTTAAATGACTGGAACCTTAAATTCACTTTCACCATTAGTGATGTAAATGTACAGTTCCTGGATCTTTAAACGAAGTATCTGTGGATCACTCCAGCTAGACAATGTGGAACAGGTGCTCTTGGTCTGAGTGGCCCACCCAGCCACACAAGAAGTAATAAATAGTAGTAAAAAGGTAGACCAGGCACTCTATATATGTTACTGGATCTTGACATCAAAGTAGAGGATAATAAATTAGTATGCAGCACATATCATAAACCAGTGACCAAAAACAGCTACATACTATACACAAGCTGTCACTTACCTAGATGGCTGATTAATGTGCCGAAAAGCCAATTTAGAAGGTTAAAGCGCAATTGTACCCAGGAACAACAATTTGAAATAGAGGCGGGGGCATTAAAACAGCAGTTCCTTGATAAACAATATCCCATCCACCTCTTGGAAGGATCACTAGGGGAAGTTAGGAAGTTGAAGAGGGAATCATTTTTTGTCCCTAAGCAGAGACAAATGATGGAGGATACATTGAGAATGATCCTACCATTCCATGCACAGTATAGAGGAATGGGACGAATTATTAAGAAATATTGGCATCACCTACTTGGGGACAAAATAATTGGACCTCTGCTTACTGCTACGCCCCAGATTACATACACTAGGGTTTCTAATTTAGGCCTCAAAGTTGCCCCATCTGTGAAGAGCAAAAGGAAGAATCAGATCATACAAAATAAGCAGAACTGGTTGTCTTTTAATGGTTTTCACAGATGTGAACGCTGCTCTAATTGTAGAATCACCAAATTCCTTAAAAAAAAACTTTAAAGGCACAATCAACCCAGACCTCATTTTCAATGGACATTAAAGAGGGCCTGACATGCGATTCGACCAATGTTATATACTTAATTGAATGCCCGTGTCGAAAACAATACATAGGTAGAACTAAACGAACTCTAAAGAAGAGAGTATCAGAGCATGTCTCGAATATAAAGAAAGAGTATGAATTACATTCACTATCCAAACACTACAGAGACCACCACAATAATGATCCATCGACTCTCAGATATATGGCAGTAGTGAAGCTTATATATTATTCGTCAAAAAGTGACAGGTACCACGCCCCTTTTCATTGTCTACCAAAACCCCTTTCGTCAACACGCCCCTAAACAGGCTTTTACATTCCCACACAGATGGTTTCAATAGCCTTATTACCAGATAAACAAATATTGCCATTTGCAGCGTTTCAATAGCTTTATTGTGCAGATAAAAACAAAGTACAGAAATACGATGCAATGTCACAGCACATAATGTAAAGAGATACAGACCTTTTACATACAAATTTAAGCACGACTAATTGCAAACAGATAATGCAGTAGCTTGACAAATTCTAACAGACGTTTTACATATAAATGTAAGCGCGACTAATTCCACACAGATTATCACCAGGTTTGCACTGTGCATTGTTAAGTCTATCTGTTATCTATCTATATATCTATAAATCTGTATACCCCATCTATCTAAATTCTATCAATTTATCTATCTATATTTCTATCTACATATCTATGTATCAATTACCTATCGATCTATCTATACTGTCTATTTACAGACATGTCAGGACATGTCCTAATATAAAGACTATACATATATCTATGTAGCTATGTATCTATGCATCTATCTGTTATCTATCTACGCCATATACCCCATTTATCTAAATTCTATATTTCAATTTATCTACCTATCTATCCTTCTATCTATTTATCAATTATCTATCTATCTACCTATCTATAGTCTAGCTATCCATCTAGCTTATATCTATCAATCCATTTATCTATTCAACTATCTATCTATCTATCATTCTATCAATTACCATCTATCTATCCATCTATCTGTTACCTATCTATGTATCTATACAGCCATATACCCCATCTATCTAAATTATATCTATCAATTTTTTTACCTATCTATCCTTCTATCTATCAATTACCATCAATCCATCTATCTGTTATCTATCTATCCATTTATCTATCCAACTACCCCATCTATCTAAATTCTATCAATTTATCTATCTATATTTCTATCTACATATTTATGTATCAATTACCTATCTATCTATACTGTCTATTTACAGTCATGTCCTAATATAAAGTCTATACACATATCTATGTATCTATGCATCTATCTGTTATCTATCTACACCATATACCCCATCTATCTAAATTATATCAATTTATCTACCTATCTATCCTTCTATCTATCAATTATTTATCTATCTTTCTATCTACCTATCTATAGTCTATCTATCCATCTATCTTATATCTATCAATCCATTTATATATCCATCTATTTGTTATCTATCTATCCATGTATCCAGACAACTGTCTATCTATCTATCATTTATCTATGTATCTATACAGACATATACCCATCTAAGTTATATATATATCAATTTATTTACCTACCTATCCTTCTATCTATGTATCTATCCATCTATCTGTTATCTATCTATCCATTTATCTATCCAACTGTCCATCTAGCTATCCATCTATCTGTTACTTATCTATGTATCTATACATCCGTATACACCATCTATCTAAATTCTATCTATCTATCTATCTATCTATCTATCTATCTTTTTATCTACCTATCTATAGTCTATCTAGCCATCTATCTGTTATCTATCTTTCTGGCCATGTATCCAGACAACTGTCTATCTATCTATGTATCTATACAGCCTTATACCCCATCTATCTAAATTACATCTATCAATTTATTTACCTACCTATCTATGTATCTATGTATCTATCTATCTATCTATCTATCTATGTATTTATCTATCCATCTATCTGTTATCTATCTATCCATCTATCTGTTACCTATCTATGTATTTATACAGCCATATACCCCATCTATCTAAATTATATCTATAAATTTATTTACCTATCTATCCTTCTATCAATCTGTTATCTATCTATTTATCCATCCAACTGTCTGTCTATCTATCTATGTATCTATATGTTTATCTATCCATCCATCTATCTAAATTCTATCAATTTATCTATCTATATTTCTGTCTACATATCTATGTATCAATTAACTAGCTATCTATACTGTCTATTTACAGACATGTCAGGACATGTCCAAATATAAAGTCTATACATATATCTATGCATCTATCTATCTGTTATCTATCTACGCCATATACCCCATCTATCTAAATTATATCAATGTATCTACCTATCTATCCTTCTATCTATCAATTATTTATCTATCTTTCTATTTACCTATCTATAGTCTATCTATCCATCTATCTTATATCTATCTATTAATCCATTTATCTATCCAACTATCTATGTATCTATCCATCTATTTGTTATGTATCTATCCATCTATTTGTTATCTATCTATCCATGTATCCAGACAACTGTCTATCTAGCTATCAATTATCTTTTTTATCTATGTATCTATACAGCCATATACCCATCTATCTAAGTTATATATATATATATATATCAATTTATTTACCTACCTATCTATCCATCTATCTATGTATCTATCCGTCTATCTGTTATCTATCTATCCATTTATCTATCTAACTGTCCATCTATCTATCCATCTGTTACTTATCTATGTATCTATATATCCGTATACACCATCTATCTAAATTCTATCTATCTTTCTATCAATCAATTATCTATATATCTTTTTATCTACCTAACTATAGTCTATCTATCCATCTATCTGTCTTTCCATCTATCTATCTATCTATCAATGGGTATAACTCTCAACGTCACTAACACTAGACTTGTTAATTTTAACAGCTTAAAAGACCTTAGGTCGGATTACTCACGCATACCAGAGACACAAAAAACAATAGGTAAAGAGCAAAACTGCATTTTCAGAAATAGAAAAGTTTGGCCATAGAGACAAGACCATGTCCTAAGACGCTATTTAAGAGCAACAGCAGTGGCACACAATTTTCCCGGAGGCAGATTTTACCTTTATAGATATTGACAATACTAATTGATCCTTCAATCTAACTATCTATTTATAGGACTTTTTCCATGATCTATTATTAAATACAGTATGCCCTCTACTATCTACCAATTTATCCTATAAAAATCCCATAAAGCCCCTATCAAGCTATTAAAACTAATAGAAATCCTAATAAATTCCTATAAAAATCCTATAAAACCCCTATCAAGCTATTGAAACTAATAGAAATCCTAATAAATTCCTATAAAAATCCTATAAAACCCCTATCAAGCTATTGAAACTAATAGAAATCCTAATAAATTTCTATAAAAATCCTATAAAACCCCTATCAAGTTATTAAAAATCCTAATAAATTTCTATAAAACCCCTATTAAGATATTAAAACTAATAAAAATCCTATAAAACACCTATCAAGCTATAAAAACTAATAGAAATCCTAATAAATTCCTATAAAAATCCTATAAAACCCCTATCAAGCTAATAAAAATCCTAATACATTTCTAAAAAAACACCTATTAAGATATTAAAACTAATAAAAATCCTATAAAACACCTATCAAGCTACCGTATTAAAAACCTAATAAATTCTTATAAAAATTCTATAAATAACCTATCAAGCTATTAAAATCCTAATAAATCATAATATCTATCTATGTATCTTTCTCTCTACCAATTATCTTTCTATATTTCTACAATTATCTATTTATCTATCTATCCATCTATCTGTTATCTATCTTTGTATCTATACATCCGTATACCCCCATCTATCTTTCTATCAATTATCTATCTATATTTCCATCTACCCATCTATACTATATCTTTCCATCTATCTATCTTTCCATCTATGAGTATAACTCGCAACGTCACTAACACTCGACTTGTTAATTTTGACAGCTTGAAAGACCTTATGTCGGATTACTCACGCAAACCCGAGACGCAGAAAACATTAGATATAGAGCAAAACGGCATTTTCAGAAATAGGAAGCGTTTGGCCATAGAGACAAGACCGTGTCCTAAGATCCTATTCAAGAGCGACAACCACTGCGCACAACTTCCCCGTGATGATTGCTCTAAGCGCCTGACAATTCTAACATCCGTTATTGTGACGGGTATAATGTCTAGTTATTTATAAATATGTAATCATAGGTACAAACAGCTGACATAAATATTCTTGTGCTCGTCATGTTATTTCATGAGTAATGCAAGTATTCAGTAAAAAGAAAAAAAAAAGAAAAAAACTTCATGAGCGATAACAAGACCTCTTTAACACAAATTTGCTTTTGCAATCATTTTAGCAACGTTTTTATTATCACCGGTATGTCCTAGCTGTTTATGTAATTTTAACTAATTAAGACAGTGTATTTACTGTCAAAAGAAAAAGCGGCCTACATTTTTATTTGTTTTACATATCTTTGTTACAGAAAGTTTGGTTAGCGTTGGAACTTTACTTTGAAGCTTTACATATCTTTGTTACAGAATTCTGTTGTTTCTGTCGCATCCACCGCGGATGTGACGGGACAAAAGACGACTATGTCTGCTAGATGTTATCGGACCCCCGAAAAAGTTGTGTGCCGCTGGTCATTTAGTTTTAGGATGTTAGACGTATCAATTATAAATGTTACGTATCTGCTCTAGATGCAGTGATCAAATATTTTGCTTAAATCAAGTAATCAAGTACGCCTTCGATTTTTATTAAACATAATTACGTAACAAGGCAAATTTCCTAACACAACAAAAATGCTTTTGCAGCTCTTAAATAACCCTTAGGACATGCCAGAACATGCCTTCGACATGCTTGGACATACCCTGACGCACTTTGCAAAATGTTTGCGGTATTTAAGAAAATGGCCGTCGTGACCAAAAAATAGGGTCAATGAACGCTGAAATTTTAAAAATGTAATTGCTGTGTTTCTGACTACCACATATACTACCTGTTTCGGCCTGTTTTGTTAGCTATTTAGATTTTAAATAACCGTTCTATTCCGGCTCTTCATTGTTACAGCTGGTTGTACAACATACTGCCTGCGCCTCGTAACAAATGTGTAAACACTGCTAGTTTTGTAAATTTGTTAGTTGCTTGTAGAAATTGACCGACAGCTGATGGGTGGATCTGTTGAATTTCTGTCATAGAAGCAGCTATGAAATGGGCCTAAGGCAGGGGCGTTGCTAGGGTCTCAAAAGATCCGGGGCACAAGCCCCAATAAATATGCCCCCCCGCCGCACTATGCTGTACTTGCTATACAGCGGCACTTACCTGTCACATCCAGGGCCTCCAGGTGACGTCTCCTCTCTGTCATCATCTTCTCGGTCTGGACAACTTCTCTCAGCCGCCTCGTCTCTGCAGAGTGTGACACACAGACATCTTAGCTTCCTCACTTTCTATCATTATCCCCCAACTGGAGTCCCCACAGTGTTATCCTGCTGCTTTCTATGCCAAAACCTCAACCCCCCCCCTCATACCCCCAAATACTATCCTAAAGAAACATTACTGCCCCCCATAGTAATAGTGCTCCTCATAGTCCCACCAATAGTAATTCCCTTCTAGAATGCCATTATTAGTAACACTGCCCCAACCGTGATAATGCTCCTCAACAATGCCCTCCCATATTAATAATACCCTCACAGAGTCCCTAGTAGAAATAAGGCCCCCTATTGCTCCCCCAGTGGCAATAAAGCTCCCTACAGACCCTCAGTAGTAATAAGGCCCCCATAGTGCGCTTAGTAGAAATAAGGCAGATCTACAAGACCCTCCTATAGAGCCCCCAGTAGTAATAAGAACGCCTATAATGTCCCCTGGATTTGCAGTGCCCCCTGCAGTTATAATCCTCCCTCCACCATACAGTCCCATGTAAATAACATCACCTCTTCCCCAGCCGCCTCCAACGCACAATCCCATGTAAACATCACCCCCTAAGGCTACTTTCACACTTGCGTTCATGTACTTGTACAGGACGGATCCGCACCGATATAATACAAACGAATGCATCCGTTCAGGACCAATTTGTTTGTATTAGATTTTAATTTCTAATTCCCAATACGGATCCGTCCTGACTTACATTGAAAGTCAATGGGGGACGGATCCGTTTACAATTGCACCATTTTGTGTCAATGCAAAGGGATCCGTCCCCATTGACTTACATTGTCAGGACGGATGCGTTTGGCTCCGCAAGGCCATGCGGACACAAAAAACGCTGCTTGCAGCATTTTGAGGTCCGCCTCCAAAATGGAACGGGGGACCGCACGGAGCCGAACGAATGCATTCTGAATGGATCCGCATCCATTCAGAATGCATTGGGGTTAAACTGATGCATTTGGGGCTGCTTGTGAGAGACCTGAAACGGATCTCACAAGCGGATCACCAAACGCAAGTGTGAACGGACCCTAAACATACAGTCCCATGTAAATAACATCCCTCCCTCCCCCAGCCACCTCAAGCACACAGTTCCATGTCAATAACATCCCTCCCTTCAGCCCTAAAATACATCCCAGTTAAATAACTACAACTCCCAGCATTTCTCTACCTCTCCCTTCACTTACCTCGCCTGTACAGACATCACTATTAGGCTCCTTCTCCTCTTGACTCCGGTCCAATCCTGAACTGGGAAGAGGCGAAAGACCTTTGGTGACATCACAGGCCATGTGATCAGCAAAACAGGCTGTGATAGGATGACCTGGATGGTGACATCATCCAGGTCATCCTATCACAGCCTGTTTTGCTGATCACATGGCCTGTGATGTCACCAAAGGTCCTTCGCCTGTTCCCAGTATAAGATTCAATTGTATTTGCCGTTCTGTGTACGGCAATACAGTTGCATCTAGCAGGCAGGCAGGACATTCGGGGCATGGGACAAAACATCCGGGGCCCAGGCCCCGAATGTTTTAACCTAGCGACGCCCCTGGCCTAAGGGGTAAAATGTTGCGAGTTATACCCATAGATGGAAAGATAGATAGATGGAAAGATATAGTATAGATAGGTAGATAGATAATTGATAGAAAGATAGATGGGGGTATACGGATGTATAGATACAAAGACAGATAACAGATAGATGAATAGAAAGATAAATAGATAGATAATTGTAGAAATATAGATAGATAATTAGTAGAGAGAAAGATACATAGATAGATATTATAATTTATTAGGATTTTGATAGCTTGATAGGTTTTTTATAGAATTTTTATAAGAATTTATTAGGTTTTTAATACGGTAGCTTGATAGATGTTTTTTAGGATTTTTATAGGAATTTATTAGGATTTTTATTAGGTTTTTAATAGCTTGATAGGTGTTTTATAGGATTTTTATTAGTTTTAATATCTTAATAGGTGTTTTATAGAAATTTATTAGGATTTTTATTAGCTTGATAGGGGTTTTATAGGATTTTTATAGGAATTTATTAGAATTTCTATTAGTTTTAATAGCTTGATAGGTGTTTTATAGGATTTTTATTAGTTTTAATATCTTAATAGGGGTTTAATAGAAATTTATTAGGATTTTTAATAACTTGATAGGGGTTTTATAGGAATTTTATAGAAATTTATTAGGATTTCTAATAGTTTTAATAGCTTGATAGGGGTTTTATAGGATTTTTATAGGAATTTATTAGGATTTCTATTAGTTTTAATAGCTTGATAGGGGCTTTATAGAATTTTTTAGGATAAATTGGTAGATAGTAGATAAATAAATAGATAAAATAGATTTTATTAAATTAGTTTTAAATATTTTATATTTAAATATTTTAAATAATTAAATAATTTAAATATTTATATATAAGAATCAATTAGTATTGTCAATATTTATAATATCTATAAAGATAGAATCTGCCCCTGGAAAAATTGTGTGCCGCTGCTGTCGCTCTTAAATAGCATCTTAGGATACGGTCTTGTCTCTATGGCCAAACG
This sequence comes from Bufo gargarizans, assembly GCF_014858855.1. Lineage (NCBI taxonomy): Eukaryota > Metazoa > Chordata > Amphibia > Anura > Bufonidae > Bufo > Bufo gargarizans. Next base: position 219,773,753 of record NC_058085.1, on the reverse strand, counting down.
TTTCTATTTCTGAAAATTACGTTTTGCTCTATACCTATTGGGCCAGATTTATCATTACTCTGACAGCTCACTCCACTTTCACATATGGCTAAAGTCAGTTTTAGCCAAGTCAGATTTATGATCGGCCCTTTAAGACTGTAATAAATGTGGTTTGACGGTAGTATTTTATCTGTCAGTAAGCAGCTTTACAAAAGTCGCACATCTTTACGAAAAAGTCACCTGTTCTATAAAAAAAAGTCTCATAAGATAACATGGTCCTCACTGGAGTGAAATTGTGCAATTTTTTTGCGACTTTTTAGCGACTTTTTAAATAGTCCCAATAGTAAATCTGTCTAGAGATTCATTTACATAAGAAAACACGCCCACTTTCAGAAAACTGGCGAGCATAGTGCAGAGCAGAAAAAAGTTGCAAATTTGTGCGCATTTTTTTTTCGACTTTTTCACTCCATTATTCTGACTTGAGCTAATGATAAATCTGGCCCATTGTTTTTTGTCTCTCTGGTATGCGTGAGTAATCCGACCTAAGGTCTTTTAAGCTGTTAAAATGAACAAGTCTAGTGTTAGTGACGTTGAGAGTTATACCCATTGATAGATAGATAGAAAGATGGAAAGATAGATAGATGGATAGATAGACTATAGATAGGTAGATAAAAAGATAGATAGATAATTGATAGATAGAAAGATAGATAGAATTTAGATAGATGGTGTATACGGATGTATAGATACATAGATAAGTAACAGATGGATAGATAGATGGACAGTTGGATAGATAAATGGATAGATAGATAACAGATAGATACATAGATAGATAGATAGACAGTTGGATGGATAAATGGATAGATAGATAACAGATAGATAGATAGATGGTAATTGATAGATAGATAGATAGAAGGGTAGATAGGTAAATAAATGTATAGATATAATTTAGATAGATGGGGTATATAGCTGTATAGATACAAAGATAGATGTATATATCTATATACATCATAGATAGATGTATCTATCTATATACATAGATATATGTATAGTCTTTATATTAGGACATGTCCTGACATGTCTGTAAATAGACAGTATAGATAGATCGATAGGTAATTGATACATAGATATGTAGATAGAAATATAGATAGATAAATTGATAGAATTTAGATAGATGGGGTATACGGATTTATAGATATGTAGCAAGGCCGATTCATTGGCCTGTATTTGTGGGAGGGGCGTCCTGGCCTATATCTGGCTCATACCTCTCTCCCTGTTACGTTGGACGGCAGCAGTGTTCCTGTTACAGCGTCTCCTAGGTAACACAGCATCACTTCCGGTCGGCGCTTCCTCCGGCAGTCCGGCATCCTGGTCCTCCTCGTGCGGCGGGTAAGTAGCTGCTGCCTCAGCGCAGCTTCGGTTCATCAAGTCCGGTCGGTGGGGTCGGTCCCTCTAGGGTAAGAGAGGGACATCCCCACACCGGAGCGGTAGTCTGGCAGCACGCCACGCTCCCACGTGACTCGCACGCAGGTAGCAGGAGTCAGCGAGACTCCGATTCCTTCAGTGTTCCTCCGTCCAGTTTGTTTTATTTTCTCAGGGGGATATTGCTAGAGGCTTGTGAGAGAGAGGGGGGGCATCAATAGCTCGACTCATAGTAGGTAGTATGTGTGAAGATATCTGTGCAGCTCTTCTTGGTTGGCCTGGAAACCTCCTGACTTTTGACCTCATAAGATCAAGGTGATATTAGTTGCAGCACTTGTGTTTTTTCAGTTGTCAAGCAGATGTACCTTTAGAGACGCCCAAAAAAAAAAAAAAAGTGCAGACAGCATTTGGTGGGGGGCAAAGTCTGGCACGGGCTGCCGTGCTCTTAGTTAGGTGGGGGGGGGGGTTGCTATGCCATGCAGTGTGGTGGTACTGAGTTGTTTGGGTGCCGTGCCCCCAGTAACAAGCACCCCAAAACGTTTGGAAGCAGGGGCGCGCCGGGGCCTTCACATTGCATGGCACTAATTCATTTTTTCTGTGGTAGTTGGGCAGGTTTTTCAGTTACCTTTCTTCATACACCTGGCTTACCACTTAGTTAGCCGTGTTTTCTGGTGCTGGCTCGTCAGCCGTTCAGCCAACTCCGCGATTTCTCCCGGTAATCGGACAGTCGTACCTCGTTACCCAGCCTGGGTTATCTGTACGCTGGCGCTAGCCAAAAAAAAAATAATAATTTTGTTTAATTCATGCGTACAGGTCTACTTCTGCGGTTGATACCTTTGTGTTCCTCTCATACCAGCATCTTGTCCTGTCTCGGTAAGGTCTTTGGCTCCAAATTCATCCGCTGTCACACGTCTCTTCTTTCTCCATACCTCAGCTGTCAGGTGGTCACTGATAGGAATCTCAACGTCCCACTTGGTACCCCTGGCACCAAACTTCTAGTATCGGCTTGGTTTGAGTCCTTTTCTGACGTCAGGAGAGCGCTTCACTCAGTAGGGAATAAAAGACACAACAGTGATGTACTGAATGAACACTCTGAGGTTTATTTTTAATGCACACAGGTTATATAGAGGGGGCTTTACCCCCTTTATTAGCATATCATCGTAAGTTATGTATTCAACCTATCATATTAACACGCTCTATTCTACAGACAGTAAAAGAGAAACAAAAACGGAACTTCCATATTAGGAATATTGTCCGGGAGTAGTGCCAAAGAGATAAAATTCAGGGTTACAGAGAATAGAAACTTAACAGCAATTACTTTGACAGCAATCAGAGCTATTTCCTAACAGAGAAACAAAACTTCAGCAAAATGCAGAATTTGTTTTTGACATTAAAAAGAACATGGATTCCTTTCAAATCCCCTCTTAGAACCTTTAGTGTATCACACTACATGGTTCTTTCCTTTCTTGTCCTTTCTCTCTCTATATGATATTAGGTAATTCTTATACCCATCTGGGCTTCGATCCTCCTGGGGTAGAGTAGTCTGATATAATGCCATATTGGAGAGCCCTTTTTCTAGCATTCGTTTCACACAAGGAATAACACATAATGCTACTACACCTATTACTACAATTACTGTCTATTAGTATGACAATCCCTAGTTGTATGAGACCTTGTTTCCAACTTGTGAACCACCCAGAGTATTGATCCCATGGATTATTTATACCTGAGTTCTTTTTCAGTTCTATTGACAGATCTTCAAGCTTTTTTATAGCTATTGTGACCTTACCAGTGGGGCCAGTATTATTTGGTATGTATGTGCAACAGGAGGTTGGATCAGTCAGTACTCGGCACACTCCGCCCTTCTCTGCAAGAATCATATCCAACACCATTCGATTCTGAAATGTCATGATTGAGTCTGCTTGTAGTTCTTCTGCTACCCCTTGTAATGCATCTCTGGTATAGTTTACAAACCTTTGCTGATTGTAGTATTTGTAATTTATCCAATCCACATTTTTATTCACAGTAATGATGGGAAATATTGATTCAAATCCGGCGGCTACTTGATCTCTAGCTTTGAACTCATCTGGGACCCCTCTTGGAACACCTATTGCATCTATATACACATGGGGATCAAAACTTGAAAGGGGGCTGCTTCTTTTGTTTATCTTTAGCACCCCTTTGTCTGTAATATCTGATTCAGTAAAAATGTGCATGTTCATTATAACTTTGGCAAGCGCACATTCACCTTTCCAGGCACCTGCCAGTCTGGATCTTATTTTTCCCTCTCCACAGATCCAGTACACATCTCCTATGGAGTATACTTGATTCTGAGTGAGGGATATGTTCAGATTGCTGCATTTGTGACAATAACCTTTGGTGAAATTCTGTACATTCCTCCCATGTGTACTACCTTTGTAACATGTGTAGTTACCTGGATTCCTGCCCCAGGGCGAGGATTTTTTAACAACAGAGGGTATTTTGATTTCCATTCTGTACATGCACTGTGGTTATAAGACATATTAACAAAAAGAGTCAAAAAACATTCTTCAACACTTTCTGGTAACACTAGGGGTACGGTACCTAGGTGTGGCTTGGCAGCACCGCATATGTAACAGTTACTTTTATTCACAGAGGCTGCACTATACTTCATCCACTCCAGCCACAAATTAACATCAGAAAAACCCGTCCCCATGGCCAAAGTATCCTCATATGTGGGATCAGATATGGCCCTTAGGTTTTTTAAAGAAACTATATGTGGGGCTAGTGGGTTTTTGGGGACACCTGTGATGGGTTGGTATTCCTTAGACTTATACATATCTCTAAGTCTGAACATTTGTATTACCCGGGAAGTCGCAGCTCCCCACATTTTAAGGAAGTACCATCCCAATACATAATCTCCTTCATCATATTTACCAGGGTTTTCTATTGTCAATACAATTTTCATTTCCGCTGACTTTTTTTTGCAATAATTCAATGTGGAGGTGTCCACATAACACGTCCCTCTCTCAAGGAGTGTCATTCTAGTCAAAAGGGACTTAGAATCTTTATCCCTCCTTTTGAGGGCGCTTTCTGGTTTATATCCCCATTCAGTCCCTGTATTCCATCCCACTGATCCTCAATATGCACAACCTTTTCCCCAGTATGAGTCTGTTACACATATATAGGCCTGTCCTTCTACATAGTTGTTGGAACAGTAGTTATAATATGAACATGTTTTCAATATATCACAAAGACAAAAGGTGTAGGTAGCTACGTGAGGGTTAGATTAATTATACCAAAAGGTGATGACGCCGCCCTTGCTAGTTGCGGCTACTTCTCCCATACTGCTAATTGGTAAAATCAACAAGATTATTGAAGCAATCTTAGTCAGTACATTCAACCATTTTCCAGAAAAGAGTGAGGAGCTCCTCATGTTGGAGGTCAGGGCCGTCTGCCCCCGTTAGTACCTCTGGGCCTTGTTGGAGGTCAGGGCTGTCTTCCCCCGTTAGTACCTCTTGTCCTTCTTCAAGGCCAAGGCTGTCTGCCTCCGTCCCTGCCTCCTCTCTTGCTCTCACAAGCTTCACTCGGGTGGCGTGGATCCAAGTTGAAGATTGTTCAGTCAGCACGGCTGTTCTGGTTACTGCGACCACGGTAGTGGGTGGGCCATATGCGAAGTCACCTTGGGATTTTCCTTTCTTCAGTGTTTTGATCACTACCTCATCCCCCACCCTGTATGGGTGGGTGGGTTCCTGTGGAAGAGAGGGGGACTTACAAGCAACTTTTTTCTCAGTTTTATTAAGTACCTGGTACCTGGGCGGGTGGGGAAAGGCCTTCCTATAAGTATCTGTAAGGATTCTCAATGCTGTTATATCCTACCCCCTCTTTGCAGACTAATCCTGTCTTAGGATTTTTCTGCAATACTGGATAACACCAGTCTTGCTGTTCCTGTTCAGTGGCATATCTTTGAAGATAAGTAAGCATTTGTGACATCTCAGGGGTTGGAGGTGCCAAACATGGCATCTACCAATGGTTACACAAACCTGTGGGGTTGCATTTGGCCACTCGTTTCGCCACCTTATCTGCCAGCGCATTGCCCTGTGAGACATGATCCTTACCATCTGCTGCCGTGAATCCTCTCCTGTCAAATCATACCATGGTCCCACACTACCCCATGGGCGTATCTACTATCAGTATAGATGGTGACAGGTTTATCAGTATGTAGAATACATGCTCTAGTGAGTGCAATGAGCTCAGCTGCCTGCTGTGTTGAGTGTGGATGTCCTTGAGTAGGCCTACAACATCATGTGTAGTGTGCAAAAATGGTGTAACGTCATATTGTGAAAGGAGTTGCCAACTCTACCATCATAGCACAGGCTGCAAGAGAACACAGACATGCCGGCATCCCTTGAACAGGGGTGGGCATTACCTTTGAGAAAAATACACAAGGACGCAACTTGCCTCCGTGTTCTTGTGTCAGTACACCCGCCATGGTTTTACAATTTTGTCGTGCAAACATGTGGAAGGGCAGTTTGTAGTCAGGGAGGCCCAATCCTGGACTTGACATTAATGAACATTTCAGATAATCAAATGTATTGTACATTTCTGAAGACCATTTTATTAAATCAGGTTTGTCCTGTAGTGTTGCCTCAAGATATTGTCATAGTAGGAACAGTTTGGGATCCATTGTCTGCAGTAGTTTATCATTCCAAGGAAGGATAGCATTTCCTTCTTGGAGAGCGGGGTGACCAGGCCCGCTACAGACTGAACTCTCCCTGGACTGATCCTCCTTTCCCCCTTTGTGAGGACAAACCCCAAGTATTCGACTTGCTGTTTACACCATTGCATTTTCCCTAATGTCCACATTCAAACAACCATTGTAACAGTGTTATACCATCCTCAATGTTGGCCTCCACTGACATACTGCACAACAGTAAATCATCCACGTATTGCAACAACACGGAACCTTGGGGGGGGTGCCATGGTTTTAACGTGGCTTGGAGGACTATGCTGTACACTACAGGTGAATCAGTATATCCCTGGGGTCTGCCCCAGGTCAGTTGACGTCTGTCAAAGGAAAAAGCAAAAATTAGTCTGGTCTTCTTGTCAACTGGGACAGAAAAGAATGCATTTTTCAGATCTATCACACTGAACCAAACAGCGTCTGCTGGAATGGCAGATAGTAATTGAGTGATGTCAGGTACAATAGGGGCTATTAGGCACAATGATGTTGTTGATGGCCCTTAAATCTTGTACAAAGCGGGTAGTACCATCTGCCTTTGTCACTGGATTCACAGGCGTGCTGTAGGGTGAAATCACCTCTTCCAGGATTCCCTTTTTGTAGGAATTCTTTTATCATTGGCCTAAGTCCATCGAGTTTCTCTTTTGGCAGTAGGTATTGTTTTTGGAAGACGGAAATGACACTTGGTTTTACAGTAGCTTTGTAAGGTGTGCAATCTATGAATCCTGTGTCATATTCATTTGAAGACCATAATGCAGGGTTAATGTTGTTAAGTTCTGGGTGGTTCTGTATGTTTGCAAGAATCAGTGGCACTGGTGTAGAGATTGAAATGAGATCTGAGTGTACTCTTATGCCCAGATTTTTGGCTGACACTTGTAAGTCAAGCTTAATGAACAAATCTTTACTTAACACACTTGAGGTTGCACTGCTATCTACCATGAATCCTACTCTCAGTCATCTAAGTCCACCCCTTTTAGTCGGACACTGCGGTCCTCCTACTCTGTCATTAGATTCCCAGCTGCCCATGAGGACAGAGCTCTGATGTCCAGCACAACACTTAACATGTAACACATAACTTCAAACATTGAAACAAACAGATCTGACAATACAGACATAAACACACAAAAGGCCCATAAAAACTTTTCTTTGACTTCAATAATAAAAAAAATGTACAGCTTGATCAATGCTGTTGGCACCAATAAAAACCAAAAACTTCCAAGAAAAATAAAATAAAATTCTCAATGCGCATATTATATGAAAACAGATATCGTACTCCATACACATTCATATACAGCTCTTCTAAAAGCATCCATTAGGGCTCTTTCACACTTTCAACTCCACTACAACTCAGAGCCACACCCATTCACATACCACTGAATCATTTGTCTTCCAACCTAATCACACAATTGTCTTTGTTTCATCCCAAAACTTGCAGCACAGACAAACACAGCTTTCCTGGAAACAGATAGCCACACCACACACAGAATTGCTAATAGTATATCTCGCTGTTGTGCTGTTCTCCAATGTTTTCTGATCTTCACTCTGTGATTAATCAACTCTTATAAGAAGACAATAAACATGTTTTAATCATACAGTCATTTTGTTAAACCCAAATCATTTTATATGCCAGGTGGTCTTAGTTAATGTTGTACATATATAATAATTCTTGGATTCTCACATTACACTGCTGGGGAAAGAAAATTATTGAACAATTTTTTTTTTTTTAATATAATATTACACATATAACATCACTTACTCTGCAGGATTCCCTACCCCTTTGTATCATGTAATCCATATCCTAGGACGGGTCATGGTCAAAATGTGGCCATGCTTCTTTGTCTCCCAGACAAAGACCCTTTATCATGTCCATGTGGTACGGGCTATTATCGCCGTCCCTGGGAAAAGGGGCTAGCAGCTTGCATGAACTCAGTCCATCCAGCTAAATTATCCACCCATGGGTTAACTAGGAAGTAATTTATGGGACCACACCGTGCAACATAAACTTTGCATGTTTCTCCCGTCTCAGGTTTGGGATAATTTGTTTTAGACTCTTGTGACCCCATTCCGTCTGATATTTTAATGATGCTACTTTCCTAGAACTAGCTGTACTGAAGCGTTAAGGATTCGACAAATTAATCCTGTCAACTAGGCAAAGGACTCAGGTCTGATCACAAAATATCAGAGAGTTTCATCAAACATATAATTTGTTGCTTTGGTCTGCCACTTGTGTTCACCTATCCCCGGGTTAATGGATTGCTCCTAGCCGGGGGTGGGGCGTATTGCAGACCTCCGCAACACAGTAAAACAACAATGCAATGTCCTTAAAACTCTATGCAAATAGTGAACTTCAGTCCGTACACTTACCACCCGGACATCAGTATCCTTATATCAACTCTAATATTCTTATACTTTAAAACAGCTTTAAAAGAGTCAAACCAAGCTCCATCCTTGTCTCCCTGAGACAATATTATCTAGTGCGCACTATATTTTCTCTGAGTGATCCTCACGGCGGACTCCCGGAGTCCCCGGGTCACTCCCCCAGACTCCCGGAGTCTGTTCCCTGTATCCCTGATACAGTAATTATACTAGAAGTTGTAGGTTCTACTTACTAGATCGAGACGTGGTCGTCGGATCGGCCAGAGGACAATAACAGATGCCTTTCTTACCAAACCCGATGACCTTCTCGACCCCGGACACGAGCCCCCAAACTGATAGGAATCTCAACGTCCCACTTGGTACCCCTGGCACCAAACTTCTAGTATCGGCTTGGTTTGAGTCCTTTTCTGACGTCAGGAGAGCGCTTCACTCAGTAGGTAATAAAAGACACAACAGTGATGTACTGAATGAACACTCTGAGGTTTATTTTTAATGCACACAGATTATATAGAGGGGGCTTTACCCCCTTTATTAGCATATCATCGTAAGTTATGTATTCAACCTATCATATTAACACGCTCTATTCTACAGACAGTAAAAGAGAAACAAAAACGGAACTTCCATATTAGGAATATTGTCCGGGAGTAGTGCCAAAGAGATAAAATTCAGGGTTACAGAGAATAGAAACTTAACAGCAATTACTTTGACAGCAATCAGAGCTATTTCCTAACAGAGAAACAAAACTTCAGCAAAATGCAGAATTTGTTTTTGACATTAAAAAGAACATGGATTCCTTTCAGTCACCAGGGTCGGTTTTCTTTGCATGACAGTTTCTGCAGTGGCGGTGGTGGTGTCAAAGCACGGGTGTCAGTCAATCTTGGCACTTAACAGTGGTAGTGACGGTTCGCCATTTTGCTTGTTTCAACAGTCCGGTCATGTCTCACGGGTCAGATATCGTGGATGCTTCTAGCGAAGACCTGGGTTCTAGGGCATTGGAATCCGGCAGTATTCCATCTCTGCGCAATTGGACTGTGCCAAAACTCATGTCTGAATTAGCCAAAAGAGGCATTCCTTTCCCGGCCGCTGCCCGGAAGGCTACTGATGTCCACCCCGGCAGAACCTGGCCAGCAAGAGGTCTCCATGGCCTCGGTTCAGACCTCGTTAACTCAGCTCCACGTCATGCTGAATAGCCTCACCTCCTCCGTGTCCGGGGTGCAATCCAGATTGGAGTCGGTGGAGACTAGGGTCGCTGGCTTGTCCTCACCCGCCACTCTGTTGCCAGTCGTAGCGGCACCCGTTGCCAGTACTTCAGGTAACTTTGTTACAGTGCCCAACGTCACTCCAGCTCATTTTATTCCGGCTAACATCAAGAAGGATATCCTCGATGGCAGAGACGTGAACTTAGCCTCCCTCCTAATTGCCACTCGTGACTTATCGGACAATAGGGTCATTGCGTGCGGCGATGTTTCTGTCGTCCTGAAGGGGCGCGATCTTAGGCTTAGCAGGAAGTTGACGATTCCGGAGTTTGTACTTGCCTTTAGTCTCTAACCGAGATATCATCTGTTCAGTACGACCAGATAGGAGAGAAGAGTTGGACCTGTATCTCTTCAGGGTCACTGAGTTGGGCTACAAGTACGGAGGCTTCGGGTTTTATGATTACCATTGCTCCTTTTCTGCCAAGGCAGCAGCTGCGCTCAGTCAGTTCCAGTTTACTACCAACTGGGCCAACATAGACACAAAAATATTCTGTAGGCACTGGGCTGAAAGCACCGGCATGCTCTTCATGCCAGTCTATCTATCATACTGGAAAATGGTGTCATAATGCCGCAAGCGCCCCTAGGTCCAACCCTTCTCCTCCTATTCCTGGTCCATCAACTGGCATCCAGCAGAATTCGGCGGTTGATAAACTCGGCCGGCCAATCAAATATCTGGGCAGATCGCAGATCTGCAACAACTACAATTTTGCCACTTGCAATTATAGTCAGTGCCGTCTGTTGCACATTTGCGCCAACTGTTTTCGAGCCCACCCGAAAGTTGCCTGCTCATTAAAAACCGATAAACATTGCATGAGCGTGGTAAATATAGACCTCTTGGAATCATACTTACAGGGGCATCAGGATGCTTCCTCCCGCAACTTTCTTGTGTCAGGTTTCACCCATGGTTTCCACACAGGTCTTGAGGCATTACCGGACCACACCCATGAGTGTAGGAACTTGCAGTCCGCATCCCTCAACCCCGGGTCCATAGATAGACTCCTCCAGTTGGAGCTAGACAAGGGGTACATCATCGGCCCCTTCTTGTCGTCCCCATTCAAACGCTGGAGGGTCAGCCCCATAGGGGTGGTCACGGGAAAATTCAGCCACAAAGAGAGATTGATTTTCGATCTGTCAGCACCTCACGGGTTAGCTACTCCCAGTATGAATTCACTCATTCCAGCGGAGGAGGTCAGCATGGTGTACGCCTCCATCGATCAGGCTATTGCACTCATCCTTGCCACAGGCACTGGGGCGATCTTGTCCAAAGCGGACATATCAGACGCCTTCAAGTTGATGCCTATCAGGCCAGAACTTTGGCGGTGGCACGGGATCAAGTGGAATTCCCTTTATAATTTCGCCACAAAGTTGACTTTCGGATCCCGTAGCAGCCCTTGGATTTTCGATCAGCTGGCGAAAGCCTTGCACTGGATACTCGAGAACAGGTTTTGTTGTGAACACGTGATACATTACTTGGACGTTTTTTTTTGCTGATCAAATCTCCACAGGGCTCGCGTCGTGATCTTCAGAGCTTGTTAGCTTGTTTCGCTCAGCTAGGGGTTCCCGTTTCCCCCAAGAAAGTTGATGGTCCTGCGACCACCATCACCTTCCTGGGCATCGTGTTGGACACAGAGACCATGTCAGCAAAGTTGCCAGAAGACAAGTTGGCTAGGGTCCGGGCAGTTATTCGCAGTTTCGTCACTGGGAGGGTCACCACCAAGGTGGAACTACAGTCATTGTTAGGCATGTTAAATTTTGCCATGCGAGTCATTCCCCAGGGTAGGTCTTTTGTTGCCAGATTGTTACCACTCCTCTCAGCAGCTCCCTGTCAGGATGGTCCAGTATTCCTGGACAGTCAAGCGCAAGCGGATTTGAGCATGTGGGACCACTTCTTGAGTCATTGGAATGGCGTGCCCATGTTTGTCCCGGCGGTCTCGCATAGCTCCCCCGTCATATTCTCCAGCAGCGGGGTCAGCCCTGGTTTCGCTGCTATTTTTGGCCCCCATTGGCTGAACGGGGCATGGCCGGGGGAGATTTGCGAGACCACGGGAGCCCCCCAGACAACGGAGGACTTGTATCCCATAGTGGCGGCGGCTCGTGTTTGGGGCAACCAGTGGACAGGCCGCACCGTGGTCTTCGCCTCTGCTAGTCCCTCCTCCCTGGCCATCCTTGACAGTGGCAAATCCAGGTCTCAACTGGTCATGTCTTTGATGAGACGTCTGGTACAGTTGTCGCTCCTACACAACTTCTTATTCTGTGGTTCCCTCATATGTGATGCGCAAGTAGTAGCAGTTGACGCTTTAGCTAAGATGAATTACTCTTTATTTTCCCAGGTTTGCCCCGAAGCCGACACGTCGAGAACCCCGTCTCCTCGTCCGGCCACGCTCTTTCTCAGCTAAACCAATGCTAAACCAATACCTGACCACGGCCCATGGGCTGTTTGCCTGGTCGCTCTCGGCTAATACCACCCGAGCATACAACACTGGCTGGCGGTTGTACTGCAAATTCCAGCAGGAACACCCCCGAGGCGGCCTGAGCCACATAGACTTCATATTGGCGTTCATCGGGTACTGCCATGAGCACATGCACCTTTCTCCCGGCACCGTCAAAACTTACCTGGCAGGGGTCCAACATCATTTGTCTCGCTCTCAGCCAGAAAGAACGTTGTTGTTTTCCAGTCACGTGGTCAAGGCCACGTTGAAAGGTTTACAGAACTGTACCCCAGGTGTCACCCCCCGTAGACAGCCCGTGTCTAGCCCTATCTTCAGAGGCATGTCCGATTTGTTAGACCTTAGGCCCTTCGTGGTTCTGCAAAGCTTAGTACTCAAAGCCGCCATTTACTTGGCCTTTTACGGCTTCATGATGCCGGGGAAGTTCACGTCACTGTCACTCAGCGGCCCCTTCCTATCCCGCCGACAGTTGGTTCCCAGCCCAGAGGGCTTTGTCTTGTCTTTACCTGTGACCAAGAACTCCCAGTCGGGTCCCCCTACCCAGATCAAATTCTTCCCCACCTCACACAAATGGTGTCCGGTCCACGTTCTGCAGGAGTTGTCCAAGGCACTGGCCAGTCGCGGCACTGACACCCCACTGTTACCCTTCGGGACAGCAGCATTGTCCACATCCCAATTCATAGCGCACGCATACTGGCGGCCAATTTAGGCTTAGACCCCCTCACGGTGTCAGGGCATTCGTTCAGGATAGGAGCAGCCTCTGCCGCTTCCAGGAATCAGGTGCCAGCTCACATCATTCGTAAGTTGGGCCGGTGGCAGTCATCTTGTTACAGTCGGTATGTTCCGAACCCTGTCAGTGAGATTCATTGTGCCTTTCAGAATTTGGCATTGTAAATATGTCAATAAACACGTCTGTATTTTCATGCTGGGTTTTTGGCCTCTTTCAGGTGTACTCTCGACGGAAGCGGTTATGCCACAACTCAAGCCGCCAGTCCTGTTTGGGGGGTATTTCAGGGCAGTAGGTTCTTTCACACATAGCCCCGGCCACAAGTAGCAAGGCCGATTCATTGGCCTGTATTTGTGGGAGGGGCGTCCTGGTCTATATCTGGCTCATACCTCTCTCCATGTTACTTCGGACGGCAGCGGTGTTCCCCTCCCAGCCCGCCCCATTCCTTTACATTCTCCCATAGGGTATACCCTCTTTCAGGTGTACTCTCGACGGAAGCGGTTATGCCACAACTCAAGCCGCCAGTCCTGTTTGGGGGGTATTTCAGGGCAGTAGGTTCTTTCACACATAGCCCCGGCCACAAATAGATAGATAACAGATAGACTTAACAATGCACAGTGCAAACCTGGTGATAATCTGTCCTCTCAAGAGGACGAAAGGGCGTGTGGATGAAAGGGGTTTTGGTAGACAATGAAAAGGGGCGTGGTACCTGTCACTTTTTGACAAATAATATATAAGCTTCAATACTTATAGCGCTTGAAAAAGTCAAGTATCCATGGAGAGGGGGGAATCATATCCTCCAGATGTCTGCACGTTTTATGTTGTTTTTAGGGTCTATGTGTTACATATGTTCTGACCGGTTTTACTTTATACCGCTACAAATATTATCAATGGACAGTATGAAAATTAACAATATGTGGGAATATAAGGACCTTAAGTTAATAACTGTCCTATTGACAATGTGATATATGAAAATCATAGAAATAACGTTGATATACTTATCAGACAGAAAAAGAACATCGATTTTATGATTAATATACACACCTTGGGAGAAAAAATCGTGGGTTACAATCTTTGGGACCGATATCAGTGTTTTCTAGATATCCCTCACTGCCCCAGCATGCATTGCCCAATTATGGACATCATATAAAAGAGGACATAAGATCACCACTCTTTAAACCACTAAGGAAGGGGTTGTTTCACCCCGAAACGCGTTTGGTAATAACAGTGAGGGATCATCGAGAAGGAGCGCTCCAAATTGCATATCTCGAATCGCATATTCCAACATTGGGGATATTAGCAACATCCGAATCGACTAACTGAATCCACAGGTGATCCGAATCTCTGCTCGAAGGTTTTAAAATCACACGACCGAACAGTGAACGACGTGGGACGCCACGCAGGTCCTGGCAGGTCACAGCGGCGAACTGTGCTATACCGCTGCATCGTATCCATAGGAGCCGGAGATCTCACCCATAAGTCTGTCCGGACGACTGTGAAGATATATACTACGCCATACAAAGTAACTGGCGACTATAGATGAAGATTTGGTAACGTAAAACAAACCAATACAATAGCATTAACTCTCTGTTATTTATATTCCATGCGAGCCCATATGAATTTATGACTCTGAGACCTAGTCCCATTGAACTGACACCAACCCAATACAAATTGGATTGATTTACTTCCCGGGTTATTATCACCCCCCTCATATTGTGTTATGGGCATTGGGACATTGTTTTGACAAGTGCAATAATTTTTAGCTTTTTATATGTTATAATCTGTATGTGATACTTTCATGTTTTATGCTTACTTACTATAAATTTTGTGAATACTAATCAACCATGTGTATGCTTGATATTGAGTGACTCCCTACCAAAGTCTTTTACTCCATTTTCACGAAGCCACTTGTATCTAGCTTTGATATTTCTAGGAGAATGTGGGAACATGGTGTAGATACAGGGGCAGGGCCGGCGCCACCCATAAGCAAAGTAGGCCACTGCGTAGAGCGCACTCTTGCTGGGGGCACCGCTCTCCGCTCTGATGCTCGGCAGCAGCTTTAATCTCCCGCAGCCACACACAAGCTCCATTGTCTTTTTTTTTCCCTCTCTCCCCTCCTTCAGCACCTTCTCCTACCTCCTCCCCTTTTTCGATTCCTTTCTCCTCCCCTCGCTGTGCCACCGAAAAAACCACACCCCCTCCACTCTCAGCAGACACGCCCCTGACATTCCCAACAGTTAGTAACATAGTAACATAGTACATAAGGCCGAAAAAAGACATTTGTCCATCCAGTTCGGCCTGTCATCCTGCAAGTTGATCCAGAGGAAGGCAAAAAAAAACTGTGAGGTAGAAGCCAATTTTCCTCACTTTAGGGGAATAAAGATTCCTTCCCGACTCCAATCAGGCAATCAGAATAAATCCCTGGATCAACGATCTCTCTCTAGAAGCTATAGCCTGTAATATTATTATGCTCCAGAAATACATCCAGGCCCCTCTTGAATTCCTTTATTGTACTCACCATCACCACCTCCTCAGGCAGAGAGTTCCAGAGTCTCACTGCTCTTACCGTAAAGAATCCTCTTCTATGTTTGTGTACAAACCTTCTTTCCTCCAGACGCAGAGGATGTCCCCTCGTCACAGTCACCGTTCTGGGAATGAATAGATGATGGGATAGATCTCTGTACTGACCTCTGATATATTTATACATATTAATTCGATCTCCTCTCAGTCGTCTTTTTTCTAAAGTGAATAACCCTAATTTTGATAATCTTTCAGGGTACTGTAGTTGCCCCATTCCAGTTATTACTTTAGTTGCCCTCCTCTGGACCCTCTCCAGCTCTGCTATGTCTGCTTTGTTCACTGGAACCCAGAACTGTACACAGTACTCCGTGTGTGGTCTGACTAATGATTTGTAAAGTGGTAGGACTATGTTCTCATCACGGGCATCTATGCCCCTTTTGATGCGACCCATTATCTTATTGGCCTTGGCAGCAGCTGCCTGACACTGTTTTTTGCAGCTTAGTTTGCTGTTTATTAAAATTCCTAGATCTTTTTCCATGTCAGTGTTACCGAGTGTTTTACCGTTTAATAGGTATGGGTGACTTGCATTATTCCTTCCCATGTGCATAACTTTACATTCGTCAGTGTTAAACCTCATCTGCCACTTATCTGCCCAAGCATCCAATCTATCCAGATCGCTCTGTCCTCATCAGTGTTAATTACTTTACACAGTTTAGCGTCATCTGCGAAAATTGATATTTTACTATGCAAGCCTTCTACAAGATCATTAATAAATATATTGAAGAGAATAGGGCCCAATACTGACCCCTGAGGTACTCCACTAGTGACAGTGGCCCAATCTGAGTATTTACCAATAATAACCACCCTCTGTTTTCTATCATTGAGCCAGTTACTTACCCACTTACAGACGTTTTCTCCCAGTCCGAGCATTCTCATTTGATATACTAACCTTTTATGTGGTACAGTGTCAAATGCTTTGGAGAAGTCCAGATACACGACATCCATTGATTCGCCGCTGTCAAGTCTAGAACTTACCTCCTCATAGAAACTGATTAAATTTGTTTGACATGACCGATCCCTCACGAAGCCAGGCTGATATGGCGTTATTTGCTTATTTCAGTTAAGATGCTCTAAGATAGCATCTCTCAGAAAACCTTCAAACAGTTTACCCACAACAGATGTTAAACTTACCGGCCTATAGTTTCCAGGCTCTGTTTTTGGACCCTTTTTGAATATTGGCACCACATTTGCCATGCGCCAATCCTGTGGGACATTCCCTGTCAATATAGAATCTGCAAATATCAGAAATAAGGGTCTGGCTATGACATTACTTAATTCCCTTAGGATACGGGGGTGCATGGCATCCGGTCCTGGCGATTTGTCTATTTTAATCTTTTTAAGTCGCTGTTGCACTTGTTCCTGGGTCAGACAGGACACTTTTAATGGGGAATTTTCCTCAGTGAATACATTGGAGAAAAAAAATATTTAACAGCTTTGCTTTCTCCTCGTCGCTCTCTGCGACTCCCCCCTCATTACTCTTTAACGGGCCGACACCTTCAGATTTATACTTTTTAACATTTATATAATTGAAGAACATTTTAGGGTTAGTTTTACTCTCTTTGGCAATTAATCTCTCGGTCTCTAGTTTGGCCGCTTTTATTTGTTTTTTACATGTTCTATTTTTTTCCTTGTTTTTCAGTGCTTCCGTGCTACCTTCCTGTTTTAGTGTTTTATATGCTTTCTTTTTGTCATTTATTGCTTTCTTTACAGTTCTGTTTATCCACATTGGTTTCTTTTTGTTCCTTAACCCAGTGGTCAGCAACCTGCGGCTCTAGAGCCACATGCGGCTCTTTAGCCTCCTGATATTGGCTCTTCCAGGTGCGGGCTCACATGTACAGTGTGATAGCATTTTCGTCGCCCGTAGCAAAAATAGGTAGGAGGGTGAAGACCAGGAAGCGGTGAAGGCTCTGTACTCACCGCTTCCTGGTCCTCGGTTGTAGGCTGTGCAGGGCTGCGCACAGTGTGAGGCGCTCTGTGACGTCACTCTGTGCACGCCAGTTCACAGCACAGCCGACAGCAGGAGGAACACAGAGCGCGGGTGGTGAGGAGCAGCGGCATCCAGGAGCCGGAGAGGTAAGTGCTTTTTTATTTTATGAAACTTGGGGCTGATCTGAGGCAATGAGGTGATGAGAATCATAATGGAGGATATGAGAGGCATCATGGATGATGAGAGGCATCATGGATGATAATGGTGATGATGAGAGGCATCATGGTTGATAATGGGGATGATGAGAGGCATGGGGCTCTTATCTGAGGTCTGATTGAGGGGGTCATTTACTTTGGGGTCTGAGCTGACATATGATCTCAGGGAGGTCTTATTAACATTGAGGTTCTGCTTAAGTGCTTGAGGCATAAGGTCACTGACTTTTTGAATGTTCGTATTGCGCTTCAAACAATACCTTCATGGGAATAGGGGTTCTCAGTTAGTCTCCAACCTTATTAAGAACCAAAGAAATAAATCCTTTATTCAAGCCATCAAATCAGCCTCAGGCCCCCGACTTATTAATACTCCAGCGATAGCTCAGGAGTTTTGCTCCTTTTATTCAAATCTGTATAACCTCCCAATACCCCTCACCAGCCAGCAAATCGAGACACGCACGTCGGAGTTCCTTAGCTCTATTAACATCCCAAGAATTTGTGAGGTCGATATACATCAGCTGCTTCAACTGTTTACAACGGAAGAGGTAGAAAAGGTTCTAATGTCTATCCCTTCAGGCAGGAGTCCCGGACCTGACGGTTTTCCAAGCTCATATTACAAAAAGTATAAAGATATTTTAGTCCCACATTTTGTCATGGCGTGCAATCTCCTCCTTACAGGTGGCTCTCTGACCCCACAAGCCTAGGAAGCG
Source organism: Bufo gargarizans (assembly GCF_014858855.1). NCBI lineage: Eukaryota > Metazoa > Chordata > Amphibia > Anura > Bufonidae > Bufo > Bufo gargarizans. The sequence continues at coordinate 219,755,400 of NC_058085.1, read as the reverse complement.
CACATAACGATTATCCATAAAGAAGGGAAAGATAAGGAAGCATGTGGAAGTTACAGGCCGATTTCACTGCTGAACACCGATTTGAAGTGGTGGGCTAAACTGCTTAACAGCAGGATGTCAGGGTTGCTCCCTGGGCTTGTGGGTGAAGAACAGGTAGGTTTCGTTGCAGGTAGAGAGGGTAGGCATAATATCAGTTGAGTCATACATGCGATCACCCACGCCATCAAATCTAAGTCCCCTCTTGTACTCCTGGGCACAGATGCGGAGAAGGCGTTCGATAGGGTTAGCTGGGCCTATATGGAGAAAGTACTACAAGCCTTTGGCTTCCCTGAAGGCCTCATCAGAGCTATCTATACTCTATACTCTGCACCATCTGCGAGAGTACTAGTCAACGGCACCCTATCGAACGCCTTCCAAATTAGAAACGGTACTAGTCAAGGATGCCCATTATCCCCCACCTTGTTTGTACTCACCCTAGAGACGCTTCTTCTTAAGTTCCGCCAATCCCCCACGATCAAAGGAGTGAAACTAGGCAGATTTACTGCTCCTGATGATTTACTGTCCTGTTGTCAAATCCTGAAGAGGCTTTGCTGGAGGTTATGCAGATTTTTGAAACTTTTGGGGTTATCTCAAATTTTAAGATAAATTTCGATAAGTCGGAGGCCCTTGGCGTTTCCCTCCCAGCTGTCCTGCGTACTAAGGTCAAAACCCTCACACCATTCAAGTGGCCTACACAAGCAATAAAATATTTGGGGGTGACGATCCCGATGGACCCCAAGTTGTTGTTTAGTCTTAATTTCCCCCCGCTACTCTCCAAAGTCACCTCTATTCTCTCTAAGAGCAGTTCTCCTTTCCTAACCTGGCTAGGCAGGAGAAATGTCGTCACCACCTACATCCTGCCGCTGATAATGCACACCTTGAGAGCCCTACCCATATCGGTACCTGTTAGTTTCATTAATAAACTACAATCCATCATGAGCAGTTATTTGTGGGATAAGAAGCGCACTAGAATGTCCTTTCGCCTTCTTTCCCGAAGAAAGAAACATGGGGGTATCTCCCTCCCTGACCTATCAACCTATATACAGGCTATTAGTTTGGAAAGGTGGCTTAAACTGGCCAGACAAGAGACATTCTGTATGCATGTAGATTTAGAATTGGCCCTGTTGGGTAAGGAATTGTTCCATAGGTTATGGACACCTGAGAGGACAGGAGAAGGGACCAAAGTAGATAGCGTACTCACCAGAGGAATGCTGCATATTTGCCATAAGTCTTTGGTCTTAACATCTGCTCAGGACAAGATTTCTCCCTTAACTCCTATCTCAGTTATCCCCACACTACTGTTCCCACAAATTAAATCTCCATCAGACATTTGGCTATCAATGTCACATCACAGATTAGGAGATTTGAAAGGGTTACAGATCACTTCCGACTTCTATACTGCCCTCTCGGGTGTACCTGCCCTTGGTAAAGATTTCATTCAAAGAAATGACTTTGAGAATGCTTGTAGGCAGTTTATGATTTCCAAATTTACCCCTCTCCCTGATCCATCATGGTTGGAGAATTATGTTCTGCTGCCAAATTTACCTCATAAATGCACCACCCTCATTTATAGGCAGATTCTAAGTGAGAGCTATTCTAGCGTACCGCCCTGGGTTGCTGAGTGGGGAAAAGAACTCCACCTTGAATTTAGTGACACTGACAGTAAATGGATTCAAAAATCTTCGCATGGCTTTTCCAAGTGCATAACAATTCAAGAAAACTCTGTTAAGACAGTGTTGCGTTGGTACAGAACCCCCGAGTTCCTTTTTTTCAAATTTCAAAAGAGATTTCAAACATTGAGGTTCTGATTAGTGGTCTGACCTGAGGTGTTATGAAAAATATTTTTTTCCATATTGTCCTCCTCTAAAACCTATGTGCGTCTTATAGGGTAAAACGTTGTGGAGTGAAAGAAGATGTAGTGTCGAGGATTGAGAAAGGTATGTTCAGATGGTTAGGAATACACTTATGAAGTAAATAACAATGTACCTTCCTATATATTTGAAGTTTAAAAAATTTGGCTCTCAAAAAAATAAAAATCGCTGTTTTGTCGATATTTGGCTCATTTTACTAATAAGGTTGCCGACCACTGCCTTAACCTTTTATTCCCATACGGTATGTACCTCTCACAATGAGATTTTAGGATGCTTTTAAAGATATCCCATTTTGTGGCTGTATTTTTATTTGTGAGGACTTTATCCCATTTAGTTAGACCTATGGCCTCTCTTAGTTGGCTAAATTTAGCTTTATTGAAGTTTGGTATTTATGTTCCTCCCTGTAGAAACGCTCTTTTGTATGATAATTGGAAGGTTATTACTTTGTGGTCACTATTTCCCAGGTGTCCCCCAACCTGCATGTTTGTTGTTCTGTCAGGCCTATTGGTTAATACTAAGTCCAGTATGGCTGTCCCTCTAGTCGGGTCCTGAACCAGTTGGGAGAGGTAATTGTCTTTGGTTATTGCCAAGAACCTGTTTCCTTTATGAGATCTACAAGTTTCAGTTTCCCAGTCTATATCTGGGAGTTGAAGTCCCCCAAAATAACCACCTCATTATGATTTGCCGCCTCGTCTATCTCGTTTAGTAGTAGATTTTCTATGGACTCTGGTATATTAGGTGGTTTATAGTAAACTCCTATTAGTAATTTATTATTGTTTTTAGCGTCATGTATCTCTACCCACAGTGACTCCACATGTTCATGTCCCTCATTTATATCTTCCCGGAGTGTGTGCTTTAGACAGGACTTTACATAAAGGCAGACCCCTCCCCCTCTCCGGTTTTGACGTTCTTTCTAAACAGGCTGTAACCCTGTACATTAACTGCCCAGTCATAGCTATCATCCAGCCATGACTGTTCTAGTCCCTCCTTCCGTTCCTCCCCCAGTCTCACTACCTTGCCCCCGGTCTCTATCTGCACTATCTTCCCATTCTATAACATAATTACCCTCCCCAGTCCCTAGTTTAAACACTCCTCCAACCTTCTAGCCATCTTCTTCCCCAACACAGCTGCCCCTTCCCCATTGAGGTGCAGCCCGTCCCTACGATAGAGCCTGTAGCCGATAGAGAAGTCGGCCCAGTTCTCCAGGAACCCAAACCCCTCCTTCCTACACCAGTTCTTGAGCCACTTGTTAATTTCCCTAATCTCCCCCTGCCTCTCTTGTGTGGCCCGTGGTACAGGTAGTATTTCGGAAAATACTACCTTTGAGGTCCTTGCCCTCAGCTTTTCACCAAAATCCCTGAAATCATTTTTAAGGACTCTCCACCTACCCCTAACTTTGTCATTGGTTCCGATATGGACCATGACCGCTGGATCTTCTCCAGCCCCTCCCAGTAATCTGTCAACCCGATCCGCGATGTGTCGAACTCTAGCGCCAGGAAGACAGCACACTGTTCGGCGATCACGGTCTTTGTGACAGATTTCCCTATCTGTTCCCCTAATGATTGAGTCTCCCACTACCAGCACCTGTCTGGCCTGCCCTGCTCTCCTGGTCCCCTGCTTACCGGAGCTGGCATTCCCCTGACTGGCAGAGGAAGTGTCTGGCTGTGGCAGTGCCATCCCTGGACTGACATCCCCCTTATCTGCCAAACGTGCAAACTTGTTGAGGCGTGTCAGATCAGGGCTAGCCTCCCTGGCACTCTTCCCTCTACCCCGCTTTCTAACTGTTACCCAGCTAGCTACCTTACTTTCCTCAGCTTCCTCTCTGTCACCCTCCCCCTCATCTACCCCAAAGAGTGCTTGCTCGGTGAGAATTTTGCAAATTGTCAATGCCTCTCAGTGTTGCAACTTGCCCATTTAGAGTTCCCACTGCTTCGTATGACACTGGAAACACGCCTACCTCAACGAGTGCGACCACGCCTCCTTAATTCCACACTAAAGGCTTTCGTGAGAAATCAGAGATGCCCACTGATGACAAACCACGCCCAGCCCGTCTGCCTGGTTTCCTTTCTCTCTCACCAGAGGACCGTTCCACTCCTAACTGCCTCCCCCCTCCTGCCCTGTGAAAAGTGGCACCACCCCGCTCCTTACCCCTGGTCCCGCCTCCCTCCAGGTGAACCCCCACCTTTATTACTTCCCTCCCCCCTTCCTCACCCTCCTCCACCTCCCGCCCCCCTCCCCGGCCAGCTTCTGACAAGTGCACTGATTGCTGCTGCCGTGCAAAGTGTGGAGCCATTGTTTCCTCTGCCTGCCAGACTGGCGTCCGCTCAGGGTACCGCTGCGGTACTGCATCTCGGCACCTTACACAGCCCTGCTGGCATTATTTACAGGGTAAAAGAGGTTCTGCAGCAGCTGAAGTCACATCAAGTGGTGCCTTTCTCCTCCCCTCGCCGTGCCACCAACAAAACCACACCCCCTCCACTCTCACAGTGTGCAGCTCAGCTGCTGCAGAACCTCTTTTGGAAGGCAAGTTGTGAGCTAAATGTCCATCACTCATAAAACAGACGTTGAGCTCAAAGGGTTTCTGCAGCAGCTGAGGCATGTATTATCAATTATATTTCCAGCACAGCTCTGAGACCTCCTAATGCATGGCTTAGCTGCTGCAGAACCTCTTTTTGAAGAGAGCCTTGGAGCTAAATGTCCATAACTGATGAGCAGACACTGAGCTCAAAGAGGTTCTGCAGCAGCTGAGGTGTGTATTATAAGTCACGTTGCCTCCACATCTCATAATGCATGGCTCAGCTTCTGCAGAACCTCTTTAAGCTTTATGTCTGTTCATCAGTGATGGACATTTATCTCACAATTCATCTTCCAAAAGAGGTTCTGCAGCAGCTGTATTATTAGAGGCATGTATTATCAGTTATATTCCCAGCACAACTCCGAGACCTCCTAATATGAGCCTCAGCTGCTGCAGAACGTCTTTGAGCTTTATGTCTGTTCACCAGTGATGGACATTTAGCTCCCAGGCCCTCTTCAAAAAGAAGTTCTGCAGCGGCTGTGGTATGTTCTAGAAGGTTCTGGCGCAGCGGTGATAATGTGATTTACAATGTATGCCTCAGCTGCTGTAGAACTTCTTTTTGAATAGGGGCTGCGAGGTAAATGTCCACCATTGATGAACAGACATTGAGCTCAAAGATGTTCTGCAGCAGCTGATGTGTGTATTATCAATGATATATAAAGGGGCGGGTCAATAGGCGGAGTCAAGGCGGCGGCAGAATTAGCTTTTGCCTAGGGTGTCAAAAATCATTGCACCAGTCCTGAATAGGGGTGCGAGCCTTCCAGGAAGGAGAGATCTGGGTGCTGGAAAAACAGCCTGACCCAGATGTCCCATTCATGATAGACCAACGCCCCGATTATAAGAACCCAAATACTCCATATCAGCATTTAGGCCTCTCGGTAATAGGGTATAAAATTAAAATATCCTCTTTGACTCCGTTCTGGACATCTGGAGGATATGATTCCCCCCTCTCTACAGGGATATCTAGAAAACACGGATATCGGTCCCAAAGATTGGAACCCACGATTTTTTCTCCCAAGGTGTGTATAATAATCAGAAAATCAATGTTCTTTATCTGTCTGATAAGTATATCAACGTTGTTTCTATGATTTTCATATATCACATTGTCCATAGTACAGTTATTAACTTAAAGTCTTTATATTCCCACATATTGTTAATTTTCATACTGTCCATTGATAATATTTGTAGTGGTATAAAGTAAAACCGGTCAGAACATATGTAACATATAGACCCTAAAAACAACATAAAACGTGCAGACATCTGGAGGATATGATTCCCCCCTCACCATGGATACTTGACTTTTTCAAGCGCCATATATCTGAGAGTCGATGGATCATTATTGTGGTGGTCTCTGTAGTGTTTGGATAGTGAATGTAATTCATACCCTTTCTTTATATTCGAGACATGCTCTGATACTCTCTTCTTTAGAGTTCGTTTAGTTCTACCTATGTATTGTTTTCGACACGGGCATTCAATTAAGTATATAACATTGGTCGAATCGCATGTCAGGCCCTTTTAATGTCCATTGAAAATGAGTTCTGGGTTGATTGTGCCTTTAAAGCTTTTTTTAGGGAATTTGGTGATTGTACAATTAGAGCAGCTTTCGCATCTGTGAAAACCATTAAAAGACAACCAGTTCTGCTTATTTTGTATGATCTGATTCTTCCTTTTGCTCTTCACAGCTGGTGCAATTTTGAGGCCTAAATTATAAACCCTAGTATATGTAATCTGGGGCGTAGCAGTAAGCAGAGGTCCAATTATTTTGTCCCCAAGTAGGCGATGCCAATATTTCTTAATAATTTCTTAAAAACCTCTATACTGTGCATGGAATGGTAGGATCATTATCAATGTATCCTACATCATTTGTCTCTGCTTGGGGACAAAAAATTATTCCCTCTTCATCTTCCTAACTTCCCCTAGTGATCCTTCCAAGAGGTGGATGGGATATTGTTTATCAAGGAACGGCTGTTTTAATGCCCCCGCCTCTATTTCAAATTGTTGTTCCTGGGTACAATTGCGCTTGAACCTTCTAAATTGGCTTTTCGGCACATTAATCAGCCATCTAGGTGACAGCTTGTGTATAGTATGTAGCTGTTTTTGGTCACTGGTTTATGATACGTGCTGCATACTAATTTATTATCCTCTACTTTGATGTCAAGATCCAGAAACTGTACATTTACATCACTAATGGTGGAAGTGAATTTAAGGTTCCAGTCATTTAAATGTATTCATTCCAGAAAGGGCGAAAGGGCGAAAGGGCTATCATCGTATCCTGCCACACAAACACCACATCATCGATGTACCGTCGCCACAGTACCAGACCCGCCCCCAGTACTGGCTGGATGGCAGCAGATTCCCATTGGGCCATGAATAAATTGGCGTAACTGGGGGCGAATCTGGTACCCATGGCGGTACCCTTGCACTGTACATAAAAATCCCCATCAAAGGTAAAATAATTGTGTGTTAGTATATATTCAACCCCCTCTATTCTAAACAATATCTGTTCCTCCTTCATGGTGTTAGTTACTGATAGAGGGCCTTCAAGCCCTGTTTGTGATCAATTATTGTATAGAGGGAATTCACATCTAGAGTGCCCAAAATCTCACCTATAAGTCTGTCTGGACGACTGTGAAGATATATACTACGCCATACAAAGTAACTGGCGACTACAGATGAAGATTTGGTAACGTAAAACAAACCAATACAATAGCATTAACTCTCTGTTATTTATATTCCATGCAAGCACATATGAATTTATGACTCTGAGACCTAGTTCCATTGAACTGACACCAACCCAATACAAATTGGATTGATTTACTTCCCGGGTTATTTTCACCCCCTCATATTGTGTTATGGGCATTGGGACATTGTTTTGACAAGTGCAGCATTTTTTTGGCTTTTTATATGTTATAATCTATATGTGATACTTTCATGTTTTATGCTTACTTGCTATAAATTTTATTGTGGATACTAATCAACCATGTGTATGCTTGACATTGAGTGACTCCCTACCAAAGTCTTTTACTCCATTTTCCACGAACCAGCATTTGGGAGTGCTGTGGGGTAGTGCACCTTTCCAAAAGTGGAACAGTGAGAGAGCCACCATCTTTTTTCATTACAATGACAGTCTGGATAAAAGACTGAGGCCACAGATTGTTGAGAAAGATGCAGATGGAAACAAATCTGTAGAGCTGTATGACGGTCACCTGAAGATTAATGCAGACCAGGGGCGTAGCTATAGGGGAAGCAGGGGAAGCTGCAGCTTTGAGGCCCTGACCCAGAAGGAGGACTAAAGGATTTGGTCAGGGCCCCCTCAACAGTATTACACAATGAAATTATATACAGTGACAGTATAGACAGTGTATAAAACAGATGGAACAGCTGCTGACCCTGGTCTAAGAGAGCGATCTTTACTAGCCACAGGAATGAGGGCGGCATGAAAGGAAGGGGTTGCTAAAAAATTGCTGTGGGATGGAGTCCCATTCAAAAATTTGCTGTGAGGCACAGTCATTTCTAGCTACGCCACTGATGCAGACCACAAAAGCAAGTTGGGTTTATCGATTCCAAAACCTTAATTAAATTGTGGGCCTGGTGATCAGTTTAACCCCTTAGGGACTGGGCTCATTTTCACCTTAATGATCAGGCAATTTTCTGCAAATCTGACCAGAGTCACTTTATGCGGTGATAACTTTAAAACGCTTTGACTTATCCAGGCCATTCTGAGATTGTTTTTTCGTCACATATTGTACGAAAAAATGCTAAATTTACCCAAATTTGGGAAAAATTAGCAAATTTCAAAGTTTCTATTTCTCTACTTCTATAATGCATAGTAATACCTACAAAAATAGTTATTACTAGAGTTGAGCGGACACTTGGATGTTCGGGTTCGACCGAAATTCAGAAAAAAGTTCGAGTTCGGGACCCGAACTTGACCCGAACCCCATTGAAGTCAAAGGGGACCCAAACTTTTGAGCACTAAAATTGCTGTAAAAATCTAATGGAAAGGGCTAGAGGGCTAGAAATGGCATCAAAATGTGGTTAACATCATGGCAAGTGCTCTGCAAACAAATGTGGATAGGGAAATGACTTTAAATAACATAAAATACGTAAAAATAAAAAATAATAATCTTGATCTAGGAGGAGTCCATATGGAGTAGGAGGTTGAGGAGGCGGTGTATGTGGCGGTGTAGGTGGAAGTGGCGGTGGAAGAGGAGGTAGCCAACACTGGTTTTTGGTTTTAAATTTTATTTTTATAAATTATGGTATCACCCAATACATTGGGAAATATAACCTGTGATAACCCCCTGCAGTCGTGCTTAACACATGTTCAGACAATACACTGGCTGCAGGGCAGGCCAGTAACTCCAAGTGGTAAAGGGCAAGCTCAGGCCATGTGCCCAATTTGGAGACCCAGAAGTTGCAGGGGCTGACCCCTGTCAGTCAGTTCGTGTAGGCGTGTGCAAACTTACTGCCCCACCATGTCGCACGTCCCCGTGATATTCACGATCCAATTTGATATCTGCTCTATCAACTTTCGATGTTCTTTTCTGCGCCTACCATGGTGATCACGGGTGGCGGGGAATCAGGGTTCCACGCCGGGGAGGGAGCGTGAGAAAGAGAGCCCACATCCAAGGGAGGATTCATTTTTTCAAATTTTACATTATAGAGTTGAATTATGGGAGAAATTATTAAAGCATAAAAGTGTGACAACTTTTTAAAGTTTAAGCATTGAATGAAAGGATGTGGCACGCATTAATTACTGAAGAATTTCTTTTATTCACGTCTATAATTGTATAATGTCAACCCAAGAATGTAACAGAAAAATGAGCGAAATTTATTAACCTGTCTATGACAGAAAAAAATTGTTTATTGTCACCCGAAAATGTTAAAGAAAAATTATTGAAATTTATTAAGCTGTCAACTAGGTAGAGGAGGGGGTATATTACACCCCAAAATTGGTGAATTTCACCCAAAAATGTAACATACCAATTATTATTTTATTTTTTACCTGTCTACTCGGTATAGCAGTGGTACATCACACCCAAAAATTGTTGACTGAAAATGTAACTAGTGTTGAGCGCGAATATTTGAAATGCAAATTTTTGTCGTGAATATCGTCACTTTGCAATTTCACGAATATTTTGAATATAGTGCTATATATTCGTAAAAACGAATATTCGTGTTTTTTTTTTTTTTTTCACAAAATTACAGTACACATAAAATTGATTGTTTCCCAAAAGTCCAAAAGCTTAGATCTTATTCACATTGCCGAGTAAGTGATTGAGGCGCGAATCTTCGTAATGCGATAATATTAGCGCACATGGGAATATCTGCACTTGTCCCAGAGGGGAGAGGCAAAAGGCTTTGCATTCATATATTAGTATAGCACCATATTCGCGAATATGTAGAACTTCGAAAAATTTGATTTACGAATATTCATATTTTTTATTTTAGTTTCCACCGTACAGATTACACTGATCTGTACTCTGTAAACTACTGTCATCACCCCCCCACTGTATCTCGATTGTGTCCCAATAGTCCAAAAGCTCAGATCTTATTCACATTGCCGAGTAAGTGATTGAGTCCCGAATCTTCGTAATGCGATAATATCAGCGCACATGCAAATATCTGCACTTGTCCCAGAAGAGAGAGGCAAAGGGCTTTGCATTCATATATTAGTATAGCACCATATTCGCGAATATGTAGAACTTCGAAAAATTCGATTTACGAATATTCGTATTTTTTTATTTTAGTTTCCACCGTACAGATTACATTGATCTGTACTCTGTAAACTACTGTCATCACCCCCCACTGTATCTTGATTGTGTCCCAAAAGTCCAAAAGTTCAGATCTTACTCACATTGCTGAGTAAGTGATTGAGGCATGAATTTTCGTAATGCGATTATATTAGCGCACGTGCGAATATCGGCTCTTCGTGAGGACACTAATCCCTCCCCTATTTTAGATTGTGAGCCAATGAGAAGGAGTCAAACAACAGGTTAGCAACATCCCTAGCAACCAATCAGAAAGTTTCCCACCCCATTACTATATAAGATTTTGTCACGGCAGCCATTTTGTGCAGTTTCATGTGGTGTTGATTGAGAGAGGAGCTGGAAACTGTGCAGTGCTTTGCTTTTTTTAAAGCAAATTCTAAATCAAATTTATTATTGAAGTGAATCTGATAGTGTTAGATACGGTAGGTTAGTGTAGCTGATAGGTTAAAGTTTAGGGTACAGTGTTAGTTAGGTGAAATATAATAATTTTGGTTAGTGAATAGTTAGCTGATAGTTTCTAGTGTAGGGTGTAGTGTAGGGTACAGTTAGGAGAAATATAAACATGCATTTAGGTTAGTGAATAGTTAGCTCATAGTTTCTAGTGCAGGGTGTAGTGTAGGGTATAGTTAGGAGAAATATAATCATTTATTTAGGTTAGTGAATAGTTAGCAGATAGTTTTTAGTGCAGGGTGTAGTGTAGGGTACAGTTAGGAGAAATATAAACATTTCTTTAGGTTAGCGAATAGTTAGCTCATAGTTTCTAGTGTAGTGTAGGGTACAGTCAGGAGAAATATAATCATTTATTTAGGTTAGTGAATAGTTAGCAGATAGTTTCTAGTGCAGGGTGTAGGTTAGTTATAGTGTAGGGTTTATTTTCTGTAATAAAAAAAAAAGTTTAGTAGTTTTCCACGCATCCATGGATCGGATCCGCAAAACACATATGGACGTCTGAATGGAGCCTTACAGGGGGGTGATCAATGACAGGGGGGTGATCACCCCATATAGACTCCCTGATCACCCCCTGTCATTGATCACTCCCCTATAAGGCTCCATTCAGACGTCCGTATGTGTTTTGCGGATCCGATCCATGGATGCGTGGATCCGTAAAACACATACGGACGTCTGAATGGAGCCTTACAGGGGCTCCATGTGTTTTACGGATCCCCGCATCCATGGATCGGATCCGCAGAACACATACGGACCTCTGAATGGAGCCTTACAGTAGGGTGATCAATGACAGGGGGGTGATCAGGGAGTGTATATGGGGTCCGTATGGGATCCACGCATCCATGGATCGGATCCGCAAAACACATACGGACGTCTGAATGGAGCCTTATAGGGGGATAATCAATGACAGGGGGGTGATCAATGACAGGGGGTGATCAGGGAGTCTATATGGGGTGATCACCCCCCCCCCTGTCATTGATCACCCCCCTGTATGGCTCAATTCAGACGTCCGTATGTGTTTTACGGATCCACGCATCCATGGATCGGATCCGCAAAACACATACGAACCTCTGAATGGAGCCTTACAGGGGGGTGATCAGGGAGTGTATATGGGGTGATCACCCCCCTGTCATTGATCACACCCCTGTAAGGCTCCATTCAGACGTCTGTATGTGTTTTGCGGATCCGTGGATCTGCAAAACACGACACCGCGGATACGCAAAACACATACAGGCATTGGAATGGAGCCTTACAGGGTGGTGATCATTGACAGGGTGGTGATCAGCCCATATAGACTCCCTGATCACCCCCCTGTCATTGATCACCCCCCTGTAAGGTTACATTCAGACATTTTTTTGGCACAAGTTAGCGGAAATTTATTTTTTGTTTTTTTTTCTTACAAAGTCTCATATTCCACTAACTTGTGTCGAAACATAAAATCTCACATGAACTCACCATACCCCTCACGGAATCCAAATGCGTAAAAATTTTTTAGACATTTTATATTCCAGACTTCTTCTCACGCTTTAGGGCCCCTAAAATGCCAGGGCAATATAAATACCCCACATGTGACCCCATTTCGGAAAGAAGACACCCCAAGGTATTCTGTGAGGGGCATATTGAGTCCATGAAAGATTGAAATTTTTGTCCCAAGTTAGCGGAAAGGGAGACTTTGTGAGAAAAAAAATATCAATTTCTGCTAACTTGTGCCAAAAAAAGAAAAAAAATTCTATGAACTCACCATGCCCCTCATTGAATACCTTGGGGTGTCTTCTATCCAAAATAGGGTCACATGTGGGGTATTTATACTGCCCTGGCATTTTAGGGGCCCGAAAGCGTGAGAAGAAGTCTGGGATCCAAATGTCTAAAAATGCCCTCCTAAAAGGAATTTTGGCCCCTTTGCGCATCTAGGCTGCAAAAAAGTGACAAACTTGTGACAAAAAATAAAAACTTCCATGAACTCACTCTGCCCATCACAAAATACCTTGGGGTGTCTTCTTTCCAAAATGGGGTCACTTGTGTGGTAGTTATACTGCCCTGGCATTTTAGGGGCCCAAATGCCTGCGAAGTAGTTTGAAATCAAAATCTGTAAAAAATGGCCTGTGAAATCCAAAAGGTGCTGTTTGGAATGTGGGCCCCTTTGCCCACCTAGGCTGCAAAAAAGTGTCACACATGTGGTATCGCCGTACTCAGGAGAAGTTGGGGAATGTGTTTTGAGGTGTCATTTTACATATACCCATGCTGGGTGAGATAAATATCTTGGTCAAATGCCAACTTTGTATAAAAAAATTGGAAAAGTTGTCTTTTACCGAGAACATGACATGACTGCTTCAAAAAGCGGAAATTTTTGTACCATAGTTTGTAAACGCTATAACTTTTACCCAAACCATTTTTTTTTACCCAAACATTTTTTTTTATTCAAAGACATGTAGAACAATAAATTTAGAGAAAAATTTATATATAGATGTCGTTTTAAAAAAAAATTACAACTGAAAGTGAAAAAATTTTGTTAAATTTCGATTAATAACAAAGAAAGTAAAAATGTCAGCAGCAATGAAATACCACCTATTAGTGAGAAGAAAAGGAGGTAAAATTCATTTGGGTGGTAAGTTGCATGACCGAGCAATAAACGGTGAAAGTAGTGTAGTGCAGAAGTGTAAAAAAATGGTCTGGTCATTAAGGGTGTTTAAGCTAGGGGGGCTGAGGTGGTTAAATAATAAAATAAAATAAAAATATTTTCTTTGATTTATTATATATAATTTTGGTTTTATTTATTGTACCACAGTCCCCATCCCAATAAACTTTTTCCCTAATTCACGTTTTATAATTTAAGTTTTGTCCAAAATCGAAAAAAAAAATTAGGTCTTCATGATCGAGCAGCAGGGGTAGGAGAGTAGTTGGTCCCAGTGCTGGACAGCTGCCAGCACGGGGCCGCTCCTCTACCACCGAGGTGCAGATGCAGGTGTCAGGGGCGTCCGCCTTATTCGCTATTTTTTTGCAACTGGCAGCAGGAGAATTACCTCTCAGGATGCAGAGGAAGTTGTGTCTCTCGTGGCACAAGCAAGTGCCACAGAGTCCTCTGCCCCAGCTCTGAGCAGCAGCAGCAGTTCGTCTCCCGTAGGACCAATCTCAGCAACAGTGAGAGGATGGAGGGGGTACCACCTGTATGTACCCAGTGACATCTCTTCCAATAGGTGCGGGCGGTTTCAGCCAGCGAAATCCCACACCTAGTCAGAGCCAGGCATCAGCAAGGGAACAGAGGAGCCAGGTCAGAGGCCCCACGTCTGCTGTTCCCCTCAATCGACCACTGGTTGAGCCCGTGTCTGACATATCGGGGGACAAAGAGGAGGGTGACAGAGAATGGGTGCCACCTCCCTTGTCAGGCATCAGCAGCACTGATGAGGAGGAAGGTAAGCACCAGAGGCAAATGGTGCGACAGGTTGCCAGTGAGCCCAGAGTCAGAGGCTCGACTGGTAATGGCAGTAGGAGGAGGCAGCAGCAGGCAGCTCCACCTGTGCGCACCGAGCCTGAACAGGCGCAAGTCAGCACCACCCCATCTGACAAGAGGGGTGGTGCGTAAGTCGCCTGTTTGGGCTTACTTCAGGGTGAGGAGAGGGAGGTCTGCGGCTAGGCTGGGTACCACTACCCTCACCCAGCACATATGAGTCAACCACTGGCGGGAGTGGGTACAGATGCGGGGTGGCCATAGAAGTAGCGCCACCAGCAGTGCTCAGGGGACATCAGCTCCTGCCACTGTTCTGCAGCCACCCCAACCACTTCCAACAAGGCGTTCCCACTCCCCCGCTCCCTCTCCTAGAGGTACTGGTACCGGCAGCCAGACCTCTGCCTCCACTGCACCCTCCTCTATGTCCTCCACTGCCGTCCGGCGCCAGCCCACGGTTGCTGACCGCGCCCTATGCCCCCGGGGACCGACGCGTGCGTTCACTCAATGGGTTCCTGGCATGGGTTATCGCCCAACATCTGCTGCCCTTCAATCTTGTGGACAGCAATCCATTCTGGCAGATGTTGGAGCAGGCCCAACCCAGATGGCGTGTCCCCAGCCGCCATTTCTTTGCCAGGACTGGCGTCCCTGCCCTACACAAGCACATTGTGCAGAATGTATCCCTGTCGCTGGATCATGCTGTCAGCGACAGGGTGTATCTCACAATGGATGCTTGAACCAGCAGGCATGGGCAGGGCCGCTATATATCAGCTTTACTGCCCATTGGGTATCCCTCCGAGGTGCCGGGGAGGGATCAGCGGCATCTGACTTTGTGGTGCCGACCCGGGGTGTCCAGGGGAGAACTGCTGCTTTCCCCTCACAAGCCACTGTCTCCACCGCTGGTGAGCAGCCCAGCAAGTGTCCCTGTAGCTACGCAAGTGCTGCTGCCAGGCCGTGCTCCAGCTTGTGAGCTTAGGGGAATGGAGACACACTGGACCTGATGTTCTGGCCGCTCTACAGGCTCAGGTCCAGAAGTGGCTGACACCCCGAAGGCTTCAGGCAGATATGGTTGTCTGTGACAATGGCAGCAATCTACTCGCCGCCCTCCATGCTGGCAGTCTAACACACATGCCCTGCATGGCACATGTCCTCAACCTTGTTGTGCAGAAATTCCTCCGAACATACGAAGGGTTGAGTGACATTGTGCCAAGGGTACGGGGGATTGCCAACCACTTCAGATGCTCCCCAACTGCTGCCGCGTCCCTGTCCAAACTGCAGCAGGACAACAGCCTGCCACCTCACAGGCTGATTGTGGACAGTATGACGCGGTGGAACTCCACCCTCCACATGCTGGAGAGGTTGTGGGAGCAGCGAAGGGCGGTGAGGGAATACCTGCTGGACCAAGGCACTCCAGGGCCAGCACACCCACTCCCATACATAACTAATGCAGAGTGGGGGCAGATACAGCAGGTCTGCCACGTGTTGGCCCCATTTGAGCAAGAAACCAAGATGGTCAGCGGGGAGCATGTCGGCCTCAATGACGTGCTCCCCATAGTGTTCCTGCTGGACAGGACACTAGATCGCCTGCTCGAGGTTGGGGAGAGTGCCTTGTTGGAGCAAGAGGAGGCAGCAATGCTCCAACAAGACCAGGCCCAAGACGAGGAGGAGGAACAATTTGTAGACGTCCAGGCCTGGTCAGGAGGGAGAGACGGTGTTGGGGCCACCGTTAGTCCAGGGGTGGGGCAGCTCTGACTGGGAGCAGCAGCAACAGCAGCAGGAGGACCAAGAAGTCATTGTCCTGGGCAGCCATGAACAGTCACAGCGGGCTGTCCTCTTCCCTATGGCTGCCCACATGCTGCGATGCCTCCGGAGGGACCCCCGGATCAAGAGAATCAAGAAGAGGGAAGATTATTGGTTGGCCACCCTTTTAGACCCTCGCTGCAAGGGGAAACTGGAGCAGTTCATCCCAGCCAGCCGTAGACAGGCCCAGATGGATCAACTGCGGGCCTGTCTGATCAAGCGGATGGAGCAGGCCAACCCTCGGCCTCACACTCCAGTTCTCCCCGCCCATCTCACCCAGCAGGTGGCTGGCACCAGCAGCACCAGCCGAGCAGGTGACCTTATGGGTGAGATGCGGTCGTTCTACCAGTCTGCGCGACCCAGTAGCAGCAGCAGCAGTCACCACCAGCGGCTGGCCCGCATGGTGGCAGACTACATGGGGTCCGTTGGTGCTTCTGACAGCATGAGCACCGACGACCCCATGGAGTACTGGGTTGCCAGGCTGGACACCTGCCGCGAGCTCGCTTAGTATGCGCTGGAGTTACTATCTTGCCCCCCCTCCAGCGTACTGTCTGAGCGGACATTTAGCGTGGCAGGTGGGGTGGTCACGGACAAGCGGACCCGTCTGTCCACAGACTCAGTGGACAGACTTACATTCATTAAAATGAACAAGTCCTGGATCGGCAGTGACTTCTTGGCCCCCGCTGTCGGTTCAGGCCGTTGAAGGGTCCCTTGTCCATCCCTCTCCTTGTCTCTCCCTCCTAAACTACGTTGTTTTTTAAGTTTTTTATTTATCTGTTTACTTTTTTATATATTAGACATTTTTAATTATGAAATTTGCCTAATTTTTATTTATTGTTGTGTATGAATTATGAATTTTTTAATTATTGATGAATTATTAAATGTTATTATTGATGTATATTAGTTTTTAATAAAAGCTTTTATTTTAATATTATTTATTTTAATGATTTGATATATTATTAGATTAATTCATTTACTTAATGTAATTAGACTTAAATAGATTTTTACTAATCCAAAAATTATTGATAAATTAAGTAGACACGACGCATGCATCATCATGTCTGTGAGGACTAATGCGTACGGCCGCTCTCCACACCCATACACGATCTTCACCGCACACACGCTGTGCTCCATGCCCACGACAGGACCTATGCATCCTGTGCCCGTCTGAGCACAGAAGGCACTGATGAGGCAGCTATCCTCGGCCAGGGTCTTGAAGTGTCCCCTGCTGATGTGCCTGGATTAGTTCACCTTCTCATCATCGAAGACTCAGCTGCGTTCCCCTGGCTGCTGTGGGTGTCCCAGGCGTTTGGGTCCAATGCGCATCCTGGATGAACTATTGCACGTCATGGTGCAAAATAATACTTAAAATGTGAGGCTTGTCTACAACCCGGGGGGGGGGGGGAGTCAAACAGCCAGTGGCAGACATCACAGTTAGGCCTGTTTACCACTGTCATGTGTTCCCCTTTTGCCGTATTGCCGAACGCATTTGCAGAACAGCAATACGCGGCTGCCGTTCCGTGGTCATTCCGCGGACACATTAACTTCAATGGGTCTTCAAATTTGCAGATGCGGAATGGAACCCTACGGAAGCACTATGGTCTTTTTTCGTGTGTTTTCGTCCAAGAATTCCATTCTTCTAAAATATAGATCATGTGCTATCTTTTGGCGTAACGGCCGGGCCACGTACTGATTTAAGTGAATCGGTCTGCGATCCACTAGGGCTGCCCCACGTACTGGGCTCTTGTACTGCGGACTGCATTTTGCGGGCCGCAGCACAACGTGGGAAAGAGGCATTTAAGGTGATGACAGGGAAAGTGGAGCACCTTCTCTGTCATTCTGCAGAGTGCATTTTTGATTGTCATTAGAAGGAACAATGTTTAATAGAGTAGCATAAAACTGCCGTAAAACTTACCGCGCATTACGAATGAATTCGTTTATCATTTTCATTTTATTATCAATTATTATTCCTTTCAGTTAAAGATAAACATACATGAATCATGTCCTATAAAATTTTGATGTATGGAGGAGTAGAATGATGCCGAGCTTCCCGGTAGAGATGGGGTAGATAGAGATATGATGGTGATCTGTACTGCTATAATATAGTTCTCTAACCCATCTCTAAATGGAAGCCATCAAAATTTCTCCCCCTTGAGATATCAGCATTAATTAGGACAAAATTAATGTATGTTTTTCTTGAAATGAAAGGAATAATAGTTTACAATAAAAGTAAAAAAAAAATTAAGCACAGCTGTATTTGTAATGCGATGAAAGTTTCATTGTAGTTCTATTTTACTCCATTAAACATAGTGCCTTTGCAAGAGACTCCGAAATGCACTTTGCCTCTCATCCCCTTAACTGTGAAGTCTGACACTGGCTGTTAGAACTCAACCCCCCACCCCCCGGGTTGTATACAAACCTCGCATTTAAAGTCTTATTCTGCACCATGACGTGCAATAGTTCATCCAGGATACGCATTGGACCCAAATGCCTATGACACCCACAACAGCTAGGGGAACGCAGAAGAGTCTTTGATGATTGGAAGGTGAATTAATCCAGACGCATGAGCAGGGGACACTTCAAGACCTTGGACGAAGATAGCTGCCTCATCAGTGCCTTCTGTGCTCAGACGGGCACAGGATGGATAGGTCCTGTCGTGAGCCTGGAGCCCAGTGTGTGTGCGGTGAATATCGTGTATGGGTGTGGCGAACGGCCGTACCAATTACTCCTCACAGACAAAAGAAGGATGAGATAGCCGCTGATAAACCAACACTCACTACTAGTGCCCTCTGGCTTGTAGGAATCTTTACACGGTTAGGCTGTCTGTGTAGCCGCAGTGTTCTGATACTGACTCAATATGCTTTAAAGAATAAATTGTTGACTACCGATGCATGCGTCGTGTCTACTTAATTTAAATTTATGGTGTGGAAGCAAAATCTTAATATAATCCAAATAATCATTCTAGAATGCAAAATTTGTAATGTCGGGTATTTATTTCATATAAGATATGAAATCATAAAAAGTATGATTTCATATTTTTATGAAATATGGAAAATGAAAAATTTAATTGGCGGACATATAAACGCCAGTTCTTTTATTAATGAGATCTAAAGTTAATTTGTGCAGCTAATGAAACAGGGTGCAATTAATTATACAAAATAAAATTTATTATAAATACAAGCAGTAAAAATGGCATACAAATGAATACAAAGATAATATCAAAATTGACCATAAGATGGTGCTCCACCGTTTACAGGCTGACTTAAGTACAATACAATACTACTTTTTCCTTTTGTCAAATTATTACCGATTAATATACTAGTAATCAAAATATTATAATGCAACAACAAAAAAAAACAATAGAAATGAATCTGTGGAAAATCCCTTATGCTCAATCAGAGAATATGGCAGTAAGAGACACCTTATAAATACGCCCGTTGACCTAACTACGAATAATAAAATCTGATCAGAGATTCCACTCTGATAGCAATATTACAGGAATTCTAATGATGTGCACGTTCATTAAAATTTCCCATAAAATTATTGTTAACACTATTGACCCACTAATAATGGGGTCTCAACTATATGCCAATTGGAGCGATTTATAATTACTGCAAATAAAATAGATTATACATTACCCCTGGCTTTGGGATAAAGAGCTTTTAGAAGGGACCCAGCTTTCCAAGATTCAGATCTATCCCGTCCTGTGGTACGTTCCTGATGTGTGAAGTAATGCTGATGAATGAATCCCCAAGTGTTCTCTGAAGTGTTTCTCAAGTGATCTCTCTTTAACCCAAAACTGGATCAGATATCCTAATCCTTATCTATACCCATCCCCTCTTGGATTAGAGATTTCAAATTAGATAAGGTGGGTGTGACGTATGGTAATCATGGGGATGATGTTATTTTATTGGCATTCCTGAAAAACGTCCGCCCATCTACCACTTGATGGCACTGTTGTATCATATAGCAATTTTAAGAATTAACATATATATATATATATGGCTTTATTATACCTCTTAAACTTTGACCTTGTCCACCCTAAATCAATTAGGAGGGACTCTTTCTGACACTTTGCTCAGACTGACTGGCGGTATTAGAAGTTTCCCTAATCCTTGAATTTATGGGGCAGATAAGAGCAGAATGGTTTTTAGAAAGTTTTCTCCTGGCTTGTGTATCTTAGCCATCCAAATGACTGATTAATTGCCATCTAAGATAACGAAGTTCTTCTCTAAAACAAAATCCTCTTAGTAAAAAAAAACAGCTTATATGCTTCTATAGAATATATTCTCATTGATACATATGCATTAATAATACTTGGTTATATACATCAATATTGCATAGTACATATGAATCTTTAACAAGTTCAAACGCTAAATAAATGCACACAGGAATATATATATATATATATATATATATATGAATATATGAATAGATATCTATTCCACACCAGATGTGTTTTATGGACGTCTCTTTATCAGATCATGGTTTAGCCATGAAACACCCATTGTTCCTCAGACAGACATGTTTAGAGAAACCAGTGTTTTAAACAATAACCTCTCTTGACCCTAATAGTTGAGACAGTTTATGTGAGACCCATCACATTCTCTAAGATATCACATCTGTTGGCAATAACTTTAAAAACAACATACATTGTAGGCCATTGACCATCATGAATTCCTCTGGCTTATTCCAACAGAGAGTTTGGCCTCTTAAAGGTAGTGTGAATCTCCATTTTGGTTCTAATATTGTCAGACCTTAATGTGCAGATATAAATATGCCCGACAAATCCCCCTTCATTCCAAAATATTCCATAAAATGTGAATGCATTTGGAATGTAATAAAGGGCTTTTCATTTATTTCCTTCGATGCGTAGACTTGGCTTATAAGTGTTCCAACCAGAGCTTGGCTAAAGTTCTTCTGGAGAACTTTATTTAACGCATGACTTGGATGGGACACAAACTCAACCATCCTATAGATCCTGCAAGACAGGATATTAGTTTGATAAAGGTTTGTTTTGATTCTCCATCTCCACATGAATCCTTTTCAATGAACCAACTTCAAGTCCCAATGTCTTGATAGAGATGGAATCGGCAACTGTCACACCGGTAGGAATAACAGTGCCCACTATGCCAAAGATTATGGCGGCTACGATTGCAAAAACATGAATCGCTTTGGTCTGTAGAAAACTGTTCTCTGGTCAAGGTCTTCCTTGCTTGCTTCAGGATCTGCGTAATCCGTTCTTGGAAATATCAGATGTGCATCTGGTACCAGGATTGGAGCTCCGGCGACAGGATCTCAGACACGTTGAGTTGTTTTTCGACGAAGACGCAAGGATCCAGGCTGATGTAGATCTTCTGGGATAATATCCTCTTGTTCTTTAATATGAACCCCACGGTTTCCTGTAGCATGATTCCGGATGAAGGACCTGGTACAGCAATCGGCTCAGCATGGAACTCCTTCCCCAAGATCAGGACGACGTAGATAATGGCAATCATCTTTGATGACATCTTACGCCTATAAAATATTGTATGACACATATGAGTACATACACTTTTCAACTTTATCCTGCAAAAAAAGAGTTACTAATACCATATACCTCTGATTGGCATAAGTTATTTTCTTGGACAGAGTAAGTTTTGGTTTCAGAGGTGAGTTAGGAGACATTTTGTTACAGAGGAAACATACATCAGGATGGGTTAGTATGAGTTAAAGATGTACAATAACAGATAACACTTTTTAGTTCATACGATACCAATCCTTATTTCCGTCTTTAGCTGGAATCATGAAGTCTCTTTACCTCTTTTCATCCAGCTCCTTCAATCTCTCGAAGTCGTGCACTAGGATGACAAATACGTAGCTGATTAATGTGCACCCATTTTTTAATAAACTCATCGTAATAGGGATTTTGATTTTGTAGACCACTGGAGATAATTTGTCAGTGATGACATAGGGACCTTTCCAGGAAGGCAGGAATTTTCTCTCCTTCACTTGATCCCGAGCGAAGTTATAGAGATATACTCGATCGGAAATTTGATACTCCTTCTGTGTAGTCTTCAGATCGTAGTATGTCTTAGCACTCACTGCGGCTTTGTCTATATTCTTCTGTGCAAACGTGAAAGCATGCTGAAGGTGCTTGCGTAAATTTTCCACATACTGATGTGATGTTGTAGCATTGATCAAGTCATGGTCCGTTGTTCTGTAAAGTAAATGCTGGGGTAACACCATCTTCCTTCCCGTGATCATCTCGAAGGGAGAAAGCTTAGTTGCTGCGCTTGGGGTGGCTCTGATGGCCATAAGCACCAAAGGCAACTTGACATCCCAGTCCTTACCAGATTCATTGACAAAAATTTTCAGGATGTTTACAATGGACTGGTTGTAACGTTCTACTCCACCACTAGAGGCTGGTCGATAAGCTATATGGTGCTTCCTCTTTACCCCCAGGATTTCCCACATCTTTGTCATCACCTCACTGGTGAAGTGACTTCCACGATCGGATTCGATGCGCTGGGGAAGGCCAAATCTAGAAAATACGTGGTTAATAAGCAGAGATGCACATACGCTTGAACTGCATGTTTTGCATGGCAAACATTCCACCCATTTGGTGAACAGACAAGTTACGGTTAACATATACTTGTTTCCTTTTGATGAGGTTGCTACTGGTCCAATGAAGTCAATTTGGATGTCTGACCATGGCATGGACATCCCCCTTTTCATCAGTGGTGCCCGATGAGTGGGTCCTTGTGGCTGGAATTGAGGGCAGATTAGACATCCGTGACAATATGTTCGCACATCTTGTAACATATGTGGCCAGTAAGCGTAGTCCCGTAGTAACTCGTACTTTATTTTCTCACCTCGATGACCAGCGGTTGGGGCATCATGTGCATGTTGCAACATCAGACCTCGGTATGCTGCATGTACTACCCATTGCGTGATACCGTTCTTCGAGTAATCTTATCAGTAATCTATCCTGCAATGAGAATTGGGACTTACCTTTCATCAAAATTCGTAACTCCTCCTTACCCATACAGTCTTCCGTGGTTATGGGACAGTTGTGTGGATCCTCAATGTACTTATAAAAAAGACCAATAATCGGATCCCCCTTTTGGCTCGCAATGAGATCCTCACTAGGGGAATCTTGGCTCCACTGTGCCACATTGGCTTCAGCTCCCTTTTGGGCCTGACTCCTTGTCATAGCATCTACTTGGATAGTTCCCATGAGGTCATCAACGTCAAAGACTTCTCCGTCAATGGCTGCTTGCTTGGCAAGGGAATCTGCTAGGTCATTCCCCTCTTTATCCATACCTGGATACTTTGAATGACCTCTTACCTTCTTCCAATAAATTATAAGACTGTGGACGGAAACCATCTCATCAATTTTACAAAACATCTTACCATGCTTTACTGGCTTGTTATTACTTCTCATCATGTTGGATCTTTTCCATCTGGGAAAGTACTCCACAAAGCTGTTACGAACATAATCAGAATCTGTGATGATTACAAACTCCTTAATATCATATTCGATAGGCATTTGTACGGCTTTGTACACAGCAGTAAGTTCTGCAACCTGGCTGCTTTTAGAACCAATTTTGTATCCAACAGATACATCTAGGAATGTATTATTCCACACGACTCCAATACCTGCAACCAATGTACGTTCAGATCCTTCCTCGGCATGGAAGGAACAGCCGTCTATGTACACACATGGTAACGATTTGCAGTACTCCTCTTCATAAGATTTATATGGTGATGATGATTGTTTCTCCAGGAAATCATTTTCCGTTGTCTCACCTTTACTTTCCATATTGGTACAGTCATGGAGTTCTGCTAATCCCTGAGCAACTGGGTTTTTATTATTTTGTTTGTACCTGATCTCCAATGGCCATCCCATTAAGGACATTGTCCAGGCGGTTATCCTGCTGTTTGCCAAGTTTCCATCTCTTATACGATCACTTTGCAAGTATTGCAGCGGCTGGTGTGCGGTCTCCACAATGATCCTTTCGCCTTGGATAAAACTCCTAAAATATTGCAAAGGCCACACAGTTGACAATAATGCTTTTTCACAATTATTGAATTTTACCTCAACCGGCGACAATGACTTGCTGGCATAGGCAATGATCTTGTTTCGGTTTTCCTGTTTTTGGAAAAGAACTGCACTTATGCTTTTATCAGTGAAACCTGTTTCCACAAAGAAAGGTTTTCCCCCTTCTGGATAAGCAAGGCATGGAGCCTGGATAAGTTTGGCCTTGAGCTCAGTTACAGCTTGCTCATGACGCTCGCTCCATTCCCATTTTACTCCTTTCTTTAGCAACTGCAAAAGAGGTTTTGTAATTTCGGCATAATTATCTATGAACTTACGTGAGTAGTTCATCATACCCAGGAATGATCTCAACTCCTTGAGATTTGTAGGAGATTTTGTCTTGGTCACTGCTTCCACCTTCTTTTTCTGTGGGTTAATTCCATCCGCAGTGACTTCATGCCCTAAGAAATAAACCTTGGTCTGACACCATTGAGCCTTCTGTAAAGAAAGTTTTACACCTGCTTTCCTCAGCTGGGTCAGTACATGCCTCAACTCCTGAATATGTTCCTCAAAAGTTGTACTTTTGATCAGGATGTCATCCACATAGGATAAGGTACCTCGTTCAGCGTCATCAGGCATTGCCTTATGCATGAACACTGCAAACTCATGGCCTGCATTTATGTACCCGAAGGGCAATCGGGTCCATGCATACTGTCGTTTGCCAAATGTAAAGGCCAGTTTGTACTGATCCCTTTCATCTATCTTAATCGTCCAATATCCTTGTGCACAGTCAAGGGCAGTGAAGATTTTGGATCCTTGTATTTGTGCCAAACATTGGTCAATATATGGCCCGTGGGCCATCCGGACATATAAACACGTTTGTTCAACTGTCTTAGGTCCGAGCAAAGACGAAATTCACCGTTAGGTTTGAGGACTCCAAGTATCGGATGATTGAATGAACTGTGTACTGGACGGATGATACCCCTCTCCTCCAAGTTCTTGCCGATTTCCGATTGTGACTCGTAAGCCGCCAGCGGAAGTCGGTATTGTTTGACAAAAACAGGGGGTGCATCGGGATCTGTTTGGATTCTTGTAACGTGTAGGTTTGTTTTCCCACAGTCATAAGAATCCTTGGCAAACATCTCCGAAGAGCTCCTTTAGCCGTTGACGCCTCGACCCGTCGGAGCATGCGTCAGCCATGGAGATTTGTTCTTCCACCCGCTCCTGAAATTCTGGGAAAATCTCAGGCTGACTTAACTCGTAAGCTTCTTCAAGCTCACTAGTTAAATCATTCTGGGTGTAGCGTACCTTATCCTTTCCTTGCTGGTATGATTCATACTCTTTTTCATCGATCTCATGGTTGAAAACTAATGATGACTCTTCGATGTGGCATGTACCTTCTTCAGAGCTGAAAGGATAAACAGAGTGTATGTTAAATAACCCCTCAGGGGTTGAGGAAAAATGTTGTTCCACTGTTTGTTCCTCTGTCAGGTATTCATCAGGAATTATTCCAATAACATCATTTTGGAATCCAAATGTGTAGTATTCCGAATCCATAGCTAAACCAATTACGGTGTCCTTTTGTAGGGATATGCTATGGGAAACCATGTTATGAATTACCATGTGTAACTGATCCTGATTGATGTTTATCAGTGGAGTAGGTTTTACCTTTAGGCCGAGTTGCTGCATTCTGTTGGATAAACAGATCAACACGTCTGTGTTCTTCAGCTTCTGTCCCTTCTTTACTTTAATGGGGAGAAGAAGTGGCTTGCATCCTTCAGGAATTTCAACTTTCTCAGCAACCATGATACTTACGGCATAGGGCATCTGTTGTCCCCATCGTAAGGCTTGTTCTTCATCCTGGAATCCCTCTGGGTTTCCCGGCAATCTGGACCATAAGGTGTTATTTACCATGTCAATCTGTATGGCAAATCGGTGCAGAAGGTCATTACCTATATACATTTGATACTTTGGTTCATTTATCACGATGAAAACGTGCTCCGTAGTTTTACTTCCTATGGAGATAGATAAAACACATCTTGCAACAACATTATGACTCTGGAAATCTCCATCCAGATCATGAACCCATTGGTCCTGTGGAGAGGAACTTTTAATCATTTTAGGGTTGGTGATCTGTTTTAAAAATCCTAGGCTTATGTAACTCGCTTCGGATTTCAGATCCAACTTGGCATATTTCACCCGGGCTATATTGTTTACCTGTACGGGAATCAATAAATTGTCATTGACCTTTTCAATCCGTACCATCGATTGAATGTGCCTGGTCAGGTCCAAAACTTCTTGATTCCCCCTTTCAAGAGAAATGGTTAATATATCATCATCCAGAGTTACCTTTTTGATTTTATCCCTCTGGATGGTAATGGTGTGAGCAGCACCATTGATATCTTCCACGGGCTTACCATTCTTCAGGATTGTGACCTCCGGTATTTGATTGTTCCTGAAATGCACTTCAATAGAGTTAGGTTTCTCTTCAATCACATGACAACTGCGTTGTGCTTGTGTGTTGCAAGAGTATTCATAGGCAATGGGTGCCTTCACCTGAGTCCATACTGCTTCATTAATGAAATCAACTATGGGACTCAATCTTTTTAATAAATCGATTCCTATGATCATCCGATTATATGGAAGATCCACAATCAATGTGGGATGTCTAATTGTCTTCTTGCCAATCTTAAATGTCAACCAGGATGTTCCTTTTACCTGTAGGGCATTTCCACCTACACTTATCAAAGAGCCATCAAATGACCTTAATCGTGGCTTCTTTGATGTTAAATTTGAAACTTTTTTGAAATAGGTGTAAGATAAAATGGTGGCTTGTGATCCAGTATCTATTAATCCTTTGATTGGTCTGATAAGTTCATTTTGTAGATATATGTCCACAAAGTATCGGCCATCCACCTGCAACAAATCACAGAGAAAGTTAGGATGTTTACCCATCTGCTGTCTGAGAGGTTGACCTCTCTGCAGCTCCGTGACCTCTGCATTCCTGAGTCTCCCAGGACAAGCTGGAGGAGCAGCGTTAGGCCCCCCCCCCCCCCCTTTGGGACAAGCTGTGTGACATCACAAATCATAGCTGGCTCACGGCTAGATGCTGGAACGATGTGATTATACACTGGAACAGACATCTGGTCAACTGAATTGACATCACTAGACTGCAAGACAAATGACATATTAGACATTTCCCCCCTGGCCCTAATTTCAGGGTCAGGGGTACTGCAAGGAAATAAAGAATTAGGAATCACATCAGATTCTACCACAATCAATTTAATATCCTTACAGTGGCCTGGGTTCTGACCCGGCCCAATCTGCTTTATGATGTTAAATTGCTGGGACCGGCAGTTGCCCCTAAAAAAGGGTTAGGCTGTTTTTCTGGGGATAACTGGGACAACTTACTTACCATATTGCTCAGCTGGGCCACTTGCTCTACCAGCTGATCAAACCAGTTTGGTCTGGGCACATTTTGGCTTTGCTGGGCACCCTGGTTATTGGTAGGTGATCTATTTCCGGGTGAATTCAAGGATTCCTGCCTATCTTCCCTCTGTTGTCTGGGCCTATTATCCCAACGTCTATAACCCTGATAACCTCTATTGTTATAGGGCCTATATCCTTGGGGATCCCTACTGTAATAGGGAAGGTAGTTAGACTTCCCATTACTTGAATAATTCCCCTCTGATCCATTATTATTTTGGGGTTTGGCCTGTTTGGGCGGTCCTACCTGTTGTTGCTGGGTTTGTTGAGAGGGAACCTTCGTGGCTGGCTTTCAAATCCCAAGCTAGGGTTTGCCTTAGCTTCAGCTACCTTTTGCTCTGGGGAATTTTTAAACCTTCTCTCACCTGTTGTATGGCACTCACTGATATTATACAGCGTGGTGGCAGCCGTCACCAACCTATCCAAGGGAGCATCAATATCCAGATCTCTGGCTAAGTTAAGTTTGATCTGG
Source organism: Bufo gargarizans (assembly GCF_014858855.1). NCBI lineage: Eukaryota > Metazoa > Chordata > Amphibia > Anura > Bufonidae > Bufo > Bufo gargarizans. The sequence goes on along the minus strand of NC_058085.1, from coordinate 219,727,474 downwards.
GTTGGCATAGTATCATAGAATAACTGCTTGAATTCTTCAGATTCCCAATTTGGGGATCTATATGCCAACCCATAGGCATTTTTGAGGACAGAGAGGAATTCACGGGGACTCTGATTGGGTCTACACGTAAGGCTATATATGTCCCGTTTTGCAGCAGTAGTGGTTCGGTAAGGTCCGAATTCCAATTTAACCTCATGCAAAACACTTGGCCAATCTTGTACTCCTCTCTCCTTAAAGGATGTAAAGTAATGACCATATCTATCATCAAATGCCCATGGAAGGAATCTAATCCGGTCAGCATCAGAGTATAACTTTAAAGAATCCATAGTGGATTCACACAGTTCTAAGTGACTAGCTATCTGAGAAGAACCTTTCTTGGAAAATTTGGATACTGTACTATTTAAAAACGTAATTATGCTGGAGGAGCACTGATCCTTTTCTGAATATTGGGAATTTTTCTTCCTAGAAATCACCTCAGCATATGTTGGTCGCCTGTGATTCTGTGGCAAGGAATAAGTCACATGCTTCCCCACATCACCGTCAGACTCACATGCACTTTCACAACTTTCATGAAACTTATATCGCACAGGTGATTTAACCCTGACCCTAATATGTCTATCCAGGGGAGTATGAGGAGAGACACTTCTAGGGGCTTCCGTGATATCTGCACCTAGTAAGGTGGTTACAGTTTGGAATGCCCGATTTAATTGGGTTAATGCCTCCTGTTTAATCATGCCAACATTTTCAGGTTGCTGAGTGTTTTGGATGGGGTCTGCTTTAAAAGCATGTGATGACATGTCTGGATATTGGGGAGTAAGAAGTGGAGGGTCAGGAGATCTCACAGTGTTAGATGGATCCCTTTCAGTATTGACTACATTATGGGCTGATCCATCTGTCTGTTTAATTTTGGAATACTGGAGATATAAATCCTCTAAATCATTTTTTGCCTTTTGGTATGCATCAAGGCTGAGACTAAGGTTGTACTCTAAGTCTTTGCTCTTCGCTTCTGCGGATTTTAGTTCTGATTCCATTTTGGATACATATATTTTTGTACCCATACCTAGCTTTAGAAAGAGTATTGACTGCCAACAATGCATACAAAACAGGTGGCAATGCACATAAGAGGTGTTGGTCCCTCTTGGTATTATCACTTGCCAAATCCATATAGGTCAGGTATCTATCAACCTTACCACCTAACTTCCATACATCACAACGTTCTTGAAAGGCTCTTGCTTGCAGCTCATTAGTCCATTCATCTATATTTTTTATCAATCTTCAAACAGGAACAAATATAATTGATAACCTTAAAGATGATCTTTGCTGGGTCAGAGGGACTATCTGCTAAAACCTGGCCATTACCTGGTCGCTGCCTGTTACACTCATGATTCTGACCCTTTGTCAAATTATTACCGATTAATATACTAGTAATCAAAATATTATAATGCAACAACAAAAAAAAACAATAGAAATGAATCTGTGGAAAATCCCTTATGCTCAATCAGAGAATATGGCAGTAAGAGACACCTTATAAATACGCCCGTTGACCTAACTACGAATAATAAAATCTGATCAGAGATTCCACTCTGATAGCAATATTACAGGAATTCTAATGATGTGCACGTTCATTAAAATTTCCCATAAAATTATTGTTAACACTATTGACCCACTAATAATGGGGTCTCAACTATATGCCAATTGGAGCGATTTATAATTACTGCAAATAAAATAGATTATACATTACCCCTGGCTTTGGGATAAAGAGCTTTTAGAAGGGACCCAGCTTTCCAAGATTCAGATCTATCCCGTCCTGTGGTACGTTCCTGATGTGTGAAGTAATGCTCTTTTCCCCAAAACTGGATCAGATATCCTAATCCTTATCTATGCCCATCCCCTCTTGGATTAGAGATTTCCAATTAGATAAGGTGGGTGTGACGTATGGTAATCATGGGGATGATGTCATTTTATTGGCATTTCTGAAAAACTTCCGCCCATCTACCACTTGATGGCACTGTTGTATCATATAGCAATTTTAAGAATTAACATATATATATATGGCTTTATTATACATCTTAAACTTTGACCTTGTCCACCCTAAATCAATTAGGAGGGACTCTTTCTGACACTTTGCTCAGACTGACTGGCGGTATTAGAAGTTTCCCTAATTCTTGAATTTATGGGGCAGATAAGAGCAGAATGGTTTTTAGAAAGTTTTCTCCTGGCTTGTGTATCTTAGCCATCCAAATGACTGATTACTTGCCATCTAAGATAACGAAGTTCTTCTCTAAAACAAAATCCTCTTAGTAGAAAATCAGCTTATATGCTTCTATAGAATATATTCTCATTGATACATATACATTAATAATACTTGGTTATAATACATCAATATTGCATAGTACATATGAATCATTAACAAGTTCAAACGCTAAATAAATGCACACAGGAATATATATATATATATATATATATATATATATATATATATATGTATGAATAGATATCTCTTCCACACCAGATGTGTTTTATGGACGTCTCTTATCAGATCATGGTTTAGTCATGAAACACCCATTGTTCCTCAGACAGACATGTTTAGAGAAACCAGTGTTTTAAACAATAACCTCTCTTGACCCCAGTAGTTGAGACAGTTTATGTGAGACCCATCACATTCTCTAAGATATCACATCTGTTGGCAATAACTTTAAAAACAACATACATTGTAGGCCATTGACCATCATGAATTCCTCTGGCTTATTCCAACAGAGAATTTGGCCTCTTAAAGGTAATGTGAATCTCCATTTTGGTTCTAATATTGTCAGACCTTAATGTGCAGATATAAATATGCCCGACAGTAAATTATGCATGTCATCACATTTCCTCAGCACACTGAAGACCTGCTCCTGTCAGAGTTGCATTTTATTTAAGTTATGGGCTTACCATGGCCTGTTGATTTCCCTTTCAGGGGTATGCATTGCTGTTGCCAACTTTGAACATGCTGCTGTCTGACATGTCATATTTTATTTATGGGCGTACCATGGCCTGTTGGTTTCCCATTCAGGGGTATACATTGCTGTTGCCAACTTTGAACATGCTGCTGTCTGACATGTCATATTTTATTTATGGGCTTACCATGGCCTGTTGGTTTCCCATTCAGGGGTATACATTGCTGTTGCCAACTTTGAACATGCTGCTGTCTGACATGTCATATTTTATTTATGGGCCTACCATGGCCTGTTGGTTTCCCATTCAGGGGTATACATTGCTGTTGCCAACTTTGAACATGCTGCTGTCTGACATGTCATATTTTATTTATGGGCTGACCATGGCCTGTTGGTTTCCCATTCAGGGGTATGCATTGCTGTTGCCAACTTTGAACATGCTGCTGTCTGACATGTCATATTTTATTTATGGGCTTACCATGGCCTGTTGGTTTCCCATTCAGGGGTATACATTGCTGCTGCCAACTTTGAACATGCTGCTTTCTGACATGTCTTATTTTATTTATGAGCTTACCATGGCCTGTTGGTTTCCCATTCAGGGGTACTTATTCCTGCTGCTAACTTTGAACGTGCTGCTGTCGGACATGTCTTATTTTATTTATGGGCTTACCATGGCCTGTTGGTTTCCCATTCAGGGGTACACATTCCTGCTGCCAACTTTGAACGTGCTTCTGTCTGTCCTGATGACTTATTCAGAGCTATGTTTAGGCCTTATACTAGACATTTTCCATCTTCCATCCTGTTGATGTTGCAATAGTATTTTCTGATTTGCCGATTTTTGTTTAGTCCTTACACTACATCATTAGATTTAATTGTTGATTATGCATTTCCTACTGAGTTATGCCAAGTTATGTGTAGACCTTATGCTCAACCATTTCAAACTTCCATCTTGTTGATGCTGAAGCTGTCTGTCCTGAACATGCAGAGTTATAATTACTCTTTATTCTCCAATTTTAACATTAAATTATGATGCTGCCTGTCCTGCAGGGTTAGGCGAACTTGGTGTAGACCTTTTACTATGGTGTTTACATTCACCTGCTTTTGTCTGCCCTTTTCCTGCAGAGTTTAGTTTAGCTACGGTACAGACCAAAAGTTTGGAGACACCTTCTCATTCAAAGAGACTTGTAGATTCACACTGAAGGCATCAAAACTATGAGTTAACACATGTGGAATTATATACATAACAAAAAGTGTGAAACAACTGAAAATATGTCATATTCTAGGTTCTTCAAAGTAGCCACCTTTTGCTTTGATTACTGCTTTGCACACTCTTGGCATTCTCTTGATGAGCTTCAAGAGGTAGTCACCTGAAATGGTCTTCCAACAGTCTTGAAGGAGTTCCCAGAGATGCTTAGCACTTGTTGGCCCTTTTGCCTTCACTCTGCGGTCCAGCTCACCCCAAACCATCTCGATTGGGTTCAGGTCCGGTGACTGTGGAGGCCAGGTCATCTGGCGCAGCACCCCATCACTCTCCTTCATGGTCAAATAGACCTCACACAGCCTGTAGGTGTGTTTGGGGTCATTGTCCTGTTGAAAAATAAATGATGGTCCAACTAAAAGCAAACCGGATGGAATAGCATGCCGCTACAAGATGCTGTGGTAGCCATGCTGGTTCAGTATGCCTTCAACTTTGAACAAATCCCCCAACAGTGTCACCAGCAAAGCACCCCCACGCCATCACACCTCCTCCTCCATGCTTCACGGTGTGAACCAGGCATGTAGAGTCCATCCGTTCACCTTTTCTGTGTCGCACAAAGACACGGTGGTTGGAACCAAAGATCTCAAATTTGGACTCATCAGACCAAAGCACAGATTTCCACTGTTCTAATGTCCATTCCTTGTGTTCTTTAGCCCAAACAAGTTTCTTCTGCTTGTTGCTTGTCCTTAGCAGTGGTTTCCTAGCAGATATTCTACCATGAAGGTCTGATTCACACAGTCTCCTCTTAACAGTTGTTCTAGAGATGTGTCTGCTGCTAGAACTCTGTGTGGCATTGACCTGGTCTCTAATCTGAGCTGCTGTTAACCTGCGATTTCTGAGGCTGGTGACTCGGATGAACTTATCCTCTGCAGCAGAGGTGACTCTTGGTCTTCCTTTCCTGGGGCGGTCTGAGTGATGGGTTTTGTGACTGCACTTGGGGCACTTTCAAAGTTTTCCCAATTTTTTGGACTGACTGACCTTCATTTCTCAAAGTAATGATGGCCACTCGTTTTTCTTTACTTGCTTTTTTCTTGCCATAATACAAATTCTAACAGTCTATTCAGTAGGACTATCAGCTATGTATCCACCTGACTTCTCCACAACACAACTGATGGTTCCAACCCCATTTATAAGGCAAGAAATCCCACTTATTAAACCTGACCAGGCACACCTGTGAAGTGAAAAGCATTTCAGGTGACTACCTCTTGAAGCTCATCAAGAGAATGCCAAGAGTGTGCAGAGCAGTAATCAAAGCAAAAGGTGGCTACTTTGAAGAACCTAGAATATGACATATTTTCAGTTTCACACTTTTTTTGTTATGTATATAATTCCACATGTGTTAATTCATAGTTTTGATGCCTTCAGTGTGAATCTACAATTTTCATAGTCATGAAAATAAAGAAAACTCTTTGAATGAGAAGGTGTGTCCAAACTTTTGGTCTGTACTGTATGTGTGGCCTTTAGAAAACAGATTTTTCAATTTTATTGGTAGTTTCAGTAGTTATCCTTCATTGTTTGGGCCTTTGATTTGTATGCCTTCTACTGTTGCGTTACTATTTTACTGCTACTGTCTGGCCTAATGCTGCCAAGTAATGTGTCTGAAATATAGTAAAGTATTAAAATCTAACTGAATTTTTTTGTCCAGATCATGCAAAGGACAACCAGCATGGACCACTTATTAGCCCTTGTAATATGACAAGTATTGAGTATTATATTTCTCATAAAATGGTGCTCATGTTTAATATTTGCGAATGTGCACTATTTATCGTATATTGTCAAGAATTCGATTTGAAAATATATTGAATAACAACTTTTTAGTTTAATACATTCATGCGGTTTTACGCTTCATTCACCAAAATAATTTATTTTGTTTTATTTTATTTTTAAAGTTTTAATTTTGCTTTAATTGGGTTTTTGGAGTCCATGTTGTGGTTCTTACTTTAGCAAGGTGGGGACCGCATGTGGGCTTCCATTTTCAAAAGGTTTTGTGCACTTAACATTGTACAAGACTGATTGATAAACCTAATAAAAGTTTTTTATTTTATTTTATTTATTTTAATACGGACTTAGGTTCTAACATGGTGTTGTCTGTTGTCCTGGAAAGGATGTCTGGCTTCCGTGTTGACCTCTCTACATGGTTGGGTATTACTGGCGTTATACTCATCCGTGTGGTAATCCGGTTTTGGTAATGGAGCGTTATTGCCACATCTATATATAGATATATACATTTATATGTAATCTTACTTCTTGACAATTATATGATTATTTTCACATGGTAGTGTAATATAATTCCAGATTTTAATCTTTCCAAATTAACTGCTGACAGTATAATAATCTTTCAGCCATGTCACCATCATTTTGTGAGTGATTCTACTCATTGCATCATATGATGTCTTTATTGAGGAAGCTGTGCTCTGACATGTCCAGTTTAACAAACGGAAACTATATCAGATTCATGCTAGTTATTTCTTTGCTGACTATATTTTTCAGACACATTTGATGTTTAAAATCTTTTTTTTTTAAATGGAACTAATATAACTTAAGCCAATTTTACTATGCAATAGTGTCTTATTGAGGTTGAGATTTGGATCACAGTATGGATAGTTGGATCAATTTTTTTTTATTATAAGCCACTTTTTTTTTTAAAGTATCATTTTATTTTATGTTAAAATTTGGTTGATACTCTATATATATTTATTATTTATTACACATTTTGACTGTAGATTTGTAATCTAAATCTTTGTTCAATAATACATTAGAAAGGTAATAGTGTGTTCACACAAAGGTTAATTAATGTGCGTTAAACAATAATTTTCGAATATAAATTACGGCCTTTTTTTATAGATAAATTATTTATTGTACAATGTTATATTGGCCTTTTCAATAAAATATAATAATAATGAACTGTTATAATTTTTTTTAAATCTAAATAGTTTATTTTAGTTGAAGAAAAGTATATATGTAAGCGATGAATACACATGCTGTAGTTGGGGGTTCAACATTTTTTTAAATATCCCACAGCCCCATCTGTTACAAAATTTTGTTGGCTGCAATAAATAACTTGACACTCTCTATTACTGCTTAGTTATGCCAAACTTTGTGTAGTAATTAGAATACTACTTTAACTTACCAACTGCATGCTGATCTTGGCTTGATACTTCAGAGTTCTGTGTAGTCATTATACTCCACCGTTAGCAATGACTGCTTCTATTGTCCTGATCATTGAGAGTTATGTGTAGGCCGTATAATCCACTGTTAATATCTACCTGCTGTGGATTCAGCTGCTGTCTGTCCTGATCACGGCGAGTGAGCATTCAGCCTTTTGACAATCCACATTAACTGCTGCTGCCTGTCCTGCTGAGTTAGGATGAGACGTATTTAGGTCTTATACTCGACCGTAAATATCTACCTGCTGCAGATGCTGTGTCTTGATCATACATAGTTATGTCAAGCTAGTTGTTTGTCCTTTGCAGCTATGTGAAGTCCTTCTACAACACCCTCAGCTGCCCTGATAAAGTTGATTTTTCAATTTAGTAATCAACCTAAAATGTTAACTTTACCTACTGCTGCTGTCCAGATGAAGCTGACTTGAATGCCTCAGAGTATACCGTTACCTCTACCTGCTGCTGCTGTCCTGATCAAGTTGATTTGTTATGTACAGTACAGACCAAAAGTTTGGACACACCTTCTCATTCAGAGACAAAGAGTTTTCTTTATTTTCATGACTAAAATTGTAGATTCACACTGAAGGCATCAAAACTATGAATTAACACATGTGGAATTATATACATAACAAAAAAGTGTGAAACAAATGAAAATATGTCATATTCTAGGTTCTTCAAAGTAGCCACCTTTTGCTTTGATTACTGCTTTGCACACTCTTGGCATTCTCTTGATGAGCTTCAAGAGGTAGTCACCTGAAATGCTTTTCACTTCACAGGTGTGCCCTGTCAGGTTTAATAAGTGGGATTTCTTGCCTTATAAATGGGGTTGGGACCATCAGTTGTGTTGTGGAGAAGTCAGGTGGATACACAGCTGATAGTCCTACTGAATAGACTGTTAGAATTTGTATTATGGCAAGAAAAAAGCAAGTAAAGAAAAACGAGTGGCCATCATTACTTTAAGAAATTAAGGTCAGTCAGTCCGAAAGATTGGGAAAACTTTGAAAGTGTCCGCAAGTGCAGTCACAAAAACCATCAAGCGCGACAAAGAAACTGGCTCACACTCGGACCGCCCCAGGAAAGGAAGACCAAGAGTCACCTCTGCTGCAGAGGATAAGTTCATCCGAGTCACCAGCCTCAGAAATCGCAGGTTTACAGCAGCTCAGATTAGAGACCAGGTCAATGCCACACAGAGTTCTAGCAGCAGACACATCTCTAGAACAACTGTTAAGAGGAGACTGTGTGAATCAGGCCTTCATGGTAAAATATCTGCTAGGAAACCACTGCTAAGGACAGGCAACAAGCAGAAGAGACTTCTTTGGGCTAAAGAACACAAGGAAAGGACATTAGACCAGTGGAAATCTGTGCTTTGGTCTGATGAGTCCAAATTTGAGATCTTTGGTTCCAACCACTGTGTCTTTGTGCGACGCAGAAAAGATGAACGGATGAACTCTACATGCCTGGTTCACACCGTGAAGCATGGAGGAGGAGGTGTGATGGTGTGGGGGTGCTTTGCTGGTGACACTGTTGGGGATTTATTCAAAATTGAAGGCATACTGAACCAGCATGGCTACCACAGCATCTTGCAGCGGCATGCTATTCCATCCGGTTGGCTTTTAGTTGGACCATCATTTATTTTTCAACAGGACAATGACCCCAAACACACCTCCAGGCTGTGTAAGGGCTATTTGACAATGAAGGAGAGTGATGGGGTACTGCGCCAGTTGACCTGGCCTCCACAGTCACCGGACCTGAACCCAATCGAGATGGTTTGGGGTGAGCTGGACCGCAGAGTGAAGGCAAAAGGGCCAACAAGTGCTAAGCATCTCTGGGAACTCCATCAAGACTGTTGGAAGACCATTTCAGGTGACTACATTTTGAAGCTCATCAAGAGAATGCCAAGAGTGTGCAAAGCAGTAATCAAAGCAGTAATCAAAGCAAAAGCTGGCTACTTTGAAGAACCTAGAATATGACATATTTTCAGTTTTTTCACACTTTTTTGTTATATATATAATTCCACATGTGTTAATTCATAGTTTTGATGCCTTCAGTGTGAATCTACAATTTTCACAGTCATGAAAATAAAGAAAACTCTTTGAATGAGAAGGTGTATCCAAACTTTTGATCTGTACTGTATAATACAACACTATAAATACCTGCTGCTGCTGCTGTACATTTAAAACTGACTTGTAAGCCTCAGAATACGTTAGCTCTACCTGCTGCTGCTGTCTTGATCAAGTTGATTTGTTATGTATATGCCTCATAATACAACACTACCTGCTGCTGCTGTCATGAAAAAACGTATTTATGTGTAGGCCTTATACTACACTGTTAAGATGTACCCACTGCTGTTGTCTGTCCGAACCCTGCTGACTTTGAACGTGGACTAAAGGCTCCTTTACTGATAAGTCTGCAGTTAAAATTAGACAAAAACATAACCTTTTAGAAAAATAAGTATGGAATCAATATAACTGAAGAAAACTTTTTTAATAAAAAAAAATTATAATAACTTTATGGCAAGTTTTGCAGTTGTTCCTGCAAGCCTGTGAGTTCTTTCAGGTCCTCTCCATATTGGTCATGGAATTCCTGCAGCATCTTCTGTGATTTTCTGATGTGGGCTCAGAATTCCATGATTGTTTTCCGATGCCTCTCTTTCATGTTGGCAATTTTATTGATTACTGTTATGAAAACACAAAAAATAAATATATCAATTAACAATAAGAGTCAATTATTGAATTTTGTGTAGTATGTAGTTAAGTGCAGAGAATTTAAGTGTCTTTTTAAAAGTATACCATAATAAAAGTAATTTTATATTAGATTATTTAGTGACAGTTTAGTAGTTTTAAATTAAATTTGTTGTGTTACATAATATTAGTTTATGTAGATTAAAGAGTTCTTGTGCATGGCTGTTTGATATAACTGTGGTTTTTGTTGTCCCATTATTATTGTTACTTTTATAATCTTCATCACCTGCTATATAATTGTAGGGTGCAGCATTTCCTAACTTTCGAAACTGTTCCGTACTATTTTTGTGCCAAATATGGCTCATTAACTGTGGTCTAATAGCTGATATACTAGTCCAGAGCAGCTAGCCAATTATATAAAATAAGGCCTTTTCAGGTTTTTTGCAAACACCTGCTTACTAGTTCTCTCCACTTGGACGTATTACTAAGACATAAGCATTGCTGCTACGGAGCTGGGGGGGGGGGGAGGTGTCATGTGGAGGTGACGAATGATAAACAAGACTGTACAACAGCACCTGTCTCCTTAGAGGTGAAGCAGGGGACACCAGTGTTTTGTTCCCCTGCAAGTGCTGATATTGTCTGTTACAACTCTACAGCCAATGACATAAATTCACATATGTGGTGGTGTTCAGGTGAATTATAGGCAAAAAGTGGAACTAAATGTGGGGTGCATTTAGTTCTGTAACAACTTGTTTAATAAAAAAAAGTGCGTAAATTCCTTTTTTTTTATTCAATTAGAACTGTTTTTTTTTAAAGACAAACGTTGCCTAATTATGTAAAATTGCAGATTGATCTAATTGCTTAGTATATTCATTGAGGGGTGTAGTTTGTGCAATTGAGTCACTTTGTTTTGTTTTCAACTATAGGGTCACATAAGGGTGTCTTCTCTTTACATGCGACATAGCTCCCAATTACCATTAATCTAAATCCTGTAGCCTTAAGCCATATTGTGCTCCTTTCAGTCTGAAGCCTGCTGTGCGACCAAAGATCAGTTTTTGTGCACCAATTTGATCTGTTTATAAATATACATATTCTGTGTAATACGTTTAAGTTTTTTTATGATTTAAACACTACAATGTTTTCAAATAAAATATATTGAAATTTATAATTTGCTCAAACTATTTTGATTTTCTTAAAATTTTAATAGATTACCGTTGGACAATTAAATCGTTAACAGACTTTATAGAATAAATTAGGATTAAATCGAGGGTGTGTGGTTTTTGAAATGGGGTTATTTATTTGTCGCTGACACTATGTAATGCACAAAAAGTGACTGCATAACCAAACTGTTATTGAATCATTTTTTTTAAGTGTTTAATTATAACATTGTTTTATTTGCAATTTCTAATCCTTCTAAATAAAAAAATAAAAAATGATATTTCAGTTAATAAATGATCTAAACATGATATATGCATATGGCGATTGTAAAATTATAAATGAATTTAATCTCTATTAATCTATATTGTAGCACAAAGTGAAATTTTAATTTTGATTATATAATTGTATTTCTAATCATTATTTAGATTAGTTAATTTTTGTACAAAGAACCCATTAAAAATTGGACTAAATTTTACCACTGTCATGAAGTACAATGTAATAAGATAGAACTATGCCCGTGAAATGTAAACTAGTTTTAAAGTTATTAGCACAAAAATAGATACCTTTTCATATTTAAGAAAAAATGTAAAATGGGCACAGAGGTTTAATGTTTCTAAATATGTGATGTATACATTATTAGAATGATGTGTGCACATATTTACCCTCCTGGTGCGGGGTGGTAATTAACTCCTCATCCTCTTCATCAGGAGCTGGGGTGGGGATATCCTCCTCAGCAGGAGCTGGGCCAGATGTTTTCGGCCTTCAGAGGGTCCGGGCTCATCAGCTGCCACCTATACATCATTCCCCACTTCAGGTGGGTTGGTGGCACCTACACGACTGTGGGAGGGGCCCGCCTGATCATCCTCCTCCCCCTCTGCAGAGACCTCCACCAAATCTAAATCCGCTGTCGGACCGTTGGCACTGGAAGCCCTATAATCACACAACATTCGGATTTAGGCTCTATTTAAACGTCCGTAATGTGTTTTTCAGATCCACCCACACAAAAAAAAAAAGGACACAGGCAATGTGCGTGACACATTTTGAAGACCGCACGTCAACGGCAATAATATAATATGACTATTCTTGGCCTCAATTGAGGACAAGAATACAAGGATTATTAATAAATATCATCCAAAACACAGCAAAAAGTATTTGTTAGAAGGTGGAAATATTATATTTAATGTTCACGTTATAAGATCAAATTGTTTTCCTGTTGTATGTGTGTGGGGTCTGAGCAATCGGATATTGGCCAGCTGAGCAGAAATGTACCTGTCTAGTGAAGTGACGGTACGGTATGGGGTGTACATCTGGTTCGCCTCCCCGTAGTGCACCCTGGGTAATGCTAAATGAACCAGCAAATAATGGAAGGAATGTTTTATTTATTTTTCTCTAGACCAATAAGACATGGGGTCAGATTTATCATTAGCTCAAGTTAGAATAATGGATTGAAAAAGTCGCAAAAAATGCGCAAACGCTAAAAGTTTGCACAAATTTGCGACTTTTTCATGCTCTGCACTATGCTTGCCAGCTTTCTGAAAGTGGGTGTGTTTTCTTATGTAAATGAATCTCTAGATAGATTTAATATTGGGACTATTTAAAAAGTCACAAAAAAGTTTAAGAAAAAAGCGCCATTTCACTTCAGTGAGGACCATCTTATGAGACTTTTTAATAGAACATGCGACTTTTTCGTAAGGACGTGCGACTTTTATAAAGCTGCTTACTGACGGATAACCTATTACAGTCAAACCACATTTATTACCGTCTTAAATGGCCGATCATAAATCTGACTTGGCTAAAACTGACTTTAGACAAAAGTGGAGTGAGCTGACAGAGTAATGATAAATCTGGCCCTATTGTGTTTGTGTTTGCGTGTGGTATACAGTGTGTGGCAGGAAAAAGTATATGCAATCTGCATGTGCTTGATATTTCTATGCTGTCCATACATACATACTTGCTACAAAGTGCTGTGATGTCAAAACAATACTTATTACAACAATGATGGATATCTAATCAGACATGATAAAAGATGAAGTTATATTTAGAGCGCAAATATATTCGCATTCGCGAATATTTAAATACACTATTGCTTACTAATTACTATACTATACAGATATGGTTCGAACATGCATTCAAAATGTTATCACATAAAGTGTTGTACTTACAGTTAGCAGGAGTTCATCCTCTTCATCGTGGAATTTGCTGCCCACCATTTTCTCTTATCTTCTCTTGTCAAATTTGCTTTTAAAATGAAACTAACGTGCTCACGATTAACCACGCCTAGAATTCGCGCGCACGTGCGCACGCACGTACGCATCACTCTATTATTAACTTGGGTGATTTAGCGAATAAAAGAATAAGTGAATAATCGAATTATCGAATATATCGAATAGGCAAATTATCAAACAGCAATTAGGCGAATATTTGAAAAATGCTATTAACCCTGCCGCAGTAGTTAGAATATACCGTCGGATATGAGTTTTCACGAACGCATGGAAACCTCAGATCCGATATATTATATTCTAACCACACAGCGAAGTGACGCTTGTCGGGGAGGAGTATGTTAAAAACTGTAAAGATGGATAACTAATAATTTGAATATTCTAAATAAATAATATATTCGCATTAGGGCAATATTTTGTTTTTTTGGAATATTCATAATATTCTAGAACAAGAATATATTATAAATGAAGAAAGTTGTATTATGCGATAAAAAAAATTGATTTTTCGCATATGCGAAATAAGAGAATTCGAATATTTGCAAATATTTTACGAATATTCTTTCGAATATTCACGAAATATCGCAAATTCGAATATTCGCGAAATATCGCAAATTCGAATATGGGACATGCCGCTCAACACTAAATGTAACTGACAATTTTTGCTTTTTTAACCTTTCCACTAGGTATAGCAGTGGTACTTCACACCCAAAAATTGGTGAATTTCACCGGAAAATGTAACTGACTATTTATTTATTTTGTTAACCTGTCTACTAGGTATAGCATTGGTACTTCACACCCAAAAAATTTTGAATTTCAACTGAAAATGTAACAAATTATTGATTTTTTTACCTGTCTACTAGGTATAGCAGTGGTACATCACACTAAAAAATTGGTGAATTCCACTAGAAAATTAAAGACAAATTGTTTTATTGTTTAATCTGTCTACTAGGTATAGCAGTGGTACTTCACACCCAAAAATTTGTGAATTTTACCCGAAAATGTAACTGACTATTTATTTATTTTGTTAACCTGTCTACTAGGTATAATATTGGCACTTCACACCCAAAAAATGTTGAATTTCAAATGAAAATGTAACAGACAAATTTTTTTTTTTTTTTTTTTTTTTTACCTGTCTACTAGTACATCACACCCAAAAATTGGTGAATTTCAACAGAAAATGTAACTGACTATTTATTTATTTTTTACCAGTCTACTAGGTATAGAAGTGGTACTATAAACACAATAATTGGTGAATTTCACCCAAAAATGTAAATGACAAAGTAGTGAAATGATACAAAATAAAATACGTACAAAAAAAAAATTTGATTTTTGAGGTGGAGTTCCATATGGAGTAGGAGTTTGAGGAGGCGGTGGACGTAGCGGTGTAGGTGGAAGCGGCGGTGGAGGAGGACGAGGTAGCCAACACAGGTTTTTGGTTTTCATTTTATTTTTTTAAATTAGGGTACACTCTAAAACAGTGTGAAATATCCAAAATACAAGAATGAGCAATTGCGCTGCAGTATAACAATGATTGGTTAGTGCCGGTATACATGTCTATTCTGCACAAGGTACAGACAAGTCCTGAGGGATCCATGCCTGGTTCATTTTAATGAACGTGAGCTTGTCCACATTGGCTGTGGACAGGTGGCTGCGGTAGGTGTGTGCACACATACTGCTCCACCATGTTGGTGAAATGCTGCCTCCTGCTAAGACGTTCCATATCAGCTGGTGGTGCTGGTTGTGGTGTGCTGACAAAGCTTTTCCACTTTTCGGCCATGCTAACCCTGCCCTCTGAGGTGCTGGCGGTGCCCCAGCTGCGTTTGCGACCTCGTCCTCGTCCTTTGCCTTGTGCTTTCACTGTGCCCCCGTTGTCAGGTGAGAATGCCACCAGCAGCGCGTCTACCAGTGTGCACTAGTACCCGCGCATCTTACGATCACGCTCCAGTGACGGAATTAAGGACGGTACATTGTCCTTGTAACGGGGATCCAGCAGCGTGGCCACCCAGTAATCAGCATAAGTTAGAATGTGGGCAACTCGGCGGTCGTTCCGGAGATAACAGCATGTAATCGCTCATGTGTGCCAGGCATCCCAGAGGCAACGACAAGCTGTCCTCTGTAGAAGGTGTATCGTCTGTGTCCTCTGTATCCACCCAGCCACACACTGTGTCCTCTGTATCCACCCAGCCACACACCAGTGATGGCCATGAGCTGGTCTGGGTGCCACCCTGCTGTGAACATGGTTCCTCCTCCTCCATCTCCTCATCCTCCAGAACTGTGCCCTGGCTGGACAATTGTGTTCCTGGCGTTTGTGGGTGCAGGAACCCACCCTCTGAGCCACTTGGGAATGACTGACCAGAAACCCTACGAAATGAACCCTCTTCCTCCTCATGTGCCATATCCTCTTCCATCATCGCCAGGAGCGTTTTTTTCAAGGAGGCATAGAAGTGGGATAGTAACGCTGAGATTGGTGTTATCGGCACTGGCCATGTTGGTGGAGTACTCGAAACAGCGCAACAAGGAACACAGGTCTCGCATGGAGGCCCAGTCATTGGTGGTGAAGTGGTGCTCTTCTGCCGAGCGACTCACTCGTGCGTGCTGCAGCTGAAACTCCACTATCGCCTGCTGCTGCTCACACAGTCTTGCCAGCATGTGCAAGGTGGAATTCCACTTTGTGGGCACGTCGCATATGACGCAGTGAGTGGGCAGGCCGAAGTTACGCTGCAGCATTGACAGGCAAGCAGCAGCAGGGTGAGAAGTCACCAGGCAAGGGATGTGCATCAAACCGGCTAGTCCCAGAGCTGCTACGAGATTTCGCCCATTGTCGCACACCACCAGGCGGGGCTTGAGGCTGACTGGCACAAACCACTCATCGGTCTGTTGTTCAAGGCCCGTCCACAGCTCCTGTGCGGTGTGGGGTTTGTCCCCCAAACAGATAAGTTTTAAAACAGCCTGCTGTCGTTTACCCCTGGCTGTGCTGAAGTTGGTGGTGAAGGTGTTACGCTGGCTGGATGAGGAGCCGGTAGAGGATGAGGAAGCGGAGTAGGAGGAGGAAGCAACAGGAGGCAAGCTGAAGTGCCCTGCAATCCTCGGTGGTGGAAGGACATGCGCAAAACTGCTATCCGCCTCAGGCCCAGCCGCCACTGCATTTACCCAGTGTGCTGTTATGGAGATATAACGTCCCTGACCGTGCTTACTGGTCCACGTATCCGTAGTGAGGTGCACCTTGCTACAGATGGCGTTGCGCAGTACACAACTGATTTTGTCCCCCACTTGGTTGTGCAGGAAAGGGATGGCTTGCCTGGAAAAGTAGTGGAGGCTGGGCGCGACTTACTGTGGGACAGCCACCGCCATAAGGCCTTTAAAACTATCCGTCTCCACCAGATGGAATGACAGCATTTCAAAGGCCAGTAATTTTGAAATGCTGGCTAGTGATCGCGGGTGGATGGGGGGGGGTACTTCCTCTTCCTCTCCAGCGTTTGGGAGATGGAGAGCTGAACGCCTCCGTGGGACATTGTGGAGATGCTTGGAGACCCAGGTGGTGGTGTTGCTGGAAGATCCTCTGTTTGCGAGGTGGCAGGTGGCACTGCCACTCCAGAGGTAGGTAAAGAGGCCGAGACTGCAGCAGAAGAGGAAGCAGGAGGAGCCAGAGACCTTTCTTGGTTTTTGAGGTGTCTACTTCACTACAGCTCACGCTTAGTACTTAAATGCCTGGTCATGCAGGTTGTGCTCAGGTTGAGAATGTTTATGCCTCGCTTCAGGCTCTGATTGCACAGCGTGCAAACCACTCGTGTCTTGTCGCCAGCACATTGTCTGAAGAACTGCCACGCCAGGGAACTCCTTGGAGTTGGCTTTGGTGTGCTCGGTCCCTTGCTGCGGTGGGCAGTAGCAGGTGTACTGTCTAGAGGACAGCTGCTCCACTTTTGCACCCTGCTCCCTCTTCTGCTGTGCTGGTGGCTCTGTACGACCACCGCCTCTTCCGCTGAACTACATAGGTCACTTGCATGACCTCGATTACATGTGGGGTTGAGGACCTCATCGTCCTCCACATCATCTTCCACCCAGTCTTCACCCCTGCCTTCCTTGTCGGTCTGCACACTTTCAAAAGCCACAGAAGTTTGCACCTGTGTTTCGTCATCATCCGAGACGGGCTGCGATGGTCCTCCCATGTACTCATCTTGAAAGATAAGTGGTTGGGCATCGGTGCACTCAATCTCTTCCACTTCTGGGGCAGGGCTAGGTGGATGGCCCTGGGAAACCCTGCTTACAGAGTCATCAAAAAGCAGAAGAGACTGATGCATGACTTGGGGCTCATACTGCTTGGCTGATTTGCAAGGGGGTGAGGTGAAAGACTGAGGGACATTGGCTGCAGGTGCCAACTGTTGTTTTCAGCAGGAGACTGGGTAGGAGACAATGTGAAGGAACTGGATCCACTGTCAGCAACCCAATCTACTATCGCCTGTACTTGTTCAGGCCTCACCATTCGTAAAGCCGCATTAGTCCCGACCAAATACCGCTGCAGGTTCTGTCGCCTACTTGCACCTGAGGAAGGGTTTTCACTTGTGCGTGTAGCTGGCACAGATCGACCAGGTCCTATCCCTTCAACAGGAGCTCCACCAGCAGCACCAATACCTGGGCCATATCCTTTATTTGACGCTCTCCTCATATTTCCCGAATTTAGGATCTTGGCCTAAATGGGTGTTTAATTAATAGTAGAATAGAACGAGAGTATGTACAGGGTGTATCTCACACGGCCTGAACCAGACTAGGCCTCAATTAAAGATTTCTTTGCCCAAAATGGCTGCATTTCAAATACCCAAATCAAATTCCTGTATTTAAAGGGTGTATCTCACACGGCCTGAACTAGACTAGGCCTCAATTAAAGATTTGTTTGCCCAAAATGGCTGTATTTCAAAATACCCAAATCAAATTCCTGTATTTAAAGGGTGTATCTCACACGGCCTGAACCAGACTAGACCTCAAAGATTTGTTTGCCCAAAATAGCTGTATTTCAAATACCTGAATCAAACCCCTGTATTTAAAGGGTGTATCTCACACGGCCTGAACCAGACTAGGCCTCAATTAAAAATTTGTGGCCCAAATGGCGGTATTTAAAATATCTGAATATAACCCAAATATATAAAGGGTGTATCTCACAAATAATTTTTTTTTGCCCAAACGGGCGTTTGTTTAATAACTGAATATGGCAGCAGTATATAACCATGGAATTTCAAACGTCAAGATGCTGCAAGGCCTGAAATATTGTGTATTTTGCCCCAAAAAGGGTGTTTTATTAATATATAAGTCCTGTATATACAGGGTGTATCTCACACGGCCTGACTCACACTTGGCCTCAATTAAAGATTTGTGCACCAAATGGCGGTATTTCAAATATCTGAATATAACCCAAATATATAAAGGGTGTATCTCACAATGACATATGCAGCAAAGGCTGCCAAAATAACTTTTTTTTTGCCCAAACGGGTGTTTGTTTAATAACTGAATATGGCAGCAGTATATAACCATGGAATTTCAAACGTCAAGATGCTGCAAGGCCTGGAAAATTGTGTATTTTGCACAAAAAAAGGTGTTTTATTAATAAAAAATCAAACCCCTGTATTTAAAGGGTGTATCTCACACGCCCTGAACCATACTAGGCCTTCTTTTAGATTTGTTTGCCCAAAATGGCTGTATTTTAAATACGTGAATAGAACCCCTGTATATACAGGGTGTATCTCACATGCCCTGATCCACACTAGGCCGCAATTAAATTTGTTGGCCCAAAATGGCTGTTACGCTGAGCGCTCCGGGTCCCCTGCTGGCCTCGGAGCGCTCACAGCGTATGCCCCCAGGCAGCACTCCAGTGTCTCGGCGTGTGTGTCCTCGCTCTCTAGGGAGCGCGTGCGCCGGGACTCTTAGATTCAAAGGGCCAGTGCACCAGTGATTGGTGCCTGGTCCAAAGGGGTTATTAAGGGTTAAGGTTTGAGGCCCTGACCTCTGCTACATCCGACTACGCTCTTGCCTTCTCCCTGTGTACCACGCCTTATCAGCTGCCAGAGAGGTCGAGTTGTTACTAGGGGACACGACCTGGTAGTTACCGCCGCAGCAAATCCATCCCGCCTTGCGGCGGGCTCTGGTGAAGACCAGTAACTGCTTAGAACCGGTCCTTTAGTACAACCCGCGCCATCGCCTCTCTGGTCCAGAGGATCCACTACCTGTCCTGCCGGTACGTGACAGTAAGATCCGGCCATGGATCCCGCTGATGTTCCCCTGCCAAGCCTAGCGGACCTCACCACTATTGTGGCCCAGCAGGGTCAACAGCTGGCCCAGTTGACCGCTATGTTGCAGCAGCTCCTGCCTTCTCAGCAACAGCCAGCTCCTCCGTCTGCTCCTGCTGCATCACCTCCGCCTGCAGTTGCCACCGGTTCCAGAATCCGTTTGTCCCTACCAGACAAATATGACGGAGATCCTAAGCAGTGCCGTGGGTTCTTGTCGCAGTGCTCTCTCCACCTCGAGCTTCTGTCCGACCAGTTTCCTTCTGAGCGAGCCAAGGTAGCCTTTATTCTCAGTTTACTGTCCGGGAAGGCCCTGGCCTGGGCTACACCACTACCGCCACCGCTTCCGTCCAGAGCTTCTGCCTAGAGTTCCGGAATGTTTTTGAGGAGCCTGCCCGGGTTACCTCCGCAGAGACCGCCTTACTAAATTTGACCCAAGGAGGTTCTTCCGTGGGTGACTATGCCATTCAGTTCCGCACTCTGGCCTCTGAGCTGAACTGGAACAATGAAGCCCTTTGCGCCACCTTCAAGAAGGGACTTAACAGTGAAGTAAAGGACGTTCTGGCTGCACGTGAGCTTCCTTCCACTCTTAGTGACCTCATCTTGCTGGCCACTAGGATAGACAAACGTTTCGCCGAAAGACAAGAGGAACTCCCGTTTTTCTGCGTCCACCTCAACCCGCTACTGGGCTTTCCGCCGTGGAAGCCATGCAGGTGGATCGGTCACGCCTGACTCCGCAAGAACGAAGCCACCGCAGAAACGAGAACCTGTGTCTGTACTGTGCCAGTACCGAGCACTTCCTTAGAGATTGTCCTCTCCGTCCACCGCGTTCGGGAAACGCTCGCACCTAGTAAACGTGGGAGAGGCGTTGCTAGGTGTGGATTCTTCCTCTCCACGTCTCATCATACCCGTGCAGTTGATCATCTCTTCCAAGTCCTCTTTCTCCACAGCCGCCTTCTTGGATTCCGGTTCAGCTGGCAACTACATTCACGCCTCCTTGGTTGACAAGTACCGTATTCCAGTAATCCGTCTACCCAAGCCGTTTTTCATCTCTACTGTTAACGGTGAGAGACTCTCTGCTACCGTACAGTTCTGTACCCAGCCTCTGCAGATGGACATCGGAATATTTCATACCAAGACTATAGAGTTCTTTGTCCTTCCCTTCTGTTCCTCCGAACTCCTCCTGGGTCTGCCGTGGCTTCAACGTCATAGTCCTGTCCTGAATTGGTCCACCGGTGAGATCCTGCGTTGGGGTTCCTCCTGTTCGGACCGCTGTCTCAAGCCTGCTCTGGTCAAACAGAACCCGCAAGTTTCTCCGCCTTCTGGGCTGCCCAAGCCATACCATTCCTTCGTGGATGTCTTCTGCAAGAAACAAGCTGAGGTCCTTCCTCCTCACCGATCCTATGATTGCCCGATCTACCTGATACCCGGTTCTACTCCACCTCGGGGCAGAATTTATCCTCTCTAACCTCCTCAGACTCTTGCCATGTCCGACTATATACGTGAGAACCTACAGAGAGGATTCATAAGAAAATCTTCTTCTCCTGCTGGGGCCGGTTTTTTCTTCGTGACAAAAAAAGACGGCTCCCTCCGCCCCTGCATTGACTACAGAGGTCTTAATAAAATTACCATCAAGAACTGTTACCCTCTGCCTCTAATCTCTGAGCTATTTGATCATCTCCGAGGGGCTAAGATCTTCACAAAATTGGACCTTCGAGGGGCCTATAATCTGATCCGTATCCGTGAGGGAGACGAATGGAAGACCGCCTTTAACACAAGGGACGGCCATTTTGAGTATTTGGTGATGCCCTTCGGCCTCTGCAACGCACCTGCTGTCTTCCAGGAATTCGTCAATGATATTTTTAGGGACTTACTTTACACCTGCGTGGTCGTATACCTGGATGATATCCTCATCTTTTCCCCCAATTTGGATCAACACAGGGTCCATGTGCAACAAGTTCTTACTCGTCTAAGGAGAAATCGCCTGTACGCTAAACTTGAAAAATGTCTTTTTGAACGGACCTCCCTGCCTTTCCTGGGATACATTATCTCAGCCCAAGGACTTCAAGTGGACCCAGCCAAGCACTCGGCGGTTCTGGATTGGCCACGGCCCTCTGGTCTCCGAGCCATACAAAGATTTCTGGGCTTTGCGAATTACTACAGGCAATTCATCCCTCACTATTCCACTCTGGTAGCTCCTATCGTGGCCCTCACAAGAAAAGGAGCTAACCCCAAATCCTGGCCTTCCCAAGCCGAGGAAGCCTTCCAGTCCCTGAAATCCGCCTTTGCCTCTGCACCCGTTCTCTCTAGACCAGATTCCACCAAGCCTTTCTCTCTTGAAGTGGATGCCTCCTCGGTGGGAGCCGGAGCTGTCCTCACCCAGAAGTCTTCCCGGGGCAAGACTTCTACTTGTGGCTTCTTTTCAAAAACATTCTCTTCCGCAGAGAGAAATTACTCCATTGGGGACAGGGAACTGCTGGCTATTAAATTGGCACTGGAGGAATGGAGACATTTACTCGAGGGCGCCACACATCCTGTGTACATCTTCACGGACCATAAGAACCTGGCTTATCTCCAGTCTGCTCAGAGATTAAATCCCCGTCAGGCTCGTTGGTCTCTGTTCTTCGCCCGCTTTAATTTCGAGATCCATTTCCGTCCGGCTTGTAAGAACATTAGGGCAGATGCTCTGTCTCGCTCCTCTGATGTGGTGGGCGACGAGTTAACACCTTGATATATTATCCCTCCAGAACGCCTTATTACAGTCGCTCCCGTGGACCTGCGCCTTCTTCCTCCTGGCAAATCCTATGTACCTCCACGTCAGCGGCTGCGAATTCTCAAGTGGGGCCACGCCTCCCCTTTTGCCGGTCATCCAGGGGTGCAAAAGTCTCTCCAACTAATCTCCCAAAGGTACTGGTGGTCTTCTCTGGAGAAAGATGTCTCGGACTTCGTCCAGGCCTGTATGATTTGTGCCCGGGATAAATCGCCTCGCCAGAAACCAGCGGGTCTCCTCTTGCCTCTACCTGTTCCTGAAGTTCCCTGGTCTCACATCGCCATGGACTTTATTACAGATCTTCCCTCCTCCCATGGCAAGTCCGTTATTTGGGTTGTGGTGGATCGCTTCTCCAAGATGGCTCACTTTATACCCCTGCCTGGTCTACCCTCTGCGCCCATGTTGGCCAAACAATTTTTCCAACACATCTTCCGTCTCCATGGCCTTCCCAAACATATTGTCTCGGATCGTGGGGTACAATTCGTCTCCAAATTCTGGAGGGCTCTATGTGCTCAGCTCGGGATCAAATTGGACTTTTCTTCTTCGTACCATCCTCAGTCTAACGGCCAAGTAGAACGGGTGAACCAAATTTTGGGTGACTATCTGCGTCACTTTGTATCCTCACGCCATGACGACTCGGCTGATCTACTTCCCTGGGCGGAGTTCTCCTACAACTACAAACAATCCTCTGCCTCTAACAAGTCTCCTTTCTTTGTAGTTTTTGGCCGTCATCCTCTTCCACCTCTGCCGCAGTCTCCCACTCCTTCTTCTGTACCTGCCGTTGACAGTCTTGTACAGGATTTTTCCTCCATCTGGCGAGAAACCCACGCTGCTCTCCTCAAGGCTTCCGCCCGTATGAAGGTTCAAGCTGACAAGAGACGCAGATGTCCTCCGGGATTTCGCCTGGGTGACAAGGTGTGGCTCTCCTCTAAGTACATCCGATTTAGGGTCCCAAGTTACAAGTTGGGCCCTAGTTTCCTGGGACCCTATAAAATCAAGAGTCGTATCAACCAAGTTTCTTATCCGCTCCATCTTCCTCCCTCCCTCCGAATCCATAACTCCTTCCATGTCTCCCTTCTTAAACCTGCTGTCTTTAACCGTTTTTCTCCCAAGCTTGTTTCTCCCACCCCTGTCGCCGGTACCTCCGATATATTCTCTGTCAAGGAGATCTTGGCGACCAAGATCTCCCGGGGGAAAAGATTTTTTTTGGTCGACTGGGAGGGCTGCGGTCCTGAGGAGAGGTCATGGGAGCCGGAGGAGAACATCCTGGACCGCAGTCTCATCCGCAAGTTCTTCGGTACCAAAAAGGGAGGTTGACCAAAGGGGGGGTACTGTTACGCTGAGCGCTCCAGGTCCCCTGCTGGCCTCGGAGCGCTCACAGCGTATGCCCCCAGGCAGCACTCCAGTGTCTCGGCGTGTGCGTCCTCGCTCTCTAGGGCACAGCGCACGCCGGGACTCTTAGGTTATTAAGGGTTAAGGTTTGTGAGAGGCAGTGCTGACTTAATTAGGCTGCACCTGTGCACTGCCCATTTATACCTTCTCCTCCCACAGCTTCCTACCGGATCTTTGTGCCTTGTGCCTCAGAGAAAGCGTTCCACTGTGTTAGTTTGCCTTGCCTGTTGCCGAACCCGTTGCTACCGTCTACTCGCCTTGAACCTTGCCGCCTGCCCTGACCTCTGCTACGTTCGACTACGCTCTTGCCTTCTCCCTGTGTACCACGCCTTATCAGCTGCCAGAGAGGTCGAGTTGTTACTAGGGGACACGACCTGGTAGTTACTGCCGCAGCAAATCCATCCCGCCTTGCGGCGGGCTCTGGTGAAGGCGAGTAATTGGTATACAATTTACATGAGGCACACATAGTGCATACACAAAGGGCATAGCGTCAATAATAACAGCATCTACACTGCAAGGTTCCTGCTTATGGGATAGAGGGTCAGTGAGAACCGTCAGCTGCTGGAGTGCAAATGTGAAGTATGCAAGGTGAGTGGAGATGTGCACCAGTCTCCCCAGACCCTATCAAATTTTTGTGGACATCCTCTGTGCTTATAGACAACATTCTCCATGGAGACTGCATGATTTACTAGGGAGAGCCACTGTCCATTTGAGGAGGGGGGGGGGGAGTCTCCCATCCATCGCAAGGCTATCGCCTTTCTGGCCAGAAATAATGTTTCCGCCAGGAAGATTCTGTGGTAATGCGACCAGGACCTAATCTATAATTCCTAAAATACACATCTGGGGGCATAACAGCAGCGTCACAGGGACCATGGTTGCGAGGACTTCCAGCACTGAGGCCCAGAACTGGCGAATGATCTCGCAATCCCACATCATATGTCAAAAGTTAGCTCTCTCCATATCCCACCTATGACACCTGGTGTGGGTAAGCCTTCCCATCTTTTGAAGTCTAGTGGGTGTGAGGTAGCTGCGGTGAAGGATGAAAAGCTGTATCATTTTTTTTATAGAGCGTGATACTTTGGTCGGGGCTATCAAGGCCTCCTCCCATTCTTCAGGAGATAAAGAGACTATTACCAACTTCCACTTATCCTCGACAGCCAACGGGGTCACCGTCATGCGACAATTAAGCAAGTGTGTATACAGTGCTGACACTATACCTCTAAGCCCCTGTGATTTCAAAACCCCAATGATGGGATAGTTAGACATGCTCCTGTTCTCACCCCGGAATTGGGTTTGCAGTGCGTGCCTCAGCTAAAGGTATCTGAAGAAGAGAGCAAGAGGCACCTGAAACTTTTCTTGGATCTGGGAGAATGAACATAGCTGACCACTCTCATATATATCCCCCAACGTCAGGACACCATGCCTTTTCCACTCAGACACCCCCTCCAACTGCACTAAGTGGGGGAACATGTAATTGTTCCATATGGGGACTTCATTGGGTAGATCCTTGTAAGTATTTAACTTAGATTCCTGCCATATCTGATGAGCTAGTTTGTGAATTGTAAGGAGACCCCTGTGCAGATGGCCAGAGCCCTCCAGAACGGGCCACAGCATGGATACCTGCAAATAATCATGTAAATAGGATTCTGCATTGGGCATTGAAGCATCGGTGACCCAACATCTCAGAAATCTCAGTTGACTTGCTATAAAATAAAGAAATAAGAAATCAGGAAGGAAAGCACCTCCCTGCAACTTTGATCTCTGTAGGACCTACAGTGATAGCTTCCTTCTGGATTTACCCCACACAAATGAGGTTATTAGCGCATGGATATGTTTGAAAAAAAACCAGGGGACCGGTGTACAAGCGTGGGACAGCAGGTACAAACCTTTGGGCAATAGCACCATCTTTACCAGATTCAATCAACCCATAACGGACAGAGGGAGAGCTTCCCATGTTTTCAACTTATCTTGAAATATAGATTCTAAGGGTTCAATGTTCGGAACATAAGAAAGATGCGACTCTTTGGTGATTATTACCCCTAGATACTTAAATCTGTTGACTACAGGCAAATTATAATGACACTCGGGCCAGTCATGCAGCCAGAGGGGCATGATGGCAGACTTGCCCTAGTTTATGTGTAGCCCAGAGTATTGCCCAAAGCGCTCTATGATCTCAATTGCTCTGGGAAGAGACACTTCCGGATCCGACATAAACAAGATCAAGTCATTCGCATACAATCCTATCCTATCCTCTCTACCTCCCGCACTTACCCCTACATAAACCTGATCTTGTCTAAATCTAATGGCCAGGTGCTCTATTGCTATCGCAAACAACAAAGGCGATAGCGGGCAGCCCTGCCTTGTGCCTCTAAGTAGGGGGAGCTTGTCAGAGTGAGAACCGTTAAGCTGGATGCTGGCAGTGGGGCTCTTGTATAGGGTTTCTATCCATTTAATGAAGTTGGGACCAAAGCCAAAGCTCCTAAGCGCTGCTAACAAAAAGGGCCATTCTAGTGAGTCAAAAGCTTTAGCAGTGTCCAAAGAGGCCAGGGCCCACCTCGCTTTCTCTGCTACACCCACCTGCGCAACTACCTGAGCTCTCCTTATATTGTCCGAAGTGGACCTGCCAGGCATAAAGCCCGATTGATCAGAACGGATTATTGTCGTGATTACCTTGTTCAGTCTGTTGGCTAGAATTCTGGTCAAGATTTTATAGTCCAAGTTCAAAAGAGAAATTGGACGATAAGATCCACAGTCCAACAGATCCTTGCCGGGCTTTAAGAACACAACAATGGAGGCATCGTACATGGAATCCGGCAAGGAACCGCGGGAGTGCGCCGTCCGGTACAAATTCAATAGCTTAGGATACAGGTTTTCCCCATATCCTTGATAGCTCGCTCTACCTCCTCCAGTGTAACATCCTCCTCCATATGACCTTTATCCAGGTCACCTAGCCGAGGATGAGACACTTCACCGAGGTAGGACTCCAAATCTTGCCCTGAGTATGTATTCTGTCTCAGCATCGGTTGTACCTGCGACAAGCTTCTTGTAAACCCAGTCTGTAAGGATGTGTGTGGCAGGTTGAATGATGACTTTAACAGATCGCTTACTCAATGAATAAAGACTCCAGAGGTAATTTTCAATGCTTCTTTGTGCTTCAAGGTAGCAAGGATATGAACATAGAGGCTTTTTCATAGGTAAATTTCTAATGAAGTTACACGGCTCCCTCACTCTGCAGTCTCTTCATAACAACTATACAAAATGGGGTTACAGCAGGAAATGGAGGGTGGGAACAACCAACTAGCCAGAAACAGCAGGGGTGTAAGGATCATACCAAATAATATAGTAACATAACATGTAATAACAACTGCTAGACAGTAAAAGCTGCGTGGCAGCACACTCCCCGCCTGGTATCGTGTGATACCACTATACACTACATTATTTTCTTTTAACATACTATTAACATTGCATACCGTAACATGCTATTTAACCTTCTCAAGTCTATACA
Organism: Bufo gargarizans; assembly: GCF_014858855.1. Taxonomy (NCBI): domain Eukaryota; kingdom Metazoa; phylum Chordata; class Amphibia; order Anura; family Bufonidae; genus Bufo; species Bufo gargarizans. The sequence goes on along the minus strand of NC_058085.1, from coordinate 219,700,122 downwards.
GGGAGTGCAGAATTATTAGGCAAGTTGTATTTTTGAGGATTAATTTTATTATTGAACAACAACCATGTTCTCAATGAACCCAAAAAACACATTAATATCAAAGCTAAATATTTTTGCAAGTAGTTTTTAGTTTTAGCTATTTTAGGGGGATATCTGTGTGTGCAGGTGACTATTACTGTGCATAATTATTAGGCAACTTAACAAAAAAAAAATATATACCCATTTCAATTATTTATTTTTACCAGTGAAACCAATATAACATCTCAACATTCACAAATATACATTTCTGACATTCAAAAACAAAACAAAAACAAATCAGTGACCAATATAGCCACCTTTCTTTGCAAGGACACTCAAAAGCCTGCCATCCATGGATTCTGTCAGTGTTTTGATCTGTTCACCATCAACATTGCGTGCAGCAGCAACCACAGCCTCCCAGACACTGTTCAGAGAGGTGTACTGTTTTCCCTCCTTGTAAATCTCACATTTGATGATGGACCACAGGTTCTCAATAGGGTTCAGATCAGGTTAACAAGGAGGCCATGTCATTAGATTTTCTTCTTTTATACCCTTTCTTACCAGCCACGCTGTGGAGTACTTGGACGCGTGTGATGGAGCATTGTCCTGCATGAAAATCATGTTTTTCTTGAAGGATGCAGACTTCTTCCTGTACCACTGCTTGAAGAAGGTGTCTTCCAGAAACTGGCAGTAGGACTGGGAGTTGAGCTTGACTCCATCCTCAACCCGAAAAGACCCCACAAGCTCATCTTTGATGATACCAGCCCAAACCAGTACTCCACCTCCACCTTGCTGGCGTCTGAGTCGGACTGGAGCTCTCTGCCCTTTACCAATCCAGCCATGGGCCCATCCATCTGGCCCATCAAGACTCACTCTCATTTCATCAGTCCATAAAACCTTAGAAAAATCAGTCTTGAGATATTTCTTGGCCCAGTCTTGACGTTTCAGCTTGTGTGTCTTGTTCAGTGGTGGTCGTCTTTCAGCCTTTCTTACCTTGGCCATGTCTCTGAGTATTGCACACCTTGTGCTTTTGGGCACTCCAGTGATGTTGCAGCTCTGAAATATGGCCAAACTTGTGGCAAGTGGCATCTTGGCAGCTGCACGCTTGACTTTTCTCAGTTCATGGGCAGTTATCTTGCGCCTTGGTTTTTCCACACGCTTCTTGCGACCCTGTTGACTATTTTGAATGAAACGATTGATTGTTCGATGATCACGCTTCAGAAGCTTTGCGATTTTAAGAGTACTGCATCCCTCTGCAAGATATCTCACTATTTTTAACTTTTCTGAGCCTGTCAAGTCCTTCTTTTGACCCATTTTGCCAAAGGAAAGGAAGTTGCCTAATAATTATGCACACCTGATATAGGGTGTTGATGTCATTAGACCACACCCCTTCTCATTACAGAGATGCACATCACCTAATATGCTTAATTGGTAGTAGGCTTTCGAGCCTATACAGCTTGGAGTAAGACAACATGCATAAAGAGGATGATGTGGTCAAAATACTAATTTGCCTAATAATTCTGCACTCCCTGTAATCTAGCTATATTAAAGGTCTTAAGTGACTCCTTCACATAACGTTGAATCAGAATTTTTGGAAGCAGGCATAATTAAGACTGTCTCGGTGACTGGTCTCAGGAAGGTTTTTGATGCCCCATCTTTAACAATCCTGACTTCCACACTTCGGACTCTTCCATCATCACTAGTAATGGCCTTTGTAATAAGTCCAACTGGCCACTGGATCCGGTGAGCTTGCTGGTCTTTTAGCAGGACCAGGTCCCCTTCCTTTGAGTTAGGCTTCTGGGTTTGCCACTTTTTATGTCCTTGAAGAAGTGTGAGGTATTCCTTCCTCCATCTGTCCCAGAAACAATCTGCAAGGTATTGAGCGTATCTCCACTGTCGTTTATATATGTCCTTTTCATCTTGCAGGAATTCTATGACTTTGACAGCTAGGGTTGCGCCACACAATTCTAATCTTGGAATAGTGTGAGCAGGTTTTGGAGCTAACTTGGCTCTTCCTAGTAGAAAACCAACATAGGATCTCCCGGAGGGATCTATGATCTTGAGATAAGCCACAGCCGCTATAGCCTCGGTAGATGGATCACAAAAGATGTGAATCTCTTTCCTAAGACTTCTTGAAATTGAAGTGCGGGATATTAAGTTCTTCCAGTACTTTCATGGAGTTTATCCATTTCTCCCATTTAGGCAGTAGGTCTACTGGCAGAGGGGCATCCCAATATGTCACTCTCTCAGTAAGCTGGCAAAGTATGGATCTCCCTTGGACGGTAACTGGAGTCACAAAGCCTAGGAGATCGTAAAAGGCTATTAACAGTTGACAGGACTCTTCGTCTGGTGAATGGCTTCTTGGTGTCAGAGACCTGAAAGGTGAATGTGTCTGAAGTTATATTCCAGAGAAGACAGAGACTCCTTTGAGTGGGTAGGGCATCTACTCCCAAGTCCAAATCCTTCAAATCCTTAGCATGATCTTCTGGATTGAAAGACCTCATTACTTCACTGCTATTAGATGCAATCTTCTAAAGCCTTAAGTTAGCAGTCAACAGGAGCTGTTGAGTTCTTTTTTATCAGATTGACGGCTTCTTCAGGTGTTGAGAAGGATTTCAGGCCATCGTCTACATAAAAATCTCTCTCAATAAATTGCCTGGTATCAGATCCGAATTCCTTTTTACCTTCCTGCGCTGTTCTTCTCAATCCATAAATTGCTACGGCAGGAGAGGGACTATTTCCAAAGACATGGACTCTCATGCGATAATCTATCACCTGATCATTAATGTCATTGTTGCGGTGCCACAAGAACCTGAGATAATTTCTGTGGTCCTCTTTGACTATGAAACTGTGGAACATCTGTTGGACGTCAGCTGTCATGGCAATTGGTTCCTTCCTGAACCGCATCAACACTCCTACAAGGTTGTTCGTTAGATTTGGACCAGTTAGAAGAATGTTATTTAAAGAGGTTCCCTGAAACTGAGCTCTTGAGTCAAAAACTATTCTGATTTGCCCCGGTTTACGAGGATGGTAGACTCCAAAGGATGGAAGGTACCAGCATTCTTCACCTTCCATAAGGTCTGGTGCTGGCTCAGCATCAAGGTTATCTAAAATTTTCTGAATAAATGCTAGAAAGTGCTCTTGTATCTCAGGTTTGCTACAGAGAGTTTTCTTAAGTGCAGCAAATCTGGTTAAAGTTTGTTGTCGAATGTTAGGGAGAGTAAGCCTTGGTACTCGGAAGGGTAATGGAGCTACCCAACTGTTGGAATTGTCCTTTAAGAACTCTTCATCCATAATCTTGATGAACTCCTTGACTCCTCGACTGAAGGGGCAATCTTGTTGTCATCACAAGTAGTCTGGTACACTGAATCACCAAGGTCCTTCTGAGAAGTGAGCTTGCAGTTTATACCTTGGAGTGCTTGATATGGAACTTCGTTTTTAAAATCAAGTCTTTCCTTCACATAATAGTTCAATGGATATTTCATTGACCGATAGGCAACATTAGTTTTGTAGGAAGCTACGTCCAAGAGCTTGTGAGATTGCGCTAAACAGACTTCTCCTATTATCACCCATCCAAGATCAAGTTTCTGGGCCTGAGGAGCATCCTCTGGACCGTTACATAACTCTCTTATTTTATGAACTCTAGGAATGTCTCTCCCTAGTAGAATCAAAATCTTAACATCCTTGTAAAGAGGTGGAATGTAGTCAGCAATGTGGCTCAAATGAGGGTGATGACGTGCAACCTCTGGTGTGGGGATTTCTTCTCTATTGTTCGGTAGCTGATCACATTCGATTAGAGTTGGAAGAGGAAACTCTATGTCCTCATATTCTGATGCCACTATGAAGCCATGGGCTCTTCTTCCAGAAGTATTGATCTTTCCTGCACATGTCTGCAAGGTATAGGACCAGGTCTCTTCATGAATGTTGAATAGGTCAAAGAATTCTGTATTAGCCAATGAGTGATTGCTCTGATCATTGAGTATGGCATACATTTTTATGGAATTTTGTGGACATCTTTCAGGAAAAACCCTTACAAGACATATCTTGCTACAAGATTTGCTATGAAGCCCTTCTCCACATACCTCTGTACTAGGGATGAGCGAACACGAATTTTGGGGTGTCTGTGACACTGACCCGAACCCGGACATTTTCGTAAAAGTCCGGGTTCGGGTTCGGTGTTCGTCGCTTTCTTGGCGCTTTTTGAAAGGCTGCAAAGCAGCCAATCAACAAGCGTCATATTACTTGCCCCAAGAGGCCGTCACAGCCATGCCTACTATTGGCATGGCTGTGATTGGCCAGAGCACCATGTGACCCAGCCTCTATTTAAGCTGGAGTCACATAGCGCCGCCCGTCACTCTGCTCTGATTAGCATAGGGAAAGGTTGCAGCTGCGACAGTAGGGCGAGATTAGGCTGATTAACTCCTCCAAAAGACTCCATCCAGTGATCGATCTGCAGCTGTGGATGATTGAACTGCTGCTATTGAATTGCTCACTGTTTTTTTAGGCTGCCCAGAGCGTTTTTCAGTCACTTTTTTCTGGGGGGACTCGGCGGCCATTTTGTGTCTTGTGTTGCGCCAGCACAAGCTGCCACCAAGTGCATTTAACCCTCAATGGTGTGGTTGTTTTTTGGCTAAATCCTACATCAGGGTGAAGCTGTCACACCAAGTGCATTTAACCAGCAATAGTCTGTTTATTTTTTGGCCATATACTACATCAGGGGCAAGCTGTCACCAAGTGCATTTAACCCTCAATGGTGTGGTTGTTTTTTGGCTAAATCCTACATCAGGGTGAAGCTGTCACACCAAGTGCATTTAACCAGCAATAGTCTGTTTATTTTTTGGCCATATACTACATCAGGGGCAAGCTGTCACCAAGTGCATTTAACCCTCAATGGTGTGGTTGTTTTTTTGGCTAAATCCTACATCAGGGTGAAGCTGTCACACCAAGTGCATTTAACCAGCAATAGTCTGTTTATTTTTTGGCCATATACTACATCAGGGGCAAGCTGCGCCTGTCACCAAGTGCATTTAACCCTCAGTAGTGGGGTTGGTCAAGCTGTCACACCAAGTGCATTTAACCATCAATAGTGTGGTTATTTTTTGGCCATATCCCAGTCTAATTCTGTCAGTAAACGTATACCTGTCACCCAGCGCCTAAATACTAGGCCTCAAGTTTATATCCAGCTAAATCTGTCGTTACTGGTGTGGCTGGTCAAGTTATTTAGTGTCCGTCAAAGCACAGTTTTTGTTCTGGGTTGAAATACAATTCCCAATTTAGCAATTTCCTAATTTAGTGGTTTCTGCTGTATCAGGCCTACTTTAAATTTATCCCTAAAAGGGTATATCAGATTCAAGGTGCACATAGGGTCATTCTGAATAACTTCACACACACGCTACTGTGCATTTCCAAGTCAAATTCTGTCAGTAAACCTATACCTGTCACCCAGCGCCTAAAGAATAGGACTCAAATTTATAGTCAGCTAAATCTGTCATTACTGGTGTGGCTGGTCAAGTTATTTAGTGTCCGTCAAAGCACAGTTTTTGTTCTGGGTTGAAATACAATTCCCAATTTAGCAATTTCCTAATTTAGTGGTTTCTGCTGTATCAGGCCTACTTTAAATTTATCCCTAAAAGGGTATATCAGATTCAAGGTGCACATAGGGTCATTCTGAATAACTTCACACACGCACTACTGTGCATTTCCAAGTCTAATTCTGTCAGTAAACCTATACCTGTCACCCAGCGCCTAAATACTAGGCCTCAAATTTATATCCAGCTAAATCTGTCGTTACTGCTGTACTGTTGTGGCTGGTCAAGTTATTTAGTGTCCGTCAAAGCACATTTTTTGTTCTGGGTTGAAATACAATTCCCAATTTAGCAATTTCCTAATTTAGTGGTTTCTGCTGTATCAGAGCTATTTGAAATCTATCCCTAAAAGGGTATATAATATTCAAGGTGCACATAGGGTCATTCTGAATAACTTCACACACATGCTACTGTGCATTTCCAAGTCTAATTCTGTCAGTAAACCTATACCTGTCACCCAGCGCCTAAATACTAGGCCTCAAATTTATATCCAGCTAAATCTGTCGTTACTGCTGTACTGTTGTGGCTGGTCAAGTTATTTAGTGTCCGTCAAAGCACATTTTTTGTTCTGGGTTGAAATACAATTCCCAATTTAGCAATTTCCTAATTTAGTGGTTTCTGCTGTATCAGAGCTATTTGAAATCTATCCCTAAAAGGGTATATAATATTCAAGGTGCACATAGGGTCATTCTGAATAACTTCACACACACGCTACTGTGCATTTCCAAGTCTAATTCTGTCAGTAAACCTATACCTGTCACCCAGCGCCTTAATACTAGGCCTCAAATTTATATCCAGCTAAATCTGTCGTTACTGCTGTACTGTTGTGGCTGGGCAAGTTATTTAGTGTCCGTCAAAGCACATTTTTTGTTCTGGGTTGAAATACAATTCCCAATTTAGCAATTTCCTAATTTAGTGGTTTCTGCTGTATCAGGCCTACTTTAAATACATCCCTAAAAGGGTATATCAGAATCAAGGTGCTGATAGGGTCATTCTCAATAACTTCACACACACGCTACTGTGCATATCCCAGTCTAATTCTGTGCGTAAAACGTATACCTGTCACCCAGCGCCTAAATACTAGACCTCAAATTCATAGTCAGTTAAATCTGTGGTTACTGCTGTGCCTGTATTAGTGTAATATGGTACCTAAATAGATAGTTAGATAGTGTTAGGTGTCTGTAAAAAAAAGGCCTGAATTTGAATTCAATACATTGGGCCAAATAATATTTTTGTTGTTGTGGTGAACGATAACAATGAGGAAAACATCTAGTAAGGGACGCGGACGTGGACATGGTCGTGGTGGTGTTAGTGGACCCTCTGGTGCTGGGAGAGGACGTGGCCATTCTGCCACATCCACACGTCCTAGTGTACCAACTACCTCAGGTCCCAGTAGCCGCCAGAATTTACAGCGATATATGGTGGGGCCCAATGCCGTTCTAAGGATGGTAAGGCCTGAGCAGGTACAGGCATTAGTCAATTGGGTGGCCGACAGTGGATCCAGCACGTTCACATTATCTCCCACCCAGTCTTCTGCAGAAAGCGCACAGATGGCACCTGAAAACCAACCCCATCAGTCTGTCACATCACCCATATGCATATCAGGGAAACTGTCTGAGCCTCAAGTTATGCAGCAGTCTCTTATGCTGTTTGAAGACTCTGCTGGCAGGGTTTCCCAAGGGCATCCACCTAGCCTTTCCCTAGCGGTGGAAGACATAGAATGCACTGACGCACAACCACTTATGTTTCCTGATGATGAGGACATGGGAATACCACCTCAGCAAGTCTCTGATGATGACGAAACACAGGTGCCAACTGCTGCGTCTTTCTGCAGTGTGCAGACTGAACAGGAGGTCAGGGATCAAGACTGGGTGGAAGACGATGCAGGGGACGATGAGGTCCTAGACCCCACATGGAATGAAGGTCGTGCCACTGACTTTCACAGTTCGGAGGAAGAGGCAGTGGTGAGACCGAGCCAACAGCGTAGCAAAAGAGGGAGCAGTGGGCAAAAGCAGAACACCCGCCACCAAGAGACTCCGCCTGCTACTGACCGCCGCCATCTGGGACCGAGCACCCCAAAGGCCGCTTCAAGGAGTTCTCTGGCTTGGCACTTCTTCAAACAATGTGCTGACGACAAGACCCGAGTGGTTTGCACGCTGTGCCATCAGAGCCTGAAGCGAAGCATTAACGTTCTGAACCTTAGCACAACCTGCATGACCAAGCACCTGCATGCAAAGCATGAACTGCAGTGGAGTAAACACCTTAAAAATAAGGAAGTCACTCAGGCTCCCCCTGCTAACTTTTCTGCTGCTGACGCCTCGGCCTCTTCTGCTGCTGCCGCCTCGGCCTCTTCCTCCGCCTCTGGAGAAACATTGGCACCTGCCGCCCAGCAAACAGGGGATGTACCACCAACACCACCACCTCCGTCACCAAGCATCTCAACCATGTCACACGGCAGCGTTCAGCTCTCCATCTCACAAACATTTGAGAGAAAGCGTAAATTCCCACCTAGCCACCCTCGATCCCTGGCCCTGAATGCCAGCATTTCTAAACTACTGGCCTATGAAATGCTGTCATTTAGGCTGGTGGACACAGACAGCTTCAAACAGCTCATGTCACTTGCTGTCCCACAGTATGTTGTTCCTAGCCAGCACTACTTCTCAAAGAGAGCCGTGCCTTCCCTGCACAACCAAGTATCCGATAAAATCAAGTGTGCACTGCGCAACGCCATCTGTGGCAAGGTCCACCTAACCACAGATACGTGGACCAGTAAGCACGGCCAGGGACGCTATATCTCCCTAACTGCACAGTGGGTAAATGTAGTGGCAGCTGGGCCCCAGGCGGAGAGCTGTTTAGCGCACGTCCTTCCGCCGCCAAGGATCGCAGGGCAACATTCTTTGCCTCCTGTTGCCACCTCCTCCTACTCAGCTTCCTCCTCCTCTTCTTTCACCTGCTCATCCAGTCAGCCACACACCTTCACCACCAACTTCAGCACAGCCCGGGGTAAACGTCAGCAGGCCATTCTGAAACTCATATGTTTGGGGGACAGGCCCCACACCGCACAGGAGTTGTGGCGGGGTATAGAACAACAGACCGACGAGTGGTTGCTGCCGGTGAGCCTCAAGCCCGGCCTGGTAGTGTGCGATAATAGGCGAAATCTCGTTGCAGCTCTGGGACTAGCTGGTTTGACGCACATCCCTTGCTTGGCGCATGTGCTGAATTTGGTGGTGCAGAAGTTCATTCACAACTACCCCGACATGTCAGAGCTGCTGCATATAGTGCGGGCCGTCTGTTCGCGCTTCCGGCGTTCACATCCTGCCGCTGCTCGCCTGTCTGCGCTACAGCGTAACTTCGGCCTTCCCGCTCACCGCCTCATATGCGACGTGCCCACCAGGTGGAACTCCACCTTGCACATGCTGGACAGACTGTGCGAGCAGCAGCAGGCCATAGTGGAGTTTCAGCTGCAGCACGCACGGGTCAGTCGCACTACGGAACAGCACCACTTCACCACCAATGACTGGGCCTCCATGCGAGACCTGTGTGCCCTGTTGCGCTGTTTCGAGTACTCCACCAACATGGCCAGTGGCGATGACGCCGTTATCAGCGTTACAATACCACTTCTATGTCTCCTTGAGAAAACACTTAGGGCGATGATGGAAGAGGAGGTGGCCCAGGAGGAGGAGGAGGAGGAAGAGGGGTCATTTTTAGCACTTTCAGGCCAGTCTCTTCGAAGTGACTCAGAGGGAGGTTTTTTGCAACAGCAGAGGCCAGGTACAGCCAGGGCCCACTACTCGAGGACGAGGAGGACGAGGACGAGGATGAGGAGGAGGTGGAGGAGGATGAGGATGAAGCATGGTCACAGCGGGGTAGCACCCAACGCAGCTCGGGCCCATCACTGGTGCGTGGCTGGGGGGAAAGGCAGGACGATGACGATACGCCTCCCACAGAGGACAGTTTGTCCTTACCCCTGGGCAGCCTGGCACACATGAGCGACTACATGCTGCAGTGCCTGCGCAACGACAGCATAGTTGCCCACATTTTAACGTGTGCGGACTACTGGGTTGCCACCCTGCTAGATCCACGGTACAAAGACAATGTGCCCACCTTACTTCCTGCACTGGAGCGTGATAGGAAGATGCGCGAGTACAAGCGCACATTGGTAGACGCGCTACTGAGAGCATTCCCAAATGTCACAGGGGAACAAGTGGAAGCCCAAGGCCAAGGCAGAGGAGGAGCAAGAGGTCGCCAAGGCAGCTGTGTCACGGCCAGCTCCTCTGAGGGCAGGGTTAGCATGGCAGAGATGTGGAAAAGTTTTGTCAACACGCCACAGCTAACTGCACCACCACCTGATACGCAACGTGTTAGCAGGAGGCAACATTTCACTAACATGGTGGAACAGTACGTGTGCACACCCCTCCACGTACTGACTGATGGTTCGGCCCCATTCAACTTCTGGGTCTCTAAATTGTCCACGTGGCCAGAGCTAGCCTTTTATGCCTTGGAGGTACTGGCCTGTCCGGAGGCCAGCATTTTGTCTGAACGTGTATTCAGTACGGCAGGGGGCGTCATTACTGACAAACGCAGCCGCCTGTCTACAGCCAATGTGGACAAGCTGACGTTCATAAAAATGAACCAGGCATGGTTCCCACAGGACCTGTCCATCCCTTGTGCAGATTAGACATTAACTACCTCCCCTTAACCATATATTATTGTACTCCAGGGCACTTCCTCATTCAATCCTATTTTTATTTTCATTTTACCATTATATTGCGAGGCTACCCAAAGTTGAATGAACCTCTCCTCTGCCTGGGTGCCTGGGCTTAAATATATGCCAATGGACTGTTCCAATATTAGGTGATGTGAAGCCTGATTCTCTGCTATGACATGCAGACTGATTCTCTGCTGACATGAAGCCAGATTCTCTGTTACGGGACCTCTCTCCTCTGCCTGGGTGCTGGGCCTAAATATATGACAATGGACTGTTGCACTGGTGGCTGACGTGAAGCCTGATTCTCTGCTATGACATGCAGACTGATTCTCTGCTGACATGAAGACTGATTCTCTGTTACGGGACCTCTCTTCCTCTGCCTGGGTGCTGGGCCTAAATATCTGACAATGGACTGTTGCAATGGTGGCTGACGTGAAGCCTGATTCTCTGCTATGACATGCAGACTAATTCTCTGCTGACATGACAACAGATTCTCTGTTATGGGACCTCTCTCCTCTGCCTGGGTGCTGGGCCTAAATATATGACAATGGACTGTTGCAGTGGTGGCTGACGTGAAGCCTGATTCTCTGCTATGACATGCAGACTGATTCTCTGCTGACATGAAGCCAGATCCTCTGTTACGGGACCTCTCTCCTCTGCCTGTGTGCTGGGCCTAAATATATGACAATGGACTGTTGCAGTGGTGGCTGACGTGAAGCCTGATTCTCTGCTATAACATGCAGACTAATTCTCTGCTGACATGAAGACAGATTCTCAGTTACGGGACCTCTCTCCTCTGCCTGGGTGCTGGGCCTAAATATATGCCAATGGACTGTTGCAGTGGTGGCTGACGTGAAGCCTGATTCTCTGCTATGACATGCAGACTGATTCTCTGCTGACATGAAGACAGATTCTCTGTTACGGGACCTCTCTCCTCTGCCTGGGTGCTGGGCCTAAATATATGCCAATGGACTGTTGCAGTGGTGGCTGACGTGAAGCCTGATTCTCTGCTATGACATGCAGACTGATTCTCTGCTGACATGAAGACAGATTCTCTGTTACGGGACCTCTCTCCTCTGCCTGGGTGCTAGGCCTAAATATATGCCAATGGACTGTTGCAGTGGTGGCTGACGTGAAGCCTGATTCTCTGCTATGACATGCAGACTGATTCTCTGCTGACATGAAGCCAGATTCTCTGTTACGGGACCTCTCTCCTCTGCCTGAGTGCTGGGCCTAAATATATGACAATGGACTGTTGCACTGGTGGCTGACGTGAAGCCTGATTCTCTGCTATGACATGCAGACTGATTCTCTGCTGACATGAAGACAGATTCTCTGTTACGGGACCTCTCTCCTCTGCCTGGGTGCTGGGCCTAAATATATGCCAATGGACTGTTGCAGTGGTGGCTGACGTGAAGCCTGATTCTCTGCTATGACATGCAGACTGATTCTCTGCTGACATGAAGACAGATTCTCTGTTACGGGACCTCTCTCCTCTGCCTGGGTGCTGGGCCTAAATATATGCCAATGGACTGTTGCAGTGGTGGCTGACGTGAAGCCTAATTCTCTGCTATGACATGCAGACTGATTCTCTGCTGACATGAAGACAGATTCTCTGTTACGGGACCTCTCTCCTCTGCCTGTGTGCTGGGCCTAAATATATGACAATGGACTGTTGCAGTGGTGGGTGACGTGAAGCCTGATTCTCTGCTATGACATGCAGACTGATTCTCTTCTGACATGAAGCCAGATTCTCTGTTACGGGACCTCTCTCCCCTGCCTGGGTGCTGGGCCTAAATATATGCCAATGGACTGTTGCAGTGGTGGCTGACGTGAAGCCTGATTCTCTGCTATGACATGCAGACTGATTCTCTGCTGACATGAAGACAGATTCTCTGTTACGGGACCTCTCTCCTCTGCCTGTGTGCTGGGTCTAAATATATGACAATGGACTGTTGCAGTGGTGGCTGACGTGAAGCCTGATTCTCTGCTATGACATGCAGACTAATTCTCTGCTGACATGAAGACAGATTCTCTGTTACGGGACCTCTCTCCTCTGCCTGTGTGCTGGGCCTAAATATATGACAATGGACTGTTGCAGTGGTGGCTGACGTGAAGCCTGATTCTCTGCTATGACATGCAGACTGATTCTCTGCTGACATGAAGCCAGATCCTCTGTTACAGGACCTCTCTCCTCTGCCTGGGTGCTGGGCCTAAATATATGCCAATGGACTGTTGCAGTGGTGACTGACGTGAAGCCTGATTCTCTGCTATGACATGCAGACTGATTCTCTGCTGACATGAAGACAGATTCTCTGTTACGGGACCTCTCTCCTCTGCCTGGGTGCTGGGCCTAAATATATGCCAATGGACTGTTGCAGTGGTGGCTGACGTGAAGCCTGATTCTCTGCTATGACATGCAGACTGATTCTCTGCTGACATGAAGACAGATTCTCTGTTACGGGACCTCTCTCCTCTGCCTGGGTGCTGGGCCTAAATATATGCCAATGGACTGTTGCAGTGGTGGCTGACGTGAAGCCTGATTCTCTGCTATGACATGCAGACTAATTCTCTGCTGACATGAAGCCAGATTCTCTGTTACGGGACCTCTCTCCTCTGCCTGGGTGCTGGGCCTAAATATATGACAATGGACTTTTGCAGTGGTGGCTGACGTGAAGCCTGATTCTCTGCTATGACATGCATACTGATTCTCTGCTGACATGAAGCCAGATCCTCTGTTACGGGACCTCTCTCCTCTGCCTGGGTGCTGGGCCTAAATATATGCGAATGGACTGTTGCAGTGGTGGCTGACGTGAAGCCTGATTCTCTGCTATGACATGCAGACTGATTCTCTGCTGACATGAAGACAGATTCTCTGTTACGGGACCTCTCTCCTCTGCCTGGGTGCTGGGCCTAAATATATGCCAATGGACTGTTGCAGTGGTGGCTGATGTGAAGCCTGATTCTCTGCTATGACATGCAGACTGATTCTCTGCTGACATGAAGCCAAATTCTCTGTTACGGGACCTCTCTCCTCTGCCTGGGTGCCAGTGGTGGGTGACGTGAAGCCAGATTCTCTGCTATGGGACCTCTCTCCAATTGATTTGCAGCCCTCTCCTGGGCTGTTTTACAGCCTTTTTAGTGCCGAAAAGTTCGGGTCCCCATTGACTTCAATGGGATTCGGGTTCGGGACAAAGTTCGGATCGGGTTCGGAACCCGAACATTTCCGGGAAGTTCGGCCGGACTTCTCGAACCCGAACATCCAGGTGTCCGCTCAACTCTACTCTGTACACCTTGTGGTTACGGGGTTGGCACGTTGCTCAGTTCTCTCCCCGCCATCATCTGATGTAATCTTGGGGTTGCTGCCGGGTGAAGGTTTCCTTTTGAACAGGTCTGAATGAAGAGCGTCCACATGTTTGGCACTGTTACACAGGGAACATCTGATGGCGATCTTACAGTCTCTAGCTAAATGATCGTAGGATGCACAGCACTTGAAACAGATATTATGTTCTTCAGTAGGCTTATCCTTGAATGCACGACATTTGGAGAGAGAATGTGGCGCATTATGTATAGGACACTGTTGATTAAGATTGCTTGCCTTAATGTCTGTAGCCAAGATGTTGGATGCTATCGCGGTCTTCCTCACGGCAATAGGATGCTTTAAATTCTTAAATTTACTGTTGGTGGCAATACCCCTTGAAGTAGTTAAAGGAATGGTAGTTGTATCTGGATAGAAGAAGCTTGGGTCATTCTTGTATCTTGCAACCTTCCGCACGAACTCTGCAAAATAAAAAAAGGGAGGGAAGGAAACATGATGTTCATACTTATACTTTGATCCTACACTAGTCCACTTTTCCTTAAGATGACTAGGCAACTTTGCTACAATAGGATTTACGCCCTGAGCAGTGTCTAAATAGCTAAGACCTGGTCAACTAGGATCTAACTTAGCAATTTCAAGTTCATTAAGGAGGTCACCTAACTCTCTAAGCTTATGATTGTCCTTAACAGAGATCTTAGGAAAGTCGTTTAGTCTCTGGAATAATTACTTATTACTTGCAGATTCAATTACTTTGGGGCTCTCATAGTCTTGTTTTAGATGTTCCCAGGCAGCATCAAGGCCTGCTTTAAAGTTATAAATGTAAACAGATTTAAGTATCTTTACTTGTTCTGAAGATTGACGCCCCAACCACTTTATTAGTAAGTCGAGTTCTGCTTGAGGTTCAATGTCCAAGTTCTTGGTTACCGCCTTAAATGTAGATCTCCAACTTCTGTAGTTCTCTGGGCAGTCATCAAATCTAGACAGTCCAATAGTAATCAGCTCTCGTCGAATCATATACTTGCTAAACTCTGCAGCATCAGTGCTTTCGGTTTTTATAGCCACAGGGGATACTGATGGTGATCCGACTTGGACCATGGTTGGTATCAGATGTTGGCTGGTAGGTGGAGAGAAAGGTGTTGCAGATGAGTTCAAACTAGGTAAGGGTCTGTCGTCTGACAGTCTCTGAGCATTTGAAGTTGAAGAGAGCTGTATCACAGGGGGTATAGAGTTCATTCTGTAGTCTTCTGCTGTGCCTTTGTAATCTCTATTTACATAGGGTTGTGGTGGCACATGAGCTGCGTAGGCTGATTCATTTGATTTCATGACATGCAGTAGTTGTGGAGTGTCTCTGTTAGTAGGTGTGTGTAGTTGACCAGCTTGATTTGGCAACACGTTGCCTTCTGATCCACTTGCTGGATGATAAAGAATCTCCAACTGTAGGTAGGACCGTATTGTCGTGGTTCTGGGTTAAGACAAACTGTAGGGTCCTTTCAATAGGGTCTTGACAAGCAGCCAAGCTGGGACAAGCTGCTCCTTCTTCTTCCAATAGGGCTTGTTCCAAGATGGACAATTCAGCTAAGGCTACTTCTTTTTCTTTATTCTTCTGAAGGATTTCTAGCTGAGCCTCTGTTTCTGCTTGAATGTGTTTAGCTTCTGCTTTGATGGCTGCTTCTCTTTCAGAACAGACGGCTTGAACCTGGGCTGCTGCTACCTTCTGGCGAGCTTTGACTATTTGGTCGCTCAGTGTTGACCTTACAGAGCAGGACTGCAGTGACTTAGAAGAGGATTTATGATGGGAGCGGGCAGATCTAGATGATTTTCCTGAGTGTCTGGAAGAAGCAGATTTACAGGATGTAGTTTCATCTAGCTGTGCTAATCTAGCTTCTATCTGTGCCTTTGCTTCAAGATATGTGCTATGCCTCTGCTGGTCAGTAGAAGTAAAGTCCTTTAATTCCAATGCAGCTTCCTCTATGTTGGAATGAGACAATAGGGAATAGTACTTCTCAGAAAGTCTTTTATAATTCTCAAATACCTTCTTAACCCTTGAGAGAGCAGTGTTCAATTGCTCAGAATTGTTGCTAGTTTCATTAGTGGCTGTTATACAACTTAAAGTCTTCTCCCATAATGCAGTCAGGTTACTAGATGTTTCTTCCTTACTTGCTTCATAAGCCTCCCTTGCCTTCAAGGATGGATGAGGGGCTCTAACAGGACGAGCAGAATGAAGTAAGGAGTCTGCTTTATCTTGATTAAATACAGGTAACTCTGTGGGATCTCTGTCAGATATAATGACAAGTGGTGTAGTTTTGGTGTCTTGTTAGAAATCTGACAGAGCTCAGCTCTGTAGGCAGGAATATACAGTATTTCATTAGAATCAGGTATTGGATTCACAACCCAAACAGCTTGACAATGATGAATCCTGGGGACTTGATATAGCTATGATACACAGTCCTTGCACAGTTCAAAGGGTACTTATGGCTCCCCAATCAAGGCAAAAACTTGTATAGACTGGCTTCATATGCAGAGTAATGCTTCTGGTGACTGCGGCAGTAACACACAGGCATTGAACTTTCAGTGCACAGCCTGAAGATGGCTTCCTGTCTTAGGGTGATAGTTCTTCACACAGGCGCGTGGTTACCCACGTTTCTGAGGCTGCAGAGATAGCCATGTGATGGATTCTTCTAGAAATTTACTATTCTGTCTCAGCATCGGTTGTACCTGCGACAAGCTTCTTGTAGACCCAGTCTGTAAGGATGTGTGTGGCAGGTTGAATGATGACTTTAACAGATAGCTTACTCAATAAATAAAGACTCCAGAGGTAATTTTCAATGCTTCTTTATGCTTCAAGGTAGCAAGGATATGAACATAGAGGCTTTTTCATAGGTAAATTTCTAATGAAGTTACACGGCTCCCTCACTCTGCAGTCTCTTCACAACAACTATACAAAATAAAGTTACAGCAGAAAAATGGAGGGTGGGAACAACCAACTAGCCAGAAACAGCAGGGGTGTAAGGATCATATCAAATAATATAGTAACATAACATGTAATAACAACTGCTAGACAGTAAAAGCTGCGTGGCAGCACAGTATGCAACTGCCGATTTATATAGGTCCCTATGGAAGTTGTGGAAGCATTTCAATATGTCTTGCACTGACTCCGCTATGTGTCCATTGACATCTTGTATAAGGAGTACTGGAGGAGCCACATTGTTGTTGCGTGCAATGTGCGCAAGCAGTTTCCCAGTCTGATTACCTGTTTCAAACGATTGTTGCTTAAGGAAGAAAAGTTTCCGTTTGCTCTTTTCTTCCAGATGCAGCATGTACATTCTCCCTCTGGACAACCACTCCACTCGGCGTTCCTTAAAGGGGGACTCAGCGAACGACTTCTCGGCCTCCCTACATATATCATGCAGATCATTCTCTTTACGCTGCGAGTCCCTCTTAACATAAGAAATTGAGGATTTAAGACACCCCCTGAGATACGCCTTCAAGGTCTCCCATAGCAACAGGGCAGTAGAGTCACCCTGCACCTCAAAAATATGGGATTACACTTACCGGTAATCGTTTTTCCTTGAGCCTGTGACAGCACCCATGGATAGCATCTGCCCCTTTCCTCAGGACAGGAAACAGGAAGCACAGCCTCTTTAAAAGGGAAGTACAACCCCCATCATGCCAGTCCTATTCCAAGAACTAAGGAGACAAAAACAAGACTACACCACAACAAATCTACAACAGAACAAACGCCTATATCCGTGTGTATATAGATATACATACACATACAAATGCATACGTATATCTCTCTTTTCATTTTTTTTTATAATATTTTGGGAGGGTACTAGGCGGGTGCTGTCATAGGCTCAAGGAAAAACGATTACCGGTAAGTGTAATCCCATATTTCCCCCCTCGCCTATGACAGCACCCATGGATATCTAGGCGAGATTATCTAGGGTGGGACAACTGCTTGGAGGACTTTACGCCCAAACCCTAGACCCTCCTGTGAAGGAAGCTGCAGTCTATAGTGTTTAAAGAAGGTATGAGAAGAACTCCACGTAGCCGCTCTGCAAATCTGGTTAATAGAAGTGGAAGCTCTTTCTGCCCAGGATGTAGACACCGCTCTCGTTGAGTGTGCGCCAAACCCGGCAGGAGGAGGAACCCCTTTAGAGGAATATGCAAGATAAATGGCCTGTTAGGAAGCAGGGGAGCCCTTCTTCTGTCCCTGAAAGGAAACCACAAGCTTAGAGGACGACCTCCAGTCCTGAGTGGCAGAAAGGTACTGAATTAGACACCTTCTAACATCGAGGCAATGGAATTCCCTTTCCTTCTGATTCTTGGGTGAGGGACAGAAGGAAGGTAAAACTACATCCTGAGACCAGTGAAAGGATGATGAAACCTTTGGAAGGAAGGCAGGGTCAGGAGATAAAATAACTTTATCTTTTAAAATATTAAGATACGGTCTCTCGATTGAGAAGGCTGATATCTCGCTCACTCTTCTAGCTGAAGTAATGGCTAGCAAAAAAACTAATTTATAGGTTAAGATCTTTATTGGGATATCCTCAATGGGCTCAAAGGGATCCCCAGTTAAGGCAGACAAAACTAGATTTAAATCCCAGGGAGGAACTCTGGATTTCTGGACGGGAGCAAGTTTAGAAATTGCAATGACAAATCTTTTAATCCAGGAGTGGTCTGCTAACTTATACTCAAAGAGAGCACTTAAGGCAGAGATATGGACCTTTAAAGTACTAGGTCTAAGTTTTTTATTCCAGCCCTCCTGGAGGAAGCTAAGGACTAGAGGCAACTCCAGGGGTTCCAAGACATTAACTGGCTTATTTGCAAACCTAAGGAAGGCCCTCCAAACCCTCAAATAGATCATAGAAGTAACAGCCTTCCTACTGGACAAAAGGGTGTTTATCACTTCCCCAGAAAGACCCTTCATTTCTAGGATCTGCCTCTCAACAACAAAGCCGTCAAGTGCAGGCTCTCTAACTGTGGATGAAGTATCAGCCCTTGCACTAGTAGCCCCGGGAAGACAGGAAGTACCCAGGTATCTGCTACTGACATCCTCCTTAGCCAGGAAAACCAGACCCTCCTGGGCCAAAAGGGGGCTATAGTAATTACTAGGGCCTTCTCCTCCCGAATTTTCTTAAGGACTCTCGGGAGTAGCTTTATAGGAGGGAAGGAGTACAGGAGGCCTACTCTCCATGATTGGGCCAATGTGTCCACCGCCGTGGGCTGCTCTAATGGGGATAGGGAGAAGAATTTTTTCACTTTTCTGTTTTCCCTTGTGGCAAAGAGATCTACCACCGGGAGACCCTAAAGAGCCACAATGTCGTTGAAGATCTGTTGATCCAGGGACCATTCCCCCTGCCGAACACAATGTCTGCTCAGAAAATCTGCCGTTACATTCTCCTTTCCCTTTAAGTGTACTGCCCTGATCGATGGAAGGAAACCTTCTGCTAGCTCGAAAAATTTTTTGGTGAGAGACATTAGGTCTGGAGATCTGGTCCCCCCCTGACGATTGATATGAGCTACTGTCTGAGTAGATCAAAATATTTCTGCCTTTTAAGAGGTGGAGGCTCCTCTTCAAGGCCATGAGGATCGCTAGAAGTTCCTTGAAGTTGTGGTTTTGGTAGAGAATCTGTGTGAGCTCCCCAACCCCAAGGACTTGCATCTGTAGTCAGAGTAAGGGGATCCTTCCTTGACCAAGGGACTCCTTTTTGAAGGTTGGAAGGTACCATCCACCATTCTAGATCTTTTAACGTTTGAGTTGAAAGAGAAAAGAGAGAATCCAAGGATTGGGGATCTTTGTCCCAAACCCCCAGGATCTGCAACTGAAGTGACCTCGAGTGGAAGTGGGCCCATTCTACCCCCGGGATTGCGGCCGTCATTAGGCCTAGAACTGACAAAGCTTCTCTTAGAGAGATGGAGTGACGAGAGAGATATTTTTTGTGTTGGAAGAAAACAAATTTGTTTCTGGGAGTCCAGGAGTAGCCCCAGAAAGGTGCATATCTGGCTTGGCACAAGATTGGATTTTTGGAGATTTAATTCCCAACCCAACTTCACCAGCACCTCCCTGAACCAGGAAATCCAATCGATTAACTAGTCTGGTTCCCGAGAGAGAAGGAGGAAATCGTCTAGATAGGGAATGACAATCAGACCCCTCTCCCTCAGATGAGCCATCATCTCTGCTACAATCTTTGTGAAAAGCCTGGGTGCCTGAGACAACCCAAATGGCCGGGCCCGAAATTGTACATGTAGGAGTATGTCCGGGAACTGAACTGCTACTCTTAGGTACCTCTGGTGACTGGGATGGATTGGAACATGGTAATAAGCGTCCCTGAGATCCAGGGTCGCCATGTAGCAGCCTGGGAATAGATTTGGAATTATAGAACTGATAGTCTCCATACGAAATCTCTCGTACACCAGGTATTTGTTGAGCAGCTTCAGATTTATTATTATTTATTATTATTATACGGAAGGTGCCATTCGGCTTCTTTACAAGGAAAAGCGTTGAATAAAAGCCCGTCTCCCTCTCTTGAGCTGGAACCTCCTGCAGGACCTTTTTCTTCAGCAAATCCGAAATCTCCAGACGTAATGCCTCGAGCTTCTCTGGGCTGGAGCGATAGTCCGTCAAAACGAACCTTTCTGGAGGAGTTCTTAGGAAGTTCAGGCAATAGCCCTCTGAAATGATTGAAAGAATCCAGGGGCTGTTCGAGATCTTCCGCCATTGCTCTGCGAAGAGAGAGAGACAACCTCCAACCAGGGATCTGGCGTCATTGCTGAGGCTTTTTAGAGGCCTCTCCACCTGAAAAAAGAAATCCCTTGTTTCTTCTGGCCGCATTACCGGACTGTCTGGGAGTTTCTCTTCTCTTGAAGTTGAATCTGGATGTCTGAGACCGAAAAGGTTTCTTAGGAGGTTGCTGATGTATAGAGGGGAACCCCTTTTTTCTGTCAGAAGCTTTTTCCAGCAAATCCTCTAACATAGGCCCAAAGAGGAATTCCCCCTGACAGGGAATAGCACACAATTTTGCCTTTGAACCTTCAGGGAATCTACTGAGGCATCTGCTAGAAAATCAATGGCACTATAAAGAGTAGGAAATGAGGCAAGCAACTGTTCTACAGGTGCTCCCTTCTTTATTTGCTCTTCCATTTCTTTCATCCAGACTTTTAAAGATCTGGCCACAGAAGTGGCGGCTATAGCGGGCCTGAACGAGCTAGCCGTCGCTTCCCAGTTCTTCTTTAACCCCTTAAGGGGTACCGGTACGCCCTATTTCCCGAGTCCTTAAGGACCAAGGACGTACCGGTACGTCCTATCTTTAAATCGGCATTCCGGCGCCCCAGGGGTTAATCTGAACAGGATGCCGGCTGAAATCATTAAGCCGGCATCCTGTCAAAACGCCAAGGGGAGTCATATGACCCCCACCCCCCGTGTCGGCGATCGCAGCAAACAGCAGGTCAATTCAGACCTGCGGTTTGCTGTGCTTTTTGCAGTTTCTGATCCCCGCGGTCCCTGACCGCAGGGACCAGAAACTTCAGAGTGCCTAAAATCAAGATTTTGCACCCCCCCCTGCACCCCTGCACGATTTTATGGCGGCGGGTGGTGCAGGGGGGGGTCGCAGGCGGTGGGGGCGTTGCGGGAGGCGGGCGGTGCGACAGGCGGGATCGGAAAAGGTTAACAGCGCAGGTTAACAGCGCAGGGAGCTCCCTCCCTCTCCAATTGGGGGGCTGCTGTGCCTTTGCAGCCCCCCAATGGAGAGGGAGAGAGCCCCCAGGCAGCCCCCCGAAGCCCCAGTCCTTACCCTTCCCCGTCTGCGAAGTTGTGTCAATCGGGGAAGGTTCCCATGGCAAAAGGACGCCTGCTCAGGCGTCCTGCTGTCTATGGTGCTGAACAGATCTATGCTAAAAGCATAGATCTGTTCAGTGTAAGTAAAATACAGTACAGACACCTATATAGGGTTCTGTACTGTATTTTACAGACATCAGACCCACTGGATCTTCAAGAACCAAGTGGGTCTGGGTCAAAAAAATGTAAAAAAAAAAAAAAACATTTATCACTGAATAAAAAATAAAATAAAAAAATACACTACACATATTAGGTATCGCCGCGTCCGTAACGACCTGATCTATAAAACGGTCATGTTACTTTCCCCGCACGGTGAACACCATAAAAATAAAAAATAAAAACTATGAGAAAATTGAAATTTTGCCCACCTTACTTAACAAAAAAGGTAATAAAAGTGATCAAAAAAGTCGCATGTACGCCAAAATAGTACCAGTCAAACCGTCATCTCATCCCGCAAAAAATGAGACCCTACTCAAGATAATCGGCCAAAAACTGAAAAAACTATGGCTCTTAGACTATGGAAACACTAAAACATGATTTTTTTTTTGTTTCAAAAATAAAATCATTGTGTAAAACTTACATAAATAAAAATAAAGTATACATATTAGGTATTGCCGCGTCCGTATCGACCGGCTCTATAAAAATATCACATGACCTAACCCCTCAGGTGACCACCATAAATTTTTTTTAAAAAAAGGTGTAAAAAAAGCAATTTTTTGCCATCTTACGTCACAAAAAGTGTAATAGCAAGCGATCAAAAAGTCATATGCACCCCAAAATAGTGCCAAACAGTCATCTCATCCCGCCAAAAATTATACCCTACTCAAGATAATCGCCCAAAAACTGAAAAAACTATGGCTCTTAGACTATGGAGACACTAAACAATTTTTGGGTTTTAAAAATGAAGTTATTGTATAAAACTTACATAAATAAAAAAAATTGTATACATATTAGGTATCGCCGTGTCCGTGACAACCTGCTCTATAAAATTACCACATTATCTAACCTGTCAGATGAATGTTGTAAATAACAAAAAAAAACGTGCCAAAAAAGCTATTTCTTGTTACCTTGCCGCACAAAAAGTGTAATATAGAGCAACCAAAAATCATATGTACCCTAAACTAGTACCAACAATACTGCCACCCTATTCCGTACTTTCTAAAATGGGGTCACTTTTTTGGAGTTTCTATTCTAGGGGTGCATCAGGGGGGCTTCAAATGGGACATGGTGTCAAAAAAACAGTCCAGCAAAATCTGCCTTCCAAAAACCGTATGGCATTCCTTTCCTTCTGCACCCTGCCGTGTGCCCGTACAGCAGTTTACGACCACATATGGGGTGTTTCTGTAAACTACAGAAATAATGAGTTTTGTTTGGCTGTTAACCCTTGCTTTGTAACTGGAAAAAAAATATAAAAATGGAAAATCTGCCAAAAAAGTGAAATTTTGAAATTGTATCTCTATTTTCCATTAAATCTTGTGCAACACCTAAAGGGTTAACAAAGTTTGTAAAATCAGTTTTGAATACCTTGAGGGGTGTAGTTTCTTAGATGGGGTCACTTTTATGGAGTTTCTACTCTAGGGGTGCATCAGGGGGCTTCAAATGGGACATGGTGCCCAAAAAACTGTCCAGCAAAATCTGGCTTCCAAAAACCATACGGCGCACCTTTCACTCTACGCACCGCTGTGTGGCCGTACAGTAATTTACGGCCACATATGGGGTGTTTCTGTAAACAGCAGAGTCAGGGCAATAAAGATAGTCTTGTTTGACTGTTAACCCTTGCTTTGTGAGTGGAAAAAATGGGTTAAAATGGAAAATTAGGCAAAAAAAATGAAATTCTCAAATTTCATCCCCATTTGCCAATAACTCTTGTGCAACACCTAAAGGGTTAACAAAGTTTGTAAAATCAGTTTTGAATACCTTGAGGGGTGTAGTTTATAGAATGGGGTCCTTTTTGGGCTGTAGTGGTCCCTAAAAATTGGGTTTTTGTAAATTTCTGAAAAATTTCAAGATTTGCTTCTAAACTTCTAAGCCTTGTAACATCGCCAAAAAATTAAATATCATTCCCAAAATAATTCAACATGAAGTAGACATATGGGGAATGTTAAGTCATCACAATTTTTGGGGGTATTACTATGTATTACAGAAGTAGATAAACTGAAACTTTGAAATTTGCTAATTTTTCAAAATTTTGGGTAAATTTGGTATTTTATTATGCAAAAAAATTAATTTTGTTGACTTTATTTTACCAGTGTCATGAAGTACAATATGTGACGAAAAAACAATCTCAGAATGGCCTGGATAAGTCAAAGTGTTTTAAAGTTATCAGCACTTAAAGCGACACTGGTCAGATTTGCAAAAAATGGCCTGGTCCTTAAGGTGAAAATGAGCCTGGTCCTTAAGGGGTTGAATAGACCTCGGGTCTTCTGTCCATTGGATCTTTAAGAGTTCCCGAGTCCTCAAACGGGAGGGCTGCCTTTTTAGAGATCTTCGCTACCGGAGCATCTAGTTTCGGAGCTCTATCCCAATCAGCTGAAGCCTTATCTTCGAAGGGATACTTCCGCTTTAAGGCAGAAGGCACGAAAAACTTTCTATCCGGCCTACTCCATTTATTTTTAATCACAGAAGTTATGTTCTCATGCACGTCAAAACACTTCAACCTCCTAGGACCTAGGCCCTCAAACATAGAATCCCTCATAGACTGGGGTTTGACTGATCATCGAGTCCCATAGTTGCCCTGACAATCCCGACTAGGGAATTAATGTTCTCTGGAAGGAACAAAGGTCTCGCTGCCAATTGCTCATCCTGGGAGTGATCAGAGGAAGGTAGTTCTCCCTCCTCCTCTAATCTCGATAACAACTCCTGATCACTTGAAGCGGGAATAGAGACAGCAGCAGAAGTGCTAGGGCGATCTTCAAGCAGATTACTCAAGGACTCCTTCACTGATTCTTTGACCTCATCCTTGATAATCTGTTTTAGGCTTGATAAGAGAGAATGGGCCTCATCCTCCAATAATTTGCCCAGGTCTGGCAGGCAGGTTTACCCCAACCGTACGGTAGCTTTCTTTTACAAATAGCGCAGCCCCGCTCCTTGGACCTTGACACCCTTCTCTCTTTGGAAGTCTAGACACACAGAATGAAAAAGACTCCCATTAGGATAATGTAATAAATGAAAAAGGCAGGGCATTCACCCCTCTTACCCCCACCGGTACCAATCGTTGGTGGTTTCAGTGGGTTCTGCGCGCTGTGTGGGCTCCATTTTCTGCCACAGGCTTTCATCTATGGAGGTCACTGCAGGCCAAAACACCAGCCTGCAGTGATAGCTGGCTGGATTTGAACTTGCCGGGGGCATACCGGCACCCTCCCCTTCCGGCCCAAGGCCACGCCCCCTCCCACTGCTGAATCCGGAGCCCAGGATCCGGCGCCAACTAATGACGTCAGCGTTGGCCTGACTACCTGGAAGTGACGGCGTTGCGCACCCGCGCGAACGCCAGACAGCAGCCGAACATACGGCACAGCCGCAGAGATTCGCCGTGCAGGGGACACCAAGGCAGCCCCGACGGGGGAATGACCGGAACGAGGGGGAGTCCAGGGATCCAGGCTTCAGCAGCGGCTTCCAAGGAAGGCTTACGCTGCTCAGGTAGGCCCTCCTCCCACGGGTAAACACCAAGGGGCTCCCTCAGCTCCATCTCTTCATGCTGTGCATCCACCCTGTCCCTTAGGACAGGAAACAGAACTGGCATGATGGGGGTTGTACTTCCCTTTTAAAAAGGCTGTGCTTCCTGTTTCCTGTCCTGAGGAAAGGGGCGGATGCTATCCATGGGTACTGTCATAGGCGAGGGGGGAAAACATCTTCAATTGATCGGGAATTCTCTTGTTTAAGCTGAACAAGGACAGCCAGAAAGGATGTATCCGCATCTTACAGCCAGTATTAACATAATCAGTCAGGGCCAATTCAGCCAATACCGGAGCATGATCAGAGGGCCCCTGAGGCCCTTGGCAGATCTCAACCAGGTCAGTATATACTGTGGGATTGCCAAACATGTAATCTATTCTAGATAGAACTCCTCTGGCGGGGGTAAAGCAGGAATACTCCCTTGTGTGTGGGTTTCTAGCTCTCCACATGTCTATCCAGCCCATCTCCTGAGATATTCTGTCGAGAACCGTGCTGTCTCCTCCTAGCCCTCCTCTGTCGGCTCTACTGCTAAACCTGTCTAAGTCCTCACTCACTACCTGATTGAAGTCCCCCATACAGAGCAAACGGGCAGTGGGATAATGAGCCACGAAACCAGTGACTGCTTGCAGCAGGGAAAGGGAGGCAGGAGGGGCGTTATATATGTTGACAATCACATAAGGGACGCAGATGATATGAGCATGTATGAAGATATACTGTCCCCCTTGATACACAACCGAATTATGAATCTCGCATCTGAGGCTTCTATGGAACAACAGGGCAACCCCTCTGGAGTGGGAGCTACCGTAGGCATTGAATAAATGTTGGGCCCAGGGCTTCTTCAGCCTATTACCCGTTTCCGGGGTGAGATAAGTTTCCTGGAGACCTAGTATATGTGGGTTGAAAGAACGAATTTGTGAGAATACCGCAATCCTATTTTTAGGATCACCCAAACCCCTCACATTCCATGACATCACTCTTATGGAAGCCATCAGTGGCGTACATATAGGGGTCGCAGGGGTCGCAGTTGCGACCGGGCCCGGCACCCCAGGGGGCCCGGCCGCCTGCGGACCCCTGGCCCCTGCTGCAGCTGCGTCCGATTCCCACCCCAATCCCAGTTAAGTTGCGGTCAGCGCCGGCGCCGGGCCCGTGAACTCCCGCGAGACCTGTGCGAACTCCTGTGCAGGTCTCGCGAGAGCATGCGCGTGCGGCGCGCACCTGAAGTCAGTCAGACTCAGACCGGGATCCGGAAGGCCTGAGAGAGGATGAGAAGAACTGCAGAGTGCAGACGGTAAGTAAGTAAAAGGGAGGAGACCGGACCGGAGCGGACCCAGGAAGCCCGCAACAGGGCACACTGAGGCCCCCAGCCCCCCAGGCATTACCCTGGCAGATGACAGGGGGCAGGGGCAGGGTAATTACAGAATACAGTCTCTCGTCTCTGGCAGAAAAAAGCCTGCAACAGGGCACACTGAGGCCCCCAGCCCCCCTGGCAGATGACCGGGGGGGGGGGGGCGACAACTCGTCTCTGGCAGCAGGAAAAGCCTGCACACTGAGGCCCCCAGCCCCCCAGGCATTACCCCTGGCAGATGACAGGGGGCAGGGGCAGTGGCAGGGTAATTACAGACTACAGTCACTCATCTCTGGCAGGAAAAGCCCGCAACAGGGCACACTGAGGCCCCCAGCCCCCCAGGCATCCCCCCTGGCAGATGACCGGGGGAGGGTTTACAGTCACTGGCACTCATCTCTGGCAGGAAAAGCCCGCAACAGGGCACACGGAGTCTGACTGTAAACCCTCCCCGGTCATCTGCCAGGGGGGATGCCTGGGGGCCTCAGTGTGCCCTGTTGCGGGCTTTTCCTGCCAGAAACAAGTGCCAGTGACTGTAGTCTGTAAACCCTCCCCCCCCCGGTCATCTGCCAGGGGGGATGCCTGGGGGGGGGGCTGAGGGCCTCAGTGTGCCCTGTTGCTGCGGACTTTTCCTGCCAGAGACGAGTTCCAGTGACTGTAAACCCCCATCCCCCCCCCGCAACAGGGCACACAAGCTGCGGGCTTTTCCTGCCAGAGACGAGTGCCAGTGACTGTAAATCCTATCCCCCTCCCCCCCCCCCCCCCCCCGCAACAGGGCACACGGAGTCTGACTGTAAACCCTCCCCCGGTCAACTGCAAAGGGCCATCTGCCTTGCTTTGATGGGATTGCCAGATTGGGGCCTGGGCTGATCTGATCATCTGAGGGGCGGTAGTGGGGGTGGGTGCGGCGGCGGGTTGGGGGGGGGCCCATGGATCAATTTCGCACCGGGGCCCCATGGATTGTGTGTACACCACTGGAAGCCATGGATGTTCTAGTAATATATCAAAAACATATACTCTCACCCAGAATGCATTTCCTGGATGTTCAGATATTTGATCTATATGCAACATTGACTCCCTTGCTGCTGCTGTGAAATAAGATAGCCATACTTGAGAAATATCAGCTTGAGCGAATAAAAACATAATGCAGAACATAAACAGTGACAACCTGAAAATGTCGGAACCAGAACCGACTAACTTGGTGACCATTAACTCGGGACCTGCATAGTGTAGATAGATGTTATGACTACACAGGTTGTGCTCCTCCCCTCTTTTTAGCAGAGATATGGCAAACTGCTAGTATTGGTACAAAACAGTGGGACATATTGGCAAAACGTCCGATACTGCACAAAAAGATAACCCCATATGGTTAAAGGAACTCTCTCATAAGTCCAGCAAAAATAATCATTAAAATGTGGCAGAAGATAACTAAATAGCATAGTAAAAGTTGAAAGGAAACTGTCTAATGCAAGAAAGCAGCATTGGACTCAGGGAGTCCTCAGCCGAGTCCCATTATAAACAGGAGAGAGTGGAAGATTAATACTTGCTGAGAACGATCAATCAGGAGTTCAGCGTGGTCCGGGGAGTGCAGTCTTCCTTGAGGCCCATTCCTCGGCTTCCCTGGGATCATTGAAGAAAACGGATTTGTCGCATTCAATGACTCTGAGGCGGGCCGGGTAAGCCATTGAGTACTGGAGATTTAGATTGCGGAGGTGGCGTTTAACCGCGACGAATGTAGCTCTCCTCTTCTGGAGATCAGCGGAGAAGTCCGGGAACAGGGAGACCCGTGCATTGTCATGCCTGATGTCTTGCTTGCTCCTGGCCTGACTAAGGATAAGATCCCTGTCTCTCCAGTTCAGAAGACACGCTAGCAGAGGTCTTGGAGGGGCCCCAGGTGGAGAGTATCTGGCTGGAACACGATGCGCCCTCTCCACAGCATACGCAGAAGAAAAAGGCGCCTCTGGGAATAGCTTTTTGAACCAGGATTCTAAGAAGGCCGCAGGGTCTCTGCCTTCAGCCTTCTCCGGCAGGCCCAGGATCCTTACGTTATTGCGACGCAACCTATTTTCCAGGTCATAGCATTTCTGCTGCCACTGACCCACGGAGCGCTCCAGCTCCTGCACTCTCTCAGCCATTGGTCTGGTCAGGTCTTCCAGAGCAGACACGTGGTCTTCAGTATTCTTGACCCGGTCTCTCAGCTGTTGTATGTCATGGCGGAGCAGGCTCACATCCACTCTCACCTCCTCCAGCTTCCCAGTGAGTGAGGACTGGCATGATGATATTGCCACCAGCAGCTGCTCATAAGTGGCTTTCAGGGTGAACTCAGGCTCGGTGCTGTCTTCAGCCTCCGTTTGCTGGGCGGCCTGCCCACGGGTAACCGCCACGCGCGTCGGAGTTGCGGTCACCTCTGATTGGGCAAATTCTTTTAGCCGCTCAGCCGCCGTTTGTGCCTTGTTGGGCCCCATATTCGATGTGCGGGGTCTCCTCCTGCGTCTGCACACTGTCCACTCTGTGCCTGGAATCGGCAGTTTGTCAGGATGGTTCAGGATCGTTGAGGGTAAGCGGAGCTGCTCTCAGATGCATGCTTACATGCTGGTTGCTGGCCACGCCCCCCTCACGGGTGTTTGTTTGTAATAACTGAATTTGACAGCAATATATAACCCTGGAATTTCATTTTGTGGAAACTGGCAAAAAAATTGTTTTTAAAAATCAAGAAAATGATGGCTGTATTTCTAGCTTAAATTGCACACTGACTAATCCAGATGTATATTGGCAATAAAAGTGTTTTTTTGGTAACAGAATATGAAAGTTGCATATATTAAACTTGAATTTAACACTTGCAGATCAGGAAAATAGTGTTTTTTGGCAAAAAAAAAGTGTGTTTTTAAAAACCCAGAAAATGATGGCTGAATTTCTAACTTAAATTGCACACCGACTAATCCAGATGTCGCATATTGCCGAAAGTGGTTTTTTTTTTTTGTAACAGAATATGAAAGCTGTATATATTAAACTTGAATTTAACACTTTCAGGAAAATAGTGTTTTTTGGCAAAAAAAAAGTGTGTTTTTAACCCCTTAAGGACTCAGCCTTATTTCACCTTAAGGACCAGGCCATTTTTTGCAAATCTGACCAGTGTCAATTTAAGTGCTGATAACTTTAAAACGCTTTGACTTATCCAGGCCATTTTGAGATAGTTTTTTCGTCACATATTGTACTTCATGACACTGGTAAAATGAATTAAAAAATAAATACATTTTTATTTATGAAAAAATACCAAATTTACCCAAAATTTTTAAAACTTTGCAAATTTCTAAGTTTCAATTTCTCTACTTCTATAATACATAGTAATACCTACCAAAATAGTTATTACTTTACATTCTCCATATGTCTACTTCATGTTTGGATCATTTTGGGAATGATAATGAATTTTTTGGGGATGTTACAAGGCTTAGAAGTTTACAAGCAAATCTTGAAATTTTTCAGAAATTTTCAAAAACCCAATTTTTAGGGACCAGTTCAGGTCTGAAGTGACTTTGTGAGGCTCACATAATAGAAACCACCCAAAAATGACCCCATTCTATAAACTACACCCCTCAGGGTATTCAAAACTGATTTTACAAACTTTGTTAACCATTTAGGTGTTTCACAAGAATTAATGGAAAATAGAGATACAATTTAAAAATTTAACTTTTTTGGCAGATTTTCCATATTAATATTTTTTTTCCGGTTACAAAGCAAGGGTTAACAGCCAAACCAAACTCAATATTTATGGCCCTGATTCTGTAGTTTACAGAAACACCCCATATGTGGTCGTAAACCGCTGTACGGGCACACGGCAGGGCGCAGAAGGAAAGGAATGCCATATGGTTTTTGGAAGGCAGGTTTTGCTGGACAGTTTTTTTTTGACACCATGTCCCATTTGAAGCCCCCCTGATGCACCCCTAGAGTAGAAACTCCAAAAAAGTGGCCGTGGCCCATTTTAGAAACTACGGGATAGGGTGGCAGTATTGTTGGTACTAGTTTAGGGTACATATGATTTTTAGTTGCTCTATATTACACTTTTTGTGAGGCAAGATAACAAGAAATAGCTGTTTTGGCACCGTTTTTACAACATTCATCTGACCGGTGAGATCATGTGATATTTTTATAGACCAGGTTGTCACGGATGCGGCGATACCTAATATGTATACTTTACTTTATGAAAGTTTTACACAATGACAAAACAATAGCAAAAGACAGGTGCACTCTGCAGTCTCACTAAACCCTCAAACTGATTTTAAAATTGAGAGATTGAGAAACCTTGGCATGGTGCCCGGGCTTAGACATGTTCTACACCGTAGGACATGTTGACTAATCTCTCAATTTTAAAATCAGTTTGAGGGTTTAGTGAGACTGCAGAGTGCACCTGTCTTTTGCTATTGTTTTGTTATATTGATTATGACATCCGCACTTGTTACCATGTGTGAGATGTCTATTGTGGTACTTGTGGTTCGCCGCGGGCATCCTCCACCGTATGCATTTTGCTGGGGATCGCCATTAGCAGCGGGTCACAAGTACAGGATTTGCTCCCCTGTATATATGCACGACTGCATGTGGGTTTGAGCACCTCCTGCTAATGCCACCCTGTCCTATTAGTTTAAGTTTTACACAATGATTTCATTTTTGAAGCCAAAAAAATCATGTTTTAGTGTTTCCATATTCTGAGAGCCATAGTTTTTTCAGTTTTTGGGAGATTATCTTAGGTAGGGTCTCATTTTTTGGGGGATGAGATTACGGTTTGATTGGCACTATTTTGGGGTGCATATGACTTTTTGATCGCTTGCTATTACACTTTTTGTGATGTAACGTGACAAAAAATTGTTTATTTAGCAGAGTTTTTATTTTTGACGGTGTTCATCTTAGGTTAGGTCATGTGATATATTTTTTTTAGATTAGAGCCGGTCGATAAGATCGCGGCGATACCAAATATGTATACTTTTTTAATTTATGTAAGTTTTACACATTAACAGCTTTTTTCCAACAAAAAAAATGATGTTTTAGGGTCTCCATATTCGGAGCCATATTTTTTATTTTTTTTTGGCCGATTGTCTCAGGTAGGGGCTCATTTTTTGCGAGATGAGGTGACAGTTAGATTGGCACTATTTTGGTGGTCAAATGCCTTTTGATAGATTTTTTTTACTAATTTTTTTAAAGTTTTTGTTTATTTTTACTTGAAACTTAATTTTTTGGGGGGAAAACTATTTTTTCACTTTATTTTTTTTCCCCCACTTTGGGACTTGACTTTTTGGGGGTATATTCCTTTACAATGCATTTCAATGCTTCTGTATTGGAATGCATTGGCTGTATGAGTAATACTGTGTGTATTACTCATACAGCTTCCGAGGCCTGTGAGATCCAGGGGGCTGGATCTCACAGGCTCTTCACCGGAAGGCAGCGCAGATGCCTCAGGAAGGCATCACGCTGCCTTCCATGCCATCGGGTCCCCCCCACAGCCCCATGGGGACCCGATGGCACTGCTGCCGCCGCTACCCGCGCCATAAAAAGCCGCAAACCACAGGTCTGAATTTGACCTGCAGTTTGCGGCGATCGTCGACATCGGGGTGGTCACGAAATCCCCCCGCGCATTTAGCTGAGGTGCCTGCTCACCGGGCAGCGGTGATCGGAACAACACATGACGTACTGGTACGTTATTTGTCCTTAAGGACTCGGGAAATGTGTCCGTAAGGGGTTAAAAACCTAGAAAATGATGGCTGTATTTCTAGCTTAAATTGCACACTGACTAATCCAGATGTTGTAAATTGCCAAAAAAGTGTTTTTTTTGGTAACAGAATATGAAAGCTGTATATATTAAACGTGAATTTAACACTTGCAGATCTGGAAAATAGTGTTTTTTGGCAAAAAAAAAAAGTGTGTTTTTAAAAACCCAGAAAATGATGGCTGTATTTCTAGCTTAAATTGTACACCGACTAAGCCTGCAAATGCACCAGATGTTGTAAATTGCCCCCAAAAAATTTGATTTTCAATGTCCCAAAAGCTCAGATGCATTGCTAGTGCACTGAGCTTGCATAAAATGGCCGCCGCCGCCCACCTAACTGACTTATAAAAGTTTGTTTTTTTTTGGTCCCTGGGCTCAGGGCAGGATAAAAAAAATTGTACCCTGCATCCACAAAACACAATGTATGTAGATCGCTGCGTTAGATTCAGGTTTTGAGCAAAGATTCAGTCCTATCCTCTCCCTGAAATCACCAGCAGCATCCTCTCCCTGAAATCACCAGCAGCATCCTCTCCCTACACTAAGCACAGCAGAGTGACGTGCAGCGCTACAAGACTCCAGCTTATATAGAGGCTGGGTCACATGCTACACCACTGGCCAATCACAGCCATGCCATTAGTAGGCATAGCTGTGATGGCTTCTAAGGTCAGACAGTTAAACGCCTGTTGATTGGCTGCTCTGCAGCCTTTCAAAAAGTGCCAAGAAAGCGCTGAACACCGAACCCAAACTTTTACTGAAATGTTCGGGTCCGGGGTCCAAAAATCCTAAAGTTCGGTACGAACCCGAACTTTACAGTTCGGGTTTGCTCAACTCTAGCTATTACTTTACATTCCCCATATGTCTACTTCATGTTTGGATCATTTTGTGAATGACATTTTAGTTTTGGTGGACGTTTACAAGGCTTAGAAATTTAGAAGCAAATCTTGACATTTTTCAGAAATTTTAAAAAACCTAATTTTTAGGGACCAGTTCAGGTCTGAAGTCACTTTGTGAGGCTTACATAATAGAAACCACCCAAAAATGACCCCATTCTAGAAACTACACCCTTCAAGGTATTCGAAACTGATTTTACAAACGTCGTTAACCCTTTAAGTGTTCCACAAGAGTTAATGGCAAATGGAGATAAAATTTCTGAATTTTGGCAAATTTTCAATTTTTATCAATTTTTTCCAGTAACAAAGCAAGGGTTAACAGCCAAACAAAATGCTATATTTATTGCCCCGATTCTGTAGTTTGCGAAAACACCCCATACGTGGCCGTAAACTACTGTAAGGGCACCCGGTAGGGCGCAGAGGCAAAGGTGCGCCGTGTGGTTTTTGGAAGGCAGATTTTGCTGGACTGGACTATTTACACCATGTCCCAACTGATGCACCCTTACAGTAGAAAAAAGTGCCTCCATAAAAGTGCCCCCATTTTGGAAACTACGGGATAGTTTTGTTGGGACTATTTTTAGGGTACATATGATTTTTGGTTTACCTATATTATATTTTTGGGAGGCAAGGTTTCCAAAATACTGGTTTAGTTTACCGGTAAATCCTTTTCCAGGAGTCCGACATGACAGCACCCATGGACGTTGTCCTATTGGTCTCTGTAGGGACAGGAAGCGAGAGATATTAAAAGGCACCCTCCCCTCCCACTCACCAGTGTTTTTCCAAATTACTACACCGGATAGGATCCAACACCTTTTATTAATAACAATGTTACATTCACACTGCCATCAAGGTTGGAACCATTATACTAGGGAGGGTAATCTGGGGTGCTATCATGTCAGACTCCTGGAAAAGGATTTACCGGTAAACTAAACCAGTATTTCCAAGATGTCCCTCCATGACAGCACCCATGGAGAACTAACCACTTAATCTCCTAGGGGGGGGGACTACTGCCTGAAGGACTTTCCACCCGAAAGCCAAGTCCTGGCAGGCTAATACATCTAGTCTGTAATGTCTGGCAAAAGTCAAGAAGTTAGACCAGGTTGCCGCCCTGCAAATCTGGTCAATTGTAGCATGTGCCTTCTCTGCCCAGGAAGTTGCCATGGCTCTAGTAGAATGCGCCTTCAAGTTTAAAGGACAGGTCCTCTCTTGCAGTCTATATGTTTCTTTAATGGTGTCTTTAATCCACCGTGCCAACGTCTGCTTTGAAGCTTTCAGGCCTCTATTCTTCCCACCAAATTGGATGAATAAATTACTTGATCTTCTCCAAGTACTTGACCTGTCAAGATTGGATGTTACAAGAACAATTCTAGCCTGACACTGGAATCTCTTCTCCTGTATATTTTTAGGAGAGGAATCAAATGAAGGGAGTGTTAGCTCATGCTCTCTATGGAAGGTTGAAACCACCTTAGGTAAAAAGGCTGGATCTAGCTTCAAGATTATGCGATCATCCAGA
Source organism: Bufo gargarizans (assembly GCF_014858855.1). Lineage (NCBI taxonomy): Eukaryota > Metazoa > Chordata > Amphibia > Anura > Bufonidae > Bufo > Bufo gargarizans. The sequence goes on along the minus strand of NC_058085.1, from coordinate 219,665,483 downwards.
ATCCTTAAGTATGGTTCTTTAATAGATAATGCCTGAATTTCTCCTATCCTGCGGGCTGTGGTTATGGCCAGAAGAAATACCGCCTTGAGAGAGAGAGATTTTTCAGATATAAGATCGATAGGCTCGTAAGGCGGGTCACATAAACCTTCTAAGACTACATTTAGACTCCATGGGGCGATAGACTGTCTGAAGGTGGGTCTCAACCTAGAAGCTGCCCTTAGGAAACTTCTAATCCATCTATGATCTGCAAGGGGTGTATCTAAACAACAGCTGAGTGCCGGGGAAGTGGAGGAAAAGTGTAAGCTAGACTCATGTCCCACTTCTGGGAAAGAGCATCTACCGCTAGTGGTCTCCCTCTTGGGTCTAGCGAGAAGAAATAGTCCAGCTGAGTATTTCTGCTGGACGCAAATAAATCCACTTGAGGTTTCCCCCATTTCTAACAAATCATCTGGAATACTTCTTGGTTCAATTTCCATTCCCCTGGTTCCACACTGTGTCGACTGAGGAAATCCGCTGTGGAGTTGAGAGACCCCTTCAGGTATGTGGCTGTAATGGACAAGACCATCTTTTCTGACCACTTAAAGATGAGATTCGCTAACTCCTGGAGTTGAGGGTTTTTTGTCCCTCCTTGTTTCTTTATGTAACAGACTGTTGTTATATTGTCCGATAATATTCTGACATGATGGCCTCTGAGGAGATGTTCTGTGGCTTTCAGGGACTCCCAAACCACTTTTAGTTCCTTGTAGTTTGAGGAATTTAGGGCGTCTGTACTGGACCAACTGCCCTGAAAGAACTGATCTTCTAAGTGAGCACCCCAACCCCGGCTGTTTGCGTGTCTTGAGTTGTATTGTCTTGAGTGGTATCATGTTCCAGGAAACCCCTCGACAGGTTCTCTGTTACTAACCACCAGGAGAGGGAGTCTACTGCTCTGTCCGAGAGAGCTATCCTGGCGTTTAATGATCTGTGGTCTTTGTCCCAAGATGAGAGGACCTCCGCCTGGAGAGTTCTTGAATGGAACTGGGCCTAAGGAACTGTTGTGATGGACAAGGTCATTAGGCTAGGATCTGCATGGCCTCTCGTAGTGTCCGCTTTTTCTTTAGCCTGAAGGATTTTATTCTTTCCCTTATGTTGACTTGTTTGTCCTGAGGAAGGAAAGACTGTTGAGTTACCGAATCTAAGAGAGTTCCCAGGAACAACTTCTGTGTTGCTGGCTGCAAATACGACTTCTCCAGGTTTATCTTCCATCCTAGACTTGTGAGCAAAGATAGAGTTCTTCCTTTGTGAAGCTCTAACTCCTCTTCTGAGTCTGCCACCAGAAGAAAGTCATCTAAGTAAGGAATTATAGTTACCTGACTCTGTCTTAGGTAGGCTACTATCTCTGCCACTACCTTTGTGAAGATACGTGGGGCTGATGATATTCCAAACGGGAGGCACTGGAACTGGTAATGCAATATCTTCCAGTTTTTCTTGATTGCAAACCTCAAGTATTGCTGAAACTGATGGTGAATGATGATGTGGTAATAGGCGTCTTTTAGATCCAGGGTGCACAGAAAAGCCCCTGGACCTATCAGCGGGATTGTAGATTTTACTGACTGCATCTTGAAATGGTAATGTGTTATCCATCTGTTTAAGAATTTCAGGTTGATGATGGTCCTTTTGGATGCGTCTGCTTTTGTTATGAGGAACAGTCTTGAATAGTGACCCTTGAATTCCTCTGAAGGAGGGACCTGCACTATTGCCCCTAATTTCAATAGCTTTTGGACATCCGTCAGAAGCTGATCCTGAAGTGAAGTCGACTGGAAAACTGTAGTCTGAAACAGTTGTGGAGGAGGAAGGCGGAACTCTCTTCTGAACCCCTTCTGGATGGAGTCCAGAATATACTGATTTTTGGTTATTTGGGTCCAATTTTTCCAAAAGAACTGGAGTCTGCCCCCTACTGGCCTGGCGTCATTGTCTCTCAGTTTTGGTATTGGGATTAAAGAGAAAACCTCAGCCTCTTCCTCCTTTCGGGTAGCTCCACCTCCTCGTCTTCCCTTTACTTCTGGGAGCGTTTTGTAAACTGCTGGCCGGCTTACGAAAGGGCAAAGGTTTTTTACTTTTCTCCTCTGGAAACCCTTTCTTTTTGTCCGCTATCTTTTCCAGAATTTCATCTAGTACCGGCCCAAAGAGGTGGGAACCTTTAAGGGGTATAGCGCAAAGCTTATTTTCAGAGGCTATATCCCCTGACCAGGATTTTAGCCACAATGCTCTCCTAGCCGTATTAGTTAGGGAATCTGCTTTTGCTGCAAACCTTATGGACTCCGCCGAGGCGTCTGCCATAAAGGATGCGGCCATTTTAAATAGAGGTAATGATCCCAGGATTTCTTCCCTAGGGGTGTCCTGCTTAAGATGTTCCTCCAGCTGGTTTACCCATAAAATACATAGATCTGGCTACAGAGGTAGCAGCAATATTAGTATTGATAATATTGGCTGAAACCTCCCATGTTCTTTTGAGTAATCCGTCAATTTTACTATCCATTGGCTCTTTTAACTGGGCCGAATCTTCAAATGGTTGTGTGGTTCTCCTAACCACTTTTGCTACCTGAATATCCACCTTGGGGACCACATCCCACAGATTTGTATCTTCAGGGTTGAACAGTAATCTGTTTTTAAATTCACTAAATCCTTTAAGTTCTCGTTCACTGGAAACCACTTCTTTTTCTTTGCTTTTAACCAGCCGAACATTTCATCCTGCACTGAGCGAGTCTGCTCCTCTTCCTCAATATCCATTGTCTGCCTTACAGCCGACAGAAGGGGGTCTAAATCTTCTTGTGAAAAAAGATATCTTTTCTGATAGTAAGTCATATAAGATGAATCATCCATCTCTTCTGAAAGATATAATCCCTCTTCTTCGGACTCTGACTCCCTTAGTACACGGGGTCTTTTGGGGGAGGGGGACCAGCACATGGTTTCTGAACCATACTGGAGCTGGCCGCCTGGATCTCCTCTTTCACAATCACTCTCAAGTCTGATAGGAGAGAAGATTGCTCCTCTATGAGAATGTTTGCCAGACAGTCACTACATAAAGCTTTTTTATATTACTCTGGCAACTTCTTTGAACATAAAGCACATCTTCTGGCTTTCTTTTTTGGTTCTCCCAGCGCTTTAACAGTAGCGTCTCTCTCTCCCTACATAGGAAGAGAGAGAGACCGTTAGCTGAATTGTGCTGCATAAAAAAGAGGAATCTGAGGAATATGAGCCCCCTCTAGGCACTTACATGTCCCAGAACAGGGATGTCTGCGCTAGTGTCCTGCATAGCTGACATCTGGACCTCCATATTACACACAGACAAGAAATTGACCTTTCAATTTATGTCCTACCTGGTCCATCCCGTTGCCGCGCGGCTCCGCCTCCTCACTTCCTGGAGGGGGACTCATTCAAACGAAAAGTCAACCTCCCCGCATGCTGCCGCCGTCCAGGTTTAGCGTTCCCTGGGCGCCACCATCTTCTTCCGACCATGTGACCTCGACTTCCGGTCACATGGTCTGCACGCCGAGCAGGAGGAGCGCAGGAGCCGCAGTCGATCCCAGAGATCCCACCCGGAAGAAGCGGCCTCGGCTTCCCACGAGACAGTGGCCAAAAGGAAAAGAAAAAAAGGTATCGGGGATCGCTAGGGGACCTCTACCCCGAGAGGTGCTAGCATTTAGGCCTTCAGAGTCTGAAGAGGAGAGGCAGAACCCAACCCCCCCCCCCCCCCCCCCGACCAGACTCGGCCCCAAATCCTTTACATTCCCAGAGCAGGGAACGACTTCTCTCTGCTCCTATCCCTGTAGGGACAGGAAGAACACTGGAGAGTGGGAGGGAAGGGTGCCTTTTAATCTCTCTCGCTTCCTGTCCCTACAGAGACCAATAGGACAACCTCCATGGGTGCTGTCATGGAGGGACGTCCTGGAAAATAGAAATTCAGAAATTTCATCTCCATTTGCCATAAACTGTTGAGGAATGGATCCACAGGATTTACTTTATGCTGTTGAAGATAAAGCAGGGCACACCATAGGGTAATACCATTGGTAGACAGATAAAATAAATGGTTCCAGTACAGGGCTCACCTTTTGTGGTTGTGCTATCTGTAGGCACAACTCTAGTAAAAGCTTGTGAATACGTGTATTGGAGTCACGATTTGCTGGTGGATCTGCAGCCGCGGAGAGATGACTTCTTGTCGGAGATCCCTGAAGTCTCCAAGAAGTGGTAGGATACAGAGGTAAATAGATAAAATATCCCAGGGCGCAAGAATCCAGTCCAGATGGTGATAGTGATAAGATTTTTTTTTATTGCAGAAGTACAACACGTTTCGGGGAGTAGTTCCTCTTCATCAGGTACATAACACTGCATATGAAATTACACAAACACATAGCATTTAAATGCACACAAAAAAAGCCCAAATAAAAAGTAGGCGGGGCTAAGAAAAGGGGGAGTGGTTGGTGGGGATGAGTCCCCAGCAGATGTGCATAGGTATGATGTTCAAGATATAATGATATAACAACAATGCAGAGGTAACATCATTGGTGGTGTGGTGAGGCCAGGGAAGTAGGCATGTTGTGCTCCAATCAGTTTCTATGCCTCTGATCACGGAGCGCTCGCACTGAAGGGGAAGGTCACGTGATCGGGTCCCGGTCACGTGATTGTGGCTTGCCGGCAGCGGAGAACAACCTGGTTGCTGGGTAACCAGGACGCTTAGTGGCCGCACTGGTGTGTTGCGGACACAAGCGCAGCGAGGTTGGCAGGGGAGGGAGGTGGAGTTGGTGCTGCAGGGAGAACGGACCTATGATATGAAATATATTATTATTAATGGCAAGGAGGGGACTTTGTCGTTGTGTCCGTGTAAGGGACTGAAGGGGGTGAAAAGAAGAGACAATTATAACAGATAAAATAATGATACATAATTGGTGCTAAAAAGATTAAATCAATCAATTCTCATGATGATAAAACCAATGATCGACAATGAAAAAGGGTAATGGATTAGTGATCCATATTTGGTAATAGAGGAATCAACATATAAAATAATTATCATCCATCAATCAAGGACTAATGATTTGATAGGAGATTGAGGAGGGGTAATAAATGAATTAAAAAGTATTAATCCATGGTGATGCATGTGCATGTTGTTCATAACATACAATAAAATAATGAAAATAATAATGAATAAAAAATTATAAATAATAAAAATGTTGGCTCAATATATAATATATGTGTCAAAAATAATCAGGTGGCGGTGGAATACACATGTAAAATACTATATTAGACAACCTTGGGGGACCTTGGCTGTTTCAAATAGGAAATGTCACGATTGGAATATAACTGAACTCGGGGTATTTCAGAGGTTTATCTCGAAGGCCTCGGTAAGACCAAATGGGTTAAGGCAGTTGAGTTTGTATATCCAAAACATCTTGCGCCTTTTTATCATCTGCATGACATTATGGCAATCAGAGCCGATTTGTTCAATGGACGTGATGGAAAAGCCAGTGGCGAGGCCCTCATGGCGAATGGTTGCGTGTCGAGACACGCTGTGCTGTAGGAAACCCTTTTTGATATTTGACCGATGTTTGTTAAGCCTATTGTGCAAGGTTTGGATTGTCCGCCCCACATACCGTAGTCTGCAGGGGCATTCCAGTAGGTAGATAACATTCTTTGATCCACAGTCTAAATGTTGTCTGATGGAGAAAATTCCCCCATTAGATCTACTTTGAAAAGAAATTGAAATCCGTATAGTGGTACAGCAGAGACATTTGGGTTGGTTGCATCTGAAACTGCCAGGTTGTTCAGAGTGTTGGGCTCTAGTGGGGGAGGGTTTGTAATCAAATCTGTCGGCACTCAGTTTGCTTGGAGCTAATAGATTTTTTTAAAGTTTTAGCTCTCCTGAACGTCAAGGGAGGATGGCTGGGTGATGATTTGGATAGAAATGGGTCGCTTCTTAGGATATGCCAGTGTTTGGATAGTATGCTCCTAATATCCTTATGATTGTTGCTGTATGTCGTGATAAAGTTAGTACTCCACTTATTTTCAAATTTCTTGTTTTTAAAAAAAATATTTTTAGTAATATCTGTATTATCGTTTTTATTAGTGGGTAGGCAGTTTTCTTGTGTGAGGGTTTTTGCTTTGTTGAATGCCGCTTCTATGATTGGGAGAGGATAACCTTTTTGTATAAACCTCTTACGGATGATTTCACTCTGGGTCATGAAGTCTTTGTCTAGGGAGCAATTCCTTCTAATTCGTTTAAACTGGCCGAAGAGAATATAGTTTTTTTGTGGTGTGAACTGGTGAAGTCCAGGTAGCTGTTGCTGTCCACCTTTTTGAAATCCGTGCGTGTTTCTAATTTATTATTTATGACGTTCGGTTCCAGGTCCAAGTACTCAATTTGCGTCTGATTGTGGGTTCCGGACAAGGTGATGCCCCAATCAGTGGAATTGAGGTGTGCAACGAAATTATTAATAGAGCAAATATCACCGTCCCAAATAATTAACAGGTCATCAATGTACCGTCGATAAAAGATTATGTTTTGATCCCAAAAACTAGAGTTATATATGAATCTGGTTTCGAAAGCCCCCATAAAGAGATTTGCAAAACTCGGCGCGAAACGCGGCACGCGTCCCCCTAGTTTGCAGGTAAAGTTGATCCTGGAAGCAAAACACGTTGTGCGTCAGAATAAACCTAATGGATTCGAGAATAAAAGGATTTTTGGTCGGTGGGCAAGAGATGGTCGTTATCCAGATATTGTGGGGGATTCAGCCTGCACAACCAGAGTGCTGGTTGCAGTGTGCGATTGCATTTTGTGTTTTTGCGTTGTTATCCAGATATTGTTTGGTACAGTTGATACCCAATTCATGTTCGATGTTTGAATACAGTGCCGTGACGTCTAATGTCATCAATCTGTAGGTGCCTTCCCACTTAATCTCCTTGAGCGATTGTAACAAGGAGGAGGAGTCTCGGAGGTATGATGGTAAAGTGGTGACATACTTCTGTAGGAGAACATCAACGTAATGTGAGAGGTTACAGGTAAAGGGATGAGATGCCTGAGATGATCGGGCGGCCTGGGGGTTTAATTGGGTCCTTATGGATTTTTGGTAAGTGGTAGAATATAGCAATTGCTGAGTCTAGGCCTAGAATGTAATTTTGTTCCTTCTTGTCTAATATGTGTTTTGCGGATTCAATGAGGGTTTTGAATGCCTTCTTGTGCTCTAAGGAGGGGTCCTTATTAAGAGGGAGGTAATAGTCTCTATTAGATAGAATGTGAAGTGCCTCTTTCACATAATCCTCTTTGTTTTGGATCACGACACCCCCACCTTTGTCTGCTCCTCGGAAGACAATCCGAGTATTCTCTTGAAGATGTTTCACTGCTAGTTTCTCACTGGAGTTTAAATTGCTGTTTACCTGATGAAGGGGAACTACTCCCCGAAACGCGTTGTATTTCTGCAATAAAAAAATATCTCATCACTATCACCATCTGGACTGGATTCTTGCGCCCTGGGATATTTTATCTATTTACCTCTGTATAAACTGTTGAGGAACACCTAAAGGGTTAATACAATTTTTAAAATCAGTTTTGGATACCTTGAGGGGTGTAGTTTCTTAGATGGGCTCACTATTATGGAGTTTCTACTCTAGGAGTGTATCAGAGGGCTCCAAATGGGACATGGTGCCCAAAAAAAAGGGCATCAAAATCTGCCTTCCAGAAACCATACGGAATTTCCTTCTGCTCCCTGCCATTTGGTCATACAGCAGTTTACGACCACATATGTGGTATTTCTGTAAACTGCATAATCAGGGTAATAAATATTAAGTTTTGTTTGGCTGTTAACCCTTGCTTTGTTACTGGAAAAAAAAAATGATTAAAATGGAAAATTTGACAAAAAATTGCTGTTTTTGCACCGACTTTATTTTTTTGACCGTGTTCATCTGAGGGGTTAGGCCATGGGGTATTTCTATAGACCAGATTCTTACGGACGCGGCGATACCTAATATGTCTAGATTTTTTTAATTTATTTATGTTTTACACTATATTATCCTTTTATAAACACATTTTTTTTTTATCTCCATAGTCTAAGAGTCAGTTTTTTTTTGTTTGTTTTTTTGTCGATTATCTTAGGTAGGGATTCATTTTTTGCGGGATTAGAGGACGGTTTCATTGGCACTATTTTGCTATTACAATTTTTGCGATGTAAGGTGACAAATAAATGCATTTTTTTGCACCGTTTTTATTTTATTTTTTTGACCGTGTTCATCTGAGAGGTTAGGTCATGGGGTATTTTTATAGAGCAAATTCTTCTGGACGTGACGATACCTAATAAAAAAAAAATTTTTTAGTGTCTCAAGTCTGAGAACCATTTTTTTATCCCATAGTCAGTGGCTAAATTGGGATATAAATTTAGTACTCCAAGGAAGCGTGGTACTCCCTGAAGCAACAGTCAATGCATAGGCCCGGATGATCAGGACACGTGTCACACTGAGTAGTGGTGTCCTTCCATATCCAACTCCTGTGACACACTGCACTTTTTTTGGGTCCATCCCTTCTTTCCAGTATGAGGGACCACACCTGGAAAGTGTTGGCCAGGGACGATCCGGGCGCCTCCAGTTCCCGAGGTACTCCGGCCTGCTCTTTCCCGGTCCAAAAAGGTCAGGGACTTGAGGACTGCCTCATAGAACTAGAGGATTTTCCTGTGTTGCCAGCGCTCAGGGACAGCACAAAAGAGTTGCACAAGGCAACCTGTACCAAGTAGACCGCAACTTTTTTGTACCATGCCCGGGTTTTGCGCATGGCATTATATGGCTTGAGGACTTGATCAGAGAGATCAACTCCTCCCATATATCGATTGTAGTCGACGATACAATCGGGCTTGAGGACCGTTGCCGCGGTACCTCGCACAGGGACAGGGGTGATGCAGTTACCGTGAATTGTGGACAGTACAAGGACATCCCTCTTGTCCTTATATCTGATCAGCAACAGGTTTCCACTGGTAAGGGCACAGGTCGCACCCCTAAGGATAGGTACCTGGAGGGGGTGGGTAGGGAGGACGCGTTGATTTTTCCACACAGTCCCACAAGCGGACATGGATCTGGCAGCAAGGGACTGGAACAAGGGGATACTAGTATAAAAGTTATCCACGTACAGGTGGTAACCCTCATCTAGCAGTGGGTGCATAAGGTCCCACACAAGTTTCCCGCTAACACCCAGAGTGGGGGGACATTCTGGGGGTTGAATATGGGAATCTCGCCCCTCGTACACACAAAACTTGCAAGTGTACCCTGAGGTACTCTCACACAGTTTGTACAGCTTCACGCTATACCTCACCGCTTAGAGGGAACATACTGGCGGAAAATGAATCTCCCCTTGAAAGCAATGAGAGACTAATCAACCGCAACCTCCCTTCCAGGTACATAGGCCTGTACAAATTTGGCCCCAAAGTGATCGACGACCGGCCTGATTTTGTACAGGCGGTCATAGGCAGGATCACCTCGGGAGGGGGGGGGGACATGCTACATTATCTGCAAATGCAGGCATTTCCGGATGGCCTCAAACCGGGAGCGTGTCATGGTCGTACTGTAAAGTGGGGTCTGGTAGAGGATGTCCCTACTCCAGTAATGCCTGACACTAGGTTTCTTGACTAGGCCCATGTGCATAACGAGGCCCCAAAACATCCTCATCTAGGCTGCACTGACCGGAGTCCAGCCACCGGGCCTAGCCAAAAAGGAGCCCGGGTGTTGAGCAACAAACTGTTGGGCGTACAGGTTTGTTTGCTCCACCATTAGATTTACAAAGTGGTCAATGAAAAAAAGACTAAAAGTAGTCGTATTCAGTGAAGCACACTGTGGAAATCTGGATTCTGGTTGGCCTTCAAAATCAGGAATCGTGGGCTCAAAACGCTCTGGGGTACACCAGACAAGTTCACCGGCAGGGGGCTCTGGTGGACTTAACCGGTGGGCTGGAAAACTAGTACGAGCCCCAGAGCTGCTCGTACTAGGGTGGGCCACAGGGTCCCTAGCATGGCGTTCCCCTTGCTCCGCCTGCCGGCGTCCCCGACGCCTTGGGGGTTCATCATCTCACTGGGGCTCTCAGATTTGGAGGCAAGCTGGGCGAGAACATCCGGCGGGCCATAGGGGTGTGTGGGGGCACGGGTGTTCGCGAAAAAAACTAACCAAAAAAAGGGCAAAAAAAGGGCAAAAAATGTGAAAAAAAAATTCTAAATCAGTGATCAACCGTCCGAAGTTGATCAGCGGTGGGGTGTGCGATGCGCTAACAGTGGCCGGACGCTAAGAGTTCCGGCCACAGTCAGAGTACGCATAAAAAAATTTAAAAAAACTTGCGCCCCCCCAAAAAGTTGTGGGGGGAAGGGGCAGGGGGAAAAGTTGCAGCACCCCTGGGGGGTCTAGGGTCACACAGCGGTGCTGTGGACCCCAGACACCAGATTTAGGGTGATGCAATCAGAAAGTTTTTTTTTTCTTCCCCTAACTTTAATTATTACAACAATATAGATAATCTAATAGAGACCACCTGAATCAATTGAAAATATACGGTAAGTGATCAGTTTAAAACTTAACATTTAATACACATAATATAGAAAATTTGGTCCCATGATAATTGGATACAATTGTAGAAAATAAAAGGAGCAGCGCGGTGGTACACCTACGGAAAACAGGTGCAATCAACCAGAACCCAAAAACAGACAATGGTGCTCGGCGGCACTCAAATTAAACCCGGTGGTCCTACCGCTTAGATGAGAAGCTCCTTGGATTCACGACCGCCCGTCCAGTGCTGATAGATATACACACCGTTTGGTGACGGCAGACGTGTGCATCAGGGTGTAGGAATGCTAGGATTGCTGGCCCTAATATCACCCTCGGGCCCTACAATGGCCTAAATGGCGTGACCACGGTATTCCGCGATCAGCCAATGCAGGACCCTACCCCTGGAATTGGTGCGCCCTAATAAGCCCTCAGCTGCCTAGTCCCTACACGCATGTTTCGCAAACATAGAAGAGTGAATAACTCATCAGGGGAAACACGGAGCCTGGGCTGAGACTGTGCAGGGAGCGCTGACAGATGTCATCAGCGGGCACTGCACAGAGGCAAAGTTCAGACCACAGTCCAGATAAAAGGAAAATGTGGCCAAACCTAATAACCAGTGAGAAGGACAAACTGATACTCGTCCTAGCCACTGCTAAACACTAATGGCGCATGGGCTGATGTAGCCTGGGGAAGCGCTCAAAACCGCCACCTTTTAAACCAGGACTGAGCCTCAGAAAGAGGCTTGGTCAGGACACTCCCACCCATGATAGACGGAAAAAACGCGCGCATGCGCGAAAAAACCCCCAAAAAAACGCATGCGCGAAAAAACGGATCGCACAGAGGGGGGAGGTCTCTTCAGCAGACGCCTGTGAGCGTGGTTACGTCACCGCGCCCGATCCCGTTTGTTTATACGAGACCACACGGCAGTTGCCAGGCGACCGGGACGCTACTCCCTGACACCGCCGGAAAACGCAGCTACAGGTTAAGTAGCTGTGCAAACATGAATAAGGCATTTAGGCAAACATGATAATCAAAAGAATCCTGGCTAGGATGACAGTATAAGAACACCCAGAAACAGAAGGAGGGAAAATGAGGAAAAAACTATACAAATAAAAATAGGAGGACAGAGAGGAGGCAAATGGCATAACAATAAGTTAAATGAGGGATATATCGAGGCCATATAGATCAATAAGTCCAAAAATGGGGGGACCAGTATAGATTGCATAAATTGCCTAGATTATCCTAATTTGAGTCAGTAAGTGATAAAGTCTTCCCAGAAAAGGGTGTCAAGACAGCATTGTATGTGGCAGACAATAGATGTCTAACCCCCTTCCTTGGATGTGGTAGCTGTTTCTCAGGCTCCCTCTCCGGAATCAAACACTGATTACCGGTTACCCGTAGTTTACAATGGTTTTGAGCTGACAATTACATTGAAAGTTGATAGGCCAGATATCCGAATGGATCATCGCCGTGAGGGGGAGGTGCCATCGGTCCCAGATCAGCAGGCCCTTGCTCTTAATGTTTTTGAGGGTCAGCAGCAGGCCATCAATCATAATTTTTAAAGGGTGTGTATGATAGGGCCTCTTCCTTGTAATTTTTGGCAGCACTTGCACTTTATATTTTTCCTCTAAAATCGTTTTTTTTTCCCCTTGGTCTTGTGCGTATTATTGCCATTATGTAAAAGTGGCATACTATTTGGACAACATAGTTCCCAGCAGCGACCAGCGAGTCCAAGATGCATCCATACATCCTCCCCATGCTTTTACAGAACCATTTCGGTGGTGTTACCAACAGTTTCTGACATTTTCTTATGAACCAGGCACCCTCTCTTCTTCAGAGCAGGTTTAATGCTCGGGTTCTCCCATTGACTGCCATTATATTTGGGTGCTCGGTTCGGCACCCGAATATCACGATATGTTTGACCCAAGCCCCCGTGTACTACGGTGCTCGATCAACACTATACAGATTATTTCTGTTGAAACACGCGTTGAGAAACTAAAGCAACCAATGAGCATACCGTATTTTTTGCCCTATAAGACGCACCTGCCCATAAGACGCACCTAAGTTTTTGAGGAGAAAAATAAGAAAAAAAATATTTTGAACAAAAAGGTGTCCTTTTGGTGGGTTTTGAACTAATGGTCTGTGGATGACACTATTATGGGGGATCTGTTGAGGACACTTATGGGGGATCTATGGGTGACACTGTTATGGGGGATCTGTGGGTGACACTGTGATGGGGGATCTGTGGGTGAAACTGTTATGGGGGATCTGTGGGTGACACTGTGATGGGGGATCTGTGGGTGACACTGTGATGGGGGATCTGTGGGTGACACTGTTATGGGGGATCTGTGGGTGACACTGTTATGGGGGATCTGTGGGTGACACTGTTATGGGGGATCTGTGGGTGACACTGTTATGGGGGATCTGGATGGCTCTTATTAGGGTCCCTGGATGGCACTGTTATGGGGGGGGATGTGTGGATGGTAGCAAGGATATGAACATAGAGGCTTTTTCATAGGTAAATTTCTAATGAAGTTACACGGCTCCCTCACTCTGCAGTCTCTTCATAACAACTATACAAAATGGGGTTACAGCAGGAAATGGAGGGTGGGAACAACCAACTAGCCAGAAACAGCAGGGGTGTAAGGATCATACCAAATAATATAGTAACATAACATGTAATAACAACTGCTAGACAGTAAAAGCTGCGTGGCAGCACACTCCCCGCCTGGTATCGTGTGATACCACTATACACTACATTATTTTCTTTTAACATACTATTAACATTGCATACCGTAACATGCTATTTAACCTTCTCAAGTCTATACAGGGAGTGCAGAATTATTAGGCAAGTTGTATTTTTGAGGATTAATTTTATTATTGAACAACAACCATGTTCTCAATGAACCCAAAAAACTCATTAATATCAAAGCTGAATATTTTTGGAAGCAGTTTTTAGTTTTAGCTATTTTAGGGGGATATCTGTGTGTGCAGGTGACTATTACTGTACATAATTATTAGGCAACTTAACAAAAAATAAATATATACCCATTTCAATTATTTATGTTTACCAGTGAAACCAATATAACATCTCAACATTCACAAATATACATTTCTGACATTCAAAAACAAAACAAAAACAAATCAGTGACCAATATAGCCACCTTTCTTTGCAAGGACACTCAAAAGCCTGCCATCCATGGATTCTGTCAGTGTTTTGATCTGTTCACCATCAACATTGCGTGCAGCAGCAACCACAGCCTCCCAGACACTGTTCAGAGAGGTGTACTGTTTTCCCTCCTTGTAAATCTCACATTTGATGATGGACCACAGGTTCTCAATGGGGTTCAGATCAGGTGAACAAGGAGGCCATGTCATTAGATTTTCTTCTTTTATACCCTTTCTTGCCAGCCACGTTGTGGAGTAATTGGACGCGTGTGATGGAGCATTGTCCTGCATGAAAATCATGTTTTTCTTACCTTGCAGACTTCTTCCTGTACCACTGCTTGAAGAAGGTGTCTTCCAGAAACTGGCAGTAGGACTGGGAGTTGAGCTTGACTCCATCCTCAACCCAAAAAGGCCCCACAAGCTCATCTTTGATGATACCAGCCCAAACCAGTACTCCACCTCCACCTTGCTGGCGTCTGAGTCGGACTGGAGCTCTCTGCCCTTTACCAATCCAGCCATCTGGCCCATCAAGACTCACTCTCATTTCATCAGTCCATAAAACCTTAGAAAAATCAGTCTTGAGATATTTCTTGGCCCAGTCTTGACGTTTCAGCTTGTGTGTCTTGTTCAGTGGTGGTCGTCTTTCAGCCTTTCTTACCTTGGCCATGTCTCTGAGTATTGCACACCTTGTGCTTTTGGGCACTCCATTGATGTTGCAGCTTTGAAATATGGCCAAACTGGTGGCAAGTAGCATCTTGGCAGCTGCACGCTTGACTTTTCTCAGTTCATGGGCAGTTATTTTGCGCCTTGGTTTTTCCACACACTTCTTGCGACCCTGTTGACTATTTTGAATGAAACGCTTGATTGTTCGATGATCACGCTTCAGAAGCTTTGCAATTTTAAGAGTGCTGCATCCCTTTGCAAGATATCTCACTATTTTTGACTTTTCTGAGCCTGTCAAGTCCTTTTTTTGACCCATTTTGCCAAAGGAAAGGAAGTTGCCTAATAATTATGCACACCTGATATAGGGTGTTGATGTCATTAGACCACACCCCTTCTCATTACAGAGATGCACATCACCTAATATGCTTAATTGGTAGTAGGCTTTCAAGCCTATACAGCTTGGAGTAAGACAACATGCATAAAGAGGATGATGTGGTCAAAATACTCATTTGCCTAATAATTCTGCACATAGTGTATATGTGTCGTCCACAGATCCCCTCTATAACAGTGTCCCTGTAGTGTGAATGAGGGTGGGGGTCGCTTCTGGTTTTATAATGACAGCGTGGCCCGTGCAGTGACTGTATTCTACTACACGGGCCCTGCTCACTGTATATACCGTAATCTTATCTATAATTGTAGGCATTGTTAATATATACAAATTCAGGGTAATCAGCGCCTGTATTACTTACAACAAGCGGTCGGTAGCAGAGAGGAGGGAGGAGGGAGGAGGCAGGCCCAGGAGGACGGGCACTGTGTCAGAACTATTGAGTATGAATAAAGTCCATAATTATAAGGCCTATATACGTGTATGGACATGAGCCTAAGGGACAACCATTTTGTCTTATTTTAAGGCAGAGTGAATTCAGGATTTTTTTTTTACTCTGAAATTGCTAACCTAAGGTTTACGATATATACCAAAGTGTTTACCTAAGTCTGTTTTGTGAGAAGGAGATGTCCCAAGGTCTAATGAAATGTGATGGCCTAGATAAGACAATGTATTTGAATTCTGATGATTTTAGTAAATAGAAAGACTCTAATCTTTCTTTGTGGTTTTTATATTAATCAATATAGGAGTAGATTGATTTTATATAATCAATTTTAATAGGTGTGCTGAATATATAGTATATATATATATAAGAGTATAGTCCTCATAGATATATTCAATTGTAAGATTAGAAATGAGGTATAAACTCCTCTGTCATGTTTAGAATCTGTCTCAGTGGAACACACAAATTAATTATTTATTTCCTGGAATGGAGAAATGTGAATACAGGTGATCATGAACAAACCCTGTCTCCTCCAAGAACAATGAATTGAGATAGCCCTATTTATTTTGATTTAATCAAGTCTGGTCAAAAGACTTAAGGATACACAAGTTAGTTGACCAAGTATAAAACTCATTGTCTCTTCAAGATCTTCTCAAGGTTTCGTCTGAAACCTTAGATTACATTTTATTGCTATTATATGAATAAGAGAAATAAATGAATGCTTCGATTTTTGTATGGAATACTAGTGCCATCTAGTGTTAGGGTAACAAAGATCTAGGGTATATTTTTCCCTAGAGGGAGGTTCTATTAATTATAAAGTGAGGTCACTAGTTAATGATAAAACTTGGCCAAGCCCTTTCTAAGATAGGATAAAAAGATGGTATGGGCTGAGAGAAGAGGTCGATCTCGCTCGCTCTCTCTCTGAACATCATCTTGACCATCTTGCCAGTCATTGGAGGCAGCCATCTTAGAACCATTGAAACTGATTTCTGCTAGCTGACATTTTGGTATAGTATAACCTTACCTATATTTTATAGGATAATTAATTAATATAATACATATCTATAGATATATTCAATTAACCATACTTTGTGTATAGTATCTGTTTTGGAATAAGATTGGGGTGTACCTGCAGCATCATCCTGAAAATTAATCCAATACAGGGAGATTAAAAATATACTAGTGAAAACACGGTATTATCTCCAAGGAACTGAATTCAGTTCTAGACCAGTATGGTTGATAATATATATATATTTATATAGATAAAAGATAAACCAGATTTGAGTTTAATCGGACATTTGTCGGCTGAGAGAAATCAAGTATTAAATAGACTTTTAATATAAGTGAGGGGTATTATTATAAGAAGGCATAATTACGTATATATAGATATATGTTCTCAATTATTTTTGTCTTTACCACTATTTTGCATATCATTGATTGAATTTTATTACCGCCAATTTTGTTATATATATATATTATTTTGCACTATAAATTGTATTAATAAATTAAATATATATTTTGTCTGTAACTGGGTTTTGTCTTCAATTCAATGCAGATCACGAGCTTGTTTTAGCTTGGTATTTATGATAATAAGTTAGAATCTCCTTTATTACCGATTTTAATTTATTCACATAAATCATATAGACTGTCAATCGGAGACAGCATAAATATTCAGACATTAAATTGGAGGTCCCTACCGAGATCTGCTTGTAATAGAAACAAAATTTTGGGGTGCAAAATATATATTTGATAAAGTTATTGTGGTACTTGTAGTGCAACAAGTAAAAAAATGTCTGATAACAATGGCGAGGCTAGCCAAGGCATGCAGGCTGCCGCTGCAGTGGTAAAGACTGATATGCATGATAGAAAGACTCAAGAATTAATTGAATATATTGTGTTGGGTCATATGCATGACAGGTTGGATATTAAGAGAGAGTTAAAAGATTGGAGGTTTGAATTGGAAAAGAGAGCT
Organism: Bufo gargarizans; assembly: GCF_014858855.1. NCBI lineage: Eukaryota > Metazoa > Chordata > Amphibia > Anura > Bufonidae > Bufo > Bufo gargarizans. The sequence continues at coordinate 219,648,314 of NC_058085.1, read as the reverse complement.
GTAGAATATGCAGATGATATCTGGTCTGATAAATCCTGGTTTGCTGATTATCTCTGTCACATTTCCCAAGCTAAACATAAGAAAGATAAGGATTCATTAATCCTTCAATCTTGGCCTGAATTTGTATATTTAGTTATTGAAATAGCAAAGCAATTAGAAAAAGCAAAATATAAAAATGTTGAACAGGCATATGAAATTGATAAATTTCAAAAAGATTTATCTGAAATGGAAAATAAGGCGGCCATGGTTTCTGGTGAATTGGCACAATGGTCTGCTAAATTATCAGAATATAATGACAGAGACAGTCAACAGCAAGAAGTTATTAGGACTCTGGAATGGAAATTAAGTCAGGCTACTAATGAATTGTCTAAATGTCAATTGTCTATGGTGGATCTAGATGAGGAATGTAAAAAGTTGTATAAGGACAATAGAAATTTACAAACAGAGTTAGATAACCGGGATCTTGACCCTCTTCAATTCAGACAGCCTAAGGATTCTAATAGAGTGCAGGTAAAATATTCCAGGGGGGAATCAGATGCAGAAAGTAAATATGACAACCCCTTTAATGGAGAAGAATTAATGGCTCTGAGAGAACATTCTCTTCCTAAATTAAGACCGATTTCACCTCCTAGGTCCTCTAAAAGTTCAGTACAGAGATCTTATCAACCCATGATAGACACTACTAAAGTGATCAAATTTCTCAAGGAAACTGTGGGTCAATTTGCAAAAAAGGGTTCACCCTCCATAATAAGTCATTTGGAAATATATGAGGAGGCCATGAAAACTTTACATTTAGAAAAGGACATACAGAAACTTGAATTTATTACCTGGGTATTCGAACCAAAACACCGGTATTTCTTTAATTCCCTTAGAGATATGGGTAGGGATTCTTGGTCAGATGTGGTCGCAGAAATAAAAACTGAATTTGGTCCCTATAAGTCCGCTACTGCTGCAAGGAGGGCCTTATTTACCCTGAAATGTAGACATAATCAAAGTCCCAGGGAATTTTTGTCAGTCCTCAAAAATGCCTATAGTTTATCTGAAAAAGATCCCAATTTTGAAGGTAGTGAATTTATCCAGTTATTTTATGACGCTTTGCCCAATAAAATAAAATTTATTTTGGCCAGGGATTACCATCCCAGAAAGACTCTGGATTGGTTACTCACTGAGAGTACAACTCTGTACGCTGCAATACAAAATTGTGATGAGTCTCCGGAAATAGCAGAAACTCACATAAAAAGAGATCAGGGAAAATTTGAAAGCCCTAAAAGAAGTTATGCTGATGTGTTAAAAACTCCTAGACCTTCCGAGCCAAATAAAATTCAGCCTAGGCCAGATGGGAATAAGGGTCCAAATGTTGCTGAAAAGAACCCAAACCACCAGAAGGAGTTTAGAAATAGACGGTTCCCTCCTTTTCAAAGATATCAGAATAATTATTATAGGGAATATCAACGTAGGCCAGAAAGGGCTCAAAGTGGTTCTGAGTCAGATGGTTCTGGGAGATCACAATCATATCGGTACCAAAATCAATCTCCAAAAGATTATGGGAGAAAGAGAAGTAACCTATATGATCGAATGGATCAAATCCAAGATCAGTTTGGTATGTTAATGCAACGGATGGAGGAATTGTCTAAAACAATCACTGCTAACCCTAAAAATCCTTTTTTAGGGGTAACCTCTCCTGTAGAGAATCCTCCCCAAATATAAAGGGGGAGAAGCAGGTAAATATGTCAAATGTTGCAGGGGTTGATGACTTAAATGTATGTAAAGTGGAGCAATCTAATATAATTGTCTTTCCCTTTAAAAAGAATTTAACCCTTACAAAGCCACATGGCAAGGGGGAGGGGAAACCTGTTTGTTCTGTCTTACAGCACACAAAGTCTTCAGCTGCACAGAAGAAGACATGCGATCCTGCTCATAAAAGGAAGGAGGAGGAGTTGAGGACAAGTCTAAATGCTGAGCAGGAAAACCATTTCAATAATCATTCCAAATATCTTTGTTCCATACAAGAAATAGATAATAGATATTATATGGAAGTTGAATTATTTGATAATTTCTCGCCAATAATAGCCTTGATAGATACAGGTAGCCAAGCAACTTTATTATCTGTAAAATACTTCCAACAATTGCAGGATGTATCTTCTAACAGGTATAAGTTAAAAAGTTTTAATGCTAACCTGGTAAGTGTCTCAGGCAATGCCCTCAAGGTTTTAGGTAAAGCTTGGCTGGATTTTAAAGTAGGAAACAAAATAATTAGCCATCCTACATTGATCGTGGATATGCCCATTGATAGATTAATTATTGGCATTGATTTCCTGAAAAGATTAAGTCCAGTTATTGATTTTGTTAATAAGGTGATATGGTCTCAAGTGAGGATGCCCATTAATTATGAACAATCACAATCCTATCACAATAGGCGTAACTGCCATGTGATAGAGGAAAGGCCGGATTCCATTGAGGTACATTTCCGAAATAGCCAAGTCCCTGATGTCTCTTTCCTGCAAATCACTCCAAATTCCACTATAGGTGAACAGGAAGATAACACCATATGTGTGTCTCCTGAACGAGTAAAAGATGTATGTTTGGAAGGGGATGTTCTTACAATCCACCTACACCCAGAAACTACTGACCCTATGGGGTTTAATGGTCACGAACAATTCCTAGTGGGAATGGAAAAGGTGGATGATGAGATGTTCTTCCTAGTACAGGTGAATGACTTAGGAAGAACTAAGAGGGCTAAATTGGATTTGCGCCATGAAAACAGTTATATTAGTAGGGATCTACTAAATCAAGTGGTCAATTCTAAAGCGATTCGATATCCAAATCCACAAGATAATTGGATACATGACTTAGATAATGATTCTGAGGATAATAATATAATTGCAAAATGTATATTAACCATTTCTATTGCAGGAAAATCGGCTACTCATTTATTCCTGGTGCTTGATGAACCCAGATATCCTATGTACATTGGCAACGATATTTTGCTATCCATGTGGATATAGTGAATTCCACATTGTGGACAAGATTAAAGGGGAATCCTGAAGGTTTTATGGATGAACATGAAGCACTCAAGTCATCCCAGATACTGCCTTATGCAGTCAGTGTATTAGTGCCACGAGATATAATCATCCCTCCAGGTACTAATAATTTCCTGTTACCCATTCAGGTGTCAAAAGGCCAAAAATTAAAGAATGGTGATGCATTGATATGCCTATCAAACAGAATGCAACAATTAGGTATTTCAGTAAATCATACCCCTATGGTGAATTTACAAACCTTTAAAACCCAAATAATTGTGAATAATGGTATGCCAAATGAAGTGCATTTGTCTAAAGACACTATCATTGGTATGGCATTAGATTCAGATTATTATACTTTTGGGTTTCAGAATATAATTATTGGCCTAATACCTGAATCGTATCTAACAGAAGAACAATTGGTTGAACAAACATTTTATTCTTCTCCTGAAGGATTGTTCACCATTAGTTCAGTATATCCTTTTAATCTTGAAGAAGGTACCTGTAAGGTAGAGGAATCCTCTCTTACCTTTGATCATACAATCAATGAGCAGGAAGCCCAGGAATATCATGAGTTTGCTGAATAAGCAGGTAAGTCAAATCATGACCTCACTGACAGGTTGGAGGAAACCTATGAAATAGGTCAACCAGAAGTTTTTCCAGGGTTTATGGAAATGGTCCAGCAACAAATTTCATTAGCTGATGGATGCTCCAATGACCCAGAGCGACAACAACTAAAGGAAGTTCTCTTAGAATTCAAGGATATCTTTGCTAAAGATTCCTTTGATTGTGGTCTGACTGACATACACATTGCTAGGATTCAGACTGATCCTGAGGCACCTCCCGTTTATATCAAGCAATATCGTCTTCCACTAGCTTGTTACGACTCGCTAGCGGAAATAATCCAAAATCTCAAGGAGAGAGGTATTATAAGACCAGTGCACAGTTCTTATAACAATCCTATTCTTGGAATTCTTAAACCGAATGGTCAATGGCGTTTATGTGCTGATCTTCGTCAGCTAAATAAACGTATATATATGTCCGGCTGGCCCGTGCCATATATAGACCAATGCTTGGTACAAATGCAAGGCGCTAGGATCTTTACCACCTTAGATTGCGCTCAGGGATATTGGACCATCAAAGTGAGCCCTGAAGATCAATACAAATTAGCCTTTACTTTTGGTAAAGAACAGTTTGCCTGGACTAGACTACCGTTTGGGTACATAAATTCAGGTCATGAATTTGCTGTATTTTTACATAAGGCTATGCCTGATGCCACAGAAAGAGGAAATTTAACTTATGTAGATGACATTTTGATGAAAAGAACTTCATTTGACCAGCATATTCAAGAAATTAGGCATGTACTGAATCAGTTGAAAGAGGCAGGTGTGAAAATTTCTTTACAGAAAGCCCAGTGGTGTCGAACTAAGGTAAATTTCCTTGGACATGAGGTTACCTGTGAAGGCCTGAATCCCCAGAAGAAAAAGGTGGAGGCTGTTATGAAATCTAAAACGCCTACCAACATTAGTGAATTAAGATCATTTCTAGGTATGATGAATTACTCCCGTAAATTCATTGATAACTATGCTGAGATTAGTAAACCCTTGCTGACATTGTTAAAGAAAGGTGTACCCTGGACATGGGGGGAGGATCAGGAACAAGCTATGTCTGAGCTTAAAAAGAGACTCACCCAAGCCCCATGTCTAGCTTATCCCGAGGGGGGTAAACCCTTTTATCTGGAAACTGGTTTTACAAATCTTAGTATTAGTGCTGTCCTATGCCAAAAACAGGATAAATTGCATAAAGTTATAGCTTATGCAAGTAAATCACTGTCACCAGTAGAAATAAAGTTTAGCAACTGTGAAAAAGCTTTACTAGCCACAGTCTGGGCGCTTCAAAACTTTAGAAGTTTTGTACAGGGTGAGAAAATCATTGTTGAAACGGCCCATCAACCCCTACAATATCTACAGAGTGATAAAATTAGGGATGGTAACTTGTCTAACAGCAGGATCACTGCTTGGACCTTGTCTTTACAAGGATGGCCGTTGGAAGTTCAGTATAAGCAAAATAAAAAGTGTCCAGTAGCCCAAGGACTTGCTGAACTGCATAATTGCGCTGCTAATTCTCAAACGGAAGAACTGATAGATGATTTTCTAGAGGAACAAAAATCTTCCCCTTACAAAGCGTATGAAGACAACTATTGCTCTCTACTCCCTTGTGCGTACATAGATGGTTGTGCTTACCACACCATTGTAGGGGACGAAAGAAAACTAGTGGCAGGAATTGGTATCACGTGGATAGATGGGTGCCCGAGTATTTCAATAGGTTATAGTATTGGGGCTAAGAGTAGCCAGGTAGCCAAATTAGCAGCTGTCTACCAAACCGTTAAAATTGCTATAGAGCACAATATAAAGGAATTCGTCATTGTTACTGATTCAAATTATGTGCGGAACAGCTTTGTAGAATATATGCCCACATGGAAGAGGAGTCATATGTTACGGTCCAATAACAAACCAGTGAAACACGCCAAGTTGTTTTGCGCCATAGATGAGCTAGTCCGACATAATGATCTAACCATTTATTGGAAAAAGACTAAAGGTCATTCCAAAACCCAAAATAAAGATAAAGAGGGTAATGACCTAGCTGACAGACTAGCCAAACAAGGAGCCATAAATGGTGATCATGTGAATATAGATCATCTACTAGAGATGATTCCCATTGACGCTATCACTAGACAACAGGCTAAGGCCCAAACTGAAAATAGTATAGTTCAATGGAGCCAAGAATCTTCTAGTGAGGATCTGATCAAAAGCCAGAAGGAAGATGTTATATTGGGAATCTTCTATAAACATATTGAGGATCCTAATAATAATCCCATATCGGAGGATAATTTTACCCAAAAAGAAGACCTCCGATTACTTATGAAATCCAAATCCCAATTTAGTATTCAGGATGGGTTATTAATGAGAACCTCTAAAAATGGTATTCAGCAGTGGGTAGTTCCTACTACATTTAGAGGTTTAATGTTACAGCATGCCCATGATGCACCTACAGCTGGTCATCGTGGAGAAAAGATTACATATGAGTCACTACGTGATTATGCCTACTGGCCTCATATGTTAAAGGATGTCCAGAGTTATTGTCAAGGTTGTTTGGTATGTGCGCAATTTCAACCGCAAGGTCCTAAACATCGTGCTCCACTTCAGAAGAAAGGTTTTTCATTACCATGGTCTGACATCCAAATCGATTTTATTGGTCCTGTTACCCGGTCATCCCGAGGAAATAAATACATGTTAACCGTCACTTGTGTATTTACAAAATGGGTAGAGTGTCTACCGGCCCGCAATAACACAGCCGAGACCTGTGGATTTTTGTTGATTAACCATGTATTTTCCAGATTTGGGTTACCGTTAAGGATTGATTCAGATCGTGGATCACACTTTGTAAGTAAGGTAATGGCGAAGATGTGGAAGATGTTGGGTGTGAAGAGAAAATTACACATTGCTTATCGTCCAACATCTAGCGGATCCGTTGAGCGCTATAACCAGTCTATTGTCAACATCCTTAAGAAATACGTCAAGGAGTCGGGTAAAGACTGGGATATAAGGTTACCATTAGTACTCATGGCCATTAGAGCTACTCCAAGTACGGCTACCCAGATGTCACCTTTTGAGCTGATGACAGGAAGAAGAATGGTACTTCCTCAACATCTGTTGTATCGCACATCAGATCATAACCTGATCAATGCAGCCACGACACATCAGTATGTGGAAGACCTTCGTAAGTATCTTCAACACGCATTTGCTTTCGCGCAGAAGAATATTGAGAAAGCCGCCGTAAGTAACAAAACTTATTATGACTTGAAAACGACCAAAAAGGAATATGAGGTAGGAGATAGAGTGTATCTCTATAACTTTGCCCGGGATCGGGTAAAAGAAAGAAAATTTCTCCCATCATGGAAAGGTCCGTATGATGTAATTGATAAAATATCACCTGTAGTTTATAAGGTGAAAATTAATACCAAAGATGGTTTCATCGAGAAATGGGTCCATGTAAATCAATTGCGAGTATGTCATCCAAGATCAGAACTGAGAATCATAGAAGATGACGCTGAATAAGAGAATGAATAAGGATGCGTTAATCTGATTTCTCTCAGTTCACAGATGTTCCAATTCTGGGGTTTCCATATAAAGCATTTTACATAGCAACGCTAGGGAAACTGTATATCTCAAAAGAAAAAATAAATATATATATATATATATATATACTGTATTCATACTTTCATTTTCCTTTATAGAAAAAGGACGGGCGGAACCAGACGTGATTCCTGGCGATGATGATGACAACAAAGATACAGATATCGTGCAGATGGTGTTGATTCAAGAGGTCCAATTAAAGACGGAACTAATCATCAACCCGAATCTACAGTCGTGTTTCAGATGTCCCAGGATTGTGAATGATGGCTAAGAAGATTATATTTCAAGAATCTTTGCGAAACTGGATCCAAGGACATTCATTGGATGAAGATACCGGATATCACCATTTTAGCTTGGGAAAGGAACCAAATTGGTACATTATGCATGAGAACAAAGTCACAGCAATAATGGCATGATTGGTGCCAAGTTTTGCATTTTTCTCACATGCTAAAACCATTGGACACAGAATCTCTGTGATAATATACTTTTCCAGGATTGACGTTATGATGCGAAAAAGACTCAGATACAATATTGATGAACATGAAAATTCTTCCGACCTTCTCCCAGTTAGGTCTTAAGGGGATCCTTGACTAACGTGGGAAGAAGGGGGGGGGGGGGATTTGTCAGAACTATTGAGTATGAATAAAGTCCATAATTATAAGGCCTATATAAGTGTATGGACATGAGCCTAAGGGACAACCATTTTGTCTTATTTTAAGGCAGAGTGAATTCAGGATTTTTTTTTTACTCTGAAATTGCTAACCTAAGGTTTACGATATATACCAAAGTGTTTACCTAAGTCTGTTTTGTGAGAAGGAGATGTCCCAAGGTCTAATGAAATGTGATGGCCTAGATAAGACAATGTATTTGAATTCTGATGATTTTAGTAAATAGAAAGACTCTAATCTTTCTTTGTGGTTTTTATATTAATCAATATAGGAGTAGATTGATTTTATATAATCAATTTTAATGAGTGTGCTGAATATATAGTATATATATATATATATATAAGAGTATAGTCCTCATAGATATATTCAATTGTAAGATTAGAAATGAGGTATAAACTCCTCTGTCATGTTTAGAATCTGTCTCAGTGGAACACACAAATTAATTATTTATTTCCTGGAATGGAGAAATGTGAATACAGGTGATCATGAACAAACCCTGTCTCCTCCAAGAACAATGAATTGAGATAGCCCTATTTATTTTGATTTAATCAAGTCTGGTCAAAAGACTTAAGGATACACAAGTTAGTTGACCAAGTATAAAACTCATTGTCTCTTCAAGATCTTCTCAAGGTTTCGTCTGAAACCTTAGATTACATTTTATTGCTATTATATGAATAAGAGAAATAAATGAATGCTTCGATTTTTGTATGGAATACTAGTGCCATCTAGTGTTAGGGTAACAAAGATCTAGGGTATATTTTTCCCTAGAGGGAGGTTCTATTAATTATAAAGTGAGGTCACTAGTTAATGATAAAACTTGGCCAAGCCCTTTCTAAGATAGGATAAAAAGATGGTATGGGCTGAGAGAAGAGGTCGATCTCGCTCGCTCTCTCTCTGAACATCATCTTGACCATCTTGCCAGTCATTGGAGGCAGCCATCTTAGAACCATTGAAACTGATTTCTGCTAGCTGACATTTTGGTATAGTATAACCTTACCTATATTTTATAGGATAATTAATTAATATAATACATATCTATAGATATATTCAATTAACCATACTTTGTGTATAGTATCTGTTTTGGAATAAGATTGGGGTGTACCTGCAGCATCATCCTGAAAATTAATCCAATACAGGGAGATTAAAAATATACTAGTGAAAACACGGTATTATCTCCAAGGAACTGAATTCAGTTCTAGACCAGTATGGTTGATAATATATATATATTTATATAGATAAAAGATAAACCAGATTTGGGTTTAATCGGACATTTGTCGGCTGAGAGAAATCAAGTATTAAATAGACTTTTAATATAAGTGAGGGGTATTATTATAAGAAGGCATAATTACGTATATATAGATATATGTTCTCAATTATTTTTGTCTTTACCACTATTTTGCATATCATTGATTGAATTTTATTACCGCCAATTTTGTTATATATATATTATTTTGCACTATAAATTGTATTAATAAATTACATATATATTTTGTCTGTAACTGGGTTTTGTCTTCAATTCAACGCAGATCACGAGCTTGTTTTAGCTTGGTATTTATGATAATAAGTTAGAATCTCCTTTATTACCGATTTTAATTTATTCACATAAATCATATAGACTGTCAATCGGAGACAGCATAAATATTCCGACAACTGGCAGCGTGAGTCACTACGTCATGCGCCCACGCCGCCTGCCTCATTCATAAAGTGGGTGGCGCAGTAAAATACAGTCACTGCACGGGACACGCTGTCATTATAAAACCAGATGCCGGCCCGCAGCCCCTCCTCCCTCTCGCGGCGCGGCGTATCATTGACAGTTCGGCAGCATTCGCCCCATAAGACGCACTGCTATTTTTCTCCCACTTTTGGGGGGAAAAGTGCGTCTTATAGGGCGAAAAATACGGTACATTAGTACAGTTCAGCTAGAGTAGACGTTCAGTAGTAAGGATCAATTCCAGCTAGTGAGAGTAAGCTGCTAATTGTATATGCTTCCCTGACTGCACTGACTTGTGTGAATAGATGATATTTAGCTCCAATACCTATTTTCAGTTTGCAGGTCAGGCAAATACTGCTAGTCGCAGGCACATGAATGGTGTCCACAAACCATACACTACATAGGTGCTTGGGACAATTTGCAGCTCAATATATAGCCAGGCTATCTGCCTTTGATACATTTTGGGGCCTCCTGCCCATTTGTTTTGAAAGAGTTTATGAATAATTCTTTGTTTTCTTTTTAGTAGCCTTTAGGCAGTGAATTCTGTAAAGTAGAACTGGCTTAGTTGCCCATAGCAACTAATCAGATTCCACCTTTCATTTTTGAAAGGAGCTGTCAAAAATGAAAGGTGCAACCTGATTGGCTGCTATGGTCAACTAAGCCAGTTCTACTTTACAACTGCTTAATAATTGACCCCATAAGTGTTTACTACTACTCTCTTTGCTCCTCCTAGCCCCACCTAAAGGTCAGTATGCATATACAGTTACCTCTTACTACAGAAATGTGGCCAGATATAGACATCACTAAATAACTCCATTAAAGGGGAAGAATCAATTAAAAACCTTGCTTTACACATACCATACAAAGGAAGGTATGCAGCATATGTATGACAGCTATCATGCTAGAATGGCACCCAGTATTAATGTGACCCTACCTTAACATGTACTCGGCCGCAAACCCAAAATAAAGCTCACTTTGGTTGTGTAATCATTGACCAAGCACCAGTAGCAGTTTATACTTTGTCAATCTCCACTCAATCGCATTAAGTTTTCCAGGTGTTCTTTTTCCCATTTTCCACACAAACGTGTGTGTGTATATATATATATATATACATATATATATATATATATATATATATATATACAGGTCCTTCTCATAAAATTAGCATATTGTGATAAAGTTCATTATTTTCTGTAATGTACTGATAAACATTAGACTTTCATATATTTTAGATTCATTACACACCAACTGAAGTAGTTCAAGCCTTTTATTGTTTTAATATTGATGATTTTGGCATACAGCTCATGAAAACCCAAATTTCCTATCTCAAAAAATTAGCATATTTCATCCGACCAATAAAAGAAAAGTGTTTTTAATACAAAAAAAGTCAACCTTAAAATAATTATGTTCAGTTATGCTCTCAATACTTGGTCGGGAATCCTTTTGCAGAAATGACTGCTTCAATGCGGCGTGGCATGGAGGCAATCAGCCTGTGGCACTGCTGAGGTGTTATGGAGGCCCAGGATGCTTCGATAGCGGCCTTAAGCTCATCCAGAGTGTTGGGTCTTGCGTCTCTCAACTTTCTCTTCCCAATATCCCACAGATTCTCTATGGGGTTCAGGTCAGGAGAGTTGGCAGGCCAATTGAGCACAGTAATACCATGGTCAGTAAACCATTTACCAGTGGTTTTGCACTGTGAGCAGGTGCCAGGTCATGCTGAAAAATGAAATCTTCATCTCCATAAAGCTTTTCAGCAGATTGAAGCATGAAGTGCTCCAAAATCTTCTGATAGCTAGCTGCATTGACCCTGCCCTTGATAAAACACAGTGGACCAACACCAGCAGCTGACATGGCACCCCAGACCATCACTGACTGTGGGTACTTGACACTGGACTTCAAGCATTTTGGCATTTCCCTCTCCCCAGTCTTCCTCCAGACTCTGGCACCTTGATTTCCGAATGACATTCAACAGTCCAGTGCTGCTTCTCTGTAGCCCAGGTCAGGCGCTTCTGCCGCTGTTTCTGGTTCAAAAGTGGCTTGACCTGGGGAATGCGGCACCTGTAGCCCATTTCCTGCACACGCCTGTACACGGTGGCTCTGGATGTTTCTACTCCAGACTCAGTCCACTGCTTCCGCAGGTCCCCCAAGGTCTGGAATCGGTCCTTCTCCACAATCTTCCTCAGGGTCCGGTCACCTCTTCTCGTTGTGCAGCATTTTCTGCCACACTTTTTCTTTCCCACAGACTTCCCACTGAGGTGCCTTGATACAGCTCTCTGGGAACAGCCTATTCATTCAGAAATTTCTATCTGTGTCTTACCCTCTTGCTTGAGGGTGTCAATGATGGCCTTCTGGAAAGCAGTCAGGTCGGCAGACTTACCCATGATTGCGGTTTTGAGTAATGAACCAGGCTGGGAGTTTTTAAAAGCCTCAGGAATCTTTTGCAGGTGTTTAGAGTTAATTAGTTGATTCAGATGATTAGGTTAATAGCTCGTTTAGAGAACCTTTTCATGATATGCTAATTTTTTGAGATAGGAAATTTGGGTTTTCATGAGCTGTATGCCAAAATCATCAATATTAAAACAATAAAAGGCTTGAACTACTTCAGTTGGTGTGTAATGAATCTAAAATATATGAAAGTCTAATGTTTATCAGTACATTACAGAAAATAATGAACTTTATCACAATATGCAATTTTTTTAGAAGGACCTGTATATATATATACAGTCATGTGAAAAAATTAGGACACCCTTTGAAAGCATGTGGTTTTTTGTAACATTTTCAATAAAAGGTTATTTCATCTCCGTTTCAACAATACAGAGAGATTAAAGTAATCCAACTAAACAAAGAAAACTGAAGAAAAGTCTTTTCAAGATCTTCTGTAAATGTCATTCTACAAAAATGCCTATTCTAACTGAGGAAAAAGATAGGACACCCTCACATGTATTCCCTCTTAAATTGGCTCAGATCTCACACAGGTATATCACACCAGGTGCACATAATTAGTAGATCGTTACTCTGCATGTTGAATGAGGCTTGCCCTATTTAAACCTCAGACATTTAGTTTGGTGTGCTCCTGACTGTTGAAGTGAGAGTGAGCACCATGGTGAGAGCAAAAGAGCTGTCAGAGGACTTCAGAAAAAAGATTGTAGCAGCCTATGAGTCTGGGAAGGGATTTAAAAAGATCTCAAAAGATTTTGAAATCAGCCATTCCACTGTCCGGAAGATAGTCTACAAGTGGAGGGCTTTCAAAACAACTGCCAACATGCCCAGGACTGGTCGCCCCAGCAAGTTCACCCCAAGAGCAGACCGCAAGATGCTAAAAGAGGTCTCCAAAAACCCTAAAGTGTCATCTCGAGAACTACAGCAGGCTCTGGCTACTGTTGATGTAGAAGTACATGCCTCTACAATCAGAAAGAGACTGTACAAGTTTAACTTGCATGGGAGGTGTGCAAGGAGGAAACCTTTGCTTTCCAAGAGAAACATCGAGGCCAGACTGACATTTGCCAGAGATAAAGTTGACAAAGACCAGGACTTCTGGAATAATTTTCTTTGGACAGATGAGTCCAAAATTGAATTATTTGGACACAATAGCAGAGGACATGTTTGGCGTAAACCAAACACAGCATTCCAAGAAAAGAACCTCATACCAACTGTGAAGCATGGAGGTGGAAGTGTCATGGTTTGGGGCTGCTTTGCTGCAGCAGGACCTGGTCAGCTCACGATCATAGAATCCACAATGAATTCTACTGTGTATCAGAAGGTGCTTGAAGAACATGTGAGACCATCAGTTAGAAAATTAAAGCTGAAGCGGAACTGGACCATGCAACATGACAATGACCCAAAACATACTAGTAAATCAACCAAAGATTGGCTGAAAAAGAAGAAATGGAGAGTCCTGGAATGGCCAAGTCAAAGTCCAGATTTGAATCCCATTGAGATGCTGTGGGGTGACTTGAAAAGGGCTGTACGTGCAAGAAACCCCTCAAACATCTCACAGCTGAAAAAGTTCTGCATTGAGGAGTGGGGTAAAATTTCCTCAGACCGATGTCGAAGACTGGTAGATGGCTACAAGAACCGTCTCACTGCAGTTATTTCAGCCAAAGGAGGTAACACTCGCTATTAGGGGCAAGGGTGTCCTATCTTTTTCCTCAGTTAGAATAGGCATTTTTGTAGAATGACATTTACAGAAGATCTTGAAAAGACTTTTCTTCAGTTTTCTTTGTTTAGTCGGATTACTTTAATCTCTCTGTATTGTTGAAACGGAGATGAAATAACCTTTTATTAAAAATGTTACAAAAAACCACATGCTTTCAAAGGGTGTCCTAATTTTTTCACATGACTGTATATATATATATATATATATATATATATACATATATATACATATATATAGAACAAGGAAAGACACCGCAGCACTTGAAAATAGTCCCAGTAAGAGGACTGAAACGTCGCAAGGGTGAATAAAGATCCACAATTTTTCACCTACGGATGTGCTGCGGTGTCTTTCCTTGTTCTATATCATACACCCTGGTAAGGTGTTTTCACCGCTGGCACCCATCGGTTTGATACTGGGAGTGCTGCCCTGATTCTACACAGTTTATATATATATATATATATAATGTGTGTGTGTAGAAATATAATTTTAGAAGCAATTTTGAAACTTAAGAAAATTTCCAAATGTCAATTCACTGATGGTCACTTTGTAGGGGTTACATGGTAGAAATCGCCAATAAATTACCCCATTTTAGAATCTACACCTCTCAAATTATTCAAAACTGATTTTACTAACTTTGTTAACCCTTTAGGTGTTCTACAAGAATTAAAGGAAAATGGAGGTGAGATTTCAAAATTCCACTTTTCCATTAGAATTATTTTTTTCCGGTAAAGCAGCAAGGGTTAATAGCGAAACAAGCTTCAACATTTCTTACCCTGATTACCCATTGTGGTTGAAAACTGTTGTATGGAAACACTAAGTCTCAGAAGGGAAAGAGCAGATTTTGCTAGTTGCCATTTCACATTTGAAGAGAACCTAAGGTACTCCTACAGTAAAAACTCCTTATAATTAACCCTATTTTGGAAACTCCACCCCTCAAGGAATTTATTGACCCCACAAGCAGTGGCGTAGCTAGAATTGACTGGGCCCCACAGCAAATTTTTAAATGGGGCTGCATCCCACAGTAATTTTTTTAGCGACCCCTTCCTTTCATGCCGCCCCCATTCATGTGGCTAGTAAAGATTGCTCTCTCAAACTAGGGCCGGAAGCTGTTCCATCAGTTTTATACACTGTCTATACTGTCACTGTATCTAATTGCATTTTGTAATACTGTTGAGGGGCCCTGACCAAATCCTTTAGTCCTCCTCCTCCTGGATGGGCCCCTTCTGGGTCAGGGCCCCAAAGCTGCAGCTTCCCCTGCTTCCCCTATAGCTACGGCCCTGCCTACAAGCATTTCACAGAATCTAGAAACATCTGGCTGTGAAAATAAAATGTTTCTTTAACCCCAGATTTGTCATTTTCACAAGGAATACTATGACAAACAAGACCCCACAATGTATTACCTAATTTCTACTGAATGTAGCAGAGAAAGTGCAGGTGTTGGGGCAAAACCCCCACCTCTATGATTGTCGGGGTCCCAATTGAAGTGTCCTTATGAATGCTCAGAGAGTTCCACAGACACATTGCTGAATCAGATTCTCTCCTTTATTCCACACAAGTATACAGGGAGTGCAGAATTATTAGGCAAATGAGTATTTTGACCACATCATCCTCTTTATGCATGTTGTCTTACTCCAAGCTGTATAGGCTCGAAAGCCTACTACCAATTAAGCATATTAGGTGATGTGCATCTCTGTAATGAGAAGGGGTGTGGTCTAATGACATCAACACCCTATATCAGGTGTGCATAATTATTAGGCAACTTCCTTTCCTTTGGCAAAATGGGTCAAAAGAAGGACTTGACAGGCTCAGAAAAGTCAAAAATAGTGAGATATCTTGCAGAGGGATGCAGCACTCTTAAAATTGCAAAGCTTCTGAAGCGTGATCATCGAACAATCAAGCGTTTCATTCAAAATAGTCAACAGGGTCGCAAGAAGCGTGTGGAAAAACTAAGGCGCAAAATAACTGCCCATGAACTGAGAAAAGTCAAGCGTGCAGCTGCCAAGATGCCACTTGCCACCAGTTTGGCCATATTTCAAAGCTGCAACATCACTGGAGTGCCCAAAAGCACAAGGTGTGCAATACTCAGAGACATGGCCAAGGTAAGAAAGGCTGAAAGACGACCACCACTGAACAAGACACACAAGCTGAAACGTCAAGACTGGGCCAAGAAATATCTCAAGACTGATTTTTCTAAGGTTTTATGGACTGATGAAATGAGAGTGAGTCTTGATGGGCCAGATGGATGGGCCCGTGGCTGGATTGGTAAAGGGCAGAGAGCTCCAGTCCGACTCAGACGCCAGCAAGGTGGAGGTGGAGTACTGGTTTGGGCTGGTATCATCAAAGATGAGCTTGTGGGGTCTTTTCGGGTTGAGGATGGAGTCAAGCTCAACTCCCAGTCCTACTGCCAGTTTCTGGAAGACACCTTCTTCAAGCAGTGGTACAGGAAGAAGTCTGCATCCTTCAAGAAAAACATGATTTTCATGCAGGACAATGCTCCATCACACGCGTCCAAGTACTCCACAGCGTGGCTGGCAAGAAAGGGTATAAAAGAAGAAAATCTAATGACATGGCCTCCTTGTTCACCTGATCTGAACCCCATTGAGAACCTGTGGTCCATCATCAAATGTGAGATTTACAAGGAGGGAAAACAGTACACCTCTCTGAACAGTGTCTGGGAGGCTGTGGTTGCTGCTGCACGCAATGTTGATGGTGAACAGATCAAAACACTGACAGAATCCATGGATGGCAGGCTTTTGAGTGTCCTTGCAAAGAAAGGTGGCTATATTGGTCACTGATTTGTTTTTGTTTTGTTTTTGAATGTCAGAAATGTATATTTCTGAATGTTGAGATGTTATATTGGTTTCACTGGTAAAAATAAATAATTGAAATGGGTATATATTTGTTTTTTGTTAAGTTGCCTAATAATTATGCACAGTAATAGTCACCTGCACACACAGATATCCCCCTAAAATAGCTAAAACTAAAAGCAAACTAAAAACTACTTCCAAAAATATTCAGCTTTGATATTAATGAGTTTTTTGGGCTCATTGAGAACATGGTTGTTGTTCAATAATAAAATTAATCCTCAAAAATACAACTTGCCTATTAATTCTGCACTCCCTGTACATGTTTATAACACTACAGATAATCATATAAACAAATCTGGCCCAACACCAATGGGGTGGAAATCAAAACTAATGATTTGGTTTGTTATTCATAAAAGGCAATACTTTCGTACTATACTAACATAATTCTAATAATTAAAAAGTTTCTGCAGCTATGTCACACATTGTGGCTTTATCACAGCCAGATACCCTTTAAAAGTGTCCCGCGCAGATCCTGCCATAACAGTGTGTCCTCCACAGATCCTGCCATAACAGTGTGTCCTCCACGGGTCCCCCATAACAGTGTGTCCTCCACGAGTCCCCCACAACAGAGTGTCCTCCACGGGTCCCCCACAACAGTGTGTCCTCCACGGGTCCCCCACAACAGTGTGTCCTCCACGGGTCCCCCACAACAGTGTGTCCTCCACGGGTCCCCCACAACAGTGTGTCCTCCACGGGTCCCCCACAACAGTGTGTCCTCCACGGGTCCCCCACAACAGTGTGTCCTCCACGGGTCCCCCACAACAGTGTGTCCTCCACGGGTCCCCCACAACAGTGTGTCATCCACGGGTCCCCCACAACAGTGTGTTATCCACGGGTCCCCCACAACAGTGTGTCATCCACGGGTCCCCCATAACAGTGTGTCATCCACGGGTCCCCCATAACAGTGTGTCATCCACGGGTCCCCCATAACAGTGTGTCATCCACGGGTCCCCCATAACAGTGTGTCATCCACGGGTCCCCCATAACAGTGCGTCATCCACGGGTCCCCCATAACAGTGCGTCATCCACGGGTCCCCCATAACAGTGCGTCATCCACGGGTCCCCCATAACAGTGTGTCATCCACGGGTCCCCATAACAGTGTGTCATCCACGGGTCCCCATAACAGTGTGTCATCCATGGGTCCCCCATACCAGAGTGCCCTCCACGGGTCCCCCATACCAGAGTGCCCTCCACGGGTCCCCCACAACAGTGTGTCATCCACAGATCCCCCACAAAAGTTTGACATCCACAGGTCCCCCATACAGTGTGACATCCACAGGTCCCCCATAACAGTGTGACATCCACAGGTCCCCCATAACAGTGTGACATCCACAGGTCCCCCATAATAGTGTGACATCCACATGCATACCATAACAGTGTGACATCCACATGCATCCCATAAAAGTGTGACATCCACATGCATCCCATAACAGTGTGATATACACAGGTCCCCCCATAACAGTGTGACATACACAGGTCCCCCCATAACAGTGTGACATACACAGGTCCCCCCATAACAGTGTGACATACACAGGTCCCCCCATAACAGTGTGACATACACAGGTCCCCCCATAACAGTGTGACATACACAGGTCCCCCCATAACAGTGTGACATACACAGGTCCCCCCATAACAGTGTGACATACACAGGTCCCCCCATAACAGTGTGACATACACAGGTCCCCCCATAACAGTGTGACATACACAAGTCCCCCCATAACAGTGTGACATACACAAGTCCCCCCATAACAGTGTGACATACACAGGTCCCCCCATAACAGTGTGACATACACAGGTCCCCCCATAACAGTGTGACATACACAGGTCCCCCCATAACAGTGTGACATACACAGGTCCCCCCATAACAGTGTGACATACACAGGTCCCCCCATAACAGTGTGACATACACAGGTCCCCCCATAACAGTGTGACATACACAGGTCCCCCCCATAACAGTGTGACATACACAGGTCCCCCCATAACAGTGCATCATTAACAGATTCTCCATACCAGAGTGTCCTCCACAGATCCCCATAACAGTGTGCATGTGCAGCATTATCTTCATTCACTACTATAGAATTTCGAAAAATAAGATAGCCAGTGATCAGCTATTATCAGAACACTCATAGCATAATAGAGGATGACCATGCATGCACACTGTGCTCTCCTTTCACTTCAGGGCCCGGACGGGACAGACCCTTTTTTTCAGCTTGTGGTTTTATAAACTGCGCCATGGAAAAACAGAAGTGCCCTAGCCATTCATAACGCAGGATCCATGTCCAGAATGGAAAAATGGGAAGGAATAAAAATCCATGCTAAAACTGCATCAAAAAGTGTTTTATAAAATGAGTCAGAAAAAAAAACACAAAAAAAAACTGATGCAGATTCTGCATTAGTTTTTCTTAGGCACAGAAAATACTCTGTGTGAACATACCTAAAGAGGCTTCAGGATCAGCAGTTTACAGTGGAAAGGCTAAAGAGCGATAATGTGCCATCCTATAATCAGCTGCTCTGGTTGCAACCGCTGTCCGTGCATACAAATTTCTGTAAAACCGCTAGTCCAATATTTCAGGATTTGGGGCCCCACTTTCAATTTTGCCCACGGTCACACTTTGTCTAAAACCAGCTAGTACTGCTAGGGTTAAGATTCCCATACTTCATCCCTGCCTTCTCCGACACTCTACATTCTTCAGACTCTCCTTACCTCCGCTTTCCTTCCCCAATGTTTTGGCTGTCTTATAACCTTCGGGTATACTAAAATTATTCCCCATTGCGCTTCAACTATACCAAAACAACTATAGAAAGTAACAAAATGCAGATGTCTATTTCCCCTCAGTTTACTCAGAGCTTCCTCACTATATCACTTAGTGTACTCGGTTACTGAAATTTATTATACAAATCAAATGCCTACAAACCGGACATCAGGAGTCCAAGGACTTTGATTTCCCTTTCTATAATGTTCTGCAATTTTCCCAAAACAGTAAAGAACAAAGAAAACAGACCATGACTCCTAAAGCCAGACCAAAAACATCCCATTTAAAGTTACACATGATCAGAAACTAAACCCAACAAATGATAGGTATTTTCAACTTTCAAGGTTCTTTATCAATATGGACTTGACTATCAAAGAACTTTATACGTACATTCCTTTAACAAACCCTTGAACCAGACAACCTGTCAGGGAGGCACAGATATAATGTAAGATAAAGTCTCTTACCTTGAAGCCCTGTCTTTTATATCTGTCCATCCCGGTCCGTATTATCCAAGTCGACGGGAGATCAATGAAGTGTCCTTAAGTCAAGCCCCACGTTGGGCACCAAGTTTTGTTGGGGCAAAACCCCCACCTATATGATTGTCAGGGTCCAAATTGAAGTGTCCTAATTAGCGCTCAGAATGCTGACACAGACAGAATGCTGAATCAGATTCTCTCCTTTATTCCACACAAGTATACATGTTTATAACACTACAGATAATCATAGACAAATCTGACCCACCACCAAGGGGGTGGAAATCGAAACTAATGATTTAATTTGCTATTCATAAAAGGCAATACTTCCGCACTATACTAACAGAATTCTAATAATTTAAAAGTTTTTGCAGCATCTTATATCAAAGTTGAGAAAACAAAACATAACTTTCTAGGACATCAAACTCTGCTTACCTTGGCGTTGTAGCTAGAACATTTGGTTTATTCACAGAACCCCCCCCCCCCCCCCCCCCCACACACACACACACACACACACCTCATCCTTCACAGCTGGCTCAGTAATTTTCCACATATGCACAATATGGAGGACATATTTATACAAAATGGATTCTCATCCCTCATACAGGCAACTTTATTTAAGGTATCCCAGTCTCCAGCAGCCGTTCCCTAATGATGCAACCTTGATGAGCTGGCGCATTGTTGTCCATGAAGATGAAATTAGGCCTGTGTTGTTCATACAGAGACACAATGACTGGATTAATGATGTTATTAAAGTAGTATGGGCTTGTCACTGTACCATTCATAAAATTTAGGGCAGTTCTGCATTGACTAGACAAACCTGCCCACACTGTAACACTATCACCAAAGGCTTGTCTGTGGCTGATGCACAGCACTCGCCTTTTTGGTGGCCATTATTTCTGATGAGTGTGAATCGACCTTCATCAGAGAACAGCACTGAGGTTCACTAGTCCTTTGTCCAACGTAGAAGCTCCCTGGCTCATGCAAGACAATGAAGCCTGTGCCTGGTGGTGTGGTCAGGTACCCTTGCAGGTTGTGCAACATGCAGACTATGCTGATATAAACGGTTTCATTATGTCAAAATGTGAACAGCATAATGAGGTGGACTGTTTAAATACCAATTCTAATTGAATCAGGAAATGTATTGCCCGATTCATGGATCAAACACCTGTTGTGAATTTTGCCATTAAGCTCCTTGTTAGAGAAGAGCAAGCTGTACAAAAAGTACTAAAACATTGAACAGTTTGCATTCAAAAGTTTACAGAAGGTCACATTAAGTTCACTTGTAAAGGTTAGAGTGCATTTTAGGTTCAACCTTTTGTAAGAAAGTGTATGTGGTCGTATACTGTTGTTTGGGCACACTACAGGGTTCAGAAGAGAAAGAGCACCCTTGTGCCTTGTGATTTATACAGCAGAGGCTCTGAGGGCAACCCCATTTTAGAAACCACATCCCTCCCAGTATTTATCAAGGGGTGTACTTTGGTCTAACAAATGTGTTGCAAAAATGAATTTATAGCAGATTGTGCAAAGTGAAAATTGCAATTTTTCCAAAGATATTCCATTTCTGTTCCCAATTTGTTGTGCATATTGTACCCCAGTGTGAAATGCAAGCCCTTGTATCATGCCATGCTTTCGGGTTTTATAAATAACCTACATGTAGCCCTAATCTTTTGCCTGAACATCCAATAGAGCTCAGGAGTAAATGTGCACCATGCGCATGAAGACCAATGTGGTGATTTACACAGCTTGTGCTGATAACTGTAGAAATTCTAAATAATTAGAGATGAGCTAATCAAAGTTGACGAAGTGGAATTTATTCTGAATTTAAGGAAAAATTTGATTTGTCTAGAAGTCGAATTTCCTTGCGCTTCGGGGTAAAAAAAAATCTTATTTTTTCTAAAATGGCTGCTGCCCATGTTAGAAAGAGGAAGTAAGAAGACCAGGAACGAGGGATCACCCATAATGCAATGCAGATAGCCAGCCCCTTTGATGTCCCAAACATTTTACAGTGAACTAAGTGCAGAGAGAGAAGTTACAGGCACCAGGGACAGTTATTAGGACAGACTTTATTCACCAAAAATTACTATTGAGCAGCTCAGGGACATATTATTCATAGTGTATGGATATAATAGGGAGGCATTTTCCACACTATTGGGCGAGAGCAGGGGCCAATTTAACAGTGTAAAGCCTGGCTAATAGGTGCTATTCTATTACACCATGCTGCACTAATTGGTGTTAAATAGTGTTCTAATACTACAGATTTTAGGTTGTTTGCATTCTTTGATGCATCATTAATTCCAGTAATCCTTGATTCTGTTATTGGGGTGAAACTGATACTACAGATTTTAGGGTTTTCGCGTTCTTATAAATATAATTTAATTTGTTAATCCTGGATTATATAAGTTTTATTATACATACAGTATCTTACAAAAGTGAGTATATCCCTCACATTTTTGTAATTTTTTCATGATATCTTTTCATAGGACAACACTGAAGATATGACACTTAGGGATGAGCGAATTTCATATTTTGAAGTTAGTGTGTGGGTTTATGTTGTGGTATTTACTGAATTGCGTTATGGACTCAGTTACCACGGACCATAACGCAATTCCATGACGGAATGCATAACTGAATGCCTTTAGAGGCATTCCGTTATTCATTCCGTCATAATAGAAGTCTATGGCCTGCATAACGGATCAGTTCGGTTTACGTTATGCAGGAGAGGACTCCAGCATAACGTAAACCGGACATATCCATTATGCAGGCCATAGACTTCTATTATAACGGAATGAATAAGGGAATGCCTCTAAAGGCATTCCGTCATGGGATTGCATTATGGTCCGTGGTAACGGAATCCATAACGCAATTCAGTAAATACCACAACATGAACTTCAAAATATTAAATTCGCTCATCCCTAGACACTTTGATACAATGTAAAGTAGTCAGTGTACAGCTTGTATAACAGTGTAAATTTGGTTTGCTCTCAAAATAACTCAACACAGCCATTAATGTCTAAACCACTAGCAATAAAAGTGAGTACCCCCAAGTGAAAATGGCCAAATTATGCCCAATTAGCCATTTTCCTTCCCCGATGTCATGTGACTCATTAGTGTTACAAGGTCTCAGGTGTAAATGAGGATCAGGTGTGTTAAATTTGGTGTTATTACTCTCACACCATCTCATACTGGTTACTGGAAGTTCAACATGGTAACTCATGGCATAGAACTCTCTGAGGATCTTAAAACAGTGTAAATTTGGTTTGCTCTCAAAATAACTCAACACAGCCATTAATGTCTAAACCACTAGCAATAAAAGTGAGTACCCCCAAGTGAAAATGGCCAAATTATGCCCAATTAGCCATTTTCCTTCCCCGATGTCATGTGACTCATTAGTGTTACAAGGTCTCAGGTGTAAATGAGGATCAGGTGTGTTAAATTTGGTGTTATTACTCTCACACCATCTCATACTGGTTACTGGAAGTTCAACATGGTAACTCATGGCATAGAACTCTCTGAGGATCTTAAAAAAAAAAAAAAAAAATGTTGCTCTAGGCTGTAAGAAAATTGCCAACACCCTGAAACTGATCTGCAGCATGGTGGCCAAGACCATATAGTGGTTTAACAAGACAGGTTCCACTCAGAACAAGCCTCGCCATTGTCAGCCAAAGTTGAGTGCACATGCTGAGCGTCATATCCAGAGGTAGTCTTTTCAGAATAGACACATGAGTGCTGCCAGAATTGCAGAGGTTAAAAGGGTGGGGATTCAGTCTGTCAGTGCTCAGAAAATATGCCGCACACTGCATCAAATTGGTCTACATGGCTGTCGCCCTAAAAGGAAGCCTCTTCTAAAGATGATGCTCAAGAAAACCTGCAAACTGTGTGCTGAAGACAAGCTTTACTGGAACCAGTCCTGTGGTCTGATGAGACCAAGAATAACTTATTTGGTTCACATGGTATCAAGCGTGTGTGGCAGCAACCAGGTGAGGAGTACAAAGACAAGGTTGTCTTGCCTATAGCATGGTGGTGAGAGTGTCATGGTTTGGGGCTGCATGAGTGCTGCCAGCTGTGGGGAGCCACAGTTCATTCGGGGAACCATGAATGACAAAAAGTGGGACCTCACCATTGAAAGGCCACCCAATAGTCTCTGGGGTCAATTCTATCACACAAAACAGTGGGATCTATATTGACAAGATTTTGAAGCCGTTTGCGTGAGCATTACCATCATACACAAGGGACACAATGGATTTCTTGAGAAATAATGAGACCATAAATATAGATCCATCATGCTCCCTTGCTAGTATAGATGTTGAATCACTATATAGCTCCATTCCCCATTCGAAGGGCTTGCTAGCAACGACTGAATATCTAAAGACTCGGGTGGTTTGCTTTAATGCACACAATGAGTTTGTTCTCACATTGTTAGAATTTGTCCTAACGCACAACTACTTCCTTTTTGATGCCAAGTTCTTCCACCAGCTCAGGGGGACCGCTATGGGGAGTCCTTGTGCTCTGACCTATGCAAATCTCCTCCTGGGCTGGTGGGAGGACAAAGTGATCTTTCCAGATAGCCAACCCTGGTGGCGTGATCGAATAATTTTTTGGGCCAGATATATAGATGATGTGTTTTTGGTGTTGAATGGCGATTTGGACCAGTTTAAATCTTTCATGCAATTTCTTAATACAAATGAGGTGGGTCTCTCATTTACCTTCGAATTTCATCCTGATACGCTTACTTTCTTGGATGTGAAGGTGACCAAACAAATCGACAAATTGGCCACCACTCTCTACAGGAAGTACACTGCAACTAATAGCCTATTGCATTGGGACAGCTTCCATTCAAGAAATTTAAAGAAGGGGATACCCCGAGGTCAGTTCTTGAGAGTCAGGAGAAATTGTTTGGAGATGGAACATTTCCATCATGAATTCAGGAGGTTGCAGGCTAGAGGGCACCCACAAAAGGTATTGAAATGCATTTCAAAAAGCGAGGGACTACGACAGAAGCTCTCTCTTAGTTCCGAAGAGATCCGTCTCGGAAAAGGAGGTCATCAGAATTATCTCCATGTTTGATGTGAATAACGGACGGATTAGAGCGATACTTCAAAAATATTGGCCCATTTTACTTATGGATCGAGATGTGGCTGATGCTCTACCACCTAGGCCCGATATCACATTCAGGTGGGGGAGGTACCTTAGAGATAGATTGGTCCATAGCGATTTCACACGCCCAACACCGCCAGATCACAAACCACTGAGGATTTTTCAATGTGGCTCACGTGCAGCATGTTGTTACATCAATAGGACTAAAAATGTGACCTGTTCAGTAACCAGAATTTTGTAGTAAGAGATTTCATTAATTGCCGTAGCAAGGGAGTGATATACATATATATATATATATATATATATATATATATATATGCCAATGTACATGCCCCCTTGACTATGTGGGAAAAAACCTTTAGAGAATTTTGTCTGAGAATTCTGGAACACATTAATGATATTAAAAAACAAAATAATACCCCGGTGGCAGATCATGTCCGGGAATGCCATAATGGTGACTCTAAAGCCATCTCCTTCTCGGCTGTAGAATTGGTACGTCCATCCCCCAGAAAGGGTGACATGGGACCGACGGATCCTCCAAAAGGAGACGGAATGGATATATAGATTTCGGTCCCAGTCACCCAGGGGTCTTAATGAGAGATTGACATTCTCTTGCTTCATTTGACCCTGAATTTTACTTGTCTCTGCAAGTAGCCCCACTTCCTGTACCACTGGAATAATGTAATCCGCGCGTCAAGCGCGAATTTACATATATATACTTTTAACTATATGTGCATTGAACTTTATCAATATACATCCTAGTATCTGCATTACTAGTATGTCTTATACCTTATAATACATAGGTACTCTACTTTATCCAATTGCACATTAGTATTCTGTATTAGTTCATTGTATTTTGTGTTACTGGGAGCATTCTGTGTTATCTGACGTAACTGCAGGAGCAATTACAGCTATTCGTTCCACCCTAGGACGCAAATTTATTCTGGTGGATGGTCTGGCACGCCTCCCGTGCCATGGTCTAAGCCATGCAGCGTACGCCTGTAATACTTGATTGGTGTGCGCTCTGATGACTAGGAGAGGGAACGTAGCCGCCCGTCGAGCGCACGTCTGTAATACTTTATTGGCGTGCGCTCTGATGACTAGGAGAGGGGGTTAAACCGCCCATCGAGCACAAGCCCTCTGTCTTTGCGTTGGCATGTGCTTCATGTTGTTTCTGCTATGTATGTGCCGGCGGGGTGGGAGTGGCTTGTTGTTTGGGTCTAGTGACACCTCCTCGCTTGCTTGTCCATGTGCCTCACTGGAACAGAGGCCTGGCACGCAATAAGTTTGTTGGGAGTGAAGGTGTGCTGAGGGGTGGGTTGGCTATATCGGGCAGCCCTGGTAATGGCCCTTTTAGGTGTGCAATAGGCAGTGCTTGTGATGGACATATTATCTCACCTATGAGGGCACCCTTATCTTGTGGAGTCGACCTATTGTGCCTGGGTGGAGGTTTTACAAGCATTGCTCTTGATTGACATTTCAGTGCACCTATGAGGGTACCCCCCCCTTTTTTTTGATGGATGGCTTTTTCCACCTATCAGGCCCTAATGAATGCTAAACAAGTTCCCACCCATCCTCTAACTGTGTCTCAGTTTAGAGTATGTTTGGAGCCATCATCTGCCCCAGGAACCACATCTGTTGATCCATATATCGGGTCTGTGAGTATATGACTCATCTGGCAACATGACCACATCTGTTGATCCATATATCGGGTCTGTGAGTATATGACTCATCTGGCAACACCCAGCATAATGGTAGGATAACCTTATTATCTGCTATCCTCTACTTAGATGGTGGCCTTAAAATGACACATGGTATGATTAACTATTTGTGGATCTGGTTCCATTGTATCTTATTGTTTTTTGCCGTTTAACTTTTCGGTCTAATGCCCTGAGGAATCCTTTGTCCATCTGGAGGAGAAAACGCGTCAAGACTGATTATTTAGGTGTGCATTCTGGGACTGGCTGTACTTAGGTATACTAAAACAGTGTCCGAAGGATAGGCCAAGGACATAATAAGGAAAGTGCAGTCCTAGGCACGAGGACAGGGAGCATCTACCATTAAGGTGTGTCCCCAGGCTGAGCACTTTGGAGGGTGAGATCAGGGACAGTCTTATATTTTTTCACACAGTCTCCCTGAGTACTCATCCCACTGCTTGAGCCCATGTTGTTTTTGGTGATTATTCCGGTGTATAGGACCTTTATGGATCCAAGTTATAGGATTTTATTGTATTTAATAAAAGTTACGTTTTAGATTCTTGCCTTCAGTGATATCCCTATTTGTTCTTGCAAGAGTTTGGACATTATTGGTTTTTCAGTGATATTGTTCATGAATGACAACAAGTACAAGTACCGTGACATTCTGTGGCAGAGCATGATCTCTTCCCTTCGGAAAGTAGGCCACAGGGCAGTACTCAACATGTTAATGACCCTAAACCCACATCCAAAATGACCACTGCCTTGCTAAAGAAACTGACCGGCCATGTCTCCAAACCTAAACCATATTGAGCATCTGTGGGGTATCCTCAAATGGAAGGTGGAGGAGCGAAAGGTCTCTAACATCCACCAGCTCCGTGATATTGTCAAGGAGAAGTGGAAGAGGCTTCCAGTAGGAATGTGTGAAGCTCTAGTGAACTCCATGCCCAAGAAAGTTAAGGCAGTGCTAGAAAATAATGGTGGCCACACAAAATATTAATACTTTGGGCACAATTTGCACTTAGGGGGATATGCACTTTTGTGGCCAGCAAACCGCCAGTAGACATTAATGGCTATGTGTTGCGTTAGTTTGAGGGCACGCCAAATTTACACTGATATACAAGCTGTACACTGAGTACTTTACATTGTATCAAAGTGTCATATCTTCAGTGTTGTCTGAATAAAAGATATAACAACATTTTTACAAAAATGAGAGGGTACTCACTTTTGTGAGATAAAGTAAGTATAACCCCTAATTGTATAATTGGGGTGAAATTGCGGTCTAATACTACAGGTGAAACTCGAAAAATTAAAACATGGAGCAAATGTTCATTTATTTCAGTAATGCAATTTAAAAGGAGTTGCATTAAAGCAACTTAAAATTAGAATATTGTGAAAAGGTTCAATATTCTAGGCTAAAAGTGTCATACTCTAGTCAGCTAATTAATCCATACCCCCAGAGCAAAGGGTACCAGAGATTGTGACTTTGGGGTTTTCATAAGCTGTAAGCCATAATCATTCAAATTATAACAAATAAAGGCTTAAATGTAATGAGTCTCTCTCATATATTAGTTTCACCTTTTAAGTAATGCTACTGAAATGAACTTTGCACGATATTCAAACTTTTCGAGTTACACCTGTACAAGTTTTGGGGTGTTCATTTTTTTTTATATATAAGTACATCCATTCATCCTTGATTTTGGGGTGAAATTGTGGCCCGATACTACACATTTTAAGGTGCTCACATTCTCATATATAAGTACATCCATTCATCCATCCTCGTTTCGTTGGCAAAATTGCGGCCTGACACTACTGCTCTTTTACCCTTACAGTTATAGTATTGTATGTCCGACAGAGAAGTGACAGGCACTTCTAAGGGAACGGGCAGTGGCCAAAATGTTTCTGGAGCTGGCAGAAGTAGCAGCAGAAAAAGGGGGTGGTAACCACAGTCGCAGTGACAGGCCAGGGCTGCCAGTGTCATCCAGTAGTCATGTTTGGTTGACTTGATCTTTAACTTCATCTCAAGTTAGATCAGAAACCTCCAGCCAGGAGTCAGTGGGTTCCTCCGACACCACGCTTAGTTGGCATGGCTCGAGAACAAGCTCTGTGCCTCCATCTGTCCTGAACCTGCCTCTCATTTTCTGTTCCTTCTGCTCGGGAAGTATTGTATGCCTTCGGCTCAGCTCCGCTTTTCAGCGAGGACAGTCAGCAGCAACTGCCCAGCCAAGATGTGGAGGAAAGATCTGCTGCTTCTTCTGGTAGGCAGGCAAGTAGTTATGATGAGAGTCAAGTGGGAGCTGGTCTTGTGAGTGATCAGGCACATGGCCCTGAGACTGGTAAAGGTGACATCAGTGACATGCAGACAGTAGTGGATGATTATGTAGCCGGTTGAAGAGGTGGCTTCATAATAATCATCATCAGGCTGAGTCAGCAGGGTGGTAGCGTGGCTGCACTGCTACCACCCTGCTGACTCTCAAAGTCTGGAGCCAAATGTGCCCAGTGTAGACCGTACACAGGAGTCTACCTGTCCAGAAAGAACAAGCGGTGCACAGGATCACAAAGGCAGCATCAGCAGGCAGTCATCACTGAGTGGTTGGGTGAAAATGCCATACTCTGCAGTGTGGAATTTTTTTTTATCAAGCCGGAGGACGACAGCACGGCCATTTGGAGAATCTGTGGGCAGAATGTGAAGCGTGGCCAGGATGCCAAAGTTGACATCACAGCCCTGCGTCAACACATGCAGCATCACCATAAAGTGGCCTGGTAAAACCATGGTGCTAATGTAGTGGAACAACCTGACACAGCAAGTGCTGCATTACCCAGTGGCCAGCACTCCTCCAGCAGTCAAGGCTCCACCACCTCAGCAGAAGGAAGCTGTGTTTCCTTCCCATCATCTACTGGTCCTGATGCTCCTGCTCCTTTTCACCCATTTCATCAGCAATCAATCACCGAGGCGATTGCAAAAAGACAACAGTAGGTAAGCACTCATCCAATGACACAGTACTTGTTACTTCTCTATAAAAGGCTGTACCAGCCCTGCACACGCATGTTGAACAGAAGATGGGCCAGTCCATGAGCCTGTCAGTGTCTAGTACAGTACACAGCAGTGCAGATGTTTGGAGTTGTAACTGTGGTGAAGGACAATATCTGTCCTTTACGTCCCACTGGGTAGATTTGGTTCCTGCCGCTTCCACGTTTACAAGATGAGTCCAGCTGTAATGTCTTCGTCTGCCTCCTCTTCCTCAACCTTGTCCTCAGCCTCCACTGGAGGCACAATTCGGAGTATGACTCCAGTATACAACCTGTGCAGAGCATGGAAGTGTCATGCTGGTTTGCCTGGGCGAAAGGAGTCACACCAGTGAGGAACTGCTCTGCGTCCTTCAAGAGGAAATCGAATCCTGGCTGTCCAGTCGCCAATTTAAAATTGAAACCATGGTCACAGACAAAGGCAGCATAGCGTTTTCCAACATTGCCTGATATGCAACGTTTCCATCCTCCACATGTTGAACAGACTATATGAGCAAAGGAAGGCCGTAAATGTTGTCTTGATGCAGGCAGACAGGAGCACTCCCCTGTGTAACTTCGACATTAGCCAATGTGTGACACCTGCCGTTTGCTCAGCCCCTTTGAGGAGGCCACTTTATTTGTCAATCACCAGGACTACGGGATGCACGTCATACCACTCCTTCACGTCATGGAGAAGATGCTGATAAATCTGGCTGGCTAGGGGACAGGAGACGTGGCGCCTACATCTCACGGCCACCGGAGCCCTGTGAGGACGCACAAGCAATGTATACCGAAATTGGTGTTTATTTTTTCTGCACAAGTGACAGGAGAGGAGCTATAGGCTGATGACCAAGACCAGGCAGATGACCACCATGTCAGTGAGCAGTGGAGATGGAGGAAGGAAGTCCCTCTAAATCCCTTGTGCAAATGGGCAGATGCACGCTGAGTTGCTTGTGTTATGACAGTCATATTATTTTACTATTCGGCAGGGGGATGACTACTGGATCTCCACCATGATAGACCCTTGCTACCATTCCAAAATGGGGGCTTTTTTTCCACCCAATTTATCTGGCAATAACTTTGGAACGCTTTTACTCATCCAAGCCATTCTGAGCCAGTTTTTTCATGACACATCAAACTAGGGTTGTGGCGATACCAAAATTTTGATTTGATACCATAAAGTATTGAGATACTTGATACCACGCAAAAAAAAACACCAAAAAAGCTGTGTGCATTCCGCATTTTATGGAACGTCTGGCCCATAACCGAACAGTCCGATCCTATATTTTGGGGGGACAAGGTGACAAAAAATGGCAAATCACACTTTTTTTCTGTTCACTGCATAAGAGATATTTTTTATATTTTAATAGTTCACACTTTTTTGGGCATGGCGATATGTAATAGGTTTATTTATTTATTGCAAATTGGGAAAGGGAGTGATTTAAACTTATTTTGGTGTTTGCTTTTTTCAACTTTTTATTTAGTAACTATTAGCCCCCTTAAAAGCTAGAACTTAGGATCTTTTTATCCCTTGTCATATTCACCCTAATAGAGATCTATAAGGGTGAATAGGACTTTGCACTCTCCCTGCTGACCTGTGCATAGTACACACAGCAGCAGAAAGATTACCATGGCAGCCAGGGCTTCAGTGCTGGGGCTCCAATCAGAAGCTGACACTGCAAAACCAATGAAGAGGAGGGGACCCTGTGGCCACTGCCACCATTTACTTTAATACTGTTTTTAGTACTGGGGGAAGGGTGCACTGCGCCACCAATGAAGATAAGTAACTTTATAATACAAAGAAAGGAGGCAGGTGCCGGCGGCAGAATCACATAGCCAGCACCCGATCTCTATGATAGGGCGCTGCGATCCGTGGCAGTTAACCCCTGCACCTGAGGGGTTTACTGCCGTGGATCGCAGCGCCCTGTCAAAGGTCGGGTGCCGGCTATGTGATTCTGCCTCCGGCACCCGCCGCCTAGATTTGTATTGATTGGTGAGTTATCAGCCCCTCCCCTCCTTCACCCCTCTCTCTCCTTATTGGGGGCAGCGGCGGCACAGGGGGGAGGGAGGGAAAGACTCCTTCTCCCCTGTGCTGCTGAGGAGAACATGGCGCGCAGTGAGAGCAGCGTGCACCATGTTCTCTGATACTAGGCTGTGCAGTAGCGCAGCCTAGTATCGGTAAATGTCAAATTGAATCAATACCGGTACAACAGTATTGATTGGGTATCTATAATTCGATACCCACTACAACCCTACATCAAACTTCATGTTAGTGATGAACGAGATTAAACATTTTACCTTTATGCATAAAAATAAATCAAAAATTGCAGAAAAGTTGGCAAAATTCGCTATTTTCAAAATTTGAAGACAGATAGTGATACTTCATAAAATAGTTATTACTTTACATTTCATATATGTAAACTTTATGTTTACATAATTTTGTAAATGTTATTTTAGTTTTTCAGGAAGGTAGAATGCTTAGAAGTTTAGAAGCAAATTTTCAAATTTTTAAGAAAATTGCCAAAACCCACTTTTTTAAGGAACAGTTCAGTTATGAAGTCACTTTCTGGGGCTTACATAGTAGAAACCACCCATAAATGATCCCATTTTAGAAACTACACCCCTCAAGTTATTCAAAACTGATTTTACAAACTTTGTTAACTTTTAGGTGTTCCAGAAGAATTAAAGCAAAATGGAGGGGCCAAAGAACCCTCAATATTTATTACCCTGATTCTGCAGTTTACAGAAACACCCTTTATGGGGCCATAACTTGCTATATGGGCACATGGCAGGGCGCAGAAGGAAAGGAGCACCATATTGTTAACAGAGGGCAGATTTTGCTGGAATGGTTTTCAGGTTCCATATCACATTTGAAGAGACCGTGAGGTACCCCTAGAAAGAAAACCCTAAAAAGTGACCCCATTTTGGAAACTACACCCCTCAAAGAATAAATCTAGGGGTGAGTGCTTTGACCCAACAAGCATGTTCTAGAATTTAGAAACACATGGCTGTGAAAATGAAAAATTAACTTTTATTTCCAATAGAATGTTGCTTTAGCCCCAATTTTTTTTCACAAGGGCTAAACTCAACAATTTGTTATGCATTTTTTTTTTTTTACTGAATACCGTAACAACATATATGTGGTCGTAAACTGCCGTTTGGGAAGGAATGGCAAGTATTTTCTAATATGTAATTTGCTGATACTGTTTTTAGGGGCCATAACATTTTTATTTTTTCACCAATGTATCTGTAGGAAAGCTTTTTTTTTGCGGGACAGGCTGTAGTTTTTATTGGTATCATTTTGGGGTAGAGACAGTTGCAAGAAAAAGTATGTGAACCCCTTGGAATGATATGGATTTCTGTACAAATTGGTCATAAAATGTGACCTGATCTTCATCTAACTGTTTCAGTTCAGCAATATTCTTGGAATGTTTGGTGTGAATCTCTTTCTTGAGGTCATGCCACAGCATCTCAATCGGGTTGAGGTCAGGACTCTGACTGGGGCACTCCATAAAGCGTATATTCTTCTTTTTAAGCCATTCTGTTGATTTACTTCTATGCTTTGGGACGTTGTACTGTTGCAACACCCATCTTTTGTTGAGCTTCAGCTGGTGGACAGATGGCCTTAAGTTCTCCTGCAAAATGTCTTGATAAACTTGGGAATTCATTTTTTCTTTGATGATAGCAATCAGTCCAGGCCCTGACACAGCAAAGCAGCCCCAAACCATGATGCCCCCACCACCATACTTCACAGTTTTGATGAGGTTTTGATGTTTGTGTGCTGTGGCCTCTTTCTCCACACATAGTGTTGTATGTTTCTTCCAAACAACTCAACTTTGGTTTCATCTGTCCACAGAATATTTTGCCAGTACTGCTGTGGAACATCCAGGTGCTCTTGTGCAAACTGTAAACGTGCAGCAATGTTTTTTTTGGACAGCAGTGGCTTCCTCTCTGGTATCCTCCCATGACTTCCATTCTTGCTTAGTGTTTTACGCATCGTAGATTCGCTAACAGGGATGTTAGCATATGCCAGAGACTTTTGTAAGTCTTTAGATGACACTCTAGGATTCTTCTTCACCTCATTGAGCAGTCTGCGCTGTGCTCTTGCAGTCATCTTCACAGGACGGTTACTCCTAGGGAGAGTAGCAGCAGTGCTGAACTTTCTCCATTTATAGACAATTTGTCTTACCATGGACTGATGAACAGCAAGGCTTTTGGAGATACTTTTATAACCCTTTTCAGCTTTATGCAAGTCAACAGTTCTTATTTTTTTTATAGGGCAGGGCAGCTTTAACCAACACCTCCAATCTCATCTCATTGATTGGACTCCAGTTGGCTGACACCTCACTCTAATTAGCTCTTGGAGATGTCATTAGTCTAGGGGTTCACATACTTTTTCCACCTGCACTGTGAATGTTTACATGGTGAGTTCACTAAAAACATGGTAACATTTAATGCTTTGTGTATTAGTTTAACCGCCTCCGGACCGCCTAACG
Organism: Bufo gargarizans; assembly: GCF_014858855.1. Classification (NCBI taxonomy): domain Eukaryota; kingdom Metazoa; phylum Chordata; class Amphibia; order Anura; family Bufonidae; genus Bufo; species Bufo gargarizans. Next base: position 219,614,176 of record NC_058085.1, on the reverse strand, counting down.
CAGATGTGCGGTCCGGAGGCGGCAGCCCTGCGCACAACGACACATATACGCGTCATCTCGCGAGGGCCGGGATTTCCTGTGAACGCGCGCGCGCTGCTCTCACAGGAACGGAAGGTACAGTCATGTGAAAAAATTAGGACACCCTTTGAAAGCATGTGGTTTTTTGTAACATTTTTAATAAAAGGTTATTTCATCTCCGTTTCAACAATACAGAGAGATTAAAGTAATCCAACTAAACAAAGAAAACTGAAGAAAAGTCTTTTCAAGATCTTCTGTAAATGTCATTCTACAAAAATGCCTATTCTAACTGAGGAAAAAGATAGGATTCCCTCTTAAATTGGCTCAGATCTCACACAGGTATATCACACCAGGTGCACATAATTAGTAGATCGTTACTCTGCATGTTGAATGAGGCTTGCCCTATTTAAACCTCAGACATTTAGTTTGGTGTGCTCCTGACTGTTGAAGTGAGAGTGAGCACCATGGTGAGAGCAAAAGAGCTGTCAGAGGACTTCAGAAAAAAGATTGTAGCAGCCTATGAGTCTGGGAAGGGATTTAAAAAGATCTCAAAAGATTTTGAAATCAGCCATTCCACTGTCCGGAAGATAGTCTACAAGTGGAGGGCTTTCAAAACAACTGCCAACATGCCCAGGACTGGTCGCCCCAGCAAGTTCACCCCAAGAGCAGACCGCAAGATGCTAAAAGAGGTCTCCAAAAACCCTAAAGTGTCATCTCGAGAACTACAGCAGGCTCTGGCTACTGTTGATGTAGAAGTACATGCCTCTACAATCAGAAAGAGACTGTACAAGTTTAACTTGCATGGGAGGTGTGCAAGGAGGAAACCTTTGCTTTCCAAGAGAAACATCGAGGCCAGACTGACATTTGCCAGAGATAAAGTTGACAAAGACCAGGACTTCTGGAATAATGTTCTTTGGACAGATGAGTCCAAAATTGAATTATTTGGACACAACAGCAGAGGACATGTTTGGCGTAAACCAAACACAGCATTCCAAGAAAAGAACCTCATACCAACTGTGAAGCATGGAGGTGGAAGTGTCATGGTTTGGGGCTGCTTTGCTGCAGCAGGACCTGGTCAGCTCACCATCATAGAATCCACGATGAATTCTACTGTGTATCAGAAGGTGCTTGAAGAACATGTGAGACCATCAGTTAGAAAATTAAAGCTGAAGCGGAACTGGACCATGCAACATGACAATGACCCAAAACATACTAGTAAATCAACCAAAGATTGGCTGAAAAAGAAGAAATGGAGAGTCCTGGAATGGCCAAGTCAAAGTCCAGATTTGAATCCCATTGAGATGCTGTGGGGTGACTTGAAAAGGGCTGTACGTGCAAGAAACCCCTCAAACATCTCACAGCTGAAAAAGTTCTGCATTGAGGAGTGGGGTAAAATTTCCTCAGAACGATGTCGAAGACTGGTAGATGGCTACAAGAACCGTCTCACTGCAGTTATTTCAGCCAAAGGAGGTAACACTCGCTATTAGGGGCAAGGGTGTCCTATCTTTTTCCTCAGTTAGAATAGGCATTTTTGTAGAATGACATTTACAGAAGATCTTGAAAAGACTTTTCTTCAGTTTTCTTTGTTTAGTCGGATTACTTTAATCTCTCTGTATTGATGAGAGATTAAATAACCTTTTATTAAAAATGTTACAAAAAACCACATGCTTTCAAAGGGTGTCCTAATTTTTTCACATGACTGTAAGCGAGTGGATCTCCAGCCTGCCAGCGGCGATCGCTTGCTGGCAGGCTAAAGATCTGATTTTTTTTAACCCCTAACAGGTATATTAGGCGCTGTTTTGATAACAGCGTCTAATATACCTGCTACCTGGTCCTCTGGTGGTCCCTTTTGTTAGGATCGACCACCAGAGGACACAGGTAGGTCAGTAAAGTCGCACCAAACACCACACTACACTACACCCCCCCCTGTCACTTATTAACCCCTTATGAACCCCTGATCACCCATGATCACCCCATATAAACTCCCTGATCACCCCCCTGTCATTGATCACCCCCCTGTCATTGATCACCCCCCTGTCAGGCTCCGTTCAGACGTCCGTATGATTTTTACGGATCCACGGATACATGGATCGGATCCACAAAACACATGCGGACGTCTGAATGGAGCCTGACAGGGGGGTGATCAATGACAGGCGGGTGATCACCCATATACACTCCATGATCACCCCCTGCCATTGATCACCCCCCTGTCATTGATCACCCCCCTTTAAGGCTCCATTCAGACGTCTGCATGTGTTTTGCGGATCCGATCCATGTATCCATCGATCCGTAAAAAATCATACGGACGTCTGAATGGAGCCTTACAGGGGGGTGATCAATGACAGGGGGGTGATCACCCATATACACTCCCTGATCACCCCCTGTCATTGATCACCCCCCTGTAAGGTTCCATTCTGACGTCCGTATGATTTTTACGGATCCATGGATCGGATACGCAAAACACATGCGGACGTCTGAATGGAGCCTTACAGGGGGGTGATCAATGACAGGCGGGTGATCACCCATATACACTCCCTGATCACCCCCTGTCATTGATCACCCCCCTGTCAGGCTCCGTTCAGACGTCCGTATGATTTTTACGGATCCACGGATCGGATCCGCAAGACACATGCGGACGTCTGAATGGAGCCTTACAGGGGGGTGATCAATGACAGGCGGGTGATCACCCATATACACTCCCTGATCACCCTGTCATTGATCACCCCCCTGTCATTGATCACCCCCCTGTAAGGCTCCATTCAGATGTCTGCATGTGTTTTGCGGATCCGATCCATGTATCCATGGATCCGTAAAAATCATACGGACGTCTGAATGGAGCCTTACAGGGGGGTGATCACCCATATACACTCCCTGATCACCCCCTGTCATTGTTAACCCCCCTGTAAGGCTCCATTCAGACGTCCGCATGTGTTTTGCGGATCCGATCCATGTATCCATGGAACTGTAAAAATCATACGGACGTCTGAATGGAGCCTTACAGGGGGGGTGATCAATGACAGGCGGGTGATCACCCCCCTGTAAGGCTCCATTCAGACGTCCGCATGTGTTTTGCGGATCCGATCCATGGATCCGTAAAAATCATACGGACGTCTGAATGGAGCCTTACCAGGGGGGTGATCAATGACAGGGGGGTGATCAGGGAGTCTATATGGGTGATCACCCCCCTGTCATTGATCACCCCCCCTCCCCCCCCGTAAGGCTCTATTCAGACTTTTTTTGGCCCAAGTTAGCGGAAATATATATATTTTTTGTTTGTTTTTTCTTACAAAGTCTCATATTCCACTAACTTGTGTCAAAAAATAAAATCTCACATGAACTCACCATACCCCTCACGGAATCCAAATGCGTAAACATTTTTAGACATATATATTCCAGACTTCTTCTCACGCTTTAGGGCCCCTAAAAAGCCAGGGCAGTATAAATACCCCACATGTGACCCCATTTCGGAAAGAAGACACCCCAAGGTATTCCGTGAGGGGCATATTGAGTCCATGAAAGATTGAAATTTTTGTCCTAAATTAGCGGAAAGTGAGACTGAGAAAAAAGCAAAAAAAATCAATTTCCGCTAACTTATGCAAAGAAAAAAATATTTCTATGAACTCGCCATGCCCCTCATTGAATACCTTGGGGTGTCTTCTTTCCAAAGTGGGGTCACATGTGGGGTATTTATACTGCCCTGGCTTTTTAGGGGCCCGAAAGTGTGAGAAGAAGTCTGGGATCCAAATGTCTAAAAATGCCCTCCTAAAAGGAATTTGGGCACCTTTGCGCATCTAGGCTGCAAAAAAGTGTCACACATCTGGTATCGCCGTACTGAGGAGAAGTTGGGCAATGTGTTTTGGGGTGTCATTTTACATATACCCATGCTGGGTGAGAAAAATATCTTGGTCAAATGCCAACTTTGTATAAAAAAAATGGGAAAAGTTATCTTTTGCCAAGATATTTCTCTCACCCAGCATGGTTATATGTAAAATGAAACCCCAAAACACATTCCCCAACTTCTCCTGAGTACGGCGATACCAGATGTGTGACACTTTTTTTTCAGCCAAGGTGGGCAAAGGGGCACCTTTCGGATTTCACAGGCCATTTTTTTACAGATTTTGATTGCAAGGTACTTTCTCACACATTTGGGCCCCTAAATTGCCAGGGCAGTATAACTATGCCACAAGTGACCCCATTTTGGAAAGAAGACACCCCAAGGTATTCCGTGAGGGGCACTGCGAGTTCCTAGAATTTTTTTATTTTTTGTCACAAGTTAGCGGAAAATGATGATTTTTCTTTTTTTTTTCTTTTTTCCTTACAAAGTCTCATATTCCACTAACTTGCGACAAAAGGTCATTTTTTACACATTTTGATTGCAAACTACTTCTCTCACATTTGGGCCCCTAAATTGCCAGGGCAGTATAACTACCCCACAAGTGACCCCATTTTGGAAAGAAGACACCCCAAGGTATTCCGAGAGGGGCATGGCGAGTTCCTAGAATTTTTTATTTTTTGTCGCAAGTTAGTGGAATATGAGACTTTGTAAGAAAAAATTTTTTTAAAATAAAAATCATCATTTTCCGCTAACGTGACAAAAAATAAAAAGTTCTATGAACTCACTATGCCCATCAGCGAATACCTTAGGGTGTCTACTTTCCGAAATGGGGTCATTTGTGGGGTTTTTCTACTGTCTGGGCATTGTAGAACCTCAGGAAACATGACAGGTGCTCAGAAAGTCAGAGTTGTTTCAAAAAGCGGAAATTCTAATTTTTGTACCATAGTTTGCAAACGCTATAACTTTTACCCAAACCATTTTTTTTTTTGCCCAAACATTTTTTTTTTATCAAAGACATGTAGAACAATAAATTTAGCGAAAAATTTACATATGGATGTCGTTTTTTTTTGCAAAATTTTACAGCTGAAAGTGAAAAATGTCATTTTTTTGCAAAAAAATCGTTACATTTTGATTAATAACAAAAAAAGTAAAAATGTCAGCAGCAATGAAATACCACCAAATGAAATCTCTATTAGTGAGAAGAAAAGGAGGTAAAATTCATTTGGGTGGTAAGTTGCATGACCGAGCGATAAACAGTGAAAGTAGTGTAGTGCAGAAGTGTAAAAAGTGGCCTGGTCATGAAGGGGGTTTTAGCTAGCGGGGTTGAAGTGGTTAAGCAGACTGTGATTGTCTATTGTTGTGACTAGAGTTGAGTGAACACCTGGATGCTCGGGTTCGACCGAACTTCCCGGAAATGTTCGGGTTCGGGATCCGAACCGGACCCGAACCCCATTGAAGTCAATGGGGACCCAAACTTTTTTGCACTAAAAAGGCTGTAAAACAGCCCAGGAAAGAGCTAGAGGGCTGCAAAAGGCAGCAACATGTAGGTAAATCCCCTGCAAACAAATGTGGATAGGGAAATGAATAAAAATAAAATAAATAAAAATTAACCAATATCAATTGGAGAGAGGTCCCATAGCAGAGAATCTGGCTTCACGTCACCCACCACTGTAACAGTCCATTGTCATATATTTAGGCCCAGGCACCCAGAGGCAGAGGAGAGAGGTCCCGTAACAGAGAATCTGGCTTCATGTCAGCAGAGAATTAGTCTGCATGTCATAGCAGAGAATCAGGCTTCACGTCAGCCACCACTGTAACAGTCCATTGTCATATATTTAGGTCCAGGCACCCAGGCAGAGGAGAGAGGTCCCATAACAGAGAATCTGGCTTCATGTCAGCAGAAAATCAGTCTGCATGTCATAGCAGAGAATCAGGCTTCACGTCAGCCACCACTGTAACAGTCTATTGTCATATTTAGGCCCAGGCACCCAGGCAGAGGAGAGAGGTCTCGTTACAGAGAATCTGGCTTCATGTCAGCAGAGAATCAGTCTGCATGTCACAGCAGAGAATCATGCTTCACGTCACCCAACATTGGAACAGTCCATTGTCATATATTTAGGCCCCGGCCCCGGCTTTTATTTAGCCGCGGTAGATGTGGAGAGTTTATACACCAGGATTCCACAGGAACTGGGGATAGAGACGATTAGGGAAATTCTGCGCAGTATTAGCAAAAGTGACGAATATGTTGATTTCGTCACAGAATCCCTCTCATTCATATTGACACATAATGCCTTTACTTTCAATCAGAAATGGTTCAAACAATTGTCTGGCACAGCAATTGGGGACACCTGTCTCATGCACCCTGGATAATTTATTTTTAGCTATTTTTGAAGAGAGGTATATCTACACTGTCCAGAATCCATTCATTCGATATATCAAGGTTTTCCTTAGATATATCGATGATATATTCATTGTCTGGACGAGTGATCTACATACGTTTAGTGCATTCGTGGAATATTTGAATCAAGCTAACAATATGAACATGCGGTTCACCAGCACAATCAGTGCGGAGGAACTGGATTTTCTTGATGTCAAAGTGAGGGTTAAAGATGGTCAGCTAAACCCCACTATTTACAGAAAAAGTACATCCACGAATGCACTATTACATTATAAAAGTTACTACCCACCCCACGTAAAAACCGCCATTCCTTACAGCCAATTCATGCGTCTTGCTAGAATTGTGAAAGATGACACTGAGTTTAAAGAGCAATGTGGAGACATGAAGAGACGATTTTTACAGAGGGGTTACCCGGAGAAGATAATAGATAACGCATATTTAAAGTGCTTGCACAAGAGAGAGGTTCTGGGTAGGGACATCCACACGAAAAAGAGGAGACAACAAAATAATGATGGCGAGCGCAGAGCGGTGTTCACATTCGACTTTTCACCAATGGCTTCCACTATCAAAACAGTGATCTTGAACAATTGGCAGATGCTGCAGAGGGATCCCTCCCTGGCAGCCATGGTAGACAATCCTCCCATTGTCAGTTTTCGCAGAAGTAAAACTATAGGAGACGCTGTTGTCAGGAGCAACCTCCCCCGTCCAGTTGATAACTGGCTGGGCAGGAGTGCTCCCAGAGGAAACTTCGCATGTGGACACTGCTCTATGTGCGCACATGTATACAAGCAGAAGTATCTGCAGCTGGGACATGTAGGACATTTAGTCAAACAATTTATACACTGCAAGACCCAATATGTTGTGTATGCAATTTTGTGCCCATGCGGGAGATTTTACATTGGAAAGACACACAGGTGCCTATATGTACGTTTCAGGGAACACAAAAAATCTATTATCACCAGAAATGGAGCAACTAGATTAATTGAGCATATACATAATGAACATGCAGGGAACAGTGAAATTTTGAAATGTGCAGGTATAGAAGTGGTTCACACCCCCATGAGAGGGGGGGGACAGAAAACGCATTCTCCTGCAGAGAGAAGCTGCATGGATAATCAAAACACAGGCCATGGGCCCTGTAGGGTTAAATGACAAGAATGACTTAGCTGTTTTCATTTGATTGGTTTTAGCACACATATGTTTTTTATACCACTTAATTGTAACCAGTGACATGCATAAGATGGGGGTATTTCTAGCCCTCTCCTTCATGTCACAGGAGGCTTGACAAAGCGCAACACAGCGCGAAACAGCTGTAGCCTGTACATTCACCTGTGTCCTGTCTCCGTCCACGATGTGTATCTGAAAAATAAAACTGCAAACAGCAACTTTGTGACCAGTGGTGAGTGCCGCGGTGCTTTTTTCTTCTGCTATCATCATAACTACTATACCACCGACAGAGCACCACCGTGAAGGTTCGGGATCCAAGTGTTTTATGTGCTCCAGTGACTGCATGGGTGCATGTAGCAGTGCCGGTTGCGTTATTTTCTCTCACTCCCTGTGACACTTGTCAGCACATTGTTTGAAGAAGTTCCATGCCAGGGAACTCCTTGAAGCGGCCTTTGGGGTGCTCGGTCCCAGATGGCGGCGGTCAGTAGCAGACGGAGTCTCTTGGCGGCGGGTGTTCTGCTTTTGCCCACTGCTCCCTCTTTTGCTACGCTGCTGGCTCGGTCTCACCACTGCCTCTTCCTCCGAACTGTGAAAGTCAGTGGGGATATACAAACACGTATGTGGGGATATTTTTTGTAGTAAAAATGTCAGAGAGGCAAAGAGCATTATCAATCATGTTACTGCTCCGTGTCTCTGCTGTCCTGGACGGGGCTTGGCACTCTTTCACACAGCGGATTACCCGCACGGCATCCGCTCGTATGAAAGAGCCCTTAGGCCTCATGCACACGGCCGTTGTGCATCCGTTGCGGTCCCCAATGCACGGGCAACGTTCATGCAGTGGCCGGGACGAATCCGGACCCATTCAACTTGCAAAAAAATTGAATAAGTTCTATTTTATTGGGGTGCGGAGGCACGGCCAGAAATACCACGGAAGCACTCCATAGTGCTTCCATGGGGTTCCAATCCATGCGTTCGTTCTGCATCTCTGTGATTGCGGACCCATTCAAGTGAATGGGTCCGCATCTGTGATGCGGAGTGCACATTGGCCGGTGCCCGTGTATTGCGTTGCGGACCTGCCGTATGCGGGCCGCAATACAGCCATGGGCACAGAACGGCCGTGTGAATGAGGCTTAAAACAAACTCCTATAAGAAAATGATAATCAATAATACACTTTATTGTCAAAAATTCATAAGAGGAAAATTTCCTCTTATGAAGTTTTGCCAATAAACTGTATAATTGATTTCATGTGTTCTGGTATTTTCTTATAGGAGTTTATATTGTGTTTTAGGCCGAATGCACACGTCCGCGTTCCACGGCTGTGAGCGGTCCGTGGTATCCCGGCCTGGCATCCTGCTGAGAGCAGGAGCGCACGGCGTCATTGGTTTCTGCTATGACGCCGTGCGCTTCATGCCGCCGCTGCACTACAGTAATACACTCGTATGATCTATACGAGTGTATTACTGTAGTGCAGCGGCGGCATGAAGCACTCCCGTGCCCTGCGCTACATTGCGCAGGGCACAGGCTCTTGTTTTCAATAACACACTGCCGGGCGGTAACTTCCGTTTTACTGGCTAGGGCAGAGCCAAATCCCGCCCATCAGTGCCAGTGACGTCACCAGGGTTCCTGTCAGCCCCATGGAGAGCCCCGGTACGTCACCGGAACTCTGAAAAATGCCTTTGCCCTGTGCAATTTAGCGCAGGGCAAAGGAGAGCATTGGAGCATGAACTGTTCCGATGCTTATGTCAGGGGGGCTGCCTGGGTGAAAATGGAGGGCTGTCCAGGTTCAGCTCTGAACCTGGACAACCCCTTTAAGGGGGTTCTACGGGCTTTAAATATTGATGGGAGTCCGATACATGGCACCCCCACTGATCAGCTGTATGTGTCCCTTTCTGCAGTTCTGTCTGGCAAGCAGGAAGATCTCCTCATACAGCTAATCAGCGGGGGTGCTAGGTGGCAGACCCCCGCTGATCTGACATTGATGACCTATCCTGAGAATGTCATCAATATTAAAAGGCCGGAGAACCCCCTTTAATATTTTTATGACTTTTTTCTAACTGTATGAGGAGACGGCACGCGCAGTTTGCACGCGTCCCTTCCTGTTATGTCATGTCTGTGGCAAGCAGGAAGAGAAACTGCCTGTGTCGTCGTCTCATACAGCTAATCAAAAAAATAAAATATTAAAAGGGGTTCTCCTGGCTTTTTACTCCTTAAGGACACAGCCTTATTTCACCTTAAGGACCAGGCCATTTTTTGCAAATCTGACCAGTGTCACTTTAAGTTGTGATAACTTTAAAACGCTTTGACTTATCCAGGCCATTCTGAGATTGTTTTTTGTCACATATTGTACTTCATGACAGTGGTAAAATGAAGTAAAAAATTATTTTTATTTATAAAAATAAAATAAAAAATTTAGCAAAAATTTGTGAAAAAAAAATAGCTAATTTCCAAGTTTCAATTTCTCTACTTCTATAATACATAGTAATACCTACAAAAATAGTTATTACTATCCCCATATGTCTACTTCAAGTTTGGATCATTTTGGGAACGATATTTTATATTTTGGGGATGTTACAAGGCTTAGAAAACCCAATTTTTAGGGACCAGTTTTTAAGGTCTGAAGTCACTTTGAGGCTTATATAATAGAAACCACCCAAAAATGACCCCATTCTAGAAACTAAACCCCTCAAGGTATTCAAAACTGATTTTACAAACTTTGTTAACCATTTAGGTGTTGCACAAGAGCTATTGGCAAATGGGGATGAAATTTGAAAATTTCATTTTTTTTATCACATTTTCCATTGTAACCCATTTTTTCCACTAACGAAGCAAGGGTTAACTGCCAAACAAGACTATCTACTGCCGTTTCCAGAAACACCCCATATGTGGCCGTACACTACTGTATGGCCACACAGCGGGGCGTAGAGGGAAAGGAGCGCCGTTTGGTTTTTGGAGGGCTCATTTATATGGACCGGTTTATTTACACCGTGTCCTATTTCAACCCCCCTGGAGTGGAAACTCCCTAAAAGTGACCCCATTTTGGAAACTACGGGATAAGGTGGTGGTTTTCTTGGGATTATTTTTAGGGTACATATGATTTTTGGTTACTCTATATTACATTTTTGTGAGGTAAGGTTACCAAAAATAAAAATTCTGAAATTTCATCTCCATTTGCCATTAACTGTTGAGGAACACCTAAAGGGTTAATAAAGTTTGTAAAATCCGTTTTGAAAACCTTGAGGGGTGTAGTTTCTTAGATGGGGTCACTTTTATTTAGTTTTTACTCTAGGGGGGCATCAGGGGGGCTTCAAAAGGGACATGGTGTCAATATAAGTCGGCCTTCCAAAAACCATGTCGGTCCTTTCCTTTTGCGCCCTGCCTTTTAGTGATAAAGCAGTTTACGACCACAAATGTGGCGTTTCTGTAAACTGCAGTATCGGGGTAATAAATATTACGTTTTGTTGGTTTTTAACCCTTGCTTTTTTACGGATTGAAATGGAAAAGTGCCAAAAATAGCTGTTTTGGCACAGTTTTTTTTTTTTGACCGTGTTAATCTGGGGGGTTAGGTCATGGGGTATTTTTATAGAGGAGATTCTTACGGACCCGGCGATACCTAATAAGTCTACTTTTTAAAAAGTATTTAGGTTTTAGACCATTATCCTTTTTGATACAAAAAATGTTTTTTGTATCTAAAGTCTAAGAATCATTTTTTGGTTTGTTTTTTAGCCGATTATCTCATGTAGGGGCTCATTTTTTGCGGGATGAGAGGATGGTTTTATTGGCACTATTTGGGGGGCTATATGACTTTTTGATAGCCTGCTATTAAACTTTGTTATGTAAGGTGACAATTTTTTTTGCACTGTTTTTTTTTGGACCGTGTTAATCTGGGGGGGGGGGGGGGGGGGTGTTAGGTTATGGGGTATTTTTATAGAGGAGATTATTACCGACACAGCAATACTCAATTTGTATACTTTTTAAAAATTATTTTAGTTTTTACAATTTCTTTTGGGTGTCTCAAGTCTGAGAACCAGTTATTTTATCCGATAATCAGTGGCTAAATTGGGATATAAATTTTGTACTCCATGGAAGTGCGATACTCCCTGAAGCAACCGTCAATGCAGAGGCCCGGATGATCGGGGCACGTGTCGGACTGAGTAGTGGTGTACTTCCGTATCCCCCTCCTGCGACACACTGCACTTTTTTTTGGGTTCGTCCCTTCTTTCCATTATGGGGGACCACACCTGGAAAGTGTTGGCCAGGGACGATCCAGGTGCCTCCAGTTCCCGAAGTACCCCGGCCTTTTTTTTTCTGGTCCGAAAAGATCAGGGCCTTGAGGATTGCCTCATAGAACTGAAGGGATTTTCCTGTGTTGCCAGCGCTTCGGGATTGTACAAAAGAATTGTACAAGGCAACCTGCACCAAGTAGACCGCAACTTTTTTGTACCATGCCCGGGTTTTGCACATGGCGTTATATGGCTTGAGGACTTGATCAGAGAGATCAACTCCTCCCATATACAATTGTAGTCGATTATACAATCGGACTTGAAGACCGTTGCCACATTACCTCACACAGGGACAGGGGTGAAGCCGTTACCATGAATTGTGGACAGTACAAGGACATCTTGTTCTTATATCTGACCAGCAACAGGTTTCCAGTAGTAAGGGCACGGGTCACACCCCTGGGGATAGGTACCTGGAGGGGGTGGGCATGGATGCCGCATTGATTTTTCAGCACGGTCCCACAAGCCGGCGAGGGACTGGAACAAGGGGATACTAGTATAAAAGTTATCCACATAAAGGTGGTAACCCTTATCTAGCAGTGGGTACATAAGGTCCCACACAAGTTTCCCGCTAACACCCAGAGTGGGGGGACATTCTGGGGGTTGAATACGGGAATCTCGCCCCTCGTACACACGAAACTTGTAAGTGTACCCTGAGGTACTCTCACACATTTTATATATTTTTATATATGACCATATAAACACGTGTGTGTATATATATATATATATATATATATTTTTTTTTTTAATATATATATATATATATATATATATATATATATATATATAAGAAAAAAGAAAAATTATAAATATTAAATGTGTAAGAGTTCTTGCGGTTAACTGGTGGTCTTGGGGCCATGCTCCTCTTTATGAGCTCTCCACGAAAGTTCCTGTTTCCTGTCCTGGATGGAGGCGGTCTCTCAAGGGTGCTGTCGTGGGCTTATGGAAAAGTGATTACCGGTAAGTGTAATCTTAAATTTCCCTTACACCCATGACAGCACCCTTGAGAGACTACTAGAATAGAAATCCCTTTTCTTAGGGGGGAGGGGGGACTACTGCCTGGAGGACTTTCCTACCGAAAGCTAGTTGTTTTCTGGCGCCTAGGTCTAATCTGTAGAGACGAAAGAAGGTGCAGGGTGACTGCCATGTGGCTGCTCTACAAATCTGTTCTAAGGTAGCGTCGGCCCTTTCTGCCCAAGTGGTGGAAACTGATCTTGTGGAATAAGACCAAAACCCTTTGGGGGAGTCTTTCAAGCTGAAGAATAGGCCAAAGTAATGGCACTCACAATCCATCTGGAAAGGGTTTTAGTAGAGGCTGGGAGACCCTTATTTTTCCCACTAAATTGAATGAACAGCTTTGAGGTTTTCCTCCACTGACTAGTAAACTCCAGGTAATAAGATGGGCATCTTTTTACATCGAAGCAATGGAGCTTTTCCTCCTTTTCATTCCTCGGACTTTGACACAGGGAAGGAAGGATAATGTCCTGCGTTCTATGGAACATAGAAACCACTTTCGGTAAGAAGGAAGGGTCTGGCTTAATGAGCACCCTGTCATCTAGGATGTTAGTGTAAGGTGGCGAAGAAGAAAAAGCCGAGATTTCACCGACCCTCCTGGCTGAGGTGATTGGCACAAGAAAAGAGGTTTTGAAGGACAAGACTTATGGGTAATTCTTGTAGTGGCTCAAAAGGAGGCTCCGTGAGACTAGTGAGGACCAAGTTGAGGTCCCGGGGGGGGGGGGGGGGGGGGGGGGAATGAAGGGCCAGATATAGGTCTAAGTCTGCTGATGGCTTTAAAAAAAATCTTCGGACCCAGGTGTGGTTAGCGATGGAGGAATCAAAGAAGGCACTTAGAGCGGATACCTGTACCTTAAGAGTACTCGGCCTCAGATTCTTTTCATGACCGGCTTGCAGAAAATCTAAGATCTTACACATAGGCGGGGGATTTAAAGGATTCACCGGATCCTTGGCAAACTTCTGGAAGGTGTTCCAAATTCTGAGATAAATGGAAGAGGTGATTTCCTTTCTGCAGGATAGGAAAGTGGAAACTACTTTCTGGGAGAGTCCTCTTTTCTAGGATTTCCCCCTCAAGAGCCATGCTGTTAAGTGTAACTGCCTCACGCTCGGATGGTTGACAGGTCCTTGAGACAGAAGATCTTGCCTCTCCGGGAGAATCCAAGGGTCTGTCAGGGATAGCTTCCTCAACCAGGTTCTTCTGGGCCAGAATGGAGCAATTAGGATCACTGTCGTTCGTTCTTGTCTCAACTTTTGGAGGAATCTTGGAAGAAGTCTCAACGGAGGAAAGGTGTAGAGGAGCTGGTTCGGCCAATGGAGGGAGAAGGCATCTATTCCCGTTGGTGAATCTCTCGCGCTGAGGGAAAAGAAAAGACGACATTTTCTGTTTTCTCTGGTAGCAAATAAGTCCAGATGTGGGCGATCCCAAAGTTGAATTATTTGATCGAAGACCATTTGATTCAGACACCATTCCCCCTGGTCTAGTATGTTTCTGCTTAAGAAATCTGCCACATTGTTTTCCGTACCCCTTAGATGTACTGCCATAAGGGATGGAACACAAGGAATTATAAGGTAAAAAATGTCTGCTGCCAACTGCATAAGATTTTCTGATTTGGTTCCTCCTTGTCTATTCAAATAGGAGACAACTGTGACGTTGTCAGAAAAAACCTTTATAGCTTTTCCCTGAAGTAGTGGAAGAAACTCTTAAGGCGAGAAAAAAACGCTCTCAGTTCCCTCATGTTTTGAGAGTCTAGACTTTGGTCTCTTTTCCAAACGGCTTGCCTTTAAGTACCCTTGGCAACAGGCCCCCCAGCCGAAAGGACTTGCGTCGGTGGTAACAAAATTCTGTTGGTTCCAAGGGAGCCCCTGGGACAGGTTTACAGGATTCAGCCACCAGCGAAGAGACTGAATCACCTGGGGGGTGAGTGTGAGGGGTGTATCTAATGAGCGGAGGGTACCCTGCCATTCCTTCAGGATTTGCCACTGCAGGGGTCTGGAGTGAAGTTGGCTCCAGCTGACCGCTGGTATAGTGGAAGTCATTCTGCCCAAGAGCGCCATTGCTTGTCTGATAGTAGGGTTTTTGGTAGACAAGCAATGGAGCTTGTATTTTTGTATTCTTCGAGTCCAGAATCATTCCAAGAAAGACACGAACTTGGGAAGGTATTAGATGTGATTTTTCCCAATTTATTTGCCAGCCGAGAACTTCTAGGATCTGCACTACTTCTTTGAGGTGTAACTCGAGAAGGAATTCTGACTCCGCTACTACCAAGAGATCGTCTAGGTAAGGAATTACTAGAATGTCTCTTTCTCTTATATGAGCCATGACTTTTGTGAATAGTCTGGGAGCCTGAGAAATCCCAAAGGGAAGGGCTGTATATTGTAGGTGATGAATGTGACCTCCTATTGAAAAAGCGACAGACATTTTTGACAGTCTACCTGAATAGGGATGTGATAGTATGCATCTCTTATGTCTATTGCAGCCATGAAACAGCCGCCGAAAAGATGTTTTAAAACTGACTGGATCGACTCCATTCTGAATTTTTTGTAAGAGAGGGACTGATTTAGATCTTTTAAATTTATAATAGTTCTGAATGTTCCATCTGGTTTGGGGACCAGAAAAAGGGAAGAGTAGAAGCCCCTGCCTTTCTCCGCCTTTGGCACCGGGATTAGAACAGTTTTTCGACGTAAAGATGCAATCTCCTGTTGTAAAGCTAGATTCTTTTCAGAATTTCCTAGGAAATGTGTAATTTTGAATCTGTCCTGTGGGTGAGAGACAAACTCTAGGCAAAAACATTCCCTTATGACGCTTAAAATCCAGGGGCTTGAGGAGATTTTTTCCCAAGCGTGAAGGAAGTCAGTAAGTCTGGCACCAACGGGAGAGAAACAATCATTGCTGAGAGGGTTTAGAGGCTGAGGAAGATTGGGAACTGAACAGGAAGCCCTTGCCTTTCCTATTCTTGTTGTCTGCTCTAAAGTCTTTTTTCTGGCCCCTATAAAAATCCTTGTTTTTGCGAAAAAAACACTTTCTTGGGCGGTCTGGAGACAGGGAATCCTTTTTTATTGTCTGAAGCCTTATCCAAAAGGTGGTCCAAGACAGACCCAAAAAGATAATCGCCCTGACAAGGAATTGTGCAAAGCTTATTTTCCTGTCGTCTCCTGACCACCCTTTGAGCCAAATAGCTCACCTGGTTGAATTAGAAAGTGCAGCTGACCTAGCATTTAATTTTAATGCATCCACTGAGGCGTCAGAAATAAAGTTTACCGCTTTAAGTATAGTGGGAAAAACAGCTAATAATTGATCTCTCAGGGTTTTATTCTGAATGTTAGATTCTAATTCTTCTAACCATAACTTTAGCGACCTAGCAGTGGATGTGGCCGCAATATTCGGTTTAAAAGCTTGAGCTGAGGTCTCCCAAACCTTTTTTAAGCAAACTTCCGGTCGCTTATCCATAGTGTCTTTAAGAGTACCCAAGTCCTCAAACAGTACAGCCGATTTTGTTTTAGATCTTTGCAACAGGTGCATCCAACTTAGGAGGCCTGTCCCAATTAACTGAGTCCGCCTCATCAAAAGGATACTTCCTTTTCACGTTTTTAGGGACAAAAATTTATCAGGTTTTTTCCATTCCTTCTGTATAAAAAAAATTATATTCTCATTCACGGGAAAAACTCTGGATTTTTTTCTGCCCTAGGTTGCCAAACATGATATCCTGAACGGATTTCGGTGTCTCTGGATTCGTCTACCTTCATGGTAGAACGGACTGCTTTTAGTAAAGCTTCTGTATCATACGGGGAAAAAAGTGGTCTGCCAGTGGATTCTTCATCCTGGGACGAGTCTGGGCCATCTAGGATTTCCCCCATTTCACTTTCTTCTAATGGATCAGAGTCAGATTTATTAGCCATGCCTGATCTGGTTCCAAGGGAGCTCGAGGCTACAGAGGGGAGGCTCTTTTTGAAATCTTTAAAGGAATCAGAGACCTCTGTCTTCACCATCTCCCCAATACTCTGCAGAAGGGATGGGGACTCTTCCTCCACTAGTTTCTCAATGCAATGTTGACATAGCGTTTTTGACCAAGAGGGTGCAAGTTTCTTTTTACAGACGGCACATTCTTTCCCACTGGTTTTTGAGACCGCCTTTCTAGGCCCCTCTTTTATAGTCTAAAAGGCAAGACAAAGGGAAAGGAGATTTAGCATGACTAAAGGAAAAAAAGTGATGGGGAATGATCCCCCTTACCCCACCAGGAGTACCGGTCTGCTCTCATGACCCCCTGCTGATCGGCGCGTTGGGCACTCTCCTCCTCCATGATGCTGTGGGATAGAGTGATTCCCAGGATCCAAAATCCGGCTTCCTATAAGGCTGGCTGGGCTGCTACTGACAGCGCGCCTCCTGTGGGTCAAAATTCCCTCGGTCGGCTCCTGCTGGAGCTATCTGCGGCCTTAAGTAGGTGACCCCACTCCAAACGATTCTCAGGGGACCTGCAGCCTAAAGCTTTTTCGCTCTCCACGAACCGTCCTCTGTCTAGGACAGGAAACAGGAACTGGTGGTCTTGGGGCCATGCTCCTCCTTATGAGCTCTCCACGTAAGTTCCTGTTTCCTGTCCTGGATGGAGGCGGTCTCTCAAGGGTGCTGTCATGGGCATAAGGGAAATGGTGAATCACGCAGTTTTTATTTTTCTGTTATGATGTTTACCGCATAGGAGATATTTTTGGGATATTTTAATAGTTTGGACTTTTCGGACGTGGCAATATGTAATATGTTTCGTTATTTATTGTTTATATATTTTATATGTGAAATTGGGAAAGGGGATGATTTAAACTTAATATTGGTGTATTTTTTTGTCCCTTGTCCTATTCACCCTAATAGAGCTCTATTAGGGTGAATAGGACTTTAATACAGTCTCTGCTGCACTGTGCTTTGTGCACACAGCATCAGGGAGCTTACCATTGCAGCCAAGGCTTCAGTAGCATCCTGGCTGCAATGTTGACCGACTGGAGCCCCACAATTTCACTGCTGGGGCTCCGATTGGAAGATGCCACTGCACCACCAATGAGGAGCGGTGGTGGGGGGACCCTGTGGCCACTGCCAGCAATGATTATAATACTGGTGGGGTTGGGGCACGCACTGCTCAACCAAAAGATTATAATTTATAATATTGGGGTTGGGGGGCGCACTACACCAATTATTTTAATACTGGGGTTGAGGGGGGAGGGAACACTGCGCCACCAATGCATACAAGTAACCTTTTAATACAAAAGTAGGCGGCGGGTGCCAGCGGCAGTATCACATACCCGGCCTCTATGCCAAGGCGCTGCGATCCCTGTCAATTAACCCCTCAGGCTCGGTATCTTCATTGGTGGCAGCAGCAGCTGTGTCACAATGAAAAGGGAGGGATTCCCTCCTTCTCCACTGTGCTGCCGAAGAGAAAATGGCACGCACTGAGCAGCAGCACGTGCCATGTTCTCTGATACTAGGCTGCTCAGTAGCGCACCCAGTGCAACCCTAATTGATCAGGCTCAGCGCAGAAGCCTGCTCCATAGAATCTCTTTTGCATAACATCGTTCATGTATGGAATTATGCGTTCAGGGGTTAAAGGTGACCACACAATTTTCTTTTGCAGGTAAATCTGCAATAAAATCTGCTTGTGTTAAATGCAAATTTTTTAAAAAATGTTAGTACCGACAGACATGGATTCCACTCACTGCAATGAATTAAGCTCACATTGAAGCAAAATGCATATTTTAGGAATAAGGGGTGCGTTGAGTACCCCATCAAAATTGAGCTATAGCAAACGGTCTGTCGGTTCCATAGACCCACCAACATGCAATCTACAACTCTTTTCAGAAAGGGGACCCTGCCCCAAAATTCTGCTGAAGCAAGCCAATAGATGGTGTAAACGTTAAATAGACAGTGTAATGATGTGCAAGATTTAAATAGCTGTACTAAAAAAAAAAATCAGATGATTTTCAATATGCAGAGACATCTATGCCTATGCAAGACACAGACATGGTATGCACTGGAAACAATAGTCTCCAATGGTTTCCAGGTCCATGACACATGGACCAGAATAGGGCAACCCTAAATTTCTCAGAAGAGGCACTTAGTCTGCATGGAAAAACAGAGGTGTGAACTGCACTACTGACTTGTATGGGTACATGTGCATTTTGCGTACACAGATAAAAATTTGATGTAATATATGCCCAGCTGAATCAAGTCTAACAAAGTACAAAACGTTAAAGTTAAAATAATAGATTTATCAGGTTGGATTTTAGGTAAAACCTTGACTTTTGGTGTCAACAGATTTTGGAACTGATAACTATAGTAGGATGTTAATTTTAGTTTTATTTTGGAAAGATTCAAAAACCACAGTGATTTATAATGTTTTTATTACTAATTTAAAAAAAAAAACATATCCAAATGAAGAAAGAAAGAAAAAATGCTTTTCGTGAAAGAACAATAACAAACCAACAAGTTTCGATGAGCACATACATTGGTTTGGAAGTATGACAGATCACTTATAAGATAAAAATACAATATAACAAAAAATATTTAGCAAATCAGAGTAGGATACAGGGTCAGGATACACAACTTCTAGAAAAGCTGGTAGAAGAAACATACAGCTGTATTAAAGCACTGCATTCTAGTAGTTCAGGGATCAGCAACATTCGGCACCCCAGCTGCTGTGAGTGGGTGCTCTTCTAACTCCCATAGAAGTGAATGAGGCATCCTGGGAGTTGTAGTTTCTAAACCGCTGGAGTGCCGAAAGGTCTGTAGTAGTATCTTAGAATTCATGAATTAGGCTACTTTCACACTTGTGGCAGAGTGATCCGGCAAGCAGTTCCGTCAAAAGTGATCCAGCAAAACGTATGCCAACTGATGGCATTTGTATGGCCTCAGGCACACGACCATGGTGTGTTTTGCGGTCCACAAATCGCGGATCCGCAAAACATGGATGGCGTCCGTGCGCGTTCCACAAATTTGCGGAACGGCACGGACAGCCTTTAATATAAATGCCTATTCTTGTCCACAAAGCGTGGACAAGAATAGGACAATGTTATATATCATTTTTTCCCAGGCCACGGAACGGAGCAACGGATGCGGACAGCACACAGAGTGCTGTCCGCATCTTTTGCGGCCCCCATGCGGACCAAAACAACGGCCGTGTGCATGAGGCCTAAGACTGATCAGAATCAGTCAGAAAAATGCATTGAAATGCTGGATCAGTCTTTCCGGTGTCATCCGGCAAAACGGACCCGGCATTTATTTCACCTTTTTTCTGGTCTGCTCAGAAGGACAGATCCAGCATTCAGGTATGATCCGGCACTAATACATTCCTATGGGGAAAAAAATGCCAGATTCGGCATTCGGGCAAGTCTTCAGATTTTTTGGGCCAGAGATAAAACCATAGCATGCTGCGGTTTTATCTTTTGCCTGATCAGTCAAAATGACTGAACTGAAGACAACCTAAACGGATTACTCTCCATTCAGAATGCACCTGATCAATTATTTTCCGGCATTGACCCCTTTTGACGGAAATCCGTGCTGGAAAAGAAAAACGCTGTGAAAGTACCCTTAAAGGTTCTGCAGAAGAGCATACACTCTAATAGATCAGCTATCCAACACAGACATTACAAACATATGACACAAGCCCTAAGCATGTTACACAAACTATGTCAATGGTATGGTTTCATCATATTAGCAATGTCCAAACTGTCACATCAAAGACTGTAAAAACGTAGACTCCTATCCATGCCTGTAGATGCCAGAAACTTTGCATTTTGACCAAATGCCAGACCTGTTGTAAGTGCACTGTGATCTGTAAAGAGAGGTCAAATTTTTAAAAATTAGTGATCAAGGAATACACTTTACATCATTCTAATTGTATGAGTAAGTACATTTGAACTGTGAGAGAATACTACAACCTTGAAGACTGCCTGCTCATTACATGCAGCAATAGCTTGTTCTCATACAGCTGCATTGTTTTTGAGTAGTAGAGTGCCGTTTAGACAATCTACTGTTTAGAAACTAATTTCAGTGTCCGCATGAACGATTGTTTCACCAGATTAACAAGCGTTTCGCTCGTTCAACGGGTGATCTGCCGCACGTTTAGGGTGATGGCACACAGTGCAGTTATGACATGCATTCAGGATGAAGTTTTAAATTCAGCCAGTTTAGCAGCCTCATTAAACCCTGATGTTCTGCATAGTGGATATGATTTAACTCATTTCAGCTAGCTACAATAAAAAACTGCACCTAGAATACATGTCAGAACTGCACTGTGTGCCACCACCCTTAGATGGGCAGATTATTGGGAACGGATACTGGTATAAAAAAAAATTGATACTGGGCTGCGCAGTCTAGTATCACAGAACATGAGTGCGCTGCTGTTAGCGCGCCATGTTCCCTCAGCATCACAGGGGAGAAGGAGTCACTCTCTCCTTCCCCCCGTGCCACACTGCCAATGAGGACAGAGAGGGGTGGGCACTCTGCTCCACCAATGATAATTAACGTCAAATACAAGAGGAGGTGCCCAGCCTATGACAGGAAGCTGGGAGGGGTGCTTCACCCGAGGGGGTTAACTGCTGCTGATCGCACCTCCCTGTCAAATATACTGCCGCCGACACACCCGCCTCCTGTATTAAACGTTAAT
The DNA here is from genome assembly GCF_014858855.1 of Bufo gargarizans. Classification (NCBI taxonomy): domain Eukaryota; kingdom Metazoa; phylum Chordata; class Amphibia; order Anura; family Bufonidae; genus Bufo; species Bufo gargarizans. The sequence goes on along the minus strand of NC_058085.1, from coordinate 219,592,824 downwards.
TATTGGTGGCGCAGTGCGTCCTCCCCAGTATTAAAAACATTGGTGGCGCAGTGCGCCATCCCCCCACCAGTGCTCCAGACTAAAAAAAATTATAATACCTAGTAGCCATTGGCTCCTGAACTGAAAAATGTAGTCGCCAAATTGAAACCGAATCAAAATTTTGGTATCGTGATAACACTATACCGATCGGCGTAGGGTTGTTTCGATACCAATTTTGATTCGCTTTTGTCACCATAAAAAAGTATTGCGATACTCCATACCGTGCAAAAAAATAAAAAACACACCAAAAAAAGCCACGTGCATTTGGCATTTTATGAAACGTTCGGCCCATAATAGAACAGTCCTATCCTATTTTTTGGGGTGACAAGGTGACAAAAAAATGGCGAATGCTCACCGCATAGGAGATATCTTTTAATAATTTAATAGTTTGGACTTTTCGGACTCAGCGCTATGTAATATGTTTATTTATTGTTTATATATTTTATATGTAAAATTGGGAAAGGGGGGGATTTAAAATGTAATATTTTTCTTTTTCGGCATATAGTTCCTTCCTTGGAGCTCTATACCAGAAAAGAACTGATCAGGTATATCCCCATGCATTCTGAATGGAGAGCAATCTGTTCAGGATGCATCAGGATGTCTTCAGTTCAGTCGATTTGACTGATCAGGCAAAAGATAAAACCGCAGCATGCTACGGTTTTATCTCCGGTGAAAAAAACCTGAAGATTTGCCTGAATGCCAGATCCGGCATTCAAAATACCGGAATGCAGGATCCGTCCTTTCGGTCTGAGCATGCGCAGACCAGTAAAAATGTGTAAAAAGATACAAGACGGATCCGTCTGTCCGCATGACAAGTGGAGAGACGATTCCCTCCTTGAAATGCATTTGTGAGATGGATCCGCATCCGGATGCCCCTCACAAATGCTTTGTCACATCCAGATCGGCGGATCCGGCAGGCAGTTCCGACGACGGAACTGCCTGCCGGATCACACTGCCGCACGTGTGAAAGTAGCCTTAGTGTTTGTGTTTATTTTTTTTTTTTACTTACTATTAGCCCCCTTAGGGGCTGGAACCCTTGTCCTATTCACCCTTAGGCCCCTTTCACATGGGTGAGATTTCTGCGCATGTTCAATGCGCGAGTTGAACGCATTGCACCCGCACTGAATCCGGACCCATTCACTTCTATGGGGCTGTGCACATGAGCGGTGATTTTCACGCATCACTTGTGCGTTGCGTGAAAAATAGCAGCATGCTCTATGTTGGGCGTTTTCATGCAACGCAGGAATCCGCAAGCAAGTGCGGATGCGGTGCGATTTTCACGCATGGTTACTAGGATGAAAGTCTATTCCCTGTGCTATTTTCCCTTATAATATGGTTATAAGGGAAAATAATAGCGTTCTTTAATACAGAATGCTTAGTAGAAGGTCAATATAATAAATATTATATACAGCCCAGTATAATAAACATAAGTGGCGCAGTGCGGCCCCCCCCCACAGCATAACAAACATTGGTGGCGCAGTGGGCAGTGCCAATGAGGGTTTAAAAAAACCAAAACTTAACTCACCTCCTCCAATTGATCGCGTAGCAGCCGCTCTCCTGTTCTTTCTTCAGGACCTGTCGTGACATCACTGTGCTCATCACATGGTACATCACATGATCCATCACCATGGTAATGGACCATGTGATTAGCTCAGTGACGTCACCACAGGTCCTGAAGAAAGAACAGGAGACCGGCAGCTACGCGATCAATTGGAGGAGGCGAGTTAATTTAAATTTTTTAACCCTCATTGGCACTTCCCACTGCGCCACCAATGCTTATTATACTGGGAGGGGCGCACTGCGCTACCAATGCTTATTATACTGGGGGTGGGGCACTGTGCCACCAATGAAGATAACTGAGCTGTTAACACAAATACAGGAGGCGGGTGCCGGCTATTTGATTTCGGCACCCACCTCCTGTATTTGTATTAACAGCTCAGTTATCTTCATTGGAGGCGCAGTGGCCACAGCCCCTCCCCTCCCCCTTCCTATTGGCGGCGGCAGCACAGGGGGGAGTGAGAGACTCCTCCACTGCGCTGCTAAGAACATCGGCGGCAGGGCAGAACTATCATCTCCTGTGCCCCGACGCTGTATTCAAATGCAGAGCTGTGGCGGCGGCTCTAGTCGCAAATGGCGACAAGACTAAAAAATCTTGTTGCCATTTGTAAATTCTAAGTCGCTTTAGCGACCACTTTGGTCACCATCTGGAGCCCTGCCCACCCCCCAGTATTAAAGTAATTGATTGCGCAGTGTGCCCCCCAACCCCCCTAGTATTAAAATTATTGGTGGCAGTGGCCACAGCGTCCAATCTTTATTAGTGGCAGTTTGTGATCGGAGCCCCAGCAGTGTAATCCTTGGGCTCCAATAAGTTACCATGGCAGCCAGGATACTACTGAAGCCCTGGCTGCCATGGTAAGCTCCCTGCTGCTTTGTGTACTATGCACAGGGCAGCAGGAAGAGTATGAAGTCCTATTCAACCTTATAAGGGGTCTATTAGGGTGAACAGGACAAGGGATTAAAGAGTAAAAAAAAAAAGAGGACAAGAGATACAAAACAACACCAAAATATTAAGTATAAATCACCCCCTTTCCCGATTTTACATCTAAAATATATAAACAATAAATAAACATCACATATTGCCAGGTCCGAAAAGTCCAAATTATTAAAATAGAAAAAAAAAAATCTCCTATGCGGTGCATAAACTGCGCGAGTCGCCATATTTTTGTGTCACCTTGTCCCCCCCCCCAAAAAAATAGGATAAGACTGTTCGATTATGGGCCGGATGTTCCATAATCGCATGCAGCTTGTTTTGTTTTATTTTTTTCGCGTGGAATCAAATGGTATCGAGTATCACAATGCTATTTTATGGTATCAAAACCGAATCAAAATTTTGGTATCGAAACAACCCTATTTGTAGGAACATTCATCCCCTACAAAAAGGGTTGTCCCCTACATTTTTTGTCCATGGGATTTCTTAACAGTTCCACATCTTCAAAGGGAAGTGAGGACTTTTTTTTACTCCTGGCGACTGGGGCATCGACTCGTGGGGTTTTATCCCAATGAACAGAGTCTAATTCGCTGAAGGGGTACTTGCGTTTAAAAAACCTGGAGACTCCCGATCTTTACTCCAGGTCTTTCCATTCATTAGCAATAAAAAAAAATACATTTTCGTGTACAGGAAAAAACTGTCTTTTTTTGTCTGCCAGTCCCCTAAACACGTGATCTTGGATAAATTTAAGTTATTTAGTTTGCTCAATATTCATTGCCGCTCTAATAGTCTTTAGTAATGAGTCAGTTTCTTCAACTGAACAGAGGGGCCTCACAGAATTATTATCAGATAAAATCTGAATCTGAGGATACTTCGCCTACATCTAAATCAAATTCAGATTCTAGAAGAGTCTCTGGAATTTGATTTTGAAGTAGCGGGAGCCTGTGGGAGGGAGGCTATCCTGGTTTCAATGGCTGAGGAAGCTTCTTTAATAATGGATCTTAGACTGTCCACTAGAGACAGTTTTCTCTGCCATTACTTTATCTGCACATTTTTAGCAGAGTGTCTTTTTGGAGTGGCCTGCTAGCTGTTTTCTGCAGATGGCACTTTTTTTTTAAAGGGAACCTGTCACCCAAAAATCGCCTATTAAGCTGTTTACAGTACCTTATAGTGCTGTATAGTCGTTTCCTGATGCACTTTTTGTTAGCTTTGCAGCATGTATGCTCCGTCAGAAATCGATGTTATATTCAGCTGCTGCCCCGTGCTTCAAGTCAGGCTTGAAGTCACGGGGGCAGCGGCCTCGGCGTCTTACATGGCCCTCTCCCCGCCCCCTGCCTCTGTGACTGACAGCCGAAATCCGATTCCGGGACCGCGCTCAACGGCCGCATGCGCAGTAAAGGGCGGCAGGAGCGCGGTCCCGGCTGCCGCGCGTACTACGCGCCGTCTTACTTTCGCCGCACTGCGCATGCGCCCGACATCCTGTATCAAACGCGCCCGCGCCCGGCATTTAAAAGGATGTCGGGCTTTTAAAGGTTGGTTCTCTACGTTGTTTCCTGTCCCTGAGAGACGGGGTAACCCTCCTGCTTAGTGCCATTAGGGAGGCGCATGGAAAAACTGGTCTGTGAGGCTAGCAAGAGGCCTACAGCAACATTAAAGGAGCACATTAAAGGAGCTGCAGGAATATCTGGCAACCCCGCTCCATTCTATCCATGCAACCTGCCCCCATCTGTGCCCCCTCAATGCTGGCTGGCTGTACCCCCACTTTCCAGCACTTCCCCCATTTGTGCCCCCTGCCCCCAATGCGGTCCCCCTGCTGTATTGATTGTGGTGGCTCCATTTCTGAGCTGCCATCAGCAGCGAGTGTCAGCTGTATGCTGACACAGTGCTGTAACCACTTAGATTCCGCAGCAGTGGCATCCATGGGGTTAATAGAGGGAGGGGGCTCCCTCTCTCATCCATCGGGGCTGCCGCACTGTGATGGCTTTGCAAAGGCGTCCGGTGTTGCCATCCACAGGACATCTGATAGTATTATACATTGCAATGCAAGAGCATTGCAAAGTATAGTACAGCCATCAGCCCCACTGGGGAAAAAAAATAAAAATGTGAAAATAATAAAAGTAAAAAAATAAAGATGCAAATTCAAAAAATAAAATTGCCCTTTCCTAAAAAAAAAACAAAAAAACACCACACATTAGGCATCACCGCATCCGTAACGACTGTCTCCATAAATATATCAGATGATCGACCCCGTCCAATAAACACCATTAAAAAAATAAAAAATTAAGACTGTCAAAAAAAAGCCATTTGTCACCTTACATCACAAAAAAGGGCAACACAGAGCAATTAAAAAGGTGCATGTTAAACAAAATGGTACCAATAAAGCAGTCACCTCAACCCGCAAAAAATTAAACCCTACATAAGAAAACCGCTAAAAAATAGCTCTCAACTTTTTTTTATTTCAAATATGCTATTATTGTGTTAAAGGGAATCTGTCACCTGCTTTTACCATTTTAAGCTGTCACCATCACATAAGCATTAGCAATGCGTCGCACAGACAGAAAGAGCGACCGGCGACATACCATGGCAGCCAGGACTTCAGTAGCGTGACTCCTGGCTGCCATGGTAACCTATCGGAGCCCCAGCATTACACTGCTGGGACTCCGATCGGAACTGCCCACTGCCACCAATGCAGAGACTGAAGAACATTCCCGGCACCTGACAGGACGCTGTGATCCGCGCGATTAACCCCTCAACTGAGGGGTTAATTGCGGCGGATCGCAGCGTGCAGTCATAGGGGCCGGAATATGGCCGGCACATGAACGCTACACGTTGGTATTCAGGCATTCATTGGTGGCGCAGGGGCCACAGTCCCTTACCTCCAGCTCCTACTCTGCTCTCATTGGTGGTCAGCGGAAGCCGCGCACAGTGGGGAGGGAGGGACTCCCTTCTCCACTAAGCCGGCTCAGGAGAACATGGTGCGCGCCGAGAGCGCGATCATATCGCGGTGCAGCGATATAGGCCATATGCACAAAATCCATATCGTGGCACAAATTTATATCGCCTACCCCTACTTCACAGTATATAACACCGCCCAGTATACAGTACCCCATAGTATGCAATACACATTATACAGCACCCCACAGTATGCAGTATAGCACCCTATAGTATACAGTAGGGTTGTTGCTGGTATCGAAATTTCGATACCCAATCGATACTTTTGTCCCGGTATCGATACGATACCGGGATTTCCATTTTTTGGATACTGGGCTGCGCAGTCTAGTATCTCAGAATGAGCATGCTGCTCTCAGCACGCTCATATTCCCTCAGCAGCACAGGGGAGAAGGAAGCAGTCTCTCCCTCCACCCTGTGCCGCTGCTGCCACAAATGATAGCAGGACTTCTCATGGGTTCGGACTTTGTTAAGTTAGCAGGCTACATAGAGTGGGGCCCAGGGATCTCCCTGCACTTATTATTCCTGGGCACTGCTCCGTTCACCCGCTGTGCCCCCATTACAGTCTCCTGCTCCGTATGCTAATTACTACTATTCGAGCAATGGGCAGGAGACATCAGCTTCTCTCCTGGGCGTTCCTTCTCCCTGGCTGTAGCGCTGTCCAATCGCAGCGCAGAGCCGTCCAATCGCAGCGCCCAGGAATAATAGGTGCAGGGAGATCCCTGGGCGCCGCTCTATGTAGTCTGCTAACTTAAAGTCCGGACCCATGAAAGGTGGTCTTTAACTTTTAATACAGGAGGCAGGTGTCGACAGCAGAATCACATAGCGGGCACCCTGCCTCTGACAGGGAGCTGTTATCAGCGGCAGTTAACCCCTCAGGTGCGGCACCTGAGGGGTGAACTGCCACTGATCTGCCAGTACCCGCCTCCTGTATTAACTCCTTAAGGACTGGGCCATTTTTAACCTTAAAGAGGTATTCTCATCTTCCCTTTTCATACTTACCTTCCTTGAGCGTGACGTTCACTTCCTGGATTCTTCTCCAGCGCGTTCAGGACATTGCGCAGCCCAGTCGGGATGCGACAGGAGAGGTGTCCGTAACCAGGGGAGACCAAAGACAACATCGGGTAAGAGGGGACTTATTTTCTAAAAAATTACGTGGGAATTGGGTAATAAAATGTATTTAGAAAAATGATCGCTGTCAAATCATTAACATATTTAACAGTGATCATTAAGATGAGAATACCCCACGGACCAGGCCATTTTTTGCAAATCTGACATGTGTCACTTTGTGGTGATAACTTTAAAACGCTTTTACTTATCCAGGACATTCTGGGATTGTTTTCTCGTCACATATTGTACTTCAGGACAGTGGTAACATTTATTAAAAAAATTCAAAATTTACCAAAGATTTGGAAAAATTTCCAAATTTCTCTACTTTTATAATAGTGAAAGAAAAAGAAAAAGAAATCAACAGCAGAGAGGTAAGAGAATAGGGACTCCTAGTACAGGCCCGAGGTTCCTGAGGCTGGGGGTCGTCTTTTTAAAGACGAGTGCCCCGACTACAGCCATTAAGGTTATCACCCAGACTAGACTAGGTCAAGTAGGGCTGAGATATAGGGACTTCTAGTAAAATCAAACTAGGCTCTTCTTATATATATATATATATATATATATATATATATATATATATATATATAGATATAGATATAGATATATATATAGATATAGATCTAGATATAGATCTAGATATATATATATATATATATAGATATATATCTATATAGATATATATCTATATATATATATATATATTAGACCGTTATATATAATAGACCGTTAAGACAGGTACAGCACCTTTAACCTGTACTATCTAAATGGTCCCCTTTTCTCCCTTCTCTAAATAGTGCAGCAGTTTCACTAAACTCAGCTGTCTCACAATTTTTTAAATAATAAAAGTTAAATCTTATAGTAAATATAACAAGGCATATTCAGTAAATAATATACAGATATTTGAGACCACTGAGATTAATTTATAGTGGGTCTAATTTTTAGACTCCTACTATAACACATGACATACTTTTATAATAGATTGTAATACCTCCAAATATTGTTATTACTTTACATTCCCCATATGTCTACTTCACGTTTGGATCATTTTGTGAACGCCATTTTATTTTTTGCGGACGTTACAAGGCTTAGAAGCAAATATTGAAATTTTTCAGATAATTTGCAAAACCCACTATTTCAGGACCAGTTCAGGTCTGAAGTCACTTTGTGAAGCTTACATAATAGAAACAACCCAAAAATTACCCCATTTTAGAAACTACACCCCTCAAGGTATTCAAAACTGATTTTACAAAACTGTTAACCCTTGAGGTGTTCCACAAGAATTAATGGAAAATAGAGATACAATTTCTAAATTTCACTTTGTCAGATTTTCCATTTGAATCAATTTTTTCCAGTTACAAAGCAAGGGTTAACAGCCAAACAAAAGTCAATATTTATGGCCCTGATTCTGTAGTTTACAGAAACACCCCATATGTAGTTGTAAACGACTGTACCTGTAGAGCAGGTTGTCACGGATGCGACAATACCAAATATGACTACTTTCTTTGGTTGTTTGTTTCATTTAAAAAAAAAAAAAAAAAAAAAAAAAAAAGCTTTTTTCGTGACTCCACATTCTGAAAGCCGTAGTTTTATTAATTTTTTTGGGCGACTGTCTTGTGTAGGGGCTCATTTTTTTTCTGGATGAGATGATGGTTTGATTGGTACTATTTTGTGATGCGTATGACTTTTTGATCGCTTGCTATTACACTTTTTGTGCTTTAAGGTGACCAAAAATATGTCAACTACTCTTACCGGTAATATGTTTTCCATGAGCCAATGACAGCACCTGTGAGAGATCCTCCCCCTTCCGGACAGGAAACAGGAACTTCCCAGATCTTTAAATTGGTCCATTGCCTTCCACCACTCAGTATTTGACAAGATTCCTGGGACCAGCAATGCACCTATATATAGTGAAACTAATAACACAAGCAAAAAAGCAAACCAGAAAAAACACTGCGCCAAATATATGCCAGGCATATATCTTCTTTGGCACAATACTGAAATATAGATTTCTCTCTATACACACACACACATACTTTATTTTTATTTTTAGGGAGGGAATTATGTAGGTGCTGTCATGGGCTCATGGAAAACATATTACCGGTAAGAGTAATTGAAGTATTTCCATTACGCCCCATGACAGCACCTGTGAGAGACTAGACTAGATAACTATTAGGGAGGGACTACAGCCTGCAGCACCTTTCTCCCAAAAGACATATCCTGCACAGATGAAAGGTCCAACCTATAGTGCTTGTAAAACGTAGCGGGGAACTCCACGTTGCTGCCCTACAGATTTGTTCAATGGTAGCGCACCCTTTTTCTGCCCAGGAAGAGGCTACTGCCCTGGTGGAATGAGCTGAAAAATCTGAAGGGACCTGACAATCTGATTGTGAATATGCCAGACCTATCGCTCTCTTGATCCATCTGGCTAAGGTACGGCTTGTAACTTTCGAGCCCCTGTTCTGACCCTGAAACTGAACAAAGAGTTGCAGGGTTTTTCTAAAGCCTTCTGACGTCTAAAGTATGAAAGGATTTTTCCCCTTCGTTCTTTGGGTCCTGACAAAAAGAAGGGAGAACCATTTCCTGAGAATTATGGAATACCGACACTACTTTGGGCAGGAATGCAGGATCCGGTGTGAATACAATTCTATCCTCCAGAATCTGAGTATATGGTGGGGAAGAGGACAAAGCGGATAGTTCTCCTACTCGTCTGGTGGATGTAATGGCCACTAAAAATACAGTCTTATAGGACAGCATCTTTAAGGGGATGTCCCCAAGAGGCTCGAACGGAGCCTTGGTTAGAGGGGATAGAACCAGGTTAAGGTCCCAAGTATGACCATCAGGAGCCACAAGTTTTACATTTACACACGAGTCACCGTATTTTTTTGCCCTACAAGATGCACCAAGATTTTAACAAAGAAAAATAAGAGAAAAAGATTTTTCATCTAATCTGAGGTCTGTCTTATTTTTCATTAGCAGAGAAAAAAATTAAAACATATTTCATCAGACCTCAGATCAGACTCCTAAATCAGATCCCCAAACCTCATCTGACCTAAAATAGGATCCCCAAACCTTATCAGACCTCCAAATCAGACCCCCAATGCTCTGAACACAAATCAGACTCCCAGTGCTCAGATCTCCTCCCCCATGCTCATATCTCCCCCTTCTCAGATCTGACCCCCCCCCATGCACAAACAATACCCCCATGCTGAAATCTGAACATCCATCCTCAGATCAGACCCCCCCCCCCCCATTTCCCTGATCAGGACACACCCCCATGCTCAGATCAGAACCTCCGATGCTTAGTTTTATAATAAGAAAAAAAAGAAAATCTCTTCCCTCTGCTGATCAGGCACTGGGCTCCTGCTCGGGCACCTGCTACTCTGCAGGTCTGACATGCTCTCCACTGTGACCTGATGGGCACAATGTCAGGTCATAGTGCGTGTCTCCACTTACTATGTTCTCACACTGTGTGCATCAGGATGTAGTGGAGAGTGAACTGGAACTGCAAAGCAGCAACAGTGCCCGAGCAGGAAAAGAGATCTGAGCATGGGGTGGAGAGTGAGCTGGTCTGACTGCTTGCCGGCTTCACAGCTAGAGCCTCACTTAATGAAGCATAGAGCTGCATGCGGCTCAAGAGCCACAGGTTGGCCACCCCTGGTCTAGAGGATCCCTTAATGAACCTTTGGACCCAAGGATGAGTAGCCAATCTAAAGTCAAATAGGGCACTCAGTGCCGAGACCTGGACCTTGAGAGGGTCTAGGCTTTTTGTTAAGGCCTTCCTATAAAAAATTGGGAGGGAAAGCATAGACTAGGCCTTTCCGCCATGTCGGTGAAAGCGCATCTGTGCCCATCGACTGATACTCCATGCTCAGAGGAAAGAAACTTTCACTTTTTGTTCTCCACCGAGCCGAACAGATCTATCGTGGGGGATCCCCATAGGGCCTCTATTTGGTGAAATACTTCCTGATTCAGACACCAATTTGCCTGACTGAATCTGTGTCTGCTGAGAAAGTCCACCTGGTGATTCTCTGAGCCTTTCAAATGAACCGCTGAAAGAGCTTTCCCCTGTATTAACAAGATGATCCTGGATGCCAGCTGCATTAGTTGAGGAGATCTTGTTCCCCCTTGCTTGTTTATATAAGCTACCACGAGGCGTTGTCCGATAGGATCCGGACATGTTTTTGAGGCAAAGATGGGAGATTTTCCTTTAATGCACACAGGACTGCTCTTAACTCCCTGGCATTTTGGGACTGAGCACTCTGGGTTTTTGACCAAGGGCCTTGGAAAAACCCCAAAACTGAATGGGCCCCTCATCCCCAAGGGCTTGCGTTGGTGATTATTATTAAGGGGTCGTGTCTCAACCACTCTGCTCCCTGACTGAGGTTCGGAATTTTTAGCCACCAAGCTAGGGAACGGGTTACTGACCCCGGGACTACAATCTTGCGATCCAGGGATAGCGACCTCCCGTCTCATTTGGGCAAAATGTGCCATTGAAGTATTCTGGACCTGAATTGGGCCCACCTCACAGCAGGAATACAAGCAGTCATCAGACACAGAACAGACATTGCTTTTCTTAGGGAAACTTCCTTGGTTTTGCTGAAAGACCTGATTTTCTGCTGAATACCTTTCTTCTTGTCTGCCGGAAGATAAGATTTATGTGTCTGAGAATCTAATAGGATGCCTAGGAAAACACATTTGGAGGTTGGAATCGGGGATGATTTGTCCCAATTTATTAACCAGCCCAGGCTCATCAGGGTCCCCAGGACCTTCTGCATTTGAGATCTCAACAGCTCTGGGGACTGCCCTACCAAGAAGAAGGTCGTCCAGGTATGAGATTATAATGAGGTCTGACCACCTTATTTCTGCCATTACCTCCGCCATTAGCTTTGTGAAGAGCCTCGGCGCCTGTGATATCCCAAAAGGAAGTGCGCTGAACTGCAAACGGACGATTGATTCTCCCATCTTCACTGCTAGCCTCAGGTATCTCTGAGACAATGGATGAATGGGCACGTGATAGTAGGCATCTTTTATATCTATTGAGGCCATCACGCAGTTGGGGGAACAGATGGAGGACCGTGGAGGAGATGGATTGCATCCAGAATTTCTGGTAGGACAGATATTGGTTGAGACTCTTCAAATTTATTATCAGCCTGAACATACCGTTGGGCTTGGGAACCAGAAATAGGGTTGAATAAAACACCTCTCCTTGTTCGTTCTTTGGGACTGGAACAAGGACTGCCTTTTCCAGGAGGCTGTTTATTTCCTCCGTAAGTGCCGCCTGTTTTGGAGAATTTTGGTTTAAGGAAGTAATTTTTAATGTCCTGGGTGGTAGTCTCTTGAAGTCTAGGCGGTAGCCTTCCTCTATAATACCCCTTTACCCAGGCGCTTGCGGTAATATTTCGCCAGGCTGGAGAAAACAAAGAAAGAAGACCGCCTACCTGGGGTCTGGCGTCATTGTTGAGTGGAAATTGAAGTTTGAGGTCTGGATTTAAACAGCACACTTTTTGATTTATCGGATCTCCATTCCCTTTTCTTCTGATCCCCGAAACCCTTCCTTTTCTCATTACTCCGAAATGGCTTCCCCTGTCTAGGAAAGGACGGTGCTGGAAATCATTTTTTCTCATCAGATGCCTTATCTAAAATATTGTCTAAGGCCGACCCAAACAAAAAATGTCCTTGGCAAGGGAGGGCACAAAGCTTAGACTTTGAAGCCACATCACCCTTCCACCCCTTCAACCATAAGGACCTTCTGGCTGAACTGGACAGTGCAGCCGCTCTAGCGGAAAGCCTCAATGCATCAGCGGAAGTAGAGATAAAGTCCACTGCACTGGACATGGTTGGTATAGCCTCCAGAAGCTGATCCCTAGGAGTTTTGTTCTCTATATGAGACTAATTCCTCCAACCAGAGCTTTAATGACCTTGCCACCGAAGTAGTCGCTATATTTGGTTTAAAGGCAGAAGTGGATGCCACCCAATTCTTCCTTAAGTATGCATCAGCCCTTTAGTCCATGGGATCTTTAAGGGACCCTAAATCCTCAAACGGGAAAGATGATTTTTTATCTTCGCTATGGGAGCGTCTACCTCATGCCAAGCTGATACTTCTTGATCGTCAAAGGGGTACTTTCTCTTGACCGCTCTAGGGATAAAGATTTTTTTATCGGGTTTCTCCCATTCATGTTTAATCAGGTCTTTGATACAGTCCTGAATGGGGAACACCCTAGACTTTTTAGGCTCTCAAACATAAGTTCTGGCCTAGACCTGGACTCCTTTTCTTCCTCCAGCTCCATTGTGGATCTAACCGCCTTTAATAGTAGATCCGTATCTTCCGCTCTTAACAGCTTCCCAGTTAAAATCCTCAGAGGAGGAATCAGTCTGCAATAGCGCCCTCCTCAGACTCAGAATCCATAGTATCCTCTACTACTGTCTGAGCCTTCCTATGTCTGGATGAGCTAGGCAGGGACTTTTTTAAGATCTTCCACAGAAGAACGGACTTCATTTTTAACTAAGTCTTGGATACTTTGTAATAAAGATGGCGACTCATCTGCCACTAACTTATCTAGACATGGTTGGCAACATATTTTGGGGTAAGACGGGTCCAACTTTCGCTTGCAAATTCCACACTCCTTATCTCTTGTTTTGTGGGTAGCTTTTCTTGGGGCTTCTTTATCCCACATTTAATAAAACAGCCTAATCAGTCTAAAACTGACCATAATAATAACTCCTCAAAGGGAGATGGTGGGGGTTAAACCCTCTTACCCCCAGGAGTACCATGTTGGATTCAGAAAGCTGCTCCTGTCTGTCAGTGCGCGGTTGTACTTATCCTTCTTCCTGCATGATGATGCTGCTTCAAGGGGGCAAATGGAGGGCCGTAAGTGCCGCCTGCCGTCCGGTTGGTATCTGCTTGCTGCTGCTCCCTCCACGCTGGCTGGCCGGCGTTCCCTTTTTCAAATGTGCCGCACAACGCCTGCCATGTTAAGCTCCTCCCCTTCTGGCTGGTGGAACGCACGCGTCACTTCCGGTGCGACGCGCACGCCCGGATTCAGCCTGCCTCAATGAGAGGAGAAGATCCACCTCCCCCCTCACGCCGCAACTTCGCCAGCTAGGCAGGGACCATGAGGCAGCTACAGGCATCCCCCCATTGCTCTGAAGGTGGTAAAAAAACGTCTGACTTCTCAGCGGTTCCTAGTGGAGACATGCCAACAGGTACCTCCACTAGGTTTTGATCATTTTAACCCTATAGGTCCTGCAGCCCAAAGATAGACCTGGAAAGAAATCTATTGGACCAATTTAAAGATCTGGGAAGTTCCCGTTTCCTGTCCGGAAGGGGGAGGATCTCTCACAGGTGCAGTCATGGGGCATAATGGAAAATTGCCTTTTTTTTTTTTTTTTTTTTTTACTTTTTTGTCCACCTGATGTGATATTTTTATAGAGCAGGTTCTTATGGACGCGGTGATACCCAATATGTCTTTTTTTTAATTTACTTAAGTTTTACAAAATACCAGCATTTTTGAAACAAAAAAAAGGATGATGTTTTAGAGTCTCCATATTCTGAGCCATAGTATATTTATTTTTGGGGCGATTGGCTTAGGTAGGGGCTCATTTTTTGCGGGATAAGGTGACTGATTAATACTTTTTTGGGGGGCATACGCCTTTTTGATCCAGGGTGCCTGCTAATTGATTTCAGCAGGCACCCAGTTCCGATCACCGCCCTATGTTGCCAAGAGGTTAACCCCATAGGGACACAGGCTTATTTCACCTTAAGGACCAGGCCATTTTTTTTAGCAAATCTGACCACTGTCACCTTAAGTGCTGGTAACTTTAAAACGCTTTGACTTATCCAGGCCGTTCTGAGATTGTTTTTTCGTCACATATTGTACTTCATGACACTGGCAAAATGAAGTTAAAAATTTTATAAATTTTTTTGCACAAAATACCTAATTTACCCAAAATTTGGAAAAATTAGCAAATTTCAAAAGTTTCAGTTTCTCTACTTCTGTAATACCCCCAAAAATTGTGATGACTTTACATTCCCCATATGTCTACTTCATGTTTGAATTATTTTGGGAATGATATTTTATTTTTTGGGGATGTTACAAGGCTTATATGCAAATCTTGAAATTTTTCAAAAATTTACAAAAACCCAATTTTTAGGGACCAGTTCAGGTCTGAAGTCACTTTGCGAGGCTTACATAATAGAAACCACCCAAAAATGACCCCATCTAAGAAACTACACCCCTCAAGGTATTTAAAACTGATTTTACATACGTTGTTAACCCTTTAAGTGTTGCACAAGAGTTATTGGCAAATGGGGATGAAATTTGAGAATTTAATTTTTTGGGTCCAATTTTCCATTTTAACCCATTTTTTCCACTAACAAAGCAAGGGTTAACAAGCCAAACAAGACTATCTTTATTGCCCTGACTCTGCAGTTTACAGAAACACCCAATATGTGGCCGCAAACTACTGTACGGCCACACAGCGGTGCGTAGAGTGAAAGGTGCGCCGTTTGGTTTTTGGAGGGCTGATTTTTATGGACAAGTTCATTTACACCGTGTCCCGTTTCAACCCCCCTGATGCACCCCTGGAGTAGAAACTCCCTAAAAGTGACCCCATTTTTTGGGGGACTATTTTCAGGGTACATATGATTTTTGGTTGCTCTATATTACTTTTGTGAGGCAAGGTTACCAAAAATTTAAATTCTGAAATTTCATCTCCATTTGCCATTAACTGTTGAGGAACACCTAAAGGGTTAATAAAGTTTGTATAATCAGTTTTGAATACCTTGAGGGGTGTAGTTTCTTAGATGGGGTCACTTTTAGGGAGTTTTTACTCTAGGGGGGCTTCAAAAGGGACATGGTGTCAATAAAAAAGGCCATCAAAATCGGCCTTCCAGAAACCATGTCGGTCCTTTCCTTTTTCGGCCTCCCTTTTACTGATACAGCAGTTTACGACCACAAATGTGGCATTTCTGTAAACTGCAGTATCGGGGTAATAAATAACTTGTTTGGCTGTTAACCCTTGTTTTGTTACCGCCAAAAATAGCGTTTTTGGCACATTTTATTTTTTTAACCATGTTAATCTGGGGGGGTTAGGTCATGGGATATTTTTATAGAGGAGATTGTTACGGACGTGACGATACCTAATCATTTTTTTACATTTATTTAGGTTTTAGACTTATCCATTTTGATACAAAAAAAAAATTTGTAAGTCCAAGAGTCATCTCTTTTTTTTTTATCCGATTATCTTATGTGGGGGCTCATTTTTTGTAGGATGAGACGATGGTTTTATTGGCACTATTTTCGGGGCTATATGACTTTTTGATAGCTATGCTTTTTATTATGTAAGGTGACAGTTTTTTTTTTGCAGCTTTTTTTTTTCTGGACTGTTAATCACAGTCCATGAGGTATTTTTATAGAGGAGATTATTACCGACGCGTTAATACCTAATTTGTCTACTTTTAATAAATTATTTTAGTTTTTTTTCAAGTCCGAGAACCAGTTTTTTTATCCGATGTCCGTGCTAAATTGGGATATAAATTTAGTACTCCATGGAAGTGCGATACTCCCTGAAGCAACCAATAATGCAGAGGCCCGGATGATCGGGGCACGTGTCACATTGAGTTGTGGTGTCCTTCCGTATCCCCCTCCTGTGACACACTGCACCTTTTTAGGGTTCGTCCCTTCTTTCCAGTATGGTGGACCACACATGGAAAGTGTTGGCCAGGGACGATCCGGGCGCCTACAGTTCCCGAGGTACTCCGGCCTGCTCTTTCCCGGTCTGAAAAGATCAGGGCCTTGAGGACTGCCTCATAGAACTGGAGGAATGTCCCTGTGCTGCCAGCGCTTCGGGATAGTACAAAAGAGTTGTACATGGCAACCTGTACCAAGTAGACCGCAACTTTATTGTACCATGCCCGGGTTTTGCGCATGGCGTTATATGGCTTGAGGACTTGATCAGAGAGATCAACTCCTCCCATATACCGATTTTAGTTGACGATACAATCGGGCTTGAGGACCGTTGCCGCGGTACCTCGCACAGGGACAGGGGTTGCCGTTACCATGAATTGTGGACAGCATAAGGACATCCCTCTTGTCCTTATACCTGACCAGCAACATGTTTCCAGTGGTAAGGGGGAGGGCAGGGAGGCCGCATTGATTTTTCCACACGGTCCCACAAGCGGACATGGATCTGGCGGCAAGGGACTGGAACAAGGGGATACTGGTATAAAAGTTATCCATGTACAGGTGGTAACCCTTATCCAGCAGTGGGTACAGAAGGTCCCACACAAGTTTCCCGGTAACACCCAGGGTGGGGGGACATTCTGGGGGTTGAATCCGGGAATCTCGCCCCTTGTATATACGAAATTTGTAAGTGTACCCTGAGGTACTCTCACAAATTTTGTATAGCTTCACGCCATACCTCGCCCGCTTGGAGGGCACATACTGGCGGAAAATGAGTCTCCCCTTGAACGCAATGAGAGACTCATTAACCGCGACCTCCCTTCCAGGTACATAGGCCTCCATGAATTTGGCCCCAAAGTGATCGATGACATGCTGGCATTATCAGAATGCAGACATTTCCGGATGGCCTCAAACTGGGAGCGCGTCATGGCCGTACTGTAAAGTGGGGTCTGGTATAGGACGTACCCACTCCAGTACAGCCTGACCCTGGGTTTCTTGACCAGGCCCATATGCAGCACGAGGCCCCAAAATGTCCTCATTTTGGCTGCACTGACCGGCATCCAGCCACCGGGCCTGGCCAAAAAGGAGCCCGGGTGTTGAGCAACGAACTATATAACAGCAGTATTTAACACGTACAGATTCGTCTGCTCCACCATCAGATTTACTAGTGGGTCACTGAAAAAATTACAAAAAAAGTCATATTCAGTGTAGCCCACTGTGGAAATCTGGATTCCTGATTGGCCTACAAAATCAGGAATCACGGGCTCGTATCGCTCTGGGCTACACCAGACTAGTTCACCGGCAGGGTACTCCTGTGGATTTAACTGGTGGGCCGGGAAACCAGTACGAGCCCCAGAGCTGCTCGTACCAGGCTGGGCCACAGGGTCCCTAAAATGGCGATCCCCTTGCTCCGCCTGGCGGCATCTCCACCGCCTTGGGGGCTCATCGTCATCATCGCTGGATGATGAGGAGGACGCGGATGACAACAGGAATGTGGGGTTATCCTCGTCCTCACTGGGACTCCCGGAGTCAGAGGCAAGCTGGGCGTATATGCCTACTCGGCCGAGAACGTCCGGCGGGTCATAGGGCAGTGTGCGTCTGCGTGTGTGTAAATCTTTATTTTGTGTGCGTGTGAGCACGGGTGTTCACGAACTCACCCTAAAACTAACAGAATTTTTTTTTTTTTTTAAAGGCCAAAAAATTTGAAAAAAGGAAATTCTAAACCGCTGATCAACCGTCCGAAGTTGATCAGCGGTGGGGTGTGCGATGCGCTAACAGTGGCCGGACGCTAAGAGGGCCGGCCACAGTCAGCGTACACAAAAATAAATAAAAAATCCTGCACCCCAAAAAAGTGAGTGTGTGTGTGTGGGGGTATCAAGCGGCAGCACCCCTGGGGGGTCTAAGGTCACACTTAGGGTGATGCAATCAAAGCTGAACAAACTAACTTTCCCTTTTTTTCCCCCTGCCTAACCGAAACTTTCCCTATGCACCTGAAGATCAGATGGGGGGTGCTGGGGCACAGATCGGGTCCTGGGGGGCACAGATGGGGTGATGCTGGCACCGATGGACGACATGTGCAGGCAGCTCCTCTCTCCTCCGGAACAAAAAAGGAGGGGCGCCTGCATCTTTTGAATCTGCCACCGTCCCGCCGACAGACCAATCAGAGGCAATCCTGAGAGGTGATGTCACCATCACCACTCAGGATCGCTGGATGGTGATTGGTGGGGTGAAATCACACCACCATCACGTTCTGGGTTATCGGGTCTTCAGAGACCCGAATAACCCAGAAACGCAGAAAACCGCAGGTCTGAATTGACCTGCGATTTTCTGCGATCGCCGCCATGGGGGGGGGGGGGGGGAGATGGGCTGGGGGTCACAGGACCCCCCGGCGCATTTAGCCTAGGTGCCTGCTCAATAATTTGAGCAGGCATCGGTTTCCGATCAACGCCCGCCCGGCGGCAGTGATCGGAACCATACATGACGTACCGGCACGTCATGTGTCCTTAAGAGGTTAAAGGTTTATCATCATTGGTGGCGAAGTGTGTGCCACAAAGTCCCCTCACTTCCTCTTATTGGTGGTGCAGTGGCAGCTTCTGATCGGAGCCCCAGCAGTGAAGTCGCGGGACTTCGATCAGTTACCATGGCAGCCAGGACGCTACTGAAGCCCTGGCTGCCATAGTCCGCTCCCTGCTGCTGTGTGTACTATGCACAGGGCAGCAGGTAGAGTGTGAGATCCTATTCACCCTAATAGAGCCCTATTAAGGTGAATAGGACAAGGGATGAAAAGATCCCAGGTTCTAGCCCCTAAGGAGGCTAATAGTTATTAAATAAGCACGAATCACCATTTTTCAAAATGCGGAATGCACGTGGCTTTTTTGGCGTTTTATTTTCTTCCGTGTGGTATAGAATGTTATCGAGTATCGCAATACTTTTTTATGGTATCAAAATCGAATAAAAAATTTGGTATCGCAACAACTCTAGTATACAGCACTCCACAATATGGAATATAAAGTATAGCACCCTATGGTATACAGTACCCCACAGTATGCAATTTATAGTAAAGCACCCCACAGTATACAATACATAAAACACCCCACATATGCAGTATAGCACCCCACAGTATACAGTAGAGCAGTATAGCACCCCACAGTATACAGCATAATAGCCCCTATCACCGTTTCCTGATGTAATCTTCACAAAAAAAGCTCCACAATTATGGCAAACTTCTGCAGCAATACTCCTGATAGAAAGGACCTTTGATTACCTCATAGCCATGTGACCATTAATATCGATATGGTACTGGTCACATGGTGAGGTCGTCATCAAAGGTCCATTTTCTCCTAAGAGAATCACAACTCCTTGCAGAGACATTGGGCAGTGCGCTGCTGCTCAGACAGCACCACTCTGTATAGCTGACAGCCTGACACCCGGGGAAAGTTAAGGGGATAGGCTGCTGTGGAGGTCCTATTTTAAGGAGGTGCGTCACTGTATGGTTGGAGAGAGGGGGGGGGGGGGGGGGGCTTTGTCAGTGTTATGGGGTGGGGAACTGTGGAGTTCACTGTTAAGGGGGCGTGGTACTGTAGAGGTCACTTATGGGGGATACAGTCAATATCATTAAACGACACACAAACATTAAAGGGAGTCTTTCACCCATACTGACCGTTTTTGAACACTAACATCATTCTCAGCATTATAGTACCCAGAGGTGAATGCTACTTACAGTTTAACTGTCCGTCGCTTATTTCCTTCAAAAAACACTTTAATCCAATATTCAAATTAGGTCTGAAGGTGCCCAGGGGCGGCGTTCAAGCGGCTGGTGCCCGGGCGCCTCTTAGCTACTCATATGAAAACCCTCCCCTTTAAACACTCAGGCCGGCCCTAGGTTCTTCTTCTTACCGCCTCCCTTCATCGGCATCCAAGCGTTTATTGCGCATGCGCTGGCCCCAACATCCCGATCAAGCAAGCGGAAGTAGCCGCCTGCTAGATCGGGATGTTGGGGCCGGCGGCTACTTCCGCTTGCTAGATCGGGATGTTGGGGCCAGCGCATGCGCAATAAACGCTTGGATGCCGATGCCCATAATGGGTAATGCTGTGCGCAGGCGCCGTGATTCAGATGCACGGCATTTCACACTAAAGGGAGGCGGTAATAAGAAGAACCTAGGACCGGCCTGAGTGTTTAAAGGGGAGGGGTTTCATATGAATTGCGAAGAGGGGCCTGGGCACCGGCCGCTTGAACAACAGTGCTGCCCCTGGGCACCTTCAGACCTAATTTGAATATTGGATTAAAGTGTTTTTTGAAGGAAATAAGTGACGGACAGCTAAACAGTAAGTAGCATTCACATCTGGGTACTATAATGCTGAGAATGGGGTTAGTGTTCAAAAACGGTCAGTATGGGTGAAAGACCCCCTTTAAATGAAATAGATGAAATATACCCGTGCGAAGCGGGGTCCTTCTGCTAGTCTCATATACAGCGCTGCCCATAATTATTCATACCCCTGGCAATTTTTACTTACTTTTATTCAACCAGCAAGTTGATGGAAAATGACAGGTGTCTCCCAAAAGATAATAAGACTATGTACAAGAGGCGGTATTGTGAAAAAACAAAGAAAAAAAAACAAAAAACATCTCAGCTTTTATTTACATTTGAGTAAAAAAAAAAAAAGTGTCCAATCCAAAATTATTCATAACCCTTCTCAAATCAATAGAAAAGCCTTTATTGGCTATTATAGCAATCAAACACTTCCTATAATTGCAGACCAGCTTTTTGCATGTCTCCACGGGTATTTTTGCCCATTCATCTTTAGCAATGAGCTCCAAATCTTTCAGGTTGGAGAGTCTTCTTGCCATCACCCTGATCTTTAGCTCCCTCCACAGATTCTCAACTGGATTCAAGTTTGGACTCTGGCTGGGCCACTCCAAAATGCTAATGTTGTCTGCTAACCATTTCTTCACCACTTTTGCTGTGTGTTTTGGGTCATTGTCATGCTGAAATGTCCACTGGTGCCCAAGGCCAAGTTTCTCTGCAGACTGCCTGATGTTGAGAGTCCTGATGTATTGCTCTTTTTTCATGGTGCCGTTTACTGTGATTAGGTCCCCTGGTCCATTGGCTGAGCCCCCCCCCCCCCCCCAAGCATTAGGTTCCCACCTCCATGTTTGAGAGTGGGGATGGTGTTCTTTGGGTTGAAGGCTTCTCTCTTTTTTTTTTTTTTTTTTTTTTTATACACCAAATGAAGGAAAAATCATTGTGACCAAACAATTAAATTTTTGTTTTATCTGAGCATAATACAGAAGACCAGAAGTAGTCTTCTTTGTCCAGATGAGCTTTTGCAAAGGCCAAGAAGTGAGCTTTTGTGTGCCTTATCTGGAGAAGTGGAACCCTGCAGTGTCAGTTGGATTGTCTGCCTTGAGACATTGCCACCAGCAGAGCCCAGATTCACCAGGATGGCCTTGGTAGTGATCCTTGGATTCTTTTTCACCTCTCTAACTATCCTCCTGGCCAGCACAGGTGTCACTTTTGGCTTCCGACCACGTCCTGTGAGATTTTCCACAGTGCGGAACATCTTGAATTTTTTGCTCATATGTACATAAAAGCTGAGAATTTTTTTTTTCCACAATAATGCCTCTTGTACATATAGTCTTATTATCTTTTGGGAGACACCCATGTCATTTCCCATTAAAAAAAATTGCTATTTTTTTAAATAATAGTAGCGGTCAAAATTTGCCAGGGGTATGAATAATCATGGGCAGCACTGTATATAAACATGAGTTTGTCTGTCTGTTATTTATGCACGGCCAAGCAACTGGACCGACCTTCACCAAATTTGGGACATAGGTACATCAGGTGTCCGGGAAGGTTTTAGACCAGGTCTGGACCGACCGTTCCTGAGATATTTGCAAAAAATGACCTGCATTAGCCAATATAAGCCTGCAAGTCTTTCTCTTCATATCCCAACTGCCATACACACGGTCACGTGACCCTTATGTGGCAATCACTGTTAAAGGGACAGGTGCTGTTAAGAGGGCAGGGAACAGTGGAGGTCACAGATAAGGGGACGGTCCCCTATGGAGGCGAGTGTTAAGGAGCAGGGTGCTGTATAGGTCACAGTTAATGGAGTGGACACCGAAGGAGGTCAATGTCAAGGGAGTGGGTGCTGTTTAACTCACTGTTAAAGGGGCAGGCTGCTGTGAAGGTCAAAGTTAAGGGGTTGGGCTGATGTAGAGGTCCCATTTTAAGTAAGCGGGGTACTGTTGAGGGAGGGGGGGGGGTTCAGTGTTGAGAGGTGAGGGGCTGTGGAGTTCACTGTTAAGGGAGCGGGGTACTGTAGAGGTCATTGTTATGGGGGATACTGTCGATATCTTAACGACACACAAACATTAAATTAAATAAATGACATATACCCGTGCAAAGCCGTGTCCTTCTGCTAGTTTTACATAAATCTGGAACTCTTCTACCGGTTGGGGCCCAGGTTTCATTTTATAGTATAAGGATATGTTGATATATTAATTGTCCTTGCTTATCTTTTTTTGTACCCCATGCTTAAAAGGAACCTATCACTACAAAAATGCTAAGTAATCTGCAAACAGGACATTATAAAGTAGGAAGAGCTGAGCAGATTGGTATATAGGTTTGTGGAAAAAGTTGTACTTCATTCAATCAAATTCCTGTGCATTCTGGTCTTTGAAGTCAAGGAGGCAGTCCTATCAGTCATTGATAGCCTTTCTTATGTGACTGTGCATACAGAGAGAGCTGTCAATCCCTGATAGGACTGTCTCCTTGATTTTAAAGCTCAGAATGAGCATGGATATAAATGAGAAAATTACACGTGATACTGGACTTTTTCCTATAAAGCTATATATCAATATGTACTAAAGTGATGGGTGAGCACACTTCATTTGGACTTGTGTAGACTAAAAATTTATTAAATCAAACAATATATTTGACACGTGTATAACAGTTAATATAAAATAAAACACTATAAGATACTTAAAATCATTGAAGAAAGCAGTATAATGATGTAGTACTTCTGATATATACCAAATTCAAACAATATGGTGGATACTGCCGACGTAGTTGCAGTTACACCCAATAATCTGCTGGCTGGCTTGTACCAGATTTCTTGATATTATTGTCCCATATGTATAAATCCACATACAGAATGGGTGAATGTCCAGAATATGACTATATCAATAATTAAAGTCTTTTGCAGTCTCCTAAATAATTGCAAGGTGTAGATGTACGGTACTATAACAATACTGGTGGCAGTTACTGATGTTTAGGCCCGCATTAATGGTCAGTATATTAGCAGGTAAAGTTCTTCTTACTTTTTTTTTTAGTGTTCAAACGAGGGTCGGGCGGCGCGGGATAATGCCAGCATCATGCTCCTTACTCCTCTATGCCGGCTTCCCCGAATTACATCGCGGGAGTTGGGACAGGACTAGTATCTCTGGATTTCTTTTTAAGAGTAGGACTTGTATATGCAATTTTTCTGCATGCGTAAAAAAACGCACATGTATAAAAAAAAAACGCATGCAGAAAAATCGCATATACAAGTCCTTCTCCTAAAAATAAATCCAGTCTTCCATATTTTGGGTGCTTTCTTGGATAAAAGGCGGAGAGGTGTCACGATACCACTGATGAAGGGAAAGCCAATTCCCGAAACGCCTCTGGGCCGGATCGGACACCTGCGAAGAGCACCTCCGCAATCATAAGCGTGGCCACGCTAGGAAAATTGTAACTACAAGATAGAGGAAAGACCATCGGAACAAAAATCTACAGACCGAAAAGGCATCCTCCTATGTTTTGAGCCGGAAGACCCACAGGTACGGACGAAACAGAGATACTAGTCCCGTCCCAACTCCCGCGATAATTCGGGGGAAGCCAGCATAGAGGAGCAAGGAGCGTGACGCTGGCATTATGCCCCGCCGCCCGACCCTCGTTTGAACACTAAGGAAGGTAAGAAGAACTTTACCTGCTAATATACTGACCATTAATGCGGGCCTAAACATCACTAAATGCCACCAGTATTGTTATAGTACCGGACAGCTACACCTTGCAATTATTTTGGAGACGGCAAAAGACTAATTATTGATATAGTCATATTCTGGACATTCACCCATTCTGTATGTGGATTTATACATATGGGACAATAATATCAAGAAATCTGGTACAATCCAGCCAGCAGATTATTGGGTGTAACTGCAACTACGTCGGCAGTATCCACCATATTGTTTGAATTTGGTATATATCAGAAGTACTACATCATTATACTGCTTTCTTCAAATGATTTTAAGTATCTTATAGTGTTTTATTATTTTATATTAACTGTTATACACGTGTCAAATATATTGTTTGATTTAATAAAAACATTTTTAGACTACACAAGTCCAAATGAAGTGTGCTCAACCATCACTTTAGTATTGATTGTTTATACCTGTCTAGAGGGTGGGTGTCCCTCTTATTTGGGTTAGCAGCACTTGTTCCTCCAATCCGTTCGGAGTGAGCCAGCATATTGAAATCCTTATATATCAATGTGCTCGCCTTCTCCTGCTCTAACATTCTCAATGACACAGGTTCCCTTTGAGTAATTCAATAAATACAGAAAAAAAAGCTTTCGTTATTTCACATTTGCACCATGAAACAGACCTGTGAAATGCAAAACTTCAGCCCATTGCTTGCAGATATAAACTTGGATGTCGCTACCTCCAACTGCAAGATATGTACCACTTTGGTCAAATACCAGTGATCGAACCTGTTCAGGAAGACAGTGGAAATATTGCAATTAAACTGTGAAACGAAAACACTGCACATTTCACGCAACTGTAAAGCAAACTAGTTATCAAATTCATGATGCATCTGTATGCAGTGTGTTTTTTATGGAACAAGAAGTAGTTTTAATTTACATCATTTTAGGGTACATAGGTCTGATTTGTTAATTAAAACCTTTTGGGTAGGGGATGACCAATTCCATAATAATTTGCTTCTTATTCTGCAATAAAAATAAAAAGTCCCCACTTTTATAAAGTGAAACCACTTTTTGCAATGTCCTTTCCTCGTTACATTTGTTAGGGACACCAGTAAGCAATAGTAAGTGCAAAGTATTAGCTCCTGCTAACAGCTGTACCCTCCTACAGCTACGGAGTTAATCAGTTTGTATGCAAGCAATAAGAGCATACAGGAGAAGCTAACAAAGTAAACTGTAAAACCAGATAAAACGCTACATGGGTCAGAAAATTATAAATAGCAGCAAAATAACTGGGCAAGAGTTGTGTCCCCAATTGTGGAAGCGCTCATTAGTAGCAATGCTAATGCTGGTATTACTCGCTGCTCTCTGGTATTGTCTGGGAACTGAAGCTTTAGCTGTATCCGGACCTTGTACATGTTGGTGTGCACTATGACCTCAGGCTGTGCGATGTAAGGTTCATAGAGCAGCACTGCAGGAAGAGTGAGCTCGATCTCCAGAGTGCTCGTTCCATCCACAGAAAGAGGTGAGTTATTTATTTTGTCTAATCTGAGGTTTGCATTTAAGGATGGTGGGGTGCAGGTTTATAGGGAGTCACATGGATTTGGGGTCTGATTTTAAGCGATAGAGGTTATAGGGGCTAAACGAATTTGTGGAGAGTTATAGGGTGCCACATGAATTTGGGGTCTAAACTGAGGTCTGCATTTAAAACATGGGAGAGGTGGGGTTATTTTACTCACTTATATATCGCTTACATTTTCTGCAAACTTTACAGACATTAGAATCACGCGGTACCTTGGGAAATCCACACAAACACCAAGGGCACCAGTACTAATCACGAGCCACCATGCTGCTGACGCTGGAGTATGTAGGAATTTGAGGCTAATCTACAGTTTATTAAAAGGATTCTGCAGTTTGTTTAAACTGATTATCTATCCTCTGGAGCCATGCGCGACAGGTCAATCCGGAGTGACTAGGATTTGTCGGAATGTCCTCTATCCTGATCCTCCGTAGAACCCTGGGAAGGAGGGCAAGAACACGTAGGTAGAGAGAACTCCCGCCAAGGAGAAATCAGGACGTCCACGTTGCATGCTTCCGGAACACTGGCTCTGGAGAGAAAGGCGGGAAGCTTTCGTGTAGATACCGTTAGCACACCCGGACCAATGGAAGAGGCCCTGTAGAAGGAGGGATGTGGAGGGTGCCACAGCCCACCAGTCGGAACCAGAACGTGCCTGGAAACGAATACCCCGTGCAATGCAGATGAGGGAAGGTAGTAACGTAGGAACTATCTAGGCATGCGGGGTTGCATGAACCATGAGCCAGAGAGGAAAGACAGGAGAAGAATAGGCTAGGTCTAAGCCCATTTGCCATTTGAGACCGGTGCTATACAGAAGTAGCCAAGGATTAAGTGGCTGTGCAATATAAAAAAAACTCCGCCTGAGGAGGAAGCCAGGCAAGGGGAGTCACACTGTATGCTAGCCCACGAGCGGGCCACCCACAGAGACCACCGAATTCAGTGGAAAAAAAAAAAGAGTCCACCGCCTGACGAAAGAGCTGTACAGTAAGAACCCAAGAATGTAGTGGTAACGCAATACCGCTCCTACAGTAGCAGCCAGCGCTTGCCTGGTCAGCGCAAAAATTGAGGGGGAGGCCTAAGATTATCCGTAGAAGCCACGTACCATACTGCCCCAGTTAAGTATAGTGAAACTGAAAAACTCTACCTTGATGGGTGCTGAACAGGAGCAACTGCCAGGCTAGCACCAGGGTAGGACCCCTACCTGAGGGGAATGTCCAGGTAGGCAAAAAGAAGGGAGGTAGGTGTGCTCAAACCCTGTTGTACTGAGCACGGACCATGCTGGGAACCACAGCGTAACTTGAGTAAAGAAAAAGAGAAAAAGTCCAGCTTGATTAAATGTTACCTTTATTTTTCAGTGCGGATTAAAAGCCAGTTACACTCCAGTCAACATGTTTCAGATCAAAGACGATAGCGATCCTTCCTCATGACACACACATACTAAGGGGGAGGTTGCATATATAGTGCCTCCACCTGGAACAGGTGGACACACTAACTGCAGGCCCCTCCTTACAATGATATTGACAGCACATGCTAAAAAGCATGGTGAATAAAAACAAAGGAAAACACATGGCTTATGGATGAAAAAATTCAGTAGTGTAGCATCAAGTTGTGTTTCCGGTTAAAAAGCTTTTTCTTGTAATTACCACCCCTAGATGATTGAGTAACCCTCTCCAAACCCTGCACAATTAGACCCTCTGTGTCACCGCCATGCACCGCTGAGAAATGCAGGCTGACCGCAGACACATTTCTGGCATGTGAATGAGGAATGTCAGAGATGTGCCTGCATAGTCTAACCTTGAGGCCATTAGTGGTGCAGCCAATGTACTGGAGTGAACAGAGGGTACATGAAATACAATACACCACATGAGTGGTGGTACAGTTGATGTATTGTTTGATGGAAAAACATTGATTCATGGCATAGGAAAATACTTCCTTGCCAGGTCGCATATAGGAGCAACATCTGCAAATTTTGTGCCCACATTTATAACTGCCAAGAAACCGCAACCATATTGGAGAGGGGCAGGATGCCACCTTTCAAGACATTACACCATTGATCATCTGTTGACAGTATAGGTAAGTGCTTTCTTACTATGTTGCAAATCTGCGAATATTTTGTACTATAAGCCGTAACAAAAACAGGCAGACGAGAATGTCGTGACTGATCTGTATTTTCAGGGCGACGTGTGCGACTGGTGGGTAAATAATAATGTCTGTCTACGTATAGACAGGGCCTGCTTCTGGGCATGTTCCAGACCATGCTGAGAATATTGTCTGGTGGAGAGGCGAGAGGCCGCATAGCGCATCTCCATGCGGCATGTTGCGTCCTGAGTGCAGGAGAGGCAAGAAGCCGCATGGAGAATTGTGTTACCCGCAGTTTCCTTGCGAAAAGTGCTGGTATGAATTGAATTAGTGTGGGCATGATCCTCAAGAGACAAATCCAGTACCTATAATCCTGGGTTCTACCCAATTCATTCACGTACCCCTGCCATGGATTATCATCAGGAATTGGTCATACGAGATCTATTTGCTTTACAGACGGACACGCAATCGCCCAGGGCAACAGCTTTCAACAATCTGTCACACACTGAGCGACAGGCTCTGTCCGAACTTGAGTCAATGCCTGACATTTCTATTAAAATCGGCTGATAAGGGTGGAGCGGTGGTCATCTTGGATAAAGCCATCTATAAATCACAAAATATATTAATGTTAGAGGACAGCTCGGTTTATGAGGAGCTTCCCGGTGACCCCACTCCCCTCTTTCAGCAACAAATACAATGTCTCTTGGAGAGGGGTTTGGAGAGTGGCTATTTGAATAAACGCCAGAGGGATTATATTTTTGTCCAATTTCCAGTGATCCCCATTTTCCACTCTCTTCCCAAGATACACAAGGGACACTTTCCTCCTTCAATGCGTCCCATTGTGTCGGGCATTGGCTCATTTTCGGAACACCTTTCAGCCTGGGTTGACTCTCTGCTTCAGCCCCTGGTGCAGGAGATACCCGGTTTTCTGCAGGACACAAAAAGTGTTCTACAGGCCTTTCACAGCCTGAAATGGGAGTCACGTTTTGCATGGATTTCTGCAGACGTGACCTCCCTCTACACCGTCATTCCACATGATTTGGCCATCAAGGCTCTCAGTTGGTTTCTTGCTGTGTATTCAGATTTTTCTACTTCTTTTCGGGGCTATGTGTGCGACGTGGTTCATTTTCTATTAAAACATAATTTTTTCTTGCAAAATTTTGTTTAGTAAATTTTTCAGTTAAATAAAGTCAAATACAACTGAACAAGCTTTCCCATGATACATAGAAAAAAAATGAAAATTGTAAATATAAACTTAGCAGATGTGAATTGGAATCCTAATTTAGGAAAAGATTAAACCATGTTTTCAAATGAGTTGTGTTGTAACATAGGAAAGAAAAACACAAAAAGAAAAGGAACATAGGGTGTTAACCCAACAACAAAACACCAATGCAGAAACAACCCTTAAATTTGAGTAGAGTAGTAAGAAGAGTTTCGCCAATCATCCCATCTATAATGGTATGTATTTATCTTGTCCTGGACCCTAGCTATAGATTGTTCAAAGGAGCACGTAGTGTTAACTGCCTGCCACACTTCCTTAATATGGGGTGTATCCACGGATTTCCAATGTCTGGTAATGATTAATTTTGTGGCCATGACAATATGTGCTACTATAGATCTAAAATTGTTAGGTAAGTCTTCCAGGCCCAGTAAGAGGAGGGCTAGCTGTGGGGTAAGGGTTATATTGAATTTTAGAACGTTCCTAAGTAGGATCTCGGTAGCTTTCCAGAGGGGTTTTATAATATCGCAGTCCCATAAAATATGTATAAGGGTCCCTTTCTTGCCACACTGTCTCCAACATCTGTCGCTTGAATCGGGGAAAATGATGTGGAGCTTGCTGGGGGTGTGGTACCACCTCAGATATGTTTTAAAGATTACCTCTTTATGTTTCGTACTATTGAAGAATTTGTGAATATTAGCAAATGATGTATGCCACTCTGAGAGTTCTATATCAATTCCTAGGTCTTGCTCCCATTTGACTATGTGGCTGCTCGTGGAAGAATTGAGGGACTCCATCAATTGCGCATAGAAAACAGATATACCCCTCTTCCGCTTGAACAAGTTACTAATTAAAGTCATATGGGGGAGTCTCGGTTTCTCTCTAATCAGTTGCTTATTTAATGAAGTCTCTAACGTTGAGATACCGATAAAAATCATCTCTATTAAGGCCAAATTTGGTTTTAAGTTCTGAGAAAGATAAGAATTTTCCATTTGCATAGAAATCTTGTAGGGATTTCATCCCTAGATTTTCCCACTCCTGTACAGGGATTAGCTCTACCTGATCCTTTAAGAAGTCAAGTGAGCATTCAGATAATGGTGAATATATTTTCCTCTTCCTTAAATTGAGGAAGGATTTCCATATCGTATCTGAAAACCTAATCACATTGATGCATGGGGGGGGGGGGGGGGGGGGGGGGGGGGGGGAGGGGGGGGGAAGAGGTATTCCTAAAATGGGTGCCAACAGTCTAGTTCTCAATGTTCCTAATCCACATATATGCTTCTCTATCTGTATCCAGCTTTTCTCTTGGCTATTATGCCACCAGTGTGAAAGTCGGTCTAGCACCGCTGAATAATAATAAAATTTTATGTGTGGGACCCCCAACCCACCTTTCTTCTGATGTCTAAGAATGGACTTGAAGGCCACTCTGGGTTTCTTGTAATTCCATATGAACAATCTTAGCTTAGCATTCAATGACACGAAATATGAGTCAGGAATTTCAACTGGTATTGACCTGAAGAGATACAATAGTCTGGGTAGTAGCAGCATTTTGTAGGCCGCTATCCTACCCAACCATGATACCGTATTTTTTGAGAATTCAGCCATGTCTCTAGCCATATCAGAGGCCAGTTTAGGATAGTTGTTAGCAAACAATTTTGTAGAAGGATGCGACACCTGTATACCCAGATAAGTGATTTGGGATTTTTGCCAGTCTAGTCTATATCTTTGTTTGAGTTCCTGTAGCAATATCGGATCAATATTGATAGGGAGGGCCTGGGATTTATCTTGGTTGATTTTATAAAAAGATAATTGACCAAAATATTCAGCAATGTCAAAAAAGGCTTGTAAAGAGCTAAGTGGATTGGTCAATGTTAGAACCACGTCATCCGCAAACAGAGCCAGTTTGTAATCATGATGTCCCAATTTAATACCGTTCACTTCTGGGTTAGATCTGATTGCGGCGGCCAGTGGCTCTATGGACATAACGAACAATAGAGGAGAGAAAGGACACCCCTGTCTTGTCCCATTGGTAATGTTAAAAGATTCTGACAGGCAGCTATTGACATATACGTTGGCAGAGGGGTTGCTATATAGAGCTCCAATGCCGGCTTGAATAGGTCCAGTGATCCCAAAAGCCTCCAACACTTTAAAAGCATAACACCAGTTGATACGGTCGAAAGCTTTTTCCGCATCTATTGTGAGAAAGACTGAAGGGGTGTTATATTTCTCACAGCACTGGAGCAAGGACAAAACACGCCTTGTATTGTCTGGTCTTTCATGAAACCAACCTGGTCCCCATGAATAAGGTCTGGCAATACAGTCTGGAACCTATCAGCAATTATTTTTGAGTAAATTTTTACATCCACGTTAAGCAGAGAGATAGGTCTATAATTTTTGATTTCCAATGGGTCTTTATTGGGTTTAGGGATTGTTACAATAGTCGCTCTCAGCATGTCCGGAGGGAATATGCCTGTGATGAATGCTCTATTATAAATATTGTGCATATGTGGAAGCAGGATGTCTATGAATTTCTTGTAATATTCAGCTGAGAAACCGTCCGGTCCTGGTGACTTTTGATTGGGCGATGATTTCACAGCTTTAGCTATTTCTCCTAAAGTTATAGGGGCGTTCAAATTTTGAAGATGATCATGATCAATTTTAGGGAGGTTAAGTCTATTTAGGAAGTCTATAATTTGTGCTTCTCCTAATGGGTGCTGAGGGCCAGGGGCTAGGTTGTAAAGGTCTTCATAATACTGTCTAAAGGCGTTAGCTATGTCTCTTGGGGCCATTTTGATTTGATTAGTGAGGGGGTGGATGATTTGGCGGATTTTTGATCTCTGGTGTCTTGCTTTTAATCGTCTAGCAAGCAGAGCACCTGCCTTATTAGTCATGGGAATAGTAATTTACCTTGGACTGTCGCAAAATTTTTTCATACCTGAACAATAGGAGATTATATAATTGAAATCTAATTTTCTGCAGTTCTTGGGTAGTTGAGAATGATGGGCTTAGTTTGTTTTTGGTTTCTAGTTCTTTGATTTTATTCAATGCCTCATTAATTTCCTTCTCCCTTTGTTTTTTTAAGTAGGAACCCAGTGATAAAAACGAGCCCCTGATCTTTGCTTTATGAGCTGACCAAACCGTGAACGGAGAAAATAGATTGGTTCAGGAGCAGCAACACAAACGGCTTATGAAGAGCAGGAATGGTGAATACGCAGCAGCTGGGCAGGGGAACGCAGATCCAAAGCGGTCCAATGGCATGTAAAAAGAATGGAGGGCCACAGCAGCGTCTCGCCAGAAAACTTCTTTATTCAGGAACACTCCTCACAACAAGGCATATAAAAAGTAGTTTGCAGCAACGTTTCGGCTAGGAGTAGCCTTTGTCAAGCATGTTAACAAGTTAAAATCACAGCCTATAAGTAGCACATGACAGGCCCACCCACACCGCTAAGCAGCCAATAAGATTCAAATTCATGTATAACACACCTGTGTATGAAATCAATGGGGACCGACATGCTGAAATAGATTAGCCAGCTGCAGCAAAGCGTACCTAAGTGAGGCCATCATATACAGAGCTCCTCCGTCCCTCCAGCGTCCCATGATCGGCAGTGCGCATGTCTGCATACGTCATCGCATGCGCCACCATGCGGCGGCGCGCGTATGACGTGCCCAAGTAAATCCGAATGCATAGTTCACGCTGGACAACTTACATCATCAGGTGGCGGCCGACTGACGTCACAAGGCCACTCCCACCTGGCGTTACGGATAGAAATATGCATGAGGACTCAAATGGGGCTGTACATGGAGGGCGATCGCACCACTGTAGCACATGAACAGTGTGCAAAAACGCTCGCCAAGGATAACAACAATAAGGCATAGAAAGCGCACTGCCATTAATACTAGCGCAAGGAAGGAACAGGGAGATATACAAAAACATATAGGCATCACATAGGTACAGCAGGCATAATAAAAAGAACAGGAATCACTAGATATCGGTGACAAATAGTATTTTCACTATGCACAGGCTACCATTGATAAATAAT
This sequence comes from Bufo gargarizans, assembly GCF_014858855.1. NCBI lineage: Eukaryota > Metazoa > Chordata > Amphibia > Anura > Bufonidae > Bufo > Bufo gargarizans. The sequence goes on along the minus strand of NC_058085.1, from coordinate 219,559,682 downwards.
ATATCATACACAGGTGTGTGTAGACAAAACTACAATGATCATCATGATGCTATAAAGCGGTGTGATTAAGGCACATATTTAAAAGAACAAAGCAAAAAATACTGTAACAGAGGAGAAATATGAAATCAGCCATATAAAGAATATTTCTTGATTAAATCCAGATTTAGCTGGATATGCCTTATTGTTGTTATCCTTGGCGAGCGTTTTTGCACACTGTTCATGTGCTACAGTGGTGCGATCGCCCTCCATGTACAGCCCCATTTGAGTCCTCATGCATATTTCTATCCGTAACGCCAGGTGGGAGTGGCCTTGTGACGTCAGTCGGCCGCCACCTGATGATGTAAGTTGTCCAGCGTGAACTATGCATTCGGATTTACTTGGGCACGTCATACGCGCGCCGCCGCATGGTGGCGCATGCGATGACGTATGCAGACATGCGCACTGCCGATCATGGGACGCTGGAGGGACGGAGGAGCTCTGTATATGATGGCCTCACTTAGGTACGCTTTGCTGCAGCTGGCTAATCTATTTCAGCATGTCGGTCCCCATTGATTTCATACACAGGTGTGTTATACATGAATTTGAATCTTATTGGCTGCTTAGCGGTGTGGGTGGGCCTGTCATGTGCTACTTATAGGCTGTGATTTTAACTTGTTAACATGCTTGACAAAGGCTACTCCTAGCCGAAACGTTGCTGCAAACTACTTTTTATATGCCTTGTTGTGAGGAGTGTTCCTGAATAAAGAAGTTTTCTGGCGAGACGCTGCTGTGGCCCTCCATTCTTTTTACAAATAGTGAACGGATCCATACCTGGGGTGTCGTTGATATCAAAGTACTCCTTTAAGTCTGAATTGATGGAGTCTGCCATTTTCACATTATTTATGATAGAGGAATTCAGTCTCCAAATGTAATCATTAATTTGGTGTCTATTGATAGAGATCTTCAGCATGATGGGGGCGTGGTCAGACCATATTATATTTCCAATTTCTGATTCAGAAATTAAGTCGATGAGTGGCTTTTCAATTAAAAAGAAATCAATTCTAGAATAGGATTTACTTTTATGGGAGAAATGTGTGTAGTCTCTCTCTGACGCGTGTTTTAGTCTCCATATATCAAACATTCCATTCTGCTCAATCAGTTTCTGCACCGCTGAGTCCCTGTATCTGGCCCCATGAGTAGTGTCTGTTTCCGAATTTAAAACTGCATTGAAATCCCCCCCCATTATTAAATGTCCCTTCTTAACTTTATCAATCTTCTTAAACAGTTTTTTCAAAAATCTGCATTGACCTGAATTTGGGGCGTATACATTGACAAGGGTAAATAATTTACCATCTATGAGGGCAACCAATATTATATACCTGCTTGCAGGATCAGTATGCTGTTCCTGCACATCCACTGATATAGTATCTTTGAATGCTATTAAGACTCCTCTTTTCTTTTTACTATAAGTTGAATAAACAATCTTTTGGAATCTTTTGTGGCGTATAGCAGGGGTATTACCAGTAGAAAAGTGAGTCTCCTGGGCATACAGGATGTCGCAGCCTTTATCCATAGCCTCTTTCCACATTTGATGCCTTTTGAAGGGAGAATTTAATCCCCTTACATTAATCGATGTTAGGGCTACAGACATGGCCAAAAATCATACACAGCTAAGTATCTCCAAACAGTCAGGTCAAAATACCAGTTATACTTACTGAAATTCGTGTCATTTCCTGCGGTGAGATGCATGGGTCCAGGGCAATAGAGATGAATAGAGGCGCATAAAAGGGTATAGGTTTCTGCAAAAGTAACAAAACTCAGGTAGCGTCCTACTGTAGGCAGGACAGTAATTGGAAAAGCTATTAAAAAGATGAACAGCCCTTTAAAAAACAGGGCAAAACCTTGTGGATGGATGAATTCCATCAAAAGGAAAAAACTATAGGGCGGGTTAGTCCGGCTAACATGCAGAGCATTCCTCCACAGTACAGGAAGCTCTTTGTAGCAGCCTCAGGCGTCATATCTTTATCTCCGCTGTGTCTTTGTCCCTTTGTCCTCACGTGCTCTGGCAGGGCGTTGGCTCTCCTGTGGCCTCCTGGAATTCTGATCTTGATAATGAGGAGGTTTCACAATCTTCAGATTCCATTGTTCCAGGGTGGCCATCGCTGTCTCAGGGGAGTGTAGCACATGTAGTTCGCCATCTTTGAATACAAGTATTTTCACTGGGAAGCCCCATCTATAGCTGATATCATTGGCAGCCAAAGTTTTTGTGACAGTCATAAAACCTTTTCTGGCTCTGATGGTTGCCGCAGATAGATCTGTAAATAGCTGAAGCCCTGTAAATTGGTCTGGGAGTGAGGGATTTTTCCTTATTTCCCTCATCATCTGCTCCTTTACATGGTAGAATGTAAACCGGGCCAGCACATCTCGGGGTACTTCTTTGTTTAGAAAAGACGGTTTTGGCAGTCTGTGAGCCCTGTCTATGCTAAGCTCAAAGTCCTTTGCATTTGGGACAAGTATTTTGATCAAGTCCGTAATGTACGGAGTCAATTCCTTATTAGAGACTGTTTCTGGGATCCCTCTGAACTTTATATTATTACGCCTACTGCGGTCCTCCAAGTCTGTTACCTTTGCTTGTAGTGCTTCAACGGTATCCTCCACTATGTTGTGTCTGTCGATGATCTCATTCTGGGAAGCTGCAAACTCTCCCATCTTGTTCTCCACATGAGAGATCCTGTCACCCATTTCCTCAACAGCCTGTTGAATGGGGAGAATTGATGCTTTAAAGTCTGAGTTGATTGAAGTCCTCAGAGCCAGGAGCATGTCTTTTAACAAAGTAGCAGACAGTTCTTTGTCCGCCGCTGGAAAGCTGGAGAAAGTATCAGGGCATGTATCAGGCCGTAGTTCCATGCTTGCCGCACCCTGGCTCTGTCCCTGCTGCGCTTTGTCCTCTGTCCCATAGGAGCGTGCCGCCGGCGGGGTCTCGATTAAATCCTTGCCGATCCTGTCCGGCTCACCTCGCTCATATTCACTGAGCTCCGGCGAGTCCGCCGCGGCCCCCTCCATGCTGTCTCCTTTGTGTAGTCCCGGTGGGGTGACAAAGGGGCCGGGTGCCGCGCTCGATATATCCGCCGAATTATCTGTCGCTTTACCCTTCTTATAAGGGGTGCAAGGAGGTAGTTGAGGAATTCTTCTCTCCGTACTGGTCGGAGTGGTAAAGGATGCCTTTTTCTCCAGCGCAGGGGCCCTCCGGTAGCTGGAGGTGGATGAAACATCCGATGCTGTGTCAGCTTCGTCCCTGTCGTCTCTCTCATGGCTGGAAAAGGAACGATTCCTTCTAGCCGCACGCTCCGAATTCTTTGCTCTCTTGATCCTTGAGCTTCTGGATCTTTTGGTGTTAAAAAAATAATCCATTTTGAGGCAAAAATCAGCTTTTTAGTCGCTTTTGAGCTAAACTGCAGAGGAGCTACTCTTTCATGCGACCATCTCCCTCTGCAGTCAAGCCACGCCCCCCCAAAACATAATTTTTTATGTTCAATTACAGGTTTTTTTTTCTGCAATTATCGGGAATTTCCATGGGAGCTAAATTCTCCCCTTCCCTGGCCAATGTATACATGGCCTGGTGGGAACAGTCATTTTTGTTCTCCCTGACTAATCCTTGGGCATCTTCCCTGGAGTGGTATGGCCGTTACATCGACGACCTGCTGTTCATATGGTCAGGTAATGTGGCGGCCATACCACTCTTTGGGGATTTTCTGAACTGCAATGATTGCGACCTGAGATTCACTTTGTATTTCCATGCCACTTGTATTTCTTTTCTAGATTTGTCTCTTGAGGGTCATGCGCACACTAATTCAATTCATACCAGCACTTTTCGCAAGGAAACTGCGGGTAACACAATTCTCCATGCGGCTTCTTGCCATCCTCCCCATGGTGCTAAAAATATTCCTAAGGGTGAGTTTATTCGCATTAGACGAAACTGCACTCAGGACGCAACATGCCGCATGGAGATGCGCTATGCGGCCTCTCGCCTCTCCACCAGACAATATTCTCAGCATGGTCTGGAACATGCCCAGAAGCAGGCCCTGTCTATACCTAGACAGACATTATTATTTACCCACCAGTCGCACACGTCGCCCTGAAAATACAGATCAGTCACGACATTCTCGTCTGCCTGTTTTTGTTACGGCTTATAGTACACAATATTCGCAGATTTGCAACATAGTAAGAAAGCACTTACCTATACTGTCAACAGATGATCAATGGTGTAATGTCTTGAAAGGTGGCATCCTGTGCTCAGCCCGCAGAGCGCCCACGCTGGGTAATAAACTCTGCCCCTCTCTATTTACTGAGGGGGCACGACATTCTCCAGTATGGTTGCGGTTTCTTGGCAGTTATAAATGTGGGCACAAAATTTGCAGATGTTGCTCCTATATGCGACCTGGCAAGGAAGTATTTTCCTATGCCATGAATCAATGTTTTTCCATCAAACAATACATCAACTGTACCACCACTCATGTGGTGTATTGTATTTCATGTACCCTCTGTTCACTCCAGTACATTGGCTGCACCACTAATGGCCTCAAGGTTCGACTATGCAGGGACATCTGACATTCCTCATTCACATGCCAGAAATGTGTCTGCGGTCAGCCTGCATTTCTCAGCGGTGCATGGCGGTGACACAGAGGGTCTAATTGTGCAGGGTTTGGAGAGGGTTACTCCATCATCTAGGGGTGGTAATTACAAGAAGAAGCTTTTGAACCGTGAGTCGTTCTGGATCTTCAAAATGGGGTCCACCATACCAAATGGACTTAACCGGAAACACAACTTGATGCTACACTACTGAATTTTTTGATCCATAAGCCATGTGTGTTCCTTTGTTTTTATTCACCATGCTTTTTAGCATGTGCTGTCAATTTCATTGTAAGGAGGGGCCTGCAGTTAGTGTGTCCACCTGTTCCAGGTGGAGGCACTATATATGCAACCTCCCCCTTAGTATGTGTGTGTCATGAGGAAGGATCGCTATCGTCTTTGATCTGAAACATGTTGACTGGAGTGTAACTGGCTTTTAATCCGCACTGAAAAATAAAGGTAACATTTAATCAAGCTGGACTTTTCCTCTTTTTCTTGAGGGGAATGTCCCACTGCAGTGACCATGAACTCGAGCATTAGAGAAAAACTGCACCTGTGGAGGAGAACAAGCTGTAGCAGCTAAATCAGAGTGCCAGCATAACCACTTCCCAAGAAGGAGTGGTGGATAGAGAATACAGAGTTAGTGAATTCGCTGGCACGTACTCACCATATATGTACAATGGTGTACGCATTACGTATTGATGCGGACCAAATCATGACCGACTGTAACAATGGAGGCCCATGGAGATGAGGGGTCTCTAGGACACAGAAGTGATGCTAGGTAACCTGCTGCCCAAAACCAGCATCAAAGGAAAAGAAGGATACAATGAGGAATAGTCACCGCATCCACTGGCGGCACCCATATACCACTAGAGAAAGAGTAGCGGGCACTGACCATTGCCACGTCCCCTTGTGAACTAAGTGAAGGCACCTAGAGCCGTGGCACAGGTGAATTGCAGCATCCGAAGACACTTAGCTATTCCCCTGATAGTGGATCACTTTGGAATGGGAAATGCAACAGGAAGCACGGTGATCTGCAACACTCCACCTATGGAAGAGGACAATAACAGTTGGACCGTATCTAATGGTGGTGCAATTACCCTACCTAAGGAAAGTGGAATGCATACGGCAAGTACCTAAGCCAGTGGTAGGGAAAATATTACACCAATGAAGTGGGTTAATGCCCCTGGCGAGAACTAGTGCAGGTGGCGAGTCCTGGGAGTGCAATTAAGGAAGGGGCTAATGCATACGGCAGGTACTTAACCCAGTGGAGATGCAATTATGCCACCTACAGAAGGGGGAATCACTTAAACCAGTGTTACTATACTTAGTCCACCTGGCAGGGGGCAATGAATAAGACAAGTACTGCATCCCAAAGTAGTACAAGTATTCTGCCTATGGAAGTACTGCTGGCCACCGTAGACGCAATCTTGGGAGATTGCTTCAGATTCATGTCAGGGTCTGAATCAGTGCTTCACTGAATTGCGCAGGTGGAAATCATCAACCAAACTGCCCCGGAGGGCGAATTGGGAAAACGTCAGCTATCCTCCACAGATCTGCAAATGTGGAGAATTATCAAATGACCCCGGAGGGCGGGTTGGGAACTATGAGAGGTCCTCCTTGTCAGATACGACACGGGCCCAGTGTGATACCACCAGACAGGGTGGTCCTGCAGTAGTGGGGGCAGAGGACCACTATGGCACATATCTGTTATTTATTTTATTTTTTAAACTAAGGTGCCGGCCTCAAGCGCACCAGAGGCAGGAAGGGGTTACGTTTTTCCCATGACAAAACCTGCACTAGAGCAGATGCCCAGATAGGCCGGCCTAGAGGTGGCTGCAGAAAGGGTTAAGGCCAGTTGAGGACCAGTGGCAGAGCTCAGCATGTTTCTGGAGGAGGGGAAGTAGGGCGAGAATAATTCACGCCAGAGAGGCCACGCCCGCCTTTCAGGGGACGAAGTGGCGAACCAAGCCCCTGCGCACAGCCGATTAGGGCATGGCAGCCCTGCATCGGCCAGCCACATGAACAGAGCAGCGGGAGAATGTGCCCGCCCGGCAACGGGCTGGGCAAAGAAGATTGCGGCCAGGGCACCGATGCGGTGACGGCCGAACGTATGCAGTTAACACCCTCCGGAGCAGCTCGCCCGGCGCCCGCTCCCGAAAGGGGTGGCAAGGAGGTAGGTGCCGCAATAGTGGACGGCGCCGGCCCCTTTCCATATGTGGAAAATTACTGTCGGGGAGCGGGAGCGTCCTGCGCTCCCCCATGTGCTGATGTCCCTTCTTGGCCTCAGGGGGAGCTGGAAATGGCGTCAGGGGGAGCTGGAAATGGCCTCAGGGGATAAGTATGCACCTGGTTGTTTTAGACTATTACCACCAAGACGGAGGGAGGGCCAGGAGGGTTAACAATACTCACCTAGTCCCGTGTACTCTCTTCTCTTTCCTGCTGCCATCTTCACCCCTCCACTGGTCCAGCAGGATCACCCCTTCAGCTACTGGCACCGTAGTGGCAGGACGCTGGAAAAGGGGGGCTTGGATGGGTGACCCCTTGGCTGGCAGGATGCAGGGGAGCGAGGCTGCCGTGGTCCACCTTGTCTTCTGTGGGGGAGGCAGCAGTGCGGGAGACCGGCACTGGCGCATCTCGACCCTGGGAGAACAGGGAGGCGAGACGTCCACTGTTTTCCCATCTGAAAAAGGAAAAAAAATTAACTGTGAAGGGGGCACAATGGGCACTGCTACTGTGAAGGGGGCACAATGGGCACTGCTACTGTGAAGGGGGCACAATGGGCACTGCTACTGTGAAGGGGGCACAATGGGCACTGCTACTGTGAAGGGGGCACAATGGGCACTGCTACTGTGAAGGGGGCACAATGGGCACTGCTACTGTGAAGGGGGCACAATGGGCACTGCTACTGTGAAAGAGGCACAATGGGCACTGCTACTGTGAAAGAGGCACAATGGGCACTGCTACTGTGAAAGAGGCACAATGGGCACTGCTACTGTGAAAGAGGCACAATGGGCACTGCTACTGTGAAAGAGGCACAATGGGCATTGCTACTGTGAAAGAGGCACAATGGGCATTGCTACTGTGAAAGAGGCACAATGGGCATTGCTACTGTGAAAGAGGCACAATAGGCATTACTACTGTTATGGGGACACAGACCGGCATAACTACTGTGAAGGAGGCAGAAAGAGGACATAACTGTTAAGGGGGCACAGATACGGTATTACTACTGTGAAAGGGGCACAGAGAGGGCTTAACTTCTGTGAGGGGACCACAATGAGGGCATACCTACTGTGAAAGGGGCAAAATGAAGGAATAAGTACTTTAAGGTGGTACAATGTGTGCATAACTACTGTGAAAGTTGTACAGTGAGGGCATAAACACTTTAAGGGGGGACAATATGGGTATAACTACTGTGAGGGGGCACATATCTGGACATAACTACTGTGAAGGTTGTACAATGAAGGCAATACTACTGTGAGAGGGTACTTTAAGTATTGGGGAAGGGGTGCCAGAGAAAGGACCCACCCCGGGTGCCAAACACCCTAGACACGCCACTGTACAGAGGTGTCCAGGAAAGCCTCCTAGAAGAGGATGAATTAGACTACCCAAGATGTCCTGGAAGGGGAGACTTAGAGGGAACATGTCACCATCAAATGTGTATTAATCTACAGGCAGCATGTGTATTATTCTGCAGGGAGCATATTGATACATAAATTTGTGGAGAAAGATTGACTAGAGGGAAAGCTCAGAATAAGCAGGAATTTAAATGAATTACAAGTAATATTAAATCTTCTCATAAAACTATATATTAATCTGCTCTGTTAATTCTGCTCTATAACAAGCTGACTGCAGCTCAGACACCATGTTCAAAATGTAAGAGACTCAGCCAGAGACAGATTGTGCCCAGATTGACTTAGGCCCCTTTCACAGGGGAGAGTATTCCGCGCGGGTGCAATCTGGTAGGTGAACGCATTGCACCCGCACTGAAAACCGACCTATTCATTTCTATGGGGCTGTTCACATGAGCAGTGATTTTCACGCATCACTTGTGCGTTGTGTGAAAATCGCAGCATGCTCCTCTTTGTGCGTTTTTCACGTAACGCAGGCCCCATAGAAATGAATGGGGTTGCTTGAAAATCGCAAGCATCCGCAAGCAAGTGCGGATGCGGTGCGATTTTCACGCACGGTTGCTAGGAGACGATCGGGATGAAGACCCGATCATTATTATTTTCCCTTAGAACATGGTTATAAGGGAAAATAATAGCATTCTGAATACAGAATGCATAGTCAAATAGCGCTGGAGGGGTTAAAAAATAATAATTTTTAACTCACCTTAATCCAGTTGATCGCGTAGCCCGACTTCTCTTTTGTCTCCTTTGCTGAACAAGACCTGTGGTAAGCATTCATTGTAGGAATAGGACCTTTGGTGACGTCACTCCGGGGATCACGTGATGGATCACGTGATGTCACCAAAGGTCCAATTCCTGCTATTCCACCAGGTCCTGTTCAGTAAGGAGACAGACGAGAAGCCTGGCTACTCGATCAACTGGACTAAGATTAGTTAAATTATTTATTTTTTTAACCCCTCCAGTGCTATTGTACTATGCATTCTGTATTCAGAATGCTATATTCCCTTAAACCCATGTCATAAGGGAAAATAATACAATCTACAAAACACCGATCCCAAGCCTAAACTTCTGTGAAGAAGTTCGGGTACCAAACACGAGTGATTTTTCTCACGCGAGTGCAAAATGCATTACATTTTTCTGCGCGTGTTCCCGCAACGCACCCGCACATTTTCCCCGTGTGAAAGGGGCCTTAGAGGAATAAAACATGAGCACACTGGTGCCTAAAGGCCTGGGGTACACTGCAATTTTTGTAACGTGACTGATTTTAGCAATTGAATGACAGCTGCAGTTCACAAGACTGAATTCAACTGAATGCATTCATTTGGACTGCAGCTGTAGTTCAACAATTAAAATCAAAGTCACAGTGTAGCCCAGGACTAAATGGCATCCTGGAACAATTACTCCATCATAGAAGATGAAAATATGGTAAAAGCCTGACAGCTCCCTCTGAGTGTAGGTATGTAACTCCCATCAAGGTCAGAACCAGACCAAGCCTGCTTAGTTTCCTACAATAGACAAGGAAAACACCATTCCTTGCTAGCTGCAAATACATTGACCATGTGAATACTCCACCTACTAAAGGGATTAACATGGTTGCTTGGTGCACATCAGAAGTGCATAGGCTTATAAGATAAAACATACAGCGATAATGCAATTACTCCACCTTTTGAAGAGAGTAAGGCAGGTTTTTAGTGCATATCAGAACTGTGTAGGCTTGCCCAAGCACAATTACTCCACTGATTGAAAAGGGTAATACAGCTGCCTGGTGCACATCAGAACAGTGTAGGGTTGTCAGATACAGAAGAAACAATACAATTACTCCACCTAAATAAAAAGGGGTAATGCGGGTGCTTCTTTCAGGGACGGCAATGATCAGTTGTGAAAATACTCCGCCTATTTAAGGGGGTAATGCTGTTGCTTGGTGCACTACAGAACTGCCTAGCGACAGTACAATTACTGTCTGTTAAATTCGGGAATGCAGCTGTTTAGTACACATCTGAACTGCATAGGCTTGTTGTATACAACATCAATTGATAGGGCAAGTACTCTTCCGGATAAAGAGGCAATACAGATGCCTGGTACATGCCAGAACTGCAAAGGTTTAACACATACTGCATATAGCAATGATGAAATGACTGTGCCTGATGTATGCAATAACCAAGCAGTAAAGGGTAAACATGGCTGATAGAAATTTACAATAGCTGCAGAGAAGAAAAAAGGTGCCATGGGGCCAAGTTGTTAAATTAATCTCATCTGTGGTTAATCATCTGCTCTTTTGCCAGGAGAATGGACTGGTAAATCTACAAATCTACAGTAAGGATTGGTTAAGTAGGCTGCAAGCTGCGGCCTCTTGAATGGGACCAGAAGGGCCCAGTGGTTTGCTACGATTGCTAGGAGCTCCTTTTCCGCAACACTAAGCCACAAAAACCACGGAAGTATCATGTGGTATCAACACTATGTTGTTGGTGCCCAGAAGGAACGTAACATTTATGGACAAGTGAATGGACCTTAAGGCTGAATGCACACGGCCGTGTTTGCGGCCGAGAACGGGCCGTGAAAACCATGCCGGGATTCCTGCTGACTGTTAGAGGGCACGGCGTCATGGGTTGCTATGACGCCGTGCGCTTCATGCAGCCGCTCCTGTACAGTAATACACTATACTAGTGTATTACTGTCCAGCAGTGGCTGCATGAAGCGCACGGCGTCATAGCAACCCATGACGCTGTGCGCTCCAGCAGTCAGCAGGAATCCCGGCAGGGTTTTCACGGCCCGCACTCGGCCACGGAACACGGCCGTGTGAATTCGGCCTAAGACTGACAAACTGATGGCAGCATAGCCTAATAGGCATACAGTCACGGCAGGCCTTCTGACCTTTCTTAAGGCTCCTGGTTGCCATAGCGATGCATCGGCACTAAGCAACTGGGGACAGAGGAAGACCCCTCAAAGTGCCTAGATACTGGGGTTGCTATTTGCCACAGCATCTGGGAACTTCTCTGATCCAAGCGGTTACAATACCCACCTTCATTGAAATGCCTATCAAATTAATCTTATTAGGGTACTTTCACACTTGCGTCAGGGGATTCCGCAGGCAGTTCTGTCACCGGAACTAACTGCCGGATCCGTCAAAACGTATGCAAACTGATGGCATTTGTCAGACGGATCAGGATCCTGATCCGTATGACAAATGCATTGAAGTTCCCGATCCGTTTCTCCGGTGTCACCTGGAATAACGGATCCAGCTTTTATTTTCACATTTTTTTCGGCATTAATGTATTTCAAATGGTAAAAAATTTGTTCCAGAATTTTGGACGGAGATTAAACCGCAGCATGCTGCAGTATTATCTTGGTTCTGAGAACATCCTGAAAATATTGCTCTCCATTCAGAATGCATTAGGATAAAAAAAGTGATCACTTTTCCGGTATTGAGCCCCAAGGACGGAACTCAATACTCAATGGAAAATAACGCTAGTGTGAAAGTACCCTTAATTGTCCAGCCATAAATCAAGGGTCTTATAGACATAGAAGATGTGGGGCCCCCTCCGTGAAAAAACTGCAGAAGCAGTCAAGGTAGGTGTGCCATTTAGTGCCGTTTCACTTACTCCATATAAATACACTTACTCTCTCTACCACTAGTTACGTGCAATTGGTGCCTCACTATACCATTATTTGTCTCTTCTGCATGCGGTACACTAACTAGTGTCCTCGTGTTCTGTCTTTTTTAAGTGGGTAGCTGCCTTTCACTGTAACGAGTCACCATGACCTGGTGCCTCTCCGTCAATTTCCAGTTCTCCTTTGGCGCTCTCCTTTTCCCTTTTTTGTATATACCTCGTCCACTTATCCACTCCAATTTTTCTCTCATCTTTTACTTATATCATATGATCGGGGCAGGAAACTATATGGCCACTCCCTGGTTTGTATACACAGCACTCAACAACAGTCTATCTTCTCAATGGAGAGCCTAACTGAGGTTGACAATTGGCTCCCCGACCCCACTAATACAAGATGAGTGTGTGTAGATGCCAAGTCTCCTAGAAGTTCAGAAACATCTTTGTACAGATACACATGGACTGCTCTGACATTTGAAGTCTATGGACGATTGAGAACCCAAAAAAAAATAATATATTTTAATTTTAGACAATATTGCCCAGCCCTAGCTACTGCTTTCAGCACTTGCTTTATTCCCAATTTTACTCTTAAAGGGGTTGTCTCACTTCAGCAAATAGCATTTATGTAGACGTTAATAAAAGGCACTTACTAATGTATGGTCATTCTCCATAATGCTTCCTTTGCTGGCTGGATTCATTTTTCCATCACATTATAAACTGCTCGTTTCCATGTTTACGACCACCCTGCAATTCATCAGTGGTGGTTGTTCTTGCACATTATAAGCAAAAGCGCTGGCCTATTTGGTGGCCAGGACTGTGGAGGTGCACATAAGCTAGTTCTTTTTCTTATAATGTGCAAGCACGACCACCACTGATGGTGGTTGTAACCAAAGGAAACAATATGGACAATCACAATACTAAAATGGTTTGTATTAACTTCCTCTACATAATAAATGCCATTTGCTGAAGTGAGACAAACCCTTTAAGTAAAAATGCCATGATTTTTAAGCCAAACAGCATTAGCTAAAAAGAAAAAACATGGGTTGGCCACTTTCTGGTTACTTGTGACCAATGTATATGTAAGATGACTATATGGCACTTACTAATATAGCCTTGAGTTGATATTCTGTAACGTATGCTATATTTCATAAGACATGCCCTCTTATTAGGGAAGACCGGAATTAGACTTACTGGTAATTAATTTTCCACAAATCCATCATGAAGGCCCAGAGAGATTGATCCCCTAGGTTAAAAGGACCCCTCCCACCACCATTCACCAGTGAGTTCCAGATTATAGGGCCATAACCACCGTTAAAGAAGTGAAACAACTCAAAAGTTTTTAGTTTTTTTTTTTGGGTATTAACTCATACCAAGTCTGCATAATAATTTTCTGGGTGGGATATCATGCCGTCATGGTGGATTCATGGAAAATGAAGTACCGGTAAGTCTAATTCCGGCTTTCCACTTCACCACCATGACAGCCCAGAGAGACATAACAGATTATATACGTGTTAGGGTGGGGCAACAGCCTGTAGGACCTTGCGACCAAAGGCCAGGTCGGAAGACCTGGATAAGTCAAGTCTATAATGTTTAATGAAAAAGTGTTTACACTGGACCAGGTTGCGGCATGGCATATCTGATCTAGGGAAGCTCCTGCTTTTTCAGCAAAGGAGGCAGATATGGCTCTCGTAGAGTGAGCCCGAATGACGTCTGGACAGCTGATGCCTTCCATCTTGTAACAGTCTGTAATAGCCTGTTTTACCCATTGGGCAATGGTAGATCGGGAAGCTGCTTTCCCTTTTTTTTTTTTACCACTGAAGAGTATTAGTAAATTGTCCACATTTCTTAGGTCCTTAGTAACCCCTAGGTATTTTAGTACTGTTAGTTTGACGTCTAGGGTATGGAATCGTTCCTCCGCAGAATTCTTAGGATTCTCGCAAAAAGAGGGAAGAACGATCTCCTGGTTTTTATGGAAGTCCGTTACTACTACTTTTGGTAAAAAAAAACAGGTCTAGCCTCAAGGTAATTCGATCTTCCTGTATTGGGAGGTATGGTTGTCTTATTGATCATGCCTGGATCTCGCGCAGTCTTTTTGCTGATGTTATTGCTACAAGAAAAGCCACCTTCTGAGAAAGGTGCTTTAGGGAACCCGAGTCCAGGGGTTCGTAAGGCAGACCTGAGAGTCCCCTAAGGACAATGTTTAAGTCCCAGGTAGGCACCCTTGATTTAAGAGATGGTCTTAGTCTGGCTGCAGACCTCAGGAATCTTTGGATCCATCTATGGCTGGCTAATTCAGAATCGAAAAAAGCACCAAGCGCCGAGACCTGGACTCTAAGGGTAGATGGACGTAATCCTGACTCTAGCCTAATCTGACCCTTCTTGCAGGAAGTCCAGGATCCTCTGTATATTTGGTTTAGCCTGGTCTGGGGCTTCTTCACCTGACCAGGTGCAGAATCTTCTCCAGATTTTGAAATCGATGGAGTTAGTCACTTTCTTTTTGCTGGCCTTCAAGGTAGATATCACTCCCTCTCAGAGACCTCTGCGTCTCAGAAGGTCGGACTCAGGATCAAAGGTTGAAGATCTCTGGATGTGGATGGAGAACCGGCCCCTGGATCAGGATATCTTTTCTCCTTGGGAGAATGAATTCTTCCTGTGGGGAGCGGTTGGTTAGGATCGAGAACCAGCTCCTCTTGGGCCAGTATGGGGTGACCAGGATTATTCTGGCCTTGTCCCTGATGATCTTCTGAATGAACCCTTGGGATTAACGTGAACGGAGGGAAGGCATATGCAAGATCCCAGTTCCAGTGCAGGGAGAAGGCGTTGATCGCTAGAGGCCTGTCCCTCGGGTTTAGGGAGCAAAAGGTTGATACCTTTGCATTGTTCCTTGAAGCAAATAGATCTACCAATGGGAGGCCCCATCTCTGGACAATCATATCGAAGACGTCGATGTTTAGAGACCATTCCCCCTGGTCTATAGTGGTCCTGCTGAGGAAGTCCGCAGAGCTGTTTAGGCTTCCTTTTAAATGAATCGCAGATACTGATTTTACATTTTTCCCCCCCAAAGGAAGGGGCAGACTTTCTAGTTTTGGAGACAGTGTGCCCCCCTGGTGTTTGAGGTAGGACACGGTCGTTACATTGTCGGAATAGATTTTTATATGCTGGTTCTTTAGTTTTTGGAGCAGCTGCTCGTATTGTCTCCCAAACTGCCCTGAGCTCCCTGTAATTTGAGGACTGAGCTGCAATTTTCAGAGACCAGGCTCCTTGTTAGAGGTCGGAGAATATTTTTGCACCCCATCCCTTTGCATCTGTCTGAACATGCACTGCTGGGGGTTTGAGCCAAACCATGCCCTTTTTTAGATTTTCTGTGTGAAGCCACCACCAGACTCAAGATTTTACATGGCCCGGGATCAGGATCTTTTTGTCTAGAGAGGACAGATGTTTGTCCCATCTCCTTAGAAGCCAGGACTGAAGGGCCCTGTAATGGACCTGGCACCAGGAGAAGAAGCGACGTCCTAGAAAGACCCCGATTGATGTCTTTAGGTTCTGAATTCTCTCTGCTGGAAGAAATGTAGTCTGTTTTACCGAATCCAGCAATACCCCTAGGAATTTTACCCTGGTATCCGGAACTAGGGATGACTTGGATTTATCACCCAACCTAGGGCCGCTAAAAAGGGCGCAGAAGGTCTCTCGATCCGCTATTGACTGATCCACAGTGTCTGAAATCAGCAAAAAGTCGTCTTGGTAAGGAACAATAGTCACCCCTTGAGATCTCAGGGAGGCAACCATCTCTACCACCAGTTTCGTGAAAATCCCGAAGGGGAGAGACACGAACTGGAAATGGTGAACAGAGCCTCTGTGATCCTTCTATGCAAAACGCAGGAGCCTCAGAGACTGGATGTGAATAGGAACATTATTATTATTATAGCGCCATTCATTCCATAGCGCTGTACATATGAGAAGAGGTATACATACATAACACAGACAATTGCACTAATCAAACAAGATGAGTTACAAACTGGTACAGAAGGAGAGAGGGCCCGGCCCGTGAGGGCTTACAATCTACATGGTGTGGGAGAAGGACACAGTAGGTGTGGGTGAAGTTGGTCATGGCGGTATGGAGGCAGCAGGGTCACGGGTTGTAGGCTTGTCTGAAGAGGTGGGTTTTCAGGTTTCTTTTGAAGGATTCCACTGTAGGTGAGAGTCTGATATGTTGGGGTAGCGAGTTCCAGAGTATGGGGGATGCACGGGAGAAATCTTGGAGGCGATTGTGGGAAGAGGATATAAGAGGAGAGGAGAGAAGGAGGTCTTGTGAGGATCGGAGAGAGCATGTGGGGGTGTATCGGGAAAGTAGCTCAGAGATGTGGGGAGGGGGGATGGGGAAACAGGTTGTGGAAGGCCTTGTATTTGTTAGTACTTTGAGGTGAATTTGCTGGGCAATGGGGAGCCAGTGAAGGGATTGGCAGAGGAGTAATAGGGTGAGAGGTGGATTAGTCGGGAAGCAGAGTTGAGGATAGATTGGAGGGGTGTGAGAGTGCTAGATGGAAGGCCACAGAGGAGAGTGTTGCAGTAGTCTAGGCGGGAGATGAGGGCACGTACAAGCATTTTCGCAGATTCAAAGTTAAGGAAAGCACGGATGCGGGAGATGTTTTTGAGTTGGAGTCGGTAGGTGGTGGAAAGTGCTTGGATGTGCGGTCTGAAGGAGAGGGCAGAACCCAAGGTCACTCCAAGGCAGCGGACTTGGTTGACCGGGGAGAGAGTGCAGCCATTGATCGTGATAGATAGGTCTGTTGGGGAGGGGGGTTGAGCAAGATGGGGGAAAGAGGATGAATTCTGTTTAATCCATGTTAAGTTTTAGAAAGCGAGAGGAGAAGGATGATATAGAAGATAGACATTGTGGGATTCTGGATAGTAAGGTCTGGACCAGAGAGGTAGATTTGTGTGTGTCGTCAGCATAGGAGTGATACTGAAAGCCATGGGACTATGAGCTGTCCCAGGCCAAAAGTGTAGATAGAGAAGAGCAGGGGTCTTAGGACAGAGCCTTGCGGGACACCAACAGAGGGAATGAGACGAGGAGGTGGTGCGGGAGTGGGAGACGCTAAACGTACGGTCTGTGAGGTATGATGTGATCCAGGAGAGGGCCAGGTCAGTGATGCCAAGAGATGAGAGTTTGAAACAGAAGGGAGTGGTCAACAGTGTCGAAGGCAGAGGACAGGTCAAGGAGAAGGAGGACAGAGTATTGTTTCTTGGTTTTGGCTGTCAGTAGGTCATTGGTGACTTTGGTGAGGGCAGTCTCAGTGGAATGGTGGGGTTGGAAGCCAGATTGTAGGCGGTCAAAGAGGGAGCAGGAGGAAAGGTGAGAGAACAGTTCAGAATGGACATGTTGTTTAAGCACTTCAGCCCCGCTAGCTGAAACCCCCTTCATGACCAGAGCACTTTTTACACTTCGGCACTACACTACTTTCACCATTTATCGCTCGGTCATGCAACTTACCACCCAAATGAATTTTACCTCCTTTTCTTCTCACTAATAGAGCTTTCATTTGGTGGTATTTTATTGCTGCTGACATTTTTACTTTTTTTGTTATTAATCGAAATGTAATGATTTTTTTGCAAAAAAATGACATTTTTCACTTTCAGCTGTAAAATTTTTCGCTAAATTTATAGTTCTACATGTCTTTGATAAAAAAATGTTTGGGCAAAAAAAAAAATGGTTTGGGTAAAAGTTATAGCGTTTACAAACTATGGTACAAAAATGTGAATTTCCGCTTTTTGAAGCAGCTCTGACTTTCTGAGCACCTGTCATGTTTCCTGAGGTTCTACAATGCTCAAACAGTAGAAAACCCCCACAAATGACCCCATTTCGGAAAGTAGACACTCTAAGGTATTCGCTGATTGGCATAGTGAGTTCATAAAACTTTATTTTTTGTCACAAGTTAGCGGAAAATGATGATTTTTTTTTTTTTTTTTTACAAAGTCTCATATTCCACTAACTTGCGACAAAAAATAAAAAATTCTAGGAACTCGCCATGCCCCTCACGGAATACCTTGGGGTGTCTTCTTTCCAAAATGGGGTCACTTGTGGCGTAGTTATACTGCCCTGGCAATTTAGGGGCCCAAATGTGTAAGAAGTACCTTGCAATCAAAATCTGTAAAAAATGGCCTGTGAAATCCGAAAGGTGCTCTTTGGAATATGTGCCCCTTTGCCCACCTTGGCTGCAAAAAAGTGTCACACATCTGGTATCGCCGTACTCAGGAGAAGTTGGGGAATGTGTTTTGGGGTGTCATTTTACATATAACCATGCTGGGTGAGAGAAATATCTTGGCAAAAGATAACATTTCCCATTTTTTTTATACAAAGTTGGCATTTGACCAAGATATTTTTCTCACCCAGCATGGGTATATGTAAAATGACACCCCAATACACATTGCCCAACTTCTCCTGAGTACGGCGATACCAGATGTGTGACACTTTTTTGCAGCCTAGATGCGCAAAGGTGCCCAAATTCCTTTTAGGAGGGCATTTTTAGACATTTGGATCCCAGACTTCTTCTCACACTTTCGGGCCCCTAAAAAGCCAGGGCAGTATAAATACCCCACATGTGACCCCACTTTGGAAAGAAGACACCCCAAGGTATTCAATGAGGGGGCTGGCGAGTTCATAGGAATTTTTTTTTTTTTTGCATAAGTTAGCGGATATTGATTTTTTTAGTTTTTTTCTCACAAAGTCTCACTTTCCGCTAACTTAGGACAAAAATATTAATCTTTCATGGACTCAATATGCCCCTCACGGAATACCTTGGGGTGTCTTCTTTCCGAAATGGGGTCACATGTGGGGTATTTATACTGCCCTGGCTTTTAAGGGGCCCTAAAGCGTGAGAAGAAGTCTGGAATATAAATGTCTAAAAATGTTTACGCATTTGGATTCCGTGAGGGGTATGGCGAGTTCATGTGAGATTTTATTTTTTGACACAAGTTAGTGGAATATGAGCCTTAGTAAGAAAAAACAAAAACAAACAAAAAATTTCCGCTAACTTGGGCCAAAAAAATGTCTGAATGGAGCCTTACCGGGGGGGGTGATCAATGACAGGGGGGTGATCACCCATATAGACTCCCGGATCACCCCCCTGTCATTGATCACCCCCCTGGTAAGGCTCCATTCAGACGTCCGTATGATTTTTACGGATCCATGGATCGGATCCGCAAAACACATGCGGACGTCTGAATGGAGCCTTACAGGGGGGTGATCAATGACAGGGGGGTGATCACCCATATAGACTCCCTGATCACCCCCCTTTCATTGATCACCCCCCTGTAAGGCTCCATTCAGACGTCCGTATGATTTTTACGGATACATGGATCGGTTCCGCAAAACACATGCGGACGTCTGAATGGAGCCTTACAGGGGGGTGATCAATGACAGGGGGGTGATCAATGACAGGGGGTGATCAATGACAGGGGGTGATCAATGACAGGGGGTGATCAATGACAGGGGGTGATCAATGACAGGGGGTGATCAATGACAGGGGGTGATCAATGACAGGGGGTGATCAATGACAGGGGGTGATCAATGACAGGGGGTGATCAATGACAGGGGGTGATCAATGACAGGGGGTGATCAGGGAGTGTATATGGGTGATCACCCGCCTGTCATTGATCACCCCCCTGTAAGGCTCCATTCAGACGTCCGCATGTGTTTTGCGGATCCGATCCATGGATCCGTAAAAATCATGCGGACGTCTGAATGGAGCCTTACAGGGGGGTGATCAATGACAGGGGGGTGATCAATGACAGGGGGTGATCAGGGAGTGTATATGGGATGATCATGGGTGATCATGGGTTCATAAAGGGTTAATAAGTGACCGGGGGGGGGGGGGGGGGGGTGTAGTGTAGTGTAGTGTTTGGGTGCGACTGTACTGACCTACCTGTGTCCTCTGGTGGTCGATCCTAATAAAAGGGACCACCAGAGGACCAGGTAGCAGGTATATTAGACGCTGTTATCAAAACAGTGTCTAATATACCTGTTAGGGGTTAAAAAAAAAAAATCAGATCTCCAGCCTGCCAGCGAGTGATCGCCGCTGGCAGGCTGGAGATCCACTCGCTTACCTTCCGTTCCTGTGAGCGCGCGCGCCTGTGTGCACGCGTTCACAGGAAATCCCGGCCCTCGCGAGATGACGCGTATATGCGTCGTCGTGCGCAGGGCTGCCGCCTCCAGACCGCACATCTGCGTTAGGCGGTCCGGAGGCAGTTAAGTAGCTTTGAGGCATACGGAAGCAGTGATATGGGGCGATAACTGGACAAAGAAGATGGGTCAAGTGAAGGCTTTTTGAGGATGGTGTAATGGTAGCGTGTTTAAAAGCAGAGGGGAAGACACCAGAGGTTAGTGATAGGTTGAAGAGAAGAGTTAGGGCTGGGATAAACACTGTGGTGAGGTTAGGGATGAGGTGGGATTAGGGTTGGGCGATATACCGGTATCACGATATCGCCTTTTTTTAATACCGCGGTATATTGCTGTTTCCTTAATACCGCGGTATATTTCGTGACGTCATCGCTTTTAAAACTGCGTCCGCGGCTGCCCTCCCCCATCATTATCTACTAGTTTCTTCTAGCAGCCGCTCCTCCTTCCTGCTCAGAATGTGCTGCCTCCGCACACCGACTGACGTCTCACGTCGGAATCAGGTGACGCCCCCAGGCTGAGTTGAGCAGCGCAGTACAGAGTCGGCTCAGTCTCCAGTGAATCAAAGGTCAGGAGGGACTTACAATGTATAGTTATTGCAGGGACTCAGAATCGTCTGAGAGTTTATTAGTTAAAAGAATCGTGTCACCGAGTCCCTGCCAGACTTCCTGCTCTGCTACATGCACCCTGTACACACTCTGTCACACAGGTGTCCATAAGACATGGGGGGCAGCTGCTGTATGTAACGTCCCCTTGCGACTGCCCCCATACAGTGTAACGTCCCCTTGCGGCTGCCCCCATACAGTGTAACGTCCCCTTGCGGCCGCCCCCATACAGTGTAACGTCCCCTTGCGGCCGCCCCCATACAGTGTAACGTCCCCTTGCGGCCGCCCCCATACAGTGTAACGTCCCCTTGCGGCCGCCCCCATACAGTGTAACGTCCCCTTGCGGCCGCCCCCATACAGTGTAACGTCCCCTTGCGGCCGCCCCCATACAGTGTAACGTCCCCTTGCGGCTGCCCCCATACAGTGTAACGTCCCCTTGCGGCTGCCCCCATACAGTGTAACGTCCCCTTGCGGCCGCCCCCATACAGTGTAACGTCCCCTTGCGGCCGCCCCTATACAGTGTAACGTCCCCTTGCGGCCGCCCCTATACAGTGTAACGTCTCCTTGTGGCCGCCCCCATGCAGTGTAACGTCTCCTTGTGGCCGCCCCCATACAGTATAAAGTCTCCTTGTGGCGGCCCCCCATACAGTATAACGTCTCCTTGTGGCCCCCCATACAGTATAACGTCTCCTTGTGGCCCCCCATACAGTATAACATCTATTTTTTTTTCTTTAAAACAGGTATTTATTGCGATATATATCGTTATCGAAATACATTTTTTAATATCGTTATCATCTGAATAATTTTGATATCGTCCAACCCTAGGTGGGATGGGATTGGGTCAAGTGCACAGGTGGTGAGATGTGATCTGGAGAGTAGAGTGTAGAGTTTTTCTTCTGTAATGGTGGAGAAGCGGGTTTTGGGAGAAGAGGACCGAGCAGTTGTGTAGAGGGTCTGTGTAGTGAAGCTTTCTCTGATGAAGTTTGTAACGGAACGCCTAGCACCCCGACCGGGTACCTCCGTCGATAGATGCTCCTAGTGCTTTCCGAGGACTCCAAGCACTCCACTTGACACCATACGCCCTGCAGACCCCACGAACCGCCGCAGCTTGGTTGGGGTCTCACCGTCCTCCACCCACGCTGGACCTACGACAAGGCTCCAGGCTCCAGTGGGTGAACCTCTCCTACAGCCAGAGAGCAGGAACAGCTCTTACAAGAGCTCGTAGTTATGCCAGGGGAGTATAGCGTATAGCAATCCCCCAGTTTGATCAGTTATCCAAACACCAGTCTCAGCATGATGAAGGATAAAACAGGAACACTTTATTGAGGGCTACCCACCCGTATTTATGCAGGTCCCCATCTGGTGGCCACGCCCTTAGGGGACCAGAATGGAGACCGACACAGTACAGATATGCAGAAATTCAGGATACACAGACACAACACATCCCCACAATGCATCATGGTTTCCTCCTCTCTGCCTGGCGACACCCGAGGAGCAATCCAATTATGTCTCAGGACAAAGGGAAAACACCAATACACATGTGGGAACAACAGGACAGGAATCACCACCCAAATACACAATGGCACACCCCCACAGCAAACACAGACATTTAACATATCCCCAGATAGCTCAAGTCTGAGTGCATATCATTAGGTTAATGGCACTCAGAATACACGAATACAATAATATTAGCTATCTGGGTGCCCTCACATAACATACAATTTAACCGAACGCATAATAACATAAAACACAATTCCAAAGACAGATTTAAGCTGTGCGGCCGGCCTGTTTTCTTTAAAGTTAGTATGGGCCATAATCCTGAGGCAAGAGGCTAGCAACCAGCCCCCTCCAAAACACCGTGGCGAGGTTGGTTTCGTCACAAGGTTCTTTTGTTTGAAATATTTGGCAAAGTCCTCAGCTGAGAAGCGAGGAGAGTGTGGGGGCGCTGGGGGACGGAGAAGGGAGTTAAAAGTGCAAAAAAGTTGTTTAGGGCTGTGGGCCAGGGAAGATGTGAGAGATGAGAAGTAGGCCTGTTTTGCATCAGCGAGTAAGGATTTGAATATGAGGAGGGATTGCTTGTACGCGGTGAAATGATCTTTTGAATGGGATTTCTTCCATCGCCGCTCAGCAGCCCTGGAAGCTTGTCTGAGTTTTTGTGTCAGGTTGAACATGATAATATGCGTCCTTCAGGTCGATTGTGCAAAGGAACCAGTCTTTTTGAATTAAAGGAATGGTAGAGTCTAGGGATTCCATTTTTAATTTTTTGTAAACTACGAATCTCTAACTTTTTGAGGTTTATAATCATGCGAAAGGAACCCCCTGGCCTTTTTACTAAGAAAAGGTTGGAGCAGAATCCCTGCCCCCGTTGAAGCTCAGGAACAGAAACCACTACACCCAAGTCCAGAAGATTCTGGACCTCCTTCCAAATTTGGTTCTGCTGGAATGGGGAAGAGTGGTGAGATACCAGAAATACATTCGGAGGATTGGGGGGGAGGATAACTATCCTGTAGCCGTTTCTGAGAAGAACTTGCGCCCAGGGGTTGGGAGAAGTCTGATGCCACTGGGCAAAGAAGTCTTCCCCCTATCCTGGCGTCACTGTTTCTCACCGCCCTTGTTCTGGGGATTAAGGAGGTATCCTCTACCTTTCCCCCCCTCTTGGGTAACTCTTCTGTCCGGATTTACCTTTACCACAAAAGGAACTATTTTGAGGGTATTGGTTACGAAAGGAACTATTTTGAGGGTATTGGTTACGAAAGGAAGGTTTCTCTCTTCAGGGAACCCTTTCTTTTTATCAGTAGCCTTCTCGAGAATCTTGTCCTATACAGTACCGAACAAGTATTCGCCCGAGAAGGCTATAGAGCACAGCTTCATTTTTGAAGTGATGACGATGACCAAGATTTCATCCACAGTGCCCTCCGGGCAGCATTGGACAAAGCCGCGTCCTTGGCCGAGAATTTAATTGTCTCGGTGGAGGCATCCGCTAAGAACCCCGTGGCGGATTTTAACAAGGCAAGAGAGTCTAATATTTGTTCCCTGGATGATTCTCTAACTCAATTAGCCACAGGTACATAGACCTGGCGACTGAAGTAGCAGCTATGTTGGTCTTAACACTGAACATAGCTGCCCCACAGGATTTTTTTTTTTAATAGACTGTCCGCCTTCCTCTCCATGGTGTCCTTTAACTGAGAGGAGCCCTCGAATGGTAGAGAGTTTTTTTAAATTAACTTTGGCCACCTGGACGTCAATTCTGGGAACCTCGTCAAAGATCTTAAGAGTGACGGGTCAAATACAAGGCGGTTCCCAAAATCCTTGGAAATACCTAGTTTCTTTTCTGGATGGGCCCATTCGTCCATCACCATCTCTTTAATATTTTCATTTAGCTTTTAGAAGGTCACTCATCTCGCTAGGAGAGAAGAAGAATTTTCTAGATTCCTCGACGATTTTGCCCTCTGATAGGGGGAACTCGTCGTCCTCGTTTTTGGAAGATGAGGCCTCGCCCTCCAAATCCTCGGAGTCTGAGGAGGAGATGTCTGCCCTTCTGGGACGATTGGGTGGGCGAGCCCCCAGGGTGTCCTCACGGAGAAAGGCTAGAGAAGATTTAACCTCCTCCTGAATCATAGTTCTAAATTCCTGCATAATTAGGATTGTTTTTCCTCTCACAATCCTGGCAATAAAATCCTTGCAAAGTTTCTTAGGATAATCATCGGGAACCCTGACGGAGCACTGGATGCATCTGGCGGTCTTCCTGGGCTTTTTTCAAAACTAGTTTGGCCTAAAGTGAGACAGCAGCCCATCAATTTTGTGCAGGTCCAGTATAGGTGCATTATACCAGAAGACCTTAGGGAAGGAGGGGCTCCTACCCAGTGGTTACCTGAGGCTCCCTCCCCCCAGATCAGCATATGTAAAGCTGCCGGCATGCCCAGGTGGGCTACTCACGCAGGGGCAATCTAGAGCGGTCTGCTCCTTCTGCTGCAGCTCCTTTTTCTGGTCCGACATTTCGCCCGGCAAAGAAGAGAGCGCAGCGGGAAAGTGCATGCGAGTTTTTGAAGACGTCCACTCCCGGGTCTCGCCCGGCGGCCCGGAAGTGACGTCAGACGCGCGCGCCTGCGCAAATGTGCTCCCGGCTACCTACACAGGGAGGCAGGCGACCCTGCGGCAGCTCAGGGCAGGCTCCCAGTCAGCTTTGGAACGGAGAGCAGGGGACGCAGTCCTGGGTGGGAGGCCCGCAAGGGAAGCAAAATTTCCGCCGATGCGGCACCCGGGTAACCCAAAAAAAAAAGAAAATAAAAAAAAAAAAAAAAAAAATGGGGTTTTTATACACTTCATCTCCCTGAAAGCCAGAGAGGACTTTTCTCTTCCCTGACCGCTATAGGGGCAGGAACACACTGGTGAATGGTGGTGGGAGGGGTCCTTTTAACCTATCTCTGTTCCTGTTCCTACAGAGGTCAGGGTCAATCTCTCTGGGCCGTCATGGTGGTGAAGTGGAAATCATCTGTGCATAGAGGTCCTGTCAACAAGATGGCTGCTGATTGAGGGTCATGTGACCAGCAACTCACTTCAATGTGATTTCTCCTTTATCAAAACACACTGCACTAAACTCCCAACATTGCAAGTGCAGATGCCATGCGAAATGTATTTGAATGGAGAAGACATCACATTGAGGAGAGTTGCCTGGTCAAGACCTTCCATCAGCTGTCATCTCAAGGACAGGATTTCTATGTGGACAGCACAAAAGAATTAGCAAACATGGCATATCTTACGAAATATAGAAACTGGTGCAGAATTTTAACTATATTAGGCTATATTAGTAAAGGCCATATTATCATCTTACAAACACATAGTTCAACAGTAACCAGAAAGTGTCCAACCCCTTTAAGTTCTGCACATAAAAGAGAAAATATTTCTATTGATAGTACAGGAATTTTTGCAAGATCTCACACCTGGTATCCCTCTTCTAATTGCAGGGTCTTGAAGTTCTTTAGTTTCCGTAAATCCCACAGTTTGACGCTGGAATCTTCAGCAGCAGTTGCCAAGTAATACCCATTTTCTGAAAACGCCACACATGATACAGGGCCAGAATGCCCAGGAAAATTGGCCACATTTGATCGTTCCTGATAAAAACCACAAACATTTTAGTTTTACTGGTAGTATGACAAAGAAGAACTATTACAAAATTATTGTATAACATACAATAAATACACATTAGAAAAAATGTAAAGCAATTACATTTTTTACATAAAAAGGTCAATATGGTGAGGAGTTTGTGGCAAGCAGAGGTGTGCTGTCCGCATCCATAGATCTGTTCTGCGGCCGGCAAAAAACAAAACAAAAAAAGAAACACACATGTCCTATTCTTGTCTGTATCAAGGACAAGGATAGGACTGGTCTATCGAGGGCTGGACAATCTGTTGTGCAAAATTCGGAATGCACACGGCCAGTATCCATGTTTTCTGGATCAGCGATATGGGGACTGCAAAACACGGTATGGCCGTGTACATGAGGCCTTAGTGAGGTTTTTTTCCCCCAGGGCTTCATTATTACAAACAATACACAGTAAATGCCAGACAGATACCAAAAAGGGGGTATTTAAATATATGGGATGAAAACACCTTAAACGGGTTGTCTCATCATGGACAATGGAGGCATATCAGTAAGATATGCCCCCATTGTCCGTTAGGTGCGAGTCCCACAGCTGGGACCCGCACCTATATAGAGAACGGAGCCCCACAAGGTGGTGGCTGGAGGACTCCGGTCCAGCCACCACCAAGCTGGCTCTCCATAGAAGTGAATGGAAGCGTACTGCACATGCACGGCCCCTCTCCAATTCATTTCTATGGGGCCAATGGAAATAGCCAATCCGGAGCTCGGCAGAGTTTGCTCAGAAATGGCAGCAGGCAGGTGTGAGCTCATCTGCACGCACAGTGAGGCGAAGACTTTTGGAAGATGGCCTGGTGTCAAGAAGGGCAGCAAAGAAGCCACTTCTCTCCAAAAAAACATCAGGGACAGATTGATCTTCTGCAGAAAGTTTGGCGAATAGACTGCTGAGGACTGGGGCAAAGTCATATTCTCCGATAAAGCCTCTCTCCGATTGTTCGGGGCATCTGGAAAAAGGCTCGTCCAGAGAAGAAAAGGTGAGCGCTACCATCAGTCCTGTGTCATGCCAACAGTAAAGCATCCTGAGACCATTCATGTGTGGGGTTGCTTCTCATCCAAGGGAGTGGGCTCACTCACAATTTTGCCCAAAAACACAGCCATGAATAAAGAATGGTACTAAAACACCCACCAACAGCAACTTCTTCCAACAATCCAACAGTTTGGTGAAGCACAATGCATTTTCCAGCACGATGGAGCACAGTGCCATAAGGCAAATGTGATAGCTAAGTGGGCCGGGGCCAAAACGTTGACATTTTGGGTCCATGGCCTGGAAACTCCCCAGATCTTAATCCCATTGAGTTGGGTTGCTATCAGTCAGGAATTGTGTGCTGTCGGCATCCGTTTCTCGCTAAAAAATTATAACATGTCCTATTCTTGTCCGCGCTTTACGGCATTTATATTGAAGGCTGTCCGTGCCGTTCCGCAAATTGCGGAACGCACCGGGACGCAATCCGCGTTTTGCGGACCACAAAACACACCACGGTCGTGTGCATGAGGCCTTTATCCATGCATCAGTTAGTGATTTGCGGAACAAACGAATGGTGTATTTTTTTTTTAAGCATACGGAGCGCGCAACATCTCAGAAACCAAAGCGCCGCAAACTTTCATTTTTGCAGCACAAACGAATGGTGTATTTCTTTTTGAAATTCAAGAACATGGGGTGGAAAGAGTGTGGGGCTTCATAAAAATGTAACGCGCAATATCTCAGGAACCGTATCGGCACAAATGCTAATTTTTGCGGCACAAACGAATAGTGAAATTTAAGAACATGTGGTGGAAAGTCGGCGAGGTTTCAGCAAATCAAGCGCATAGTATTTCGGAAACCAAAGCTGCGCAAATGTTCATTTTTGCAGCACAAACAAATGGTGTATTTATTTTCATCTTTTGCGAACATGGGGTACACAGGTTGATTTAATTGGTACCATTTTGGGGTACATACGATTTTTGGATCGCTTGGTATTAAATTTTTTGTGAGGCAAAGTGACCAGAAAATGACTAATTTTTTTTACGGTGTTCACTTGACGTGGTGGATCATGTGATATTTTTATAGGTCGATACGTATGTTGCGATACCTACAGTCGTGGCCAAAAGTTTTGAGAATAACACAAATATTAGTTTTCACAAAGTTTGCTGCTAAACTGCTTTTAGATCTTTGTTTCAGTTGTTTCTGTGATGTAGTGAAATATAATTACACGCACTTCATACGTTTCAAAGGCTTTTATCGACTATTACATGACATTTATGCAAAGAGTAATTATTTGCAGTGTTGGCACTTTTTCAGGACCTCTGCAATACGACTGCGCAGGCTCTCAATCAACTTCTGGGCCAATTCCTGACTGATAGCAACCCATTATTTCATAATCACTTCTTGGAGTTTGTCAGAATTAGAGGGTTTTTGTTTGTCCGCCCGCTTCTTGAGGATTGACCACAAGTTCTCAATGGGATTAAGATCTTTTTTATTTTTTAAGTTAGCGGAAAATGATGATTTTTATATTTTTTTTTTCCTTAGAAAGTCTCATATTCCACTAACTTGTGACAAAATTAAAACTTCCATGAACTCACTATGCCCATCACAAAATACCTTGGGGTGTCTTCTTTCCAAAATGGGGTCACTTGTGGGGTAGTTATACTGCCCTGGCATTTAAGGGGCCCATATGCGTGAGAAGTAGTTTGCAATCAAAATCTGTGAAAAATGACCGGTGAAATCAGAAAGGTGCACTTTGGAATGTGGGTCCCTTTGCCCACCTAGGCTGCAAAAAAGTGTCACACATCTGGTATCGCCGTACTCGGGAGAAGTTGGGGAATGTGTTTTGGGGTGTCATTTTACATATACCCATGCTGGGTGAGAGAAATATCTTGGCAAAATACAACTTTTCCAATTTTTTATACAAAGTTGGCATTTGACCAAGATATTTATCTCACCCAGCATGGGTATATGTAAAATGACACCCCAAAACACATTCCCCAACTTCTCCTGAGTACGGCGATACCACGTGTGACACTTTTTTGCAGCCAAGGTGGGCAAAGGGGCACACATTCCAAAGAGCACCTTTCGGATTTCACAGGCCATTTTTTACACATTTTGATTGCAAACTACTTTGATTGCAAACTGCATTTTTTGTAACAAGTTAGCGGAAAATGATGATTTTTTATTTTTTTCCTTAGAAAGTCTCATATTCCACTATCTTGCGACAAAAAATAAAAAATTCTAGGAACTCGCCATGCCCCTCACGGAATACCTTGGGGTGTCTTCTTTCCAAAATGGGGTCACTTGTGGGGTAGTTATACTGCCCTGGCATTTTAGGGGCCCATATGCGTGAGAAGTAGTTTGCAATCAAAATCTGTAAAAAAAAATGACTGGTAAATCCGAAAGGTGCTCTTTGGAATGTGTGCCCCTTTGCCCACCTAGGCTACAATAAAGTGTCACAAATCTGGTATCGCCGTACTCAGGAGAAGTTAGGGAATGTGTTTTGGGGTGTCATTTTACATATACCCAGACAACTTTTCCCATTTTTTTTTATACAAAGTTGGCATTTGACCAAGATATTTCTCTCACCCAGCATGGGTATACAGACGTGGACAAAATTGTTGGTACCCTTTGGTCAATGAAAGAAAAAGTCACAATGGTCACAGAAATAACTTTAATCTGACAAAAGTAATAATAAATTAAAATTCTATAAATGTTAACCAATGAAAGTCAGACATTGTTTTTCAACCATGCTTCAACAGAATTATGTAAAAAAATAAACTCATGAAACAGGCATGGACAAAAATGATGGTACCCCTAACTTAATATTTTGTTGCGCAACCTTTTGAGGCAATCACTGCAATCAAACGCTTCCTGTAACTGTCAATGAGACATCTGCACCTCTCAGCAGGTATTTTGGCCCACTCCTCAGAGCAAACTGCTCCAGTTGTGTCCGGTTTGAAGGGTGCCTTTTCCAGACTGCATGTTTCAGCTCCTTCCAAAGATGCTCAATAGGATTGAGGTCAGGGCTCATAGAAGGCCACTTTAGAATAGTCCAATTTTTTCCTCTTAGCCATTCTTGGGTGTTTTTAGCGGTGTGTTTTGGGTCATTGTCCTGTTGCAAGACCCATGACCTGCGACTGAGACCAAGCTTTCTGACACTGGCTAGTACATTTCTCTCTAGAATTCCTTGATAGTCTTGAGATTTCATTGTACCCTGCACAGATTCAAGACACCCTGTGCCAGACGCAGCAAAGCAGCCCCAGAACATAACAGAGCCTCCTCCATGTTTCACAGTAGGGACAGTGTTCTTTTCTTGATATGCTTCATTTTTTCGTCTGTGAACATACAGCTGATGTGCCTTGGCAAAAACTTCGATTTTTGTCTCATCTGTCCACAGGACATTCTCCCAGAAGCTTTGTGGCTTGTCAACATGTAGTTTGGCATATTCCAGTCTTGCTTTTTTATGATTCGTTTTCAACAATGGTGTCCTCCTTGGTCGTCTCCCATGTAGTCCACTTTGGCTCAAACAACGACGGATGGTGCGATCTGACACTGATGTTCCTTGAGCATGAAGTTCACCTTGAATCTCTTTAGAAGTCTTTCTAGGCTCTTTTGTTACCATTCGGATTATCCGTCTCTTAGATTTGTCATCAATTTTCCTCCTGCGGCCACGTCCAGGGAGGTTGGCTACAGTCCCATGGATCTTAAACTTATGAATAATATGTGCAACTGTACTCACAGGAACATCTAGTTGCTTGGAGATGGTCTTATAGCCTTTACCTTTAACATGCTTGTCTATAATTTTCTTTCTGATCTCTTGAGACAGCTCTTTCCTTTGCTTCCTCTGGTCCATGTCGAGTGTGGTACACACCATATCACCAAACAACACAGTGATTACCTGGAGCCATATATATAGGCCCAATGGCTGATTACAAGGTTGTAGACACCTGTGATGCTAATTAGTGGACACACCTTGAATTAACATGTCCCTTTGGTCACATTATGTTCTGTGTTTTCTAGGGGTACCATCATTTTTGTCCATGCCTGTTTCAGGAGTTTATTTTTTTACATAATTCTGTTGAAGCATGGTTGAAAAACAATGTCTGACTTTCATTGGTTAACATTTATAGAATTTTAATTTATTATTACTTTTGTCAGATTAAAGTTATTTCTGTGACCATTGTGACTTTTTCTTTCATTGACCAAAGGGTACCAACAATTTTGTCCACGTCTGTATGTAAAATGACACCCCAAAACACATTCCCCAACTTCTTCTGAGTACGGCGATACCACATGTGACACTTTTTTGCAGCCTAGATGCGCAAAGGTGCCGAAATTTTCCTTTTAGGAGGGCATTTTTAGACATTTGGATCCCAGACTTGTTCTCACGCTTTAGGGCCCCTAAAAAGCCAGGGCAGTATAAATACCCCACATGTGACCCCACTTTGGAAAGAAGACACCCCAAGGTATTCAATAAGGGGCCTGGAGAGTTCATAGAATTTTTTTTTTGGCATAAGTTAGCGGAAATTGGTTTTGTTTTTTTTTCTCACAAAGTCTCACTTTCCGCTAACTTGCGACAAAAATTTCAATCTTTCATGGACTCAATATGCCCCTCAGCAAATACCTTGGGGTGTCTTCTTTCCAAAATGGGGTCAGTTGTGGGGTGTTTGTACTGCCCTGGCATTTGAGGGTCTCCGCAATCATTACATGTATGGCCAGCATTAGGAGTTTCTGCTATTCTCCTTATATTGAGCATACAGGTAATGAGATATTTTTTTCCGATCAGCCTCTGGGCTGAAAGAAAAAAACAATGAACGGCACAGATTTCTTCATTCGCATCGATCAATGTGGATGAAAAAAATCTCTGCCCAAAAAAAAAAAAAAAAAAATAAAAAAAATAAAAAGAAAAGAAAAGAAAAAAAGGACGTCTGCCAGGACATAGGAGCTCTGCCCTACATCCATACCCACTTAGCTCATATGCCCTGGCAAATCAGATTTCTCCATTCACATCAATCGATGTGGATAAATAAATCAGTGCCGGGATATATATATATATTTTTTTAAATATATATACAAAGTGTTTGCCAAAGCATAGGAACACCACCGCCTCCTCAGCTCAGAAGCCTCGGCAAACGTATCTTTTACTGCAGAGGAGAAATCTCGTCTTGCAGCGCCGCATACACAGACTTGTGTGTAATCTGACAGCAGCGCAATGCTTCTGTCAGAATGCACATCAGTGCTGCAGCTAGTCGATCGGTTGGTCCACCTGGAAGGTTAAAAAAAAAAAAAAAAAAAAGGCCGCAACGCAATCATTTTATTAACTTTCGAACAGAACATATTAAACTTTAACTTTTTGAACTGAACATAAACCTTTTTGCTTACTTGTGATTTATTTTTTTACCTTTATAGGACAAACCTCTCTTTCCCCATGGGACAATGTGCAAAGCGCAAATCGCCCAAAGATGTGGCGAAGTGCGTTATGCACTGTGTCCCAGGTGAAAGGAGAGGTTTGCAGCAGCTCTGTGTGAATGGGCCCTAATAGCCCTGTGTGCCTGTACTGGTGAGATGTGATCCCTATGCTAGGTGTACCTGTGTGTGGTACTTCCGGAAACACTCCCCTAAGCATAGGGCAGGGAGGTCAGGGCAGTCAGGACAGAAATAGCGGGTGTCATGCCTTATTCCACTCCTGCTACAGACACTACATCTTTTTCGGGGTGACTGTTGGGTTGAGGTACCGGCAACGACATTGGGGAAATGTCGCTCGTGTAGACGGCTAATTACACTGGTGGATGGGGCCACGGAACTTCCTGGATACAGGAGGTTCTCGATGATCTCTTCCTGAAATTTGAGGAAGGATCGTGTTCTCCCAGCCTTACTGTAGAGAACAAAATTATTATACAGAGCCAATTGAATCAAATATACAGACACCTTCTTATACCAGCGTCTGGTTCTGCGGGAAACTAAATACGGAGACAACATCTGGTCATTGAAGTCCACCCCTCCCTTGTGAAGGTTATAGTCAAGGACTGAGAGGCGCTTTTCAATGACACAGGTTGCTCGCTCAATTTGTATTGTCGTGTCTGCGTGAATGGAGGAGACCAGTTCTTTGTTACACAAGGCAGCCCTCTCCCCCCTTGCAAGACGGGTGGTAACGAGCCGTTGGGGGAAGCCCGCGCGACTAGTTCGCGCGGTGCCACAGCAGCCAATCTGTTCTAGAAACAAATGCCTGAAGAGGGCCACACTTGTGTAGAAATTCTCCACATAAAGATGGTACCCCTTACCGAATAAGGGTGATACCAAGTCCCAGACTGTCTTCCCACTACTCCCCAGGTAGTCAGGGCAACCGACCGGCTCCAGGGTCTGATCTTTTCCCTCAGACACGAAATTTGTGGGTATAGCATGTGGCCCTTTTACAGAGCTTATACAATTTGACCCCATACCGGGCACGCTTGCTTGGGATGTATTGTTTGAAGCCAAGGCGCCCGGTAAAATGTATTAGGGACTCATCTACGCAGATGTTTTGCTTTGGGGTATACAAATCTGCAAATTTCTGGTTGAAATGGTCTATGAGGGGCCGAATTTTGTGGAGCCGGTCAAAAGCTGGGTGGCCTCTGGGACGGGAGGTGGTGTTGTCGCTAAAGTGCAGGAAACGCAGGATGGCCTCAAAACATGCCCTGGACATAGCAGCAGAGAACATGGGCATGTGATGAATTGGGTTCGTGGACCAATATGACCGCAATTCATGCTTTTTAGTTAGACCCATGTTGAGGAGAAGGCCCAGAAATTTTTTAATTTCGGAAACTTGGACTAGTTTCCACCGGAAAGGCTGGGCACAATAGCTTCCCGGGTTGGCGGTTATAAATTGTGTGGCATACCGGTTGTTTCGGCCACGACCATGTCCAAGAGCTCCGCAGTCAAGAACAGCTCGAAAAATCCCAGGGCCGAACCGATCTGAGCTGTCTCAACCCGAACTCCAGACTGGGCGGTGAAAGGGGGAACTACAGGTGCGGCTGAAGTTGGGGACTGCCAATCAGGGTTTGCCAGCACCTCAAGGATTCTAGGGGCTCTACGGTCCTGTCTGTGCGGTGGCTGCGACGGGGTAACTACTGCACGTGCCACCTTCAACTGCCCTTCTGGTGCTCGCCACTTCAGTAGGTTGTACGGCATTGCTGGTACTAGGTCCAGGGAGGGCTGCGCTGCTGGTGTATGCCTCACCATGTAATCCGACAGCGCCAGCCTCACTCTGCTGCCCTTGAAGAGGATCCTGCGCAACCTGTGGTCTAGCGACACGGGGCCGGGTACGCCTGGTGCTATCAGGGACCTCAACCTCCTCGTCCGAACTTTGGGTCAGAGTGCCACTGCTTTCTACAGGTTCATATTCTGACCCGCTAGATTCGTCAGATGAGGGTTCCCATTCCTCATCCGACTGGGTCAGAAGCCTGTAGGCCTCTTCAGAAGAATACCCCCTGTTTGACATTTGGGCAACTAAATTTAGGGGTATTCCCTGAGACTACCCAAGAAAAAAAGCAAGCCTGTTTTACAAATGAGAGGCTAGCGAAGTACCGGAGGCCGCTGCGGTTGATAAAAAAATATCAAAACGGATTTTTTTTTATCGCCGCAGCGAGTGTAAAGTGAATGTGCAGTGATCAAAAAAAAATTTGGGTCACTGCGGTAGGGCGGATGTGGGCGAACGCACGTGTGGGCGACCGATCAGGCCTGATCGGGCAAACACTGCGTTTTGGGTGGAGGGCGAACTAAAGTGACACTAATACTATTATAGATCTGACTGATCGGTTTTGATCACTTACAGATACTATAAAAGTACAAATGCTGATTAGCGATACGCTAATCAGCGAATAAGGCACTGGGGTGCGGTGGGCTGGGCGCTAACTGATCACTAAACTACCTAACCAAGGGGCCTAAACCATCCTAAAACCTAACGGTCAATACCAGTGAAAAAAAAAGTGACAGTTTACACTGATCACTTTTTTCCTTTCACTAGTGATTGACAGGGGCGATCAAAGGGTTAATTGGGGTGCAGGGGGTTATCTGGGGCTAGTGTGTGGTGTTTGGTGTACTCACTGTGAAGCCTGCTCCTCTGCTGGATCCAACCGACCAAAAGGACCAGCAGAGGAGCAGGGCAGCCATATAACAGATCATATTTACTAATATGATCTGTTATCTGGCCTTTGATTGGATTGGCTGGCAAGCTGATGACGCGACCCCCCTTGAAGAAATGCCAGCCCGCATTGTGCATGCGTGGGCCGGCTAAGCGCGTCATCTCGCGTCTCGCGAGATTATGCGTATATGCCTAACGCAGATTCCTGCTTCTGATGACCCTCCCCTTTGCTGGGCACTTTCAGCACCACATACTGTACCTTGGGTAAAGGCATAAGCAAATGTATGCTTAACAAATTGACTACTAGCTGAGAGACTCCAGTGTACCTACTTATTGTAACTAATCAGGGCTCGAGTCCTGCAGGAAAATGTGGGAACGGCGTTTTACATTTTATAATTTTTAATGTTCAACATTTTTTTTACATATATTTTTGCCACATAATGACAAGGGATCATAGAAAGACTGTTAGGGGGCAGTAAACACTCTTACTATTCCCTTTTATTTTTTTATCATATCAAATTTTATTTATTTTTTTCTTTTATTTGTGATTAAGTTAAAAAAAAGGATTTAAAAAAAAATATATTTAATATATTTTTTCCACATCATTTGTCCCCAAGAGGTCACTAAAAACCTTTGGGGACACAGACTTTTTTTTTGCACTATTTCCACTGTAACTGGGGCATCCAAAGGAGCCCCAGTTACAAGGTAAACGAGCCTGCGGTGGGGGCATTGTACACAGGCAGAGCTGATCAGGTCTCCTAACCCTGTGCTCCTCTGCCCAGGACTGGTGCAAGGATTTTTGCGACCTAAGGAAAAAGCCAATTTTGCCGCCCCCCCTTGACACTGCTCATTAACCACGGCATTTGACCAGCCCCTTTTGTGTCAGCCACCTATTTATACAGACTGTACCCTTCATTGTGGTAAGGCCATGTTTTCTCCCTCCAGCTACATACCATGTCATCCACAGAACCCCCCCCATCAGTGTCATCCACAGAACCCCCCCCCCATCAGTGTCATCCACAGAACCCCCCCCCCCCATCAGTGTCATCCACAGAACCCCCTCCCCCCCCAGTGTCATCCACAGAACCCCCTCCCCCCCCAGTGTCATCCACAGAACCCCCTCCCCCCCGTGTCATCCACAGAACCCCCTCCCCCCCCCCAGTGTCATCCACAGAACCCCCTCCCCCATCAGTGTCATCCACAGAACCCCCTCCCCATCAGTTTCATCCACAGAACCCCCCCCCATCAGTGTCATCCACAGAACCCCCCCCCATCAGTGTCATCCACAGAACCCCCCCCATCAGTGTCATCCACAGAACCCCCCCATCAGTGTCATCCACAGAACCCCCCCCCATCGGTGTCATCCACAGAACCCCCCCCCCATCGGTGTCATCCACAGAACCCCCCCCATCAGTGTCATCCACAGAACCCCCCCATCAGTGTCATCCACAGAATCCCCCCCATCAGTGTCATCCACAGAATCCCCCCATCAGTGTCATCCACAGAATCCCCCCCATCAGTGTCATCCACAGAATCCCCCCCATCAGTGTCATCCACAGAATCCCCCCCCATCAGTGTCATCCACAGAACCCCCTCCCCCCCCCCATCGGTGTCATCCACAGAACCCCCTCCCCATCAGTGTCATCCACAGAACCCCCTCCCCATCAGTGTCATCCACAGAACCCCCTCCCCATCAGTGTCATCCACAGAACCCCCCCCCCCCATCGGTGTCATCCACAGAACCCCCCCCCCCATCAGTGTCATCCACAGAACCCCCCCCATCAGTGTCATCCACAGAACCCCCTCCGCCCCCCCCATCGGTGTCATCCACAGAACCCCCTCCCCCCCCATCGGTGTCATCCACAGAACCCCCTCCCCCCCCCCCATCGGTGTCATCCACAGAACCCCCTCCCCCCCCATCGGTGTCATCCACAGAACCCCCTCCCCCCTCCCCATCGGTGTCATCCACAGAACCCCCTCCCCATCAGTGTCATCCACAGAACCCCCTCCCCATCAGTGTCATCCACAGAACCCCCTCCCCATCAGTGTCATCCACAGAACCCCCCCCCCCATCAGTGTCATCCACAGAACCCCCCCCCCCATCAGTGTCATCCACAGAACCCCCCCCATCAGTGTCATCCACAGAACCCCCTCCGCCCCCCCCATCGGTGTCATCCACAGAACCCCCTCCCCCCCCATCGGTGTCATCCACAGAACCCCCCCCATCAGTGTCATCCACAGAACCCCCTCCGCCCCCCCCATCGGTGTCATCCACAGAACCCCCTCCCCCCCCATCGGTGTCATCCACAGAACCCCCTCCCCCCCCATCGGTGTCATCCACAGAACCCCCTCCCCCCCCCATCGGTGTCATCCACAGAACCCCTCCCCCCCATCGGTGTCATCCACAGAACCCCCCCCCCCCCCCCCCCCCATCGGTGCCATCCACAGAACCCCCTCCCCATCATCGGTGTCATCCACAGAACCCCCTCCCCATCAGTGTCACCCACAGAACCCCCTCCCCATCAGTGTCACCCACAGAACCCCCTCCCCATCAGTGTCACCCACAGAACCCCCTCCCCATCAGTGTCATCCACAGAAACCCCCAGCACTGCCTCCTAGCTAATTTATTCACTTGTCTTCTCTGTGTAATTGCTGAGAAGCGATTAATTAATCTCGCACAGGCAGAGGCATCGTCGAACGAGGTGCGCTGGAAGAAGGCGCATGAGCACTTCGCTCTACGATGCCTCTGCCAGTGTGAGATTACACACAGGCAAATGAAGTGAATAAATTAGCTAGGAGGCAGCGCCGCAGGCCGGCGCCTCCAGCAAGAGTGCGCTCTACACGGTGGCGTACCTTGCTTATGGGTGGCGCCTGCCTCTGCCCCCAAGCCGGGTCCACCCTACATAGCGCTCATCTGTGTGAGGAGAAGGCAGAAGCGCTGATAATTGCTTCTGCCTCCCCCGCGGGCAGGGGCTGTAATGATGCATCGTGCGGCGCCGCAGGCAGAAACACAAATCTTGGCTTCTGGGGGCTGCATGTGTCCCGCAGGTTGTGCAACCCTGCTCTAGAAGGACCCTTTGGATTTTCTGTCAGACCAGGTGCATACGGACTCCTTAACTAATATGGCTTAGATAAGTGTTTATGACCTCTTAGTAGCTTAGAGATAAAATTATTATTATATTAAAATTTCAAATTCTCCACTTTTAAAACTGATAACTCAATAATATTACTTAACATTCCCCATGTCTCTACTTTATGGGGAATATTGGCATTATTTTGTAAATGTAATTTTATTTTTTTAGGACGTTAGAAGGCTTAGAATTTTAGAAACAATTTCCAAAACCCAGTTAACCCTGCCATTTTTCACCTGAATACAGTATCAACACTGCAGCTACGTGGGAGGGCACTGTGAGCGCAGGCTGAATAACGCAATATTGTATTTACCTGACAAATGAGATTATAAAAATAACATGTGTACCTAAAATTGAGTCATACCACTACTGGGCAGCATATAAACACAAAATATCTCCGTGCCACATATAAATATACACAACAATATAAACACTGCTTTATCAAGGCTGCTCTCCGTTTATGGGAGTGAATAAATCAGGACCTGCAAATATGATTTAGAGGCTATTGTAGACACCAAATAATATATGTCCTGGATTTGACAGTATATGCACACATACGCTTCTTCTATCATCGGTGCACGATACAACGATAAATGATCACTTTATCTTCCAGAATGGAAGTGTACGGCTGGAAGGCAGAAAAAGCCTGGATCTCCAAGACGCTTCTTGCCGAAGTGATGGCTATCAGAAAGGCCAGTTTACAGGAAAGGGTCTCCAAGGATAAATCCTGTAATGGCTCAAAAGGATGCTGGGATAGGGCTGTAAGGACTGAATTAAGGTCCCACGGAGGAGTCAGGGGCTGCAACGAGGGATGAGTTGTGGAGGCAGCATTAAAAAAAATCTCTTCACCCAGGGGTGATCGGCTAACCTGCAGTCAAAAAAATAACTCAGTGCTGCCATCTGGACTTTCAAGGTGGAAGCATTAAGCCTCTTTTCTAAGCCCGCTTGTAGAAAATCTAGAATCCTAGGTATTTCAGGCTCCTTAAGGGGGTCAGGCGTGAAACCCAGGAAGGTGGAAAAAAAAAAGGAAAAAGACTTTCAGGTATTTATTGGCCGTGGATTCTTTCCTGCTCTTAAGTAGGGTGGACACCACTTTGTCCGACAGGCCCCTGTCTAGCCAGATGTTCCTCTCAACCTCCATGCTGTCAACTTGAGTATCCAGGTCGGGATGGAAGAGGGGATCCTGAAAGAGAAGATCCTCCCTTGGTGGCGGAGGGAAGGGATGGAGGCTAACCTCAGGAGCGCTGAAAACCAAGCCCTCTTGGGACAATATGGAGCTACTAGGACTATGGATGCTCTTTCCCGTGCTACATTGTTTAACACCTGCGGGATTAGACCAAAGGGAGGGAAGGCATAGCCATTCTCCTGGCTCTAATCCTGAGCCAGAGCATACACCGCTGTCGGGTAGTCTAGATGGTTGAGAGAAAAAATAAAATAAATCATTTTTCCTGTTGGAACGGGACGCAAAAAGGTTTATTGAGGGGACCCCAAATACCTGGACTATCTGAGAAAAGGACTCGTGGTTCAGACACCACGCCCCCTGTTTTAAGTCTACCCGGCTCAGAAAGTCTGCTATGGAATGGTCTTTTCCTTTCAGGTGGACTGCTGAAAGAAAGAGGCTTCTGTCTTCAACTACCCTGAAAATATCTTGGCAGAGGAGGAGGAAAGACAGGACTCTTGTGCCCCCCTGACGATTTATGTAAGAAACGGTGGTGGAATTGACTGAGTAAAGGAGCAACTTTTGGTTTCTTAGATGGGGCAGAGCTCTGGATAGGGCCATCTGAACGGCCTTCAACTGCTTGAAATTGAAAGACTCTTCTGGTCGTTAGATCCCATCACCCCTGCCTACATGTGTTGTCTGACTGTATGCCCCATCCCCAGGTACTGGCATCTGTCATTATAATGGTCTGTGTCTGATAAACCCACGGGTTCCCTATTGACAGATTATCTGGGGACATCCACCATATCGGAGACGCTCTTGAGGACAGAAGGAAATTCTTATCTAGTGATTCCCGAGACCCGTCCCATTTGTACAAAATGTCTGTCTGCAGATCTTGAGAATGGAATTGTGCATAGGGAACTGCTGGAATGGCCGACGTCATTCGACCTAGAACTGCCATAGCCTCCCTGAAAGAACATTGGTAGGATAGAAAGAGATCCATCATCACCTCTACTGTCTTGGCCACTTTGGAGGAAGGAATCTTCTCTGAAGTCTGGAGTTTAACTGTATTCCCAAAAAAAATTCCAGTTTATTTTCCACCCAGGCCCTGTAGAGTGTCACATACAAATAAAATGTCTTTCCTGAGTTGTTCTTCTGAATGGGAAAGAATCAGAAAGTCGTCCAAATATGGTACTAGAGAGATGTTGTTCATTCTTAGAAATGCAGCGACCTCTGCCACGATCTTGGTAAAGACCCTTGGGGCTTGAGAAACTCTAAAGGGGAGAGCCCTGTATTGGAGATGCCACCATTCCTTTTTTTCCCAAACTACTGTACGTAGAAATTTCCAGGAGTTTGCATGTATAGGGATGTGGTAATAAGCGTCCTCCAAATCCAAGGTCGCCATCAAACACCCCTGGGAAAGGAGATTCACCCGATTGGCACCCTAAAAAGAAATATATATATATATATATATATATATATATATATATATATACGCCTGGCAGCATTGGAAAGAGTGGCAGCCCTAGCGGAATAAACTTTCAAAGGCTTGTTCAGCCATGGATTTAGGTTCTTTTATTGTCCTCTAGCTCGATCGTGGATTTAACAGCTTTCAACAGGGGTTCCACGTCTTTCAGGGGAAAAAAGGACTTTCCCGCTGCATCATGATCAGAGGAACAGATGTCAGAGGAGAGCTTCCCTGATTCTATAACTTCTACGTCGGACAGATCTGAGCCAGATTCCCAGGCTGCGGATTGTTTAACGGGGGATTTGCGATGCGAATGCCTTAACGCCTTTAATGAAGATCTGATCTCAGATTTGACCAAAGCCTTAATAGATTTGGACAGGCTGTGCGATTCCTCCATTACCAATTTTCCCTGCATCCCCCACACTCCTTGTGCTTGGACTTCAGACGCCTTTTTAGGAACCTTGGGAGTCTGCAGTAAACCAGGGCTTGACAAATTTCCTTGGAATCTAGGAGCCAGCTAAAAAAGTTAGGAGCCAGGCGGAGCCGCGTCAAAGCCCCCAGTAGATGCCCCCATAGTGCTCCCCCCACCCCCCCCAATAATGCTGTATACCATGTTACATATACCGCCGCTCCGGACCCTATTGACTATAGTGGGGACGGGTGTGGAGCTCTGGCGCAGCCGTGGCAGTTTGCGGTGAGAGGCCGCCGGACTAAAAAGTTGGACATGCAGTACTTTTAGTCTGGCGGCCTTTCGCCATGCACTGCAGTGCTGCGCCGGAGCTCCGGTGAAACAGCGGAAGGACTGATCCGACAGGGTGAACAGCCTGCCGGATCCGTTCTGCCGCAAGTGTGAAAGTACCCTTAGTTATATAGCTACTGAATGAGACAGAAGAAGGGATGCCTTTAACATATATATCTCCTTGAGAAGCCAATTTTATCCTAAAGGGTTAAAGGGTTTCTACCACTTAGGTGTCACATATTTAGCTGTCAGACACTAGCCATCCGCTAGTGTCTGCTCTGGCCAACCATCCTAATATAATTGCTTTTGGGGCGGTGGTTTGGCTAAAAAAACTACTTTTATTAATATGCTAATGAGCCTCTAGGTGCTATGGGGGCGTCATTAGCACCTAGAGGCTCCGTCTACCTTCAGAAACTGCCGCCGCCCAGCGCGTCCCTCCAGCCCGCCCATCTCTTCCTGAATGCGATCCTCCTTGTGAGCGCCTGTATTCTGCGCATGCGCAGTGAATGTCTGACAGCTTCCCTGCTCAGACATCTCCACTGCGCCTGTTCCTCTGAGCACTATGGCGTCATCGCGCAGGCGCAGTGGAGATGTCTGAGCAAGGAAGCGGTCAGACATTCACTGCGCATGCGCAGAATACATACGATCGCATTCAGGAGGAGATGGGCGGGCTGGAGGGACGCGCTCGGCGGCGGCAGTTTCTGAAGGTAGACGGAGCCTCTAGGTGCTAATGACGCCCCCATAGCACCTAGAGGCTCATTAGCATATTAATAAAAGTATTTTTTTTTTTTGCCAAACCACCGCCCCAAAAGCAATTATATTAGGATGGTTGGCCAGAGCAGACACTAGCGGATCGCTAGTGTCTGCCAGCTAAATATGTGACACCTAAGTGGTAGAAACCCTTTAATTCAAACTGTAATCTAAACTCTGTCCTGTCACTTCTCTTATCTCTCTGCTCCTGTCCCTTAATCTTATCACTGCTGCAAAAGCCTCAGTGTAAACTGTTCTAGAGTCTGACTCAAAGAATCGAATGAGTCTCTAGCCAAGTCGGATCTTTAGATTCTACCTGTGACTCATTCGATTCTTTCTGACTCCCTGTACTTGTGTCAGTGACTCAGAGCTGCTAGTGCTTGCCTCAGCTCTGATTGGTTGCTGGGCGGGGAGGGGAGGGGCTGGCAGAAGCAGCTTCCACTCTAGGATCAGATTTCACTGCTCCCGAGTCCCTCTCCTCCCTGCTGCCAGCGGCTCTGTGTGCTGTGACTCACTGACTCAGACGGAGCTGTTTCAAACGGTGCTGCCTCCGGACAGAACGGCAGCTCCGCACCCATCGCCCGGGCACCTTTGAAAACGGGCTGACAAATACCCAAGCGCCAGGACTAAATTCCTGGTTGCCATGGCGACCTGGCGCCTGGGATTTGTCGAGCCCTGCAGTAAACTAACACAAACCGCCAATAAATTAAGGGAAATACGGATGGATCTTACCCCCAGCGGCTTTCCCCCACTCCTCAGAACCAGTACCGGACTAGAAGGACTAGAGGGTTCACTGGGGCCGGCGCGACCCGAATCCATAGGTTCTGACATCTTCTGTTCGGATTATTTGCTTGTAGGCTGGCTGTCCCCTCCTGTTGCTGCATTTGTAGTGCGCCTCGGCCTCCTCCTGTCTGATTTTTTTAAATCCCACGCCTAATCGTGACATCACTGGAAGTAACGTGCTGGAAGTTGTGCAGTCCACGCATGCGCGGTGGCCACCAGCAGCTCAGGCCGCCATCTTGGAGAAGGGACGTGCTGCCTCTGGATAGTTTCTCGGCAACTGCTGCACGCCGGACCCCCGCCCAGGACCAGGAACCGCCAGAACACGGCCACAGCGGTCCCTCCAGAGGCCAGGAGGGAAGCAGTCTTTGACAGTTGCTCCCCCAGGAGACTTGAACTGCCCGGGATGCGTCCATTGCAGTGCACGGACCTAGACCTCCCCAGCCCCTAGCATGTGAACTTGGTAAGGATCCTCAGGATCTCCCATTCGGAGGACAGGAAACCTGAACTGAGGTGTGGTGGGGTGTGAACACTTATATTTTCAGGTTTCCTGTCACAGATGGGAGGTCCTCCTCGCATGGGTGCCATCATGGGGGAGGGGAAAAGTAATTTTTAAAAATTAGAAAGCATAAAGATCTGAAAATTGTGAAAGGTAGACAACTGGGTCAGACTGGTCTCTGCCCGTCTTCCAAGCATGCAGTGGTTAATACCTACCAAAAGTACAAGTGAGCTAGCTTAAAGCGGTTGTGCAGCAATTCATATTGATGACTTATCCTCAGGATAGGTCATCAATATTTGATCGGCAGGGGTCTGACACCCCCACTGATCAGCTGTTTTATGAGCAGCCACTTCCTGGTCTTTACATTACGCATTGTCTCATATGGAGCGGCAGTGTAGTGCAACTACAAGTACTTGCTCCATTCAAGTGAATGGAGCGAGTACTCGTCATTACACTGCACTTCAGAGACTCCTCTTAAAACAGCTGATCGGCAGGGGTGCCAGGTTTTGGACACCCATCGATTGGATATTGATGAACTATCCTTAGGATAGGTCAAATATAATTAGCTGAACAACCCATTTAACCACCTGTTTTCACCGAGTCCAGCTCAGGTAGCCAACTGTTCTGCCCGAGCTGGTCTTGTTTGAAAGCGGACATCCCAGGCTTTCATACAAGACCAAAATTACAGCTAAAGTCCAAGAGGAGAAATCACTTTTTGGAAATCGAGTCGGGAATAATAGAAGGTAAAAGCTGCCATTACTTTCACTTTCAGCTGTATTCACAGCATGCCGAGTTCAATCAGTGATATCTTCCCATGTACTTAACATATTGCTCTCATTCTGGTATTGTCTGAGAGCAGCTTGGAATTTCAGCTTTTAAACAATACAAGGCCCATATCTCTAGCTGGTACCAAACCAGAGATATGAGCAGTTAAGGTTACTTTTACACTAGCGTTTGGTGCAGATCCGTCATG
Organism: Bufo gargarizans; assembly: GCF_014858855.1. Lineage (NCBI taxonomy): Eukaryota > Metazoa > Chordata > Amphibia > Anura > Bufonidae > Bufo > Bufo gargarizans. Next base: position 219,515,317 of record NC_058085.1, on the reverse strand, counting down.
GATCTGCAAAGAATTATCCATTTAGATAATACAACCATCTGCATCGGTTCAGAACGGATCAGTTTGTATCTTTACGGAGGCAGACTGATGCATTCTGAGCAGATTCTTTACCATTCAGAATGCATTAGGGCCAAACTGATCAGTTTTGGACCGATTGTGAGAGCCCTGAACGGATCTCACAAACGGAAAGTCAAAACGCCAGTGTGAAAGTAGCCTTAAGCAGCTGCCCAATCACCCCCTCCCCTGTCAGTCTGGAGGAGAATGCGGAATCAGCTGCAGAGCCGACAGGCTGCATGAGGAGAGGAAAAAAAAAAATATATATAATATATATATATATATATATATATATATATATATATATATATATATATATATATATATATATATATATATATATAGAGAAATGTGACAATCATTGTAGTGACCCAGGTGATAAAATTATGGTATTTTTACCACACAGTGAACGCCATCAAAAAATTCCACAAAATGTAAAAATTGCTTTTTTTTAATCTTTACCTCAAAAAAAATATAAACGTTATTTATGGTTATATAAAATGGTTCATAAAAATCCTACAACTAAGGCTCCATTCACACATGCGCAAAATGGGTCCGCATACATTCCGCAAATTGCAGAATGGGTGCGGACCCATTCATTCTCTATGGGGATGCATTTCCGGAGCGTGGCCCTGATCTTCCATTCCACAGCTCCGCAAATAAAAAATACAACATGTCCTATTCTTGTCGCAACTGTGGACAAGAATAGTCAGTTCTATGGGGGTGCCGGCCGGATGTATTGCGGATCCACAATACACTACGGACGTGTGGATGGACAGTAAGTTCCGTTTTTTGCGTTCATTTCAATGGATCGGCAAAAAAAGGAAGTGTGCCTTCTGTTTAAAGATGGAACATGTCCTATTATTGTCCGCATAACAGACAAGGATAGTACTTGTTCTATCAGGGGCCAGCTGTTCCGCAAAAAACGGAATGCACACTGACGCCATCCGTATTTTTGGGGGATCCGTTTTTTTGCAAGAGGTCTAATCCTGCAAAATTAAAATTAAAATTTAGAAGATTTTTTTTTTAAAAAAGGTATGACTGCTAGAACACGAAGGGGAGAAATAGATTTTTAAGGCTAAAATTGCAATCTGAATTTAGTGGCAATCTAGTAACAATTTACCTTCAAATCCCAGATCTTAATTTGAGAATCCATGGTCCCTGTACCAAAAATGAGTCCATCAGGGTGAAACTGAGCACAGGTAAGAGCTGCAGAGTGAAATATCTGACTTTAGTATAAGTGTACAAAATTATTATGTAAATAAAGTGAATGGAAAGAACCATCTTACCGCAGCCAGAAGTCTCATCTGTTACTTTGGTGAGAACACGTCCTGCATGAATGTCAGAGAATGCCCAGTACTGAAACAAAACAGTAAAAGATGGAAAAGATGATCAATGATGTAAACCAATATTTTTGTAGAACTGAAAAAAAAACAAAAAACTTGTTTTATGACATTACCTGGTCGTCTGAGCAGCTCAATAGGTAGTCTCCAGTTGCATGCAGACTTAGACCAGTCACAGCTCCTTCATGAGCTCTTAAAACTTGAACACAAGTAGAGTCTGGCACAGACCACACACGTATTGTACAGTCAGGTGAGGCAGAGAACACCAACTCCTAAGAAATGCAAAGGTTTAAGCAGCATTTATGACCACAATCTCTTAAAATTCCGATTTTTTTTTTTAAATCGGAGACTATTTTAAGTATATTGAGGCACAGCACCTGGGAAGGATGAAACACAACATTGGTGACCTTTTTGGTGTGACCTTTAAGAGTTGCCAGGATCTGCTGAGACATTGCATCAAACACCACAACACTTTTATCAGCGCCACCTGTGGGAAAAAAAAGTAATACTGCTCTAAATTCACAAAACAATTTTTTTTTTGTTAAGTATTTACTCAGTTTTTAAAAATGTTCTACAAAACTAAAAAAAGAAAGAAAAACAAAAGAAAACCCAGATACTAATCCGATATACAGGTTACCTGTCCTGGCTCTTCCCCACAAGCCCAAATTACATAGGCTCTCTTAGTAAAAACCATGAATACATGTGCCTATATTGCGGCAGGCAAACAGCAGGTCCTCAATATATGAGCACCAGCCATGTGCGCTCTGTATCACTGATGCGGATCCCTTCACTTGAAGAAGCAGTATGGAACAGAGGCAAGAAATGGAAGCCAACTGAAGCACTACGGAGCGTTTCCACAGGATTTCGGTCCGTGCGTATTCTATTGTATTGAACATGTAACACATGTTCTATTTTTTGGAGAAGCGGATTGTGGATCCACGGGGCACACATGACAGGGCAGGGTCATGAAACCTAAAGATTATGTGTAATCCAGGTTCTCAAAAATGAATGAAAGAGTTGCAATACCAAAAACAACTTAAAGGGAACCTGTCACCGGGATTTTGTGCATAGAGCTGAGGACATGGGTTGCTAGATGGCCGCTAGCACATCCGCAATATCCAGTCCCCATAGCTCTGTGTGCTTTTATTGTGTCAAAAAAACTATTTGATACATATGCAAATTAACCTGAGATGAGTCCTGTCCCAGACTCATCTCACATACAGGACTCATCTCAGGGTAATTTGCATATGTATCAAATCATATTTTTTTTTTACACAATAAAAGCACACAGAGCTATGGGGACTGGATATTGCGAATGTGCTAGCGGCCATCTAGCAACCCATGTCCTCAGCTCTATACACAAAATCCCGGTGACAAGTTCCCTTTAAGGACAGGCATGTCGTCTTTTTGGTAGAAAGCAGTTATCTTGTACTGATCCTGGACAATCATTTTGGCTTTTCAGCAGCCCTAACTAATGCTTTGATAGTTACTGACCGCCAATGTTACCCAGTAATTTTCTCAATTCTCATTTTATTGAGTTTTCCAAAAATAGAGATAACATGAACATACAATATACAGTGCTCTTTATAAAGACCGGTGTGTTACAAATCACCGGGACAGATACTGCATAGTCAGAATTACACCAATATTAACATACAGTAAAGAGATGGGCAGCCAAGCCCCTGACTAACATCACATGCAGAATGCATCCTGCTATGCTGCATGAAAAGTAGCATAATGATTGCACTGATAAACCAGTTAAATTAGGCAAATATAGAGAACTTGAGGGAAAGAACTATAGGGGGAAGGAAGGTGGAAAGAGGAAAAGGGTAGTAACAGGTAGTGTCGGTATGTGTCTTATGTGGTAGTTATATGGTCTGGTTTTAACTTGACATCCCAGAAACACTTCTGTACTTAATGTACTAGGCCAGCTCCATCCTCTCTCATATGTGACAGCCAAGGCTGCCATAACTTCAAAAATGCTTTCCTATTTTTGTTTTCCCAGCCTGCTAGTTCCTCCATACGGCATAAATGGTCACCTTCTTATACCACAAATCAATTGTCGGGGATCGACATCTCTCCACTTCAGTGGAATGAGAAGTTTGGCCGCCGTGATCATGTGTGTGGCTAGGTTTGACCTATCTAACTTAAAGCTACCATCTGGTAACCAGAGAAGAACAAGCTGAGCAGATAATTTTAAGGGGAACATAATTTATTAATCACTGCTTCCACTTCCGCCCAAAATGTTTTAATTTTTGGACAGGACCACCAGATATGTGAGATGCTGCCTGCTTGATGAGCACCTCCAACAGTGAGCTATCTGAAAGTGACACATTTATTCAATTGAGGAACTCAGGTGTGTGATATCATCTAGTGAGTGTTTTATAGGAGTTTTCCTGAACCTTTATAACATCTAGAGAACCCATGGGAATGGGTTAGAATAAATTATCTACTGGGTCCGTCCAATTTAATGTTCCGTTCTCACTCTGACAAATAGCTAGGGACTTGTAGGTCGGGTGGAGACAGCAACTGTTTGTAAATAAGCGAGAGGCATTTAGAAGGTAGAGACGGTAATAAGACCGTTTTCTAACCAGGTAGGGTCAGGTAGAGGTATATGCCTGGATTTTTAAAACGTATTACAAGATAGCTCAAAATACCAATGCTGCAGTATGTCTCCCACCCCTATGAATGCTCCTGGAAAGTCTCTGGACCTAGCGGGCTATTTTAGGCCCATTTCTTTATTGAATACAGAGTCTCCCACATCATCCCGAGTGTTAATAAGGACAAAGCCAGCTTCATCAAGTCTAGGCAAACTAGACGGAACCAGGAGAATAATTGATCTCATTTATGAAGCACACTGCGAGAAGGCATCCGATTGCATAGATTGGGGGGTATCTGTTTGAGATGCTCTCTAAATATGGGTTTGACAGCAATATTCTGAATGCAATCCAGCTTCTGTACTCTCAACCCTCAGCATATATTTTTGGAATGATACTCGACAGCAATGGCACAAGGCAAGGGTGTCCCTTATCCCTCTTAATTTTTGCTCTTGTGATAGAACCAACTAGCTGAAAAAATTAAAAAAGCATCAATTAACCCCTTAAGGACTCAGCCCTATTTCACCTTAAGGACTTAGCCATTTTTTGCAAATCTGACCAGTGTCCCTTTAAGTGCTCATAACTTTAAAACACTGACTTATCCAGGCCATTCTGAGATTGTTCTTTCGTCACATATTGTACTTCATGACACTGGTAAAATGAAGTCAAAAAATTTTTTTTTTTTTGCATAAAAAAATACCTAATTTACCCCAAATTTTGAAAAATTAGCAAATTTCAAAGTTTCAGTTTCTCTACTTCTGCAACACATAGTAATACCCCCAAAAATTGTGATGACTTTACATTCCCCATATGTCTACTTCAGGTTGGAATTATTTTGGGAATCTTATTTTTTGGGGATGTTACAAGGTTTAGAACTTTAGAAGCAAATATTGAAATTTTTCAGAAATTTACAGCTCTGAAGTCACTTCCTGAGGCTTACATAATAGAAACCGCCCAAAAATGACCCCATTGTATAAACTACACCCCTCAAGGTATTCAAAACTGATTTTACAAACTTTGTTAACCCTTTAGGTGTTGCACAAGAGTTATTGGCAAATGGGGATGAAATTTAAGGATTTAATTTTTAATTTTTGAAAAATTAGCAAATTTCAAAGTTAGTTTCTCTACTTCTGTAAAACATAGTAATACCCCCAAACATTGTGATGACTTTACATTCCCCATATGTATACTTCATGTTTAAATTATTTTGGGAATGATATTTCATTTTTTGGGGATGTTACAAGGCTTAGAAGTTTAGAAGCAAATCTTGACATTTTTCAGAAATTTACAAAAACCCAATTTTTAGGGACCACTACAGGTCTGAAGTCACATATAGAAACCGCCCAAAAATGACCCCATTCTATAAACTACACCCCTCAAGGTATTCAAAACTGATTTTTACAAATTTTGTTAACCCTTTAGGTGTTGCACAAGAGTTATTGGCAAATGGGGATGAAATTTAAGGATTTAATTTTTTGGCCTAATTTTCCATTTTAACCCATTTTTTCCACTAACAAAGCAAGGGTTAACAGCCAAACAAGACTGTATCTTTATTGCCCTGACTCTGCCGTTTACAGAAACACCCCATATGTGGGCGTAAACTACTGTACGGCCACACAGCGGGGCGTAGCGTGAAAGGGGTGCCGTTTGGTTTTTGGAAGCCAGATTTTGCTGGACTGGTTTTTTGACACCATGTCCCATTTGAAGCCCCCTGATGCACCCCTAGAGTAGAAACTCCCTAAAAGTGACCCCATCTAAGAAACTACACCCCTCAAGGTATTCAAAACTGATTTTAAAAACTTTTTTAACCCTTTAGGTGTTGCACAAGATATAATGGAAAATAGAGATACAATTTCAAAATTTCACTTTTTTGGCAGATTTTCCATTTTAATATATTTTTTCAAGTAACAAAGCAAGGGTTAACAGCCAAACAAAACTCATTATTTATGGCCCTAATTCTGTAGTTTACAGAAACACCCCATATGTGGTCGTAAACTGCTGTATGGGCACACGGCAGGGCGCAGAAGGAAAGGAATGCCATACGGTTTTTGGAAGGCAGATTTTGCTGGACTGTTTTTTTTTACACCATGTCCCATTTGAAGCCCCCCTGATGCACCCCTAGAGTAGAAACTCCAAAATAGTGACCCCATTTTAGAAACTACGGGATAAGGTGGCAGTTTTCTTGGTACTAGTTTAGGGTACATATGATTTTTGGTTGCTCTATATTACACTTTTTGTGCGGCAAGGTAACAAGAAATAGCTTTTTTGGCACCGTTTTTTTTTTGTTATTTACAACATTCATCTGAAAGGTTAGATCATGTGGTAATTTTATAGAGCAGGTTGTCACGGACGCGGCGATACCTAATATGTATACTTTCTTTTTTTTATTTATGTAAGTTTTACACAATGATTTCATTGTTAAAACAAAAAAAGTTTTAGTTTCTCCATAGTCTAAGAGCCATAGTTTTTTCAGTTTTTGGGCGATTATCTTATGTAGGGTCTCATTTTTTGCGGGATGAGATGGCTGTTTTATTGGCACTATTTTGGGGTGCATATGACTTTTTGATCGCTTGCTATTGCACTTTTTGTGACGTAAGATGACAAAAAATTGCTTTTTTTAAACCGTTTTTATTTTTATTTTTTTACGGTGGTCACCTGAGGGGTTAACTCATGTGATATTTTTATAGAGCCGGTCGATACGGACACGGCGATACCTAATATGTATACTTTTATTTATGTAAGTTTTACACAATGATTTAATTTTTGAAACAAAAAAAATGATGTTTTAGTGTTTCCATGGTCTAAGAGCCATAGTTTTTTCAGTTTTTGGGCGATAATCGTGGGTAGGGTCTCATTGTTTGCGGGATGAGATGCCGGTTTGATTGGCACTATTTTGGCGTACATGTACATATTTTTGATCACTTTTATTACCTTTTTTGGGAAGTAAGGTGGGCAAAATTTTAATTTTCTCATAGTTTTTATTTTTATGGCGTTCACCGTGCGGGGAAAGTAACATGACCGTTTTATAGATCAGGTCGTTACGGATGCTGCGATACCAAACATGTGTAGGGAATATTTTTTTTTTTTCATTTTTAATTAGTGATAGATGTGTTTGATTTTCACTTTATTATTCACCTTTTCTTACTTTTTTTTTTGACCCAGACCCACTTGGTTCTTGAAGATCCAGTGGATCTGGTGTCTGCATAATACAGTACAGAACCTATATAGGTTTTTGTACTGCATTTTACTTACACTGAACAGATCTATGCTTTCAGCACAGATCTGTTCAGCACCATGGACAGCAGGACGCCTGAGCAGGCGTCCTGTTGTCATGGGAAGTTTCCCCGTCTGCCACAACTGCGCAGACGGGGAAGGGTAAGGACTGGGGCTTCGGGGGGCTGTCTGGGGGCTCTCTCCTTCTCCCATCTGGGGGCTGCAAAGGCACAGCAGCCCCCCGATGGGAGAGGGAGGGAGCCGCATCTTACTGTTAACTCTTTCCGTACGGATCGCTGTATGGAAAGGGTTAAACGGCTGACATCCATTCACAGATGTCAGCCGTTTATACCAGGGTGCCAGCAATGTGCTGGCACCCTGGTATACCCACTAGAAGCCAAAGATTATTCGGCGGGAGGCGGATCGCGATCCCGCACCGCCCGCAACACCCCCCCTGCACCTCCCACCAGGCTAAAATCATGCAGGGGTGGTGATCACTATAGATTTGTGCCACACTAAAGTTTCTGATCGCCGCGGTCAGGGACCCCCACAAATGACCCCATTTCGGAAAATAGACACCCTACGGTATTCGCTGATGGGCATAGTGAGTTCATAGAACTTTTTATTTTTTGTCACAAGTTAGCGGAAAATGATGATGATTTTTTATTTTTATTTTTTTCTTACAAAGTCTCATATTCCACTAACTTGCGACAAAAAATAAAAAATTCTAGGAACTCGCCATGCCCCTCACGGAATACCTTGGGGTGTCTTCTTTCCAAAATGGGGTCACTTGTGGGGTAGTTATACTGCCCTGGCAATTTAGGGGCCCAAATGTGTAAGAAGTACCTTGCAATCAAAATGTGTAAAAAATGGCCTGTGAAATCCGAAAGGTGCTCTTTGGAATATGTGCCCCTTTGCCCACCTTGGCTGCAAAAAAGTGTCACATCTGGTATCACCGTACTCAGAAGAAGTTGGGGAATGTGTTTTGGGGTGTAATTTTACATATACCCATGCTGGGTGAGAGAAATATCTTGGCAAAAGACAACTTTTCCCATTTTTTTATACAAAGTTGGCATTTGACCAAGGATATTTTTCTCACCCAGCATGGGTATATGTAAAATGACACCCCAAAACACATTGCCCAACTTCTCCTGAGTACGGCGATACCACATGTGTGACACTTTTTTGCAGCCTAGATGCGCAAAGGGGCCCAAATTCCTTTTAGGAGGGCATTTTTAGACATTTGGATCCCAGACTTCTTCTCACACTTTCGGGCCCCTAAAAAGCCAGGGCAGTATAAATACCCCACATGTGACCCCACTTTGGAAAGAAGACACCCCAAGGTATTCAATGAGGGGCCTGGCGAGTTCCTAGAATTTTTTATTTTTTTTTGCATAAGTTAGTTAATTTTTTTTATTTTTTGTTTTTTTCCTCACAAAGTCTCACTTTCCGCTAACTTAGGACAAAAATTTCAATCTTTCATGGACTCAATATGCCCCTCACGGAATACCTTGGGGTGTCTTCTTTCCGAAATGGGGTCACATGTGGGGTATTTATACTGCCCTGGCTTTTTAGGGGCCCTAAAGCGTGAGAAGAAGTCTGGAATATAAATGTCTAAAAATGTTTACGCATTTGGATTCCGTGAGGGGTATGGCGAGTTCATGTGAGATTTTATTTTTTTGACACAAGTTAGTGGAATATGAGACTTAGTAAGAAAAAACAAACAAAAAATTTCCGCTAACTTGTGCCAAAAAAAATGTCTGAATGGAGCCTTACAGGGGCGTGATCAATGACAGGGGGGTGATCGATCAATGACAGGGGGGTGGGTGATCAATGACAGGGGGGTGGGTGATCAATGACAGGGGGGTGGGTGATCAATGACAGGGGGGTGGGTGATCAATGACAGGGGGGTGGGTGATCAATGACAGGGGGGTGATCACCCATATAGACTCCCTGATCACCCCCCTGGTAAGGCTCCATTCAGACGTCCGTATAATTTTTACGGATCCATGGATCGGATCCGCAAAACACATGCGGACGTCTGAATGGAGCCTTACAGGGGGGTTATCAATGACAGGGGGTGATCAGGGTGATCACCCCCCTGTCACTGATCACCCCCCCTGTAAGGCTCCATTCAGACGTCCGCATGATTTTTACGGATCCATGGATCGGATCCACAAAACACATGCGGACGTCTGAATGGAGCCTTACAGGGGGGTGATCAATGACAGGGGGGTGTATATGGGTGATCACCCGCCTGTCATTGATCACCCCCTGTAAGGCTCCATTCAGACGTCTGCATGTGTTTTGCGGATCCGATCCGTGTATCCATGGATCCGTAAAAATCATGCGGACGTCTGAATGGAGCCTTACAGGGTGGTGATCAATGACAGGGGGGTGATCAATGACAGGGGGGAGATCAGGGAGTGTATATGGGTGATCACCCGCCTGTCATTGATCACCCCCCTGTAAGGCTCCATTCAGAAGTCCGCATGTGTTTTGCGGATCCGATCCATGTATCCATGGATCCGTAAAAATCATGCGGACGTCTGAATGGAGCCTTACAGGGGGGTGATCAGGGAGTGTATATGGGTGATCACCCGCCTGTCATTGATCACCCCCCTGTAAGGCTCCATTCAGACGTCCGCATGTGTTTTGCGGATCCGATCCATGTATCCGTAATAATCATACGGACGTCTGAACGGAGCCTGACAGGGGGGTGATCGATGACAGGGGGGTGATCAGGGAGTTTATATGGGGTGGATCATGGGTTCATAAAGGGTTAATAAGTGACCGGGGGGGGGGGGGGGGGGGGGGGGGGGGGGGGGTGTAGTGTAGTGTTTGGTGCGACTTTACTGACCTACCTGTGTCCTCTGGTGGTCGATCCTAACAAAACGGACCACCAGAGTTCCAGGTAGGAGGTATATTAGACGCTGTTATCAAAACAGCGTCTAATATACCTGTTAGGGGTTAAAAAATTCGGATCTCCAGCTTGCCAGCGAGCGATCGCCGCTGGCAGGCTGGAGATCCACTCGCTTACCTTCCGTTCCTGTGAGCGTGCGCGCCTGTGTGCGCGCGTTCACAGGAAATCCCGGCCCTCGCGAGATGACGCGTATATGCGTTGTTGAGCGCAGGGCTGCCGCCTCCGGACCGCACATCTGCGTTAGGCGGTCCGGAGGCGGTTAAGGACTCCGCCCTATTTCACCTTAAGGACTTGGCCATTTTTTGTAAATCTGACCAATGTCCCTTTAAAATGCTGATCACTTTAAAACACTAACTTATCCAGGCCATTCTGAGATCGTTTTTTCGTCACATATTGTACTTCATGACACTGGTAAAATGAAGTAAAAAAAAATAAGTTTTGCATTAAAAAAAATACCAAATTTAACAAAAATTTTGAAAAATTAGCAAATTTCAAAGTTAGTTTCTCTACTTCTGTAAAACATAGTAATACCCCCAAACATTGTGATGACTTTACATTCCCCATATGTATACTTCATGTTTAAATTATTTTGGGAATGATATTTCATTTTTTGGGGATGTTACAAGGCTTAGAAGTTTAGAAGCAAATCTTGACATTTTTCAGAAATTTACAAAAACCCAATTTTTAGGGACCACTACAGGTCTGAAGTCACATATAGAAACCGCCCAAAAATGACCCCATTCTATAAACTACACCCCTCAAGGTATTCAAAACTGATTTTACAAATTTTGTTAACCCTTTAGGTGTTGCACAAGAGTTATTGGCAAATGGGGATGAAATTTAAGGATTTAATTTTTTGGCCTAATTTTCCATTTTAACCCATTTTTTCCACTAACAAAGCAAGGGTTAACAGCCAAACAAGACTGTATCTTTATTGCCCTGACTCTGCCGTTTACAGAAACACCCCATATGTGGCCGTAAACTACTGTACGGCCACACAGCGGGGCGTAGAGTGAAAGGTGCGCCGTTTGGTTTTTGGAAGCCAGATTTTGCTGGACTGGTTTTTTGACACCATGTCCCATTTGAAGCCCCCTGATGCACCCCTAGAGTAGAAACTCCCTAAAAGGGACCCCATCTAAGAAACTACACCCCTCAAGGTATTCAAAACTGCCAAACAAGACTATCTTTATTAGTAACATAGTACATAAGGCCAAAAAAAAGACATTTGTCCATTCAGTTCGGCCTGTCCTCCTGCAAGTTGATCCAGAAGAAGGCAAAAAAAAAAAAAAAAACTGAGGTAGAAGCCAATTTTCCTCACTTTAGGGGGAATAAAAAAAATTCCTTCCCGACTCCAATCAGGCAATCAGAATAACTCCCTGGATCAACGATCCCTCTCTAGTAGCTATATCCTGTAATATTATTACACTTCAGAAATACATCCAGGCCCCTCTTGAATTCCTTTATTGTACTCACCATCACCACCTCCTCAGGCAGAGAGTTCCAGAGTCTCACTGCTCTTACCGTAAAGAATCCTCTTCTATGTTTGTGTACAAACCTTCTTTCCTCTAGACGCAGAGGATGTCCCCTCGTCACAGTCACAGTCCTGGGGATAAACAGATGGGATAGATCTCTGTACTGACCCCTGATATATTTATACATAGAAATTAGATCTCCCCTCAGTCATCTTTTTTCTAAAGTGAATAACCCTAATTTTGATAATCTTTCAGGATACTGTAGTTGCCTCATTCCAGTTATTACTTTAGTTTTCCTTCTCTGGACCCTCTCCAGCTCTGCTATGTCTGCCTTGTTCACTGGAGCCCAGAACTCCATGTGTGGTCTGACTAGCGATTTGTAAAGTGGTAGGACTATGTTCTCATCACAGGCATCTATGCCCCTTTTGATGCAACCCATTATCTTATTGGCCTTGGCAGCAGCTGCCTGACACTTAGTTTGCTGTTTATTAAAATTCCTAGATCCTTTTCCATGTCAGTGTTACCGAGTGTTTTACCATTTAGTATGTACGGGTGACTTGCATTATTCCTTCCTATGTGCATAACTTTACATTTGTCAGTGTTAAACCTCATCTGTCACTTATCTGCCCAAGCCTGCAATCTATCCAGATCCCTCTGTATAGATAGTATACTGTCCTCTTCAATGTTAATTACTTTACACAGTTTAGTGTTATCCGCGAAAATTGATATTTTACTATGCAAGCCTTCTACAAGATCATTAATAAATATATTGAAGAGAATAGGGCCCAATACTGACCCCCTGAGGTACTCCACTAGTGACAGTGACCCAATCTGAGTATGTACCGTTAATAACCACCCTCTGTTTTCGATCATTGAGCCAGTTACTTACCCACTTAGACGTTTTCTCCCAGTCCGAGCATTCTCATTTGATATACTAACCTTTTATGTGGTACAGTGTCAAATGCTTTGGAGAAGTCCAGATACACGACATCCATTGATTCGCCGCTGTCAAGTCTAGAACTTACCTCCTCATAGAAACTGATTAAATTAGTTTGACATGACCGATCCCTCACAAAGCCATGCTGATATGGCGTTATTTGCTTATTTCCGTTAAGATGCTCTAACATAGCATCCCTCAGAAAACCTTTAAACAGTTTACCCACAACAGATGTTAAACTTACCGGCCTATAGTTTCCAGGCTCTGTTTTTGGACCCTTTTTGAATATTGGCACCACATTTGCCATGCGCCAATCTTGTGGAACATTCCCTGTCAGTATAGAATCTGCAAATATCAGAAATAAGGGTCTGGCTATGATATTACTTAATTCCCTTAGGATACGGGGGTGTATGCCATCCAGTCCTGGAGATTTGTCTATTTTAATATTTTTAAGTCGCTGTTGTACTTCTTCCTGGGTCAGACAGGACACTTTTAATGGGGAATTTATTTCAACATTCAGCATTTCATCTGACAGTTTATTTTCCTCAGTGAATACATTGGAGAAAAAAAGATTTAACAGCTTAGCATTCTCCTCGTCGCTCTCTGCGACTCCCCCTTCATTACTCTTCAAAGGGTCGACACTTTCAGATTTATACTTTTTAACATTTATATCATTGAAGAACATTTTAGGGTTCGTTTTACTCTTTGGCAATTCATCTCTCGGTCTCTAGTTTGGCTGCTTTTGGTTTTTACATGTTTTATTTTTTTCTTTAGTTTTTCAGTGCTTCCGTGCTACCCTCCTGTTTTCGTGTTTATTTGCTTTTTTTTTGTCATTAATTGCTTTCTTTACCGTTCTGTTTATCCACATTGGTTTCTTTTTGTTCCTTAACCTTTTATTCCCATACGGTATGTACCTCTCACAATGAGATTTTAGGATGCTTTTAAAGATATCCCATTTTGGGGCTGTATTTTAATTTGTGAGGACTTTATCCCATTTAGTTAGGCCTATGGCCTATCTTAGTTGGCTAAATTTAGCTTTCTTGAAGTTTGGTATTTTTGTTCCTCCCTGTAGAAACGCTCTTTTGAATGATAATTGGAAGGTTATTACTTTATGGTCACTATTTCCCAGGTGTCCCCCAACATTGCCCTGACTCTGCCATTTACAGAAACACCCCATATGTGGTCGTAAACTGCTGTACGGGCACACGGTAGGGCTCAGAAGGATAGGAATGCCATACGGTTTTTGGAAGGAAGATTTTGCTGGACTGTTTTTTTTTTTTTTTGACACCATGTCCCGTTTGAAGCCCCCCGAGGCACCCCTAGAGTAGAAACTCCAAAAAAGTAACCCCATTTTAGAAACTACGTGATAGGGTGACAGTTTTGTTGGTACTAGTTTAGGGTACATATGATTTTTGGCTCCTCTATATTACACTTTTTGTGCGGCAAGGTAACAAGAAATAGCTTTTTTGGCACATTGTTATTTACAACATTCATCTGACAGGTTAGCTCATGTGGCAATTTTATAAAGCAGGTTGTCACGGACGCGGCGATACCCAATATGTATACAATTTATTTTTATTAAAGTTTTACAAAATGATTTCATTTTTAAAAACAAGAAATGTTTTAGTGTCTCCATAGTCTAAGAGCCATAGTTTTCAGTTTTTGGGCGATTATCTTAAGTAGGGTCTCATTTTTTGCGGAATGAGATGACGGTTTGATAGGCACTATTTTGGGGTGCATATGACTTTTTGATCGCTTGCTATTACACTTTTTGTGACGTAAGATGACAAAAAAAATGGCTTTTTTTTTACACCATTTTTATTTTTTTATGATGGTCACCTGAGGGGTTAGGTCATGTGATATTTTTATAGAGCCGGTCGATACGGATGCGGAAATACCCAATATGTATTTTTTTTTTATTATTTAAGTTTTACACAATGATTTTATTTTTGAAACTAAAACTTTTGCAGGATGAGATGACTGATTGGTACTATTTTGGCGCACATGCGACATTTTTGATCACTTTTATTACCTTTTTAGGAACTAAGGTGTGCAAAATGTAAATTTCCTCAGTTTTATTTTTTTTTATTTTTAAGGTGTTAACCGTGCGGGGAAAGTAACATGACCGTTTTATAGATCAGGTCGTTACGGATGCGGCGATACCAAACATGTGTAGGGAATTTAATTTTTTTCATTTTTATTCAGTGATAAGTGTTTTTTGATTTTTACTTTTTTTTTTTTACCCAGACCCACTTGGTTCTTGAAGATCCAGTGGGTCTGATGTCTGCATAATACAGTACACTATATAGGGTATTGTACAGTATTTTACTTACTGTCTGAACAGATCTATGCCTTTAGCACAGATCTGTTCAGCACCATGCACAGCAGGAAGCCTGAGAAGGCATCCTGTTGCCATGGGAACCTTCCCCATCTGCTCAGTTGTGGCCACAACTTCGCAGACGGGGAAGGGTAAGGACAGGGCTGTCTGGGGGCTCTCTCCCTCTCAATTGGGGGGCTGTTAACTTTTTCCATACAGCGGTCCGTAAAGACCACAGTATGGAAAGGGTTAAACGGCTGACATCACATATGTCAGCCGTTTATACCAGGGTGTCAGCAATGTGCTGCAACTCTGGTATAACCACTGGCCACCAATGAATATTCAACAGGAGGCTGGTGGACCGCGGGAAGGGGGGGGGGGTAAATCAAACTTTATTTGGGGCATTTTCAAGTTTGATTCAGCAGGGATCAGAATCTGCAGAAAGCGCAGCAAACCGGCGGTTTTCTGCGATCGCCGCCGATTCCCCCGGCGTTGTGACAGGATGCCGGCTGATTTCAGCCGGCATTCTGTTCGGATTAACCCCTGCAATCTCATTTTAAACTCATGACATACCGGTACGTCGTGGGTCCTTAAGGACCCTAGTGTAAGATATTAAAGAGCCTGCATATTTGAGCAGTTTAGATTTCTATGCAAAGGTGAGGAGGACAGACTATGGATCTCCATCGAGAAACATCTAATGGGAACCAATCCAACATGATTCTTTTACTTCCACTCAGTGACGCAACAAAAACATGAAATAAATATTTGTCCTACAATTGATACGGCTTTAGAATTGTGGAACTTACTAACCACCAAATTTAAAGTCATCAATGTGGATTTCTATAAAAGCCCATCTAGAAGTATTGGAGCATTTCAGATTTGAACCTTAAATTATGGGCTCAATCCAGCATTAAAGGGTTTCTGTCATCACAAAATTCGTTATGTAGCTGGTTGAAATTAGCGATGTGCTAATGTCAGCAGTACATAACTAACTTATATCTGCCTACATGCCGCGGTTCGCCCAGAAAACTAACTTTTAAAATATGCAAATGAGCCTCTAGGTGCTATTGGGGCATTGCATAGTTATACGATGGGGATAATGTCCTGATATAATGAGGAGTTATGTAGTAGGTGAGAAAGTTCAGAAGAATCAGACGGTGAAAATGTTTTCTTAGATAAGTGTCTTATTTGTAAATACTTGTCTCTAAGTATTTTAATGGGTAATTGCTGCAGCCCCTAGAGGCTCTGTCTCCTCACCGTACAGCACGCCCATTTTGCATTGATGGACATCTCTGCTCTGCGCTTTGAAAGTAAAATCCAGCGCCTGCGCCGCCCTGTTCAGTGTTCGGTGCAGGCACAGCGAGTGAAGGACTTTCGCCTGCTGCCTCCACTTAAGGGGAGCTCTGTGACATTCGACGTAGGCGCAGTGAGGAAGCCGGCAGTAGGCAAGCGTCCTTCACTCACTGCGCCGAACACTAAACGGGACGGCGCAGGATTTTACTTTCAAAGCGCGGAGCTTATATGTCCATCAAAGAAAAGTGGGCGTGCCGAACGGTGAGGAGACGGAGCCTCTAGGTGCTGCAGCAATTACATATTAATATACTTAGACAAGAATTTACAAATAAGACACTTATCTAAGGCTACTTTCACACTAGCGTTCGGCTAGCGTTCGATCGGATCCGTTCTGAACGGATCCGATCATAATAATGCAGACGGAGGCTCCGTTCAGTACGGATCCGTCTGCATTATTTTAGCAAAAAAAAGCTAAGTGTGAAAATAGCCTAGTACGGATCCGTCCAGACATTCAATGTAAAGTCAATGGGGGACGGATCCGCTTGAAGATTGAGCCACATTGTGGCATCTTCAAACGGATCCGTCCCCATTGACTTACATTGAAAGTCTGGACGGATCCGCACGCCTCCGAACGGCCAGGCGGACACCCGAACGCTGCAAGCAGCGTTCAGCTGTCCGCCTGTCCGTGCGGAGGCGAGCGGAGCGGAGGCTGAACGCCACCAGACTGATGCAGTCTGAGCGGATCCGCCTCCATTCAGACTGCATCAGGGCTGGACGGCTGCGTTCGGGTCCGCTCGTGAGCTCCTTCAAACGGAGCTCACGAACGGAAACCCGAACGCTAGTGTGAAAGTAGCCTAAGAAAGCATGTCCACAGTCTAAATCTTCTGAACTTTCTCACCTACTACATAACTCATTATATCAGGACATTATCCCCATCGTATAACTATGTTAGAAGCCATGGATGACCCCATGGCTTGGTGCCAATATTGGTGGTGCCAATATTCAAAAAGGGTCCAAAAACAGAGCCTGGAAACTATAGGCCGGTAAGTTAAACATCTGTCGTGGGTAAACGGTTTTCTGAGAGATGCTATATTAGAGCATCTCAACGGAAATAAGCAAATAACGCCATATCAGCATGGCTTCGTGAGGGATCGGTCATGTCAAACTAATTTAATCAGTTTCTATGAGGAGGTAAGTTCTAGACTTGACAGCGGCGAATCAATGGATGTCGTGTATCTGGACTTCTCCAAAGCATTTGACACTGTACCACATAAAAGGTTAGTATATAAAATGAGAATGCTCGGACTGGGAGAACTGGCTAAATGATAGAAAACAGAGTGTGGTTATTAATGGTAAATACTCAGATTGGGTCACTGTCACTAGTGGAGTACCTCAGGGGTCAGTATTGGGCCCTATTCTGTTCAATATATTTATTAATGATCTTGTAGAAGGCTTGCATAGTAAAATATCAATTTTCGCAGATGACACTAAACTGTGTAAAGTAATTAACACTGAAGAGGACAGTATACTACTACAGAGCGATCTGGATAGATTGGAGGCTTGGGCAGATAAGTGGCAGATGAGGTTTAACACTGACAAATGTAAAGTTATGCACATGGGAAAGAATAATGCAAGTCACCCGTACTTATTAAATGGTAAAACACTCGGTAACACTGACATGGAAAAAGATCTAGGAATTTTAATAAACAGCAAACTAAGGCCTCTTTCACACTTGCGTTGTCCGGATCCGGCGTGTACTCCACTTGCCGGAATTACACGCCGGATCCGGAAAAACGCAAGTGTATTGAAAGCATTTGAAGACCGATCAGTCTTTAATAGCGTCCTGGGTGCCATAGTAACACTGAAAGCATTTTGAAGTCCTGGTTGCCATAGTAGGAGCAGGGAGCGCTATACTTACAGTCCACGCTGCTCCCGGGGCGCTCCAGAGTGACGTCAGAGCGCCCCATGCGCATGGATGACTTGTCCATGCGATCACGTGATCCATGCGCTTGGGGCGCCCTGACGTCACTCTGGAGCGCCCCGGGAGCCGCACGGATGTTAAGTATGCTGCTCCCCCGCTCCCCGCTACACTTTACCATGGCTGCCAGGACTTTAGCGTCCCGGCAGCCATGGTAACCATTGAGAAAAAGCTAAACGTTGCATCCGGCAATGCGCTGAAACGACGTTTAGCTTAAGGCCGGATCCGGATCAATGCCTTTCAATGGGGATTAATTCCGGATCCGGCCTTGCGGCAATTCTTCAGGATTTTTGGCCGGAGCAAAAAGCGCAGCATGCTGCGGTATTTTCTCCGGCCAAAAAACGTTCCGTTCCGGAACTGAAGACATCCTGATGCATCCTGAACGGATTTCACTCCATTCAGAATGCATTAGGATAAAACTGATCAGGATTCTTCCGGCATAGAGCCCCGACGACGGAACTCTATGCCAGAAGAAAAGAACGCAGATGTGAAAGAGCCCTAAGCTGCAAAAAACAGTGTCAGGCAGCTGCTGCCAAGGCCAATAAGATAATGGGTTGCATCAAAAGAGAACATAGTCCTACCACTTTACAAATCATTAGTCAGACCACACATGGAGTACTGTGTACAGTTCTGGGCTCCAGTGAACAAAGCAGACATAGCAGAGCTGGAGAGGGTCCAGAGGAGGGCAACTAAAGCAATAACTGGAATGGGGCAACTACAGTAGCCTGAAAGATTATCAAAATTAGGGTTATTCACTTTAGAAAAAAAGACGACTGAGAGGAGATCTAATTAATATGTATAAATATATCAGGGGTCAGTACAGAGATCTATCCCATCATCTATTCATTCCCAGGACTGTGACTAGGGGACATCCTCTGCGTCTGGAGGAAAGAAGGTTTGTACACAAACATAGAAGAGGATTCTTTACTTAAGAGCAGTGAGACTATGGAACTTTCTGCCTGAGGAGGTGGTGATGGTGAGTACAATAAAGGAATTCAAAAGGGGCCTGGATGTATTTCTGGAGCGTAATAATATTACAGGCTATAGCTTCTAGAGAGAGATCGTTGATCCAGGGATTTATTCTGATTGCCTGATTGGAGTCGGGAAGGAATCTTTATTCCCCTAAAGTGAGGAAAATTGGCTTCTACCTCAGTTTTTTTTTTTGCCTTACTCTGGATCAACTTGCAGGATGACAGGCCGAACTGGATGGACAAAAGTCTTTTTTGGCCTTATGTACTATGTTACTAGCTGCTCTATCACTCCAGTTCAATGGCAAACATCTTTCTCAATCATATTCAGCTCATCTAAGTGTATGAATCACCTAGAAAACTCACTAAAGATTTTATATAGATAGTATCTTAGCCCATCCAGGCTAAATAACTTATACCCGAGTACGTCTCCCCCAACAATTTGCGTATCATTTTCTCCTGAATACAGTAACACCCGAATTGTGGTAGTAAACTGTTATTTGAAGATATGCCACGGCTCAGAAGGAGCAGCATCAGAATTTTCTAACATGGAATTTTCTGTCTTGAGCGATAACAAAAAACAAAAAAAATAAATAAAAATTGTTGACCGAGATGTGTGAGGGCTTTTTTTTTGCAGCAGCACAAGCTGTAGTTTTTTATTGGCACCATTTTGAGGTACATTTGGCTTTTTGGTGGATTTATGATTTTTTGCGATGTGAATCCTTAAAAAAGCTGTTTAGTGTCATTATTCTATATTTTTTTATTTTTACACTGTTCACTTGATGGGGTAGATATTTTTATAGATGCAGTCGTTACGGATGCAACGATCCCAAATAGGTCTAGCTTTTTTTACGTTTTACACAATAACATTTTTAAGAAAAAAAAAATATCATGTTGCCGGTAGCTCCCTCGGTCATGCACCGCCTGCCCCAGCCGGATGTTTTAGAGTAGAATCACTGCCCCCGGGCCCCGCCATGAGTGTCTCTGCCTCCTCCCTCCACACTGATGCATCTGATGGGGGATCTGGAGAGGACAGTGTCATCCACAGATCCCCCATAACAGCGAGTCATCCACAGATCCCCCATAACAGCGAGTCATCCACAGATCCCCCATAACAGCGAGTCATCCACAGACCACCATTAGTTCAAAATAGCACACCTTTTGGTTCAAAATATTATTTTCTTATTTTCCTCCTCAAAAACCTAGGTGCGTCTTATCAGGCGTGTCTTATAAAGCGAAAAATACAGCATTTATAGAGCCGGTCATTATGGACAGAGCAATACCAATTAGGTCTATTTTTAACATTTTTTTCAAATGACTTAATTAGGGATTTTTATAAAAAAAACACTTCATTTTTTTATTCTTTATTTTACACTTTGTGTCCCCCATAAGGTCATGCAAGACCTCTGGGAGACCTTAAAGGGAACCTGTCACAGGGATTTTGGGTATAGAGCTGAGGCCAAGGGTTGCTAGATGGCCGCTAGCACATCCGCAATACCCAGTCCCTATAGCTCTGTGTGCTTTTATTGTGTATAAAAAACTATTTGATACATATGCAAATTAACCTGAGATGAGTCCTGTACATGAGATGAGTCAGGGACAGGACTCATCTCAGGGTAATTTGCATATGTATAAAATCTGTTTTTTTACACAATAAAAGCACACAGAGCTATGGGGACTGGGTATTGCGGATGTGCTAGCAGCCATCTAGCAACCCATGTCCTCAGCTCTATACCCAAAATCCCAGTGACAGGTTCCCTTTAACTTTTTTTTTTTCTTTTTACCGATTTCTCCTGTAAGCCCCAGTTACAAGGGAAATAAACCACCCAGAGAGGCTGTATAGCAGCATACTTTTCTGTACAGCCTCAGTACAGGGCTGATCAAGGTCTATGGAAGACCGGGCAGCTCCTACACTCTCCCGGCCCCCAGTGGTCACATGATCACCGGGCCGGGACAGGAAGTGGTACATCGCTTCCTTGCTGTATACACAGCATTCATTCAGTGCTATGTATACAGCGATCTAAAGGGTAGGGACACCCAGGAAGTGTCCCCGTCTTCTCTCTGGGGTGCCCTGCTGTCACTGACAAAGGGCCCCCGCCACAGCAGCTGCACGATTAGCGTGCAGCTGCTATCTCTGAATTGACGTTCCAAAAGGTCCAATCAGAGATAAACCCGACTGTCCAGGAGGTTTATAGTCAATGGGCGGTTGGGAACATGTAAATGTTATTTTTGAAAACTGATTAGAATGCCACAAAAAGTAGTGATAGCTCAGGCATCCCACGGCTCTCACCACTAGGGGAGCTCTTTATGTCATTCCCGGGTGTGGCCAGTTGATGGGAAGCTCGGTGCGGTCAGTGTAACTAATGTATGTGCTGTATTGTGTTTTAGGTGGCTATTACATGCCTGTTACACAATTGTATTTGAAATGAATGCAGCCTGTCAACTGGAAATCTTTTCTATGTGCGGCCCAAATGTGCGGAAAGACTGAGACCCCTGATCTAGAAGATATCAGGGTCTCATTTATGAAAATGGTTTAACAAAATGAAAGCAGAGTCTGCTATGGGCAAGTACCAAAAAATACTATAAAACAAATGAGAAACTTTATAACATGACCAAACTTAAAGGGGTTGTGTCACTTTAGCGAGTGGTATTTATTATGTAGAGAAAGCTAGGCACAAGGCACTTACTAATGTATTGTTATTATCAATATTGCCTCCTTTGCTGAATGGATTCATTTTTCCATCACATTATACACTACTTGTTTCCAGGGTTATGCCCACCCTGCAATCCATCAGTGGGGCCGTGCTTGCACACCAAGAAAAAGTGCTGGCCTCTCTGGTGGGTGTGGCATGGAAGCTCACATAGGCCGATGCTTTTTTTTCTATAGTGTGCAAGCACGGCCACCACTTGTTGGATTGCAGGGTGCTCGTAACTACGGAAACAAGCACCATACAATGTGATGGGAAAATTAGTAAGGGTACTTTCACACTAGCGTTTTTCTTTTCCAGCACTGAGTTCCGTCACAGGAGCTCAATACCGGAAAAGTACTGATAATTTTTATCCCCATGCATTCTGAATGGAGAGAAATCCGTTCTGGATGCATCAGGATGTCTTCAGTTCAGTCACTGAACAGCGTTTTGGACGGAGGAAATACCACAGCATGCTGCGATATTATTTCCGTCCAAAATTCCAGATCAGTTGCATTAATTTACATAAAAAAATACTGCAATGCCGAGTAAATATGTTGCAGACTGCCTGATCCGGCAGGCAGTTCCGGCGACGGAAGTACAGAGTCATCCCAGGGCAGACTGATTCAAGAGGTCTTGTTGGCTTGCTATTACCTATGGTTTGAAAAGTCATCCCGAGTCCAACACAGAACTGACCCCATGACAAGACGAAACTTAGGAGATTCTTTATTCTGTATGCTTTTATATTGCATTTATCTTTCTTCACTTCAGCACATTATCTATTTGCATTATAGTAAAATCACTCGATTCATTGAAAGATATGGCGTTGCATTATTGTTTGCTACACAATCCAAAGTTAGCCCTTTAAAACAAGGATCAAACTCCAGTACTGCATAGCAGGAGATCGTAGTCACCTACAAAGAGTTTTAAAGGGGTTGTCTCACTTTAGCAAATAGCATTTATTATGTAGAGGAAGTTAATACAAGCCACTTACTAATGTATTGCTGGCTGGATTCATTTTCCACTCACATACACTGCTAGTTTCCTTGGTTACGACCAAACTGCAATCCAGCGGCGGTGGCCCTGCTTGCACACTATGAAAAAACAAACAAAACAAAAAAAAACACTAGCCTATGTGCGCTTCCATGGTTCCTATAGTGTACAAGCCTTTTCCTATAGTGTACAAGTACGACCACCACTGATGGATTGCAAAGTGGTCACAATCATGGAAACAAACAGTATATAAAGTGATGGAAAAAGAAAAAGCCAGCAAAAAAAGCAATAGACAATACATTAGTAAGTGGCTTGTATTAACTTTCTCTACATTATAAATGCCATATGCTTAATTGAGACAACCCCTTTAAATCTTGGCAGAACTGATTTTCTTTCCACATTTCTCAATGTTAGGCCTCATGCACACTAACGTTGTTTTGGTCTGCATCCGAGCCGCAGTTTTTGGATCAGCAAAAGCGCTTCAGTTGGGGTAATACAACCGGCTGCATCCATCATGAACAGATCTGGTTGTATTTTCCAAAAATTCAAGGACTCAAAAAAATAATAATGATCTGACACCATTGACTTACATGGTTTTTGATGCTGAATCTGGCATGTTCACTTTCCCATGCCGCACACAAAAATGCTGGTTGCAGCGCCTTTGTGTCTGGCATTGGAACGCAACCAAACGGAACAAAATACATTCCATTCTGCTTTTTCCTGATTAACAATGAATGAGGACAAAACTGAATAGTTTTCCTCCGGTTTTAAGATCTTATGACAGATCTGAATACCGGAAAGAAAAAAACACACATGTGAAAGTAGCCTTATCTGACCAATTTCTGCCCAATCAGCCCAATAGTTGGTGTGTATAACAAAAGATCTGTGTGTGTATGTGTAAATGGCCATCTGACCAATGATTGTTGAAAAATCTGTCAGATAACATGTTTGTGTAATACAGTCCTAAGTTTGATAGCACACAACCGGATAGGCGACTATATCCCTACATTGTAAGAGATTATTCGGAGTGTTAACTACTATTCACTGGAATAGTGTACAGATGAAAATGAAATATTGCCCGTAAGAAATCGGAGAGCAAGATTTGGGTAGAGAACTTATCTCCACCTTAGGCCTCATGCACACAACCGTTGTGTGTTTTACAGTCCTCAAACCGCGGAACTGCAGAACACGGATGTTGTCCGCGTGCGTTTCACAATTTGCGGAACAGCACAGACAGCCATTAATATAACTTCCTATTCTTGTCCGCAAAATGATATTTTTTTGCGAACCACGGAATGGAGCAACAGATGCTGTCCGTATCTTTTGCGGCCCCATTGAAGTGAATGGGTCCGCACCCGAGCTGCCAGAACTGCAGCTTGGACGCGTGCCAAAACAGCCGTGTGCATGAGGCCTTAAAAATACCTTTCATAGGTTCTTGAGAGAATCGCATTACTTTCAGTTTCTTTCTCTATCTCTCAAGGCCTTGATTGATTGATTTATGGATGTGTAACAGCGGCTCCTTTGCGCCGCTGTTCCCCTGCTTACCACCGCGGTCCCGGGCGCCGTGCTCAGCGGTAATCTGTGGCCAGAGCTTTCCATTCACCTCTGCAGCTCTGTCTCTGTAGGTGCTGTGGTTCTGAGGATCCGTGCCACAGTTACATCTCAGCCCTGGCCACAGCATGATTGCTGCTGCTTTTTTGCAGCACTTCCTTAAGGGCCGGCGCGCGTCACTTCCTGGGTTTTATGGGTTAAGTCTTGTGACTTCACTGACCAATCCTAGCCCTCATGTGCATATATAAGTGGCACAGCCCCCTTCCCAGATGCCTCAGTGTCAAGGTCCTTGGGCTCTGCTTAGGTTCCTGATAACCACTTGTGTTCCTGACTCCTGTTGCGGACCCGTATTGCCTGTCTGACTACGCCTCTGCCTCATCCTTCTGTCCTGCACTGTTGCTCCTTGCAATGACTCCACCTGTAGTTCTGGTACCTTTCTCAGGTACCTCCTGAACCAGCTGCCTCGTGTACCTATCCTCAAGAGGTAGCAACCTGGTGTTCCCCTCGAGAAAGTCTATCTCCACCATCAGGGGTATTGTGGCTGATATTGAGTTTGGTTGTTAACCCTTGCTTTGTAACTGGGAAAAAAAAAATATTAAAATGGAAAATCTGCCAGAAAAATGAAATTGTATCTCTATTTTCCATTATTTCTTGTGGAACACCTAAAGGGTTAACAAAGTTTGTAAAATCAGTTTTGAATACCTTGAGGGGTGTAGTTTCTAGAATGGGGTCATTTTTGGGTGGTTTCTATTATGTAAGCCTTGCAAAGTGACTTTAGACCTGAACTGGTCCCTAAAAATGGTTTATTGAAAATTTCTGAAAAATTTTAAGATTTGCTTCTAAATTTCTAAGCCTTGTAACATCCCCAAAAAAATAAAATATAATTTCCAAAATGATCCAAACATGAAGTAGACATATGGGGAACGTAAAGTAGTAACTATTTTTGGATGTATAACTATGTATTATAAAAGTAGAGAAATATAACTTGGAAATTTTGCAATTTTGCTAATTTTTTATTTTTTTTTTACAAATTTTGGGTAAATTTGGTATTTTTTAATAAATAAAAATGATTATTTTTTTACTTCATTTTACCAGTGCCATGAAGTACAATATGTGATGAAAAAATGGCCTGGATAAGTCAAAGCGTTTTAAAGTTATCAGCACTTAAAGGGACACTGGTCAGATAGTCCTTAAGGTGAGATAGGGCTGAGTCCTTATGGGGTTAAAGGAGGTAGGACAAGTGGCACAGTGGGTTCACACCCGCTGTTTCATGACAGGATGTATTAAGATTTTATACACGAGACTGTGCTAAAGAATGTATTAGGCACCCCTATCAGGCAGAAGATTGTAGGGTGGGAAGTGTTCCTTTCTTCCCAGCAATTGCCTGCTCGCTAGTGGAAGAGAGAGTGAATATTACATGCAGCAATCTCCCCTGCAGCATGGGGATGAGCGATCTCTATGCCATTGTTCATCCCCATGCTGTACAGTGGGTTGACGGCGGCAGATCGTAATTAGACAGCATGATAGAATCGGCGGTGGAACTGTCGAATATATGAAGAGGCCGGCGCCAGGTATAGGGGTTTGTTAAGACCAGCGTCTAAAACGCTAGTCTTAATAAATGACCCCCTAAATGTCTACTTTCCTCTATTGTGTGCTAAAAAACTAATAAAGTAAGTAGGGATGGTCCAGAACCAGCCAGAGCTTCTCTCCGACAACTGGGAAACCCACGATCCCTAGAAAGGAGGCCCTGTTCCCCCATTTTGATAAGCAGTGGATCGTGTGGACAGGGGATAACTTGCAAAATGACTTTAAAAGTATGGTTTGCTCACCTGTAAGGGTTTTGTTGGTGTCTGTTGGACACAAATCCAAAGCCAAGATGCCAGGAACACTTGCACTATGTAAGCCCTGCAAACACAAAAATAGGTTTCTCATATATGGAAGAAAAAAATAATTGCATTATATATAACCTGATTATACAAGAAATCAGTATGGCTCATCCAAATGATACCATGTGACATATTGTAACATCTGAATGCGTTATCGTAAAATCTAAATGAATATAACCAGATCCCTTTGTAGCATCATATCCAGCAATACCAAGCTGTACTAGGTGTAAAGTTTTATTATTCTGAGCCATCAAGCCTATATATATGTAGAACTGCAGGTACATTATCAGCTCTCTTCTCTCCGCATGTGTTACCTATCAGTAGAGATGCTGTTTTCACAGCCACAGTATAAGCCTACCCTCCTTGCAGGTCACTGGTTCACAGTGAATGACATTCATCCTGATGTTCCATGTCAGACACAGGGTGGGGATTACTGACCAGGCCAGCTGCTTAGGGAGATGATGACATCTGGAAGAACGCAGAGTCCCATGTGGCAGTGTCACTGCTATTGGTGAGGGAATACTGTTTATCCCATGAACCTAGGCCCATTGGCCAAAGGTTGTATTTAGGACCTCATGTATCACGAGAGGGGTTACTACATAGTTATTGGCCAAGAATAGTCCTAAATTAACCTCAGCCCCCCTAGCTTAAACCCCCTTAATGACCAGACCACTTTTTACAATTCTGCACTACACTTTCACCGTTTATTGCTTGGTCATGCAACTTACCACCCAAATGAATTTTACCTCCTTTTCTTCTCATTAATAGAGCTTTCATTTGGTGGTATTTCATTGCTGCTGACATTTTTACTTTTTTTGTTATTAATCGAAATTTACCCAATTTTTTTTTTTTAAAGACATTTTTCACTTTCAGTTGTAAAAAAAAAAAAAAAAAAAAAACACACAAAACAATTCTATATACATTTTCTCTAAATTTATTGTTCTACATGTCTTTGAAAAAAAAATGTTTGGGTAAAAAAATAATGGTTTGGGTAAAAGTTATAGCGTTTACAAAACTATGGTACAAAAATGTGAATTTCCGCTTTTTGAAGCAGCTCTGACTTTCTGAGCACCTGTCATGTTCCCTGAGGTTCTACAGTGCCCAGACAGTAGAAAAAACCCAAATGACCCCATTTCGGAAAGTAGACACCCTAAGGTATTCGCTGATGGGCATAGTGAGTTCATAGAACTTTTTATTTTTTGTCACAAGTTAGCGGAACATTTTTTATTTTTTTTCTTCATTACAAAGTCTCGTATTCCACTAACTTGTGACAAAAAACAATAAAACTTCCATGAACTTACTATGCCCCTCACGGAATACCTTGGGGTGTCTTCTTTCCATGGGGTCACTTGTGGGGTAGTTATACTGCCCTGGCATTTTAGGGGCCCTAATGTGTGAGAAGTAGTTTGAAATCAAAATGTGTAAAAGATACCCTGTGAAATCCTAAAGGTGCTCTTTGGAATGTGGGCCCCTTTGCCCACCTAGGCTGCAAAAAAGTGTCACACATCTGGTATCGCCGTACTCAGAAGAAGTAGGGCAATGTGTTTTGGGGTGTCTTTTTACATATACCCATGCTGGGTGAGAGAAATATCTCGGCAAAAGACAACTTTTCCCATTTTTTTATACAAAGTTGGCATTTGACCAAGATATTTATCGCACCCATGCTGAGTACGGTGATACCACATGTATGACACTTTATTGCAGCCTAGATGCGCAAAGGGGCCCAAATTCCTTTTAGGGGGGCATTTTTAGACATTTGGATCCCATACTTGTCACGCTTTTGGGCCCCTAAAATGCCAGGGCAGTATAAATACCCCACATGTGACCCCATTTTGGAAAGAAGACACCCCAAGGTATTCAATGAGGGGCATGGCAAGTTTATAGAATTATTTTTTTATTTTTGGCACAAGTTAGCGGAAATTGATTTTTTTTTCCTCAGAGAGTCTCCCTTTTCGCTAACTTGGGACAAAAATCTCATTCTTTCAATGCCCCTCAGCGAATACCTTGGGGTGTCTTCTTTCCAAAATGGGGTCATTTGTGGGGTGTTTGTACTGCCCTGGCATTTGAGGGTCTCCGCAATCATTACATGTATGGCCAGCATTAGGAGTTTCTGCTATTCTCCTTATATTGAGCATACGGGTAATGAGATATTTTTTTCTGTTCGGCCTCTGGGTAGAAAGAAAAAATGAACAGCACAGATTTCTTCATTTGCATCGATCAATGTGGATGAAAAAATCTCTGCCAAAAAAAAGGAGGGGAAAGACGTCTGCCAGGACATAGGAGCTCCGCCCAACATCCAAAACCACTTAGCTCGTATGCCCTGGCAAACCCGATTTCTCCATTCACATCAGTCGATGTAGATGAATAAATCAGTGCCGGGATTTTTTATATACAAAGAGTTTGCCAAAGCATATGAACACCGCCGTCCCCTCAGCTCATATGCCTCGGCAAACTTATCTTTTACTGCAGAGGAGAAATCTCTTCTTGCAGCGCCGCATACACCAACTTTTGTGTAATCTGACGGCAGCGCAATGCTTCTGTCAGAATGCACATCAGTGCTGCAGCTAGTCGATCTGTTGGTCCACCTGGAAGGTAAAAAAAAACAGGCCGCAAAGAAATAAATTTATTAACTTTATAATAACATTTGAACAGAACATATAAACTTTATTAAAATTTTTGAACAGAAAGTTAACTTTTTTGCTTATCGGTGATATATATATATATTTTATTTTTATTTTTTAACCTTTATAGGACAAACCTCTCCTTCCCCATGGGACAATGTGCAAAGCGCAAATCGCCCAAAGATGTGGCGAAGTACATTATGCACTTTGTCCCAGGTGAAAGGAGAGGTTTGCAGCAGCTGTGAGTGAAAGGGCCCAAATAGCCATGTGTGCATGTCCTGTGTAACACAATCCCTATGCTAAGTGTACCTGTGTGTGGTACTTCCGGAAACACTCCCCAAAGCATAGGGCAAGGTGGTCAGGGCAGTCAGGACAGAAATAGCGGGTGTCACGCCTTATTCCACTCCTGCTACAGACACAACATATTTTTCGGGGTGACGGTTGGGTTGACGTACCAGCAACGACACTGGGGAAATGTCGCTCGTGTAGACGGCTCACTACTCTGGTAGATGGGGCCACGGAACCTCCTGGATACAGGAGGTTCTCGATGATCTCTTCCTGAAATTTGAAGAAGGATCCTGTTCTCCCAGCCTTACTCTAGAGAACAAAACTATTATATACAGCCAATTGAATCAAATATACAGACACCTTCTTATACCAGCGTCTGGTGCGCCGGGAAACTAAATAAGGAGCCAACATCTGGTCATTGAAGTCCACTCCTCCCATGAGCGAATTATAGTCGTGGACCGAGAGGGGCTTTTCAATGACACTGGTTGCTCGTTCTATTTGTATTGTTGTGTCTGCGTGAATGGAGGAAAGCATGTAAACGTCACGCTTGTCGCTCCATTTCACCGGGAGCAGTTCTTGGTTACACAAAGCAGCCCTCTCCCCCCTTGCAAGACGGGTGGTAACTAGAGATGAGCGAACTTCTTTTTTAAGTTCGGCGTCTAAAGTTCGGGTTCAGGTTAGCGGAGAATCCCGATATGGATCCGGATATGGATTCCGACTTCCGTTGTGGTCCGTGGTAGCGGAATCAATAATGGCCGATTATTGATTCCGCTACCACGGACCACAACGGAAGTCGGAATCCATATCCGGATCCATATCGGGATTCTCCGCTAACCTGAACCCGAACTTTAGACGCCGAACTTAAAAAAGAAGTTCGCTCATCTCTAGTGGTAACGAGCCATTGGGGGAAGCCCCGGCGACTAGGTCGCGCGGTGCCACAGCAGCCAATCTGTTCTAGGAACAAATGCCTGAATAGGGGCACACTTGTGTAGAAAATGTCCACATAAATATGGTACCCCTTGCCAAATAAGGGTGACACCAAGTCCCAGACTGTCTTCCCACTGCTCCCCAGGTAGTCAGGGCAACCGACCGGCTCCAGGGTCTGATCTTTACCCTCATAGATCAGAAATTTGCGGGTATAGCCTGTGGCCCTTTCACAGAGCTTATACAATTTGACCCCATACCGGGCACGCTTGCTTGGGATGTATTGTTTGAAGCCAAGGCGCCCGGTAAAATGTATAAGGGACTTGTCTACGCAGATGTTTTGCTAAGTGGTATACAAATCTGCAAATTTGGTGTGGCCGAATTTATGAGGGGCCGAATTTTGTGGAGCCGGTCAAAAGCTGGGTGGCCTCTGGGACGAGAGGTGCTGTTGTCGCTAAGTGCAGGAAACGCAGGATGGCCTCAAATCGTGCCCTGGACATGGCAGCAGAGAACATGGGCATGTGATGAATTGGGTTTGTGGACCAATATGACCGCAATTCATGCTTTTTGGTTAGACCCATGTTGAGGAGAAGGCCCAGAAATTTTTTAAATTCTGAAACTTGGACGGGTTTCCACTGGAAAGGCTGGGCATAATAGCTTCCCGGGTTGGCGGCTATAAATTGAGTGGCATATTGATTTATTTCTGCCACAACTAAGTCCAACAGCTCCGCAGTCAAGAACAGCTCAAAAAATCCCAATGCCGAACCGATCTGAGCTGTCTCAACCCGAACTCCAGACTGGGCGGTGAAAGGGGAAACTAATGGTGCGGCTGAAGTTGGGGGCTGCCAATCAGGGTTTGCCAGCACCTCAGGGGCTCTACGGTCCTGTCTGTGCGGTGGCTGCGACGGGGTAATTACTGCACGTGCCACCGTACCAGCTTCAACTGCCCTTCTAGTGCTCGCCACTTCACCATGTTGTACGGCAGTGCTGGTACTAGGTTCAGGATGGGCTGCGCTGCTGGTGTATGCCTCACCGCGTAATCCGACAGCGCCATCCCCACTCTGCTGCCCTTAAAGCGGATCTTGCGCAACCTGTGGTGTAGTAAAACGGGGCCGGGTACGCCTTGTGGTATCAGGGACCTCAACCTCCTCGTCCGAACTTTGGGTCAGACTGCCACTGCTTTCTACAGGTTCATATTCTGACCCGCTGGATTCGTCAGATGAGGGTTCCCATTCCTCATCCGACTGGGTCAGAAGCAGGGCTGTGGAGTCGGAGTCAATTTTGGGTACCTGGAGTCGGAGTCGGCAAAAAATGAACCGACTCAGACTAAATTTAAATTGGAATAAAAAAAATAAAAAAAAGGAAGTTTAAATGTCCGAATTCATAAACGGTTATAATTAATGACTTCTCTACTGTAAGAATAAAGGTCAATGCATGCAGTGCCTCACGTAACCGCAAAACAAACGCGTTCAGTGATGTGAAGAAGCATGCTTTTCATATGCTTCACTATATGGCACGCAATGCACAATTAGGAGTGGCAATACATATACTTTCCATTGTGTTGTGTTCTGATGTTACAGGGAACACAATGCCCATGGTTTACCTAGCCTCTCACTGATAAGGGATTAAGTAAATATGTGTTTTGCAGGACTAGAGACACTTGTATAAGTGAAGGGAATGGAGGGTCAATAGTTCAAGACTGAAGCTGTAAACCATTGGAAAAACTGCTGTCATTCAGCTAAGGCTATAAAACGTGTAAACTCAGAATGTTATCTTAAACTTTAAGCATGACTATGGGATTCTTCTAGGGAAATCATGTTTTAAAATAAATGTCCCTTCCTAGATCCTCCCACTGCCCTATCTTCAGCAGATCAGCACACAAAGGAGAAGGCAGCAGCTTCTGCCCAACTACCTCTCTGTGCTAGAAGAGCTTAGAAGAACTTCTTTCTTTCCTTCAAGGAATGTATAAAATACATTCGCATATTAAATACAGAGTCGTCGGAGAGTCGGAGTCGGAAGTACAAAAAACTGAGGAGTCGGAGCATTTATCTACCGACTCCACAGCCCTGGTCAGAAGCCTTGTAGGCCTCTTCAGAAGAATACCGCTTATTTGCCATTTGGTCAGCTAAATTTAGGGGGTATTCCTTGAGACTACCCAAGAAAAAAAGCAAGCCTGTCTTGCAAATAGGAGGCTAGCGAAGTACCGGAAGCCGCTGCGATTGATAAAAAATATCAAAACTGATTTTTTTTTTATCGCCGCAGCGCTTGTGAAGCGATTGTGCAGTGATAAAAATAATAATAATGTCACTGCGGCGTTGGTGATCGATCCGGCCTGATTGGGGCAAACACTGCGTTTTGGGTGGAGGGCGAACTAAGGTGACACTAATGCTATTATAGATCAGTTTTGATCACTTACAGATACTATAAAAGTACAAATGCTGATTAGCGATACACTACTCAGCGAATCAGTGACTGCGGTGCTGTGGGCTGGGCGCTAAACGATCGCTAACTACCTAACCAAGGGGCCTAAACTATCCTAAAACCTAACAGTCAATACCAGTGAAAAAAAAAAAAAGTGACAGTTTACACTGATCACTTTTTTCCCTTTCACTAGGTGATTGACGGGGCGATCAAGGGGTTAATTGGGGTGATGCGGGGGGGGGGGGGTGGTGATCTGGGGCTATGTGTGGTGTTTGGTGTGTACTCACTGTGATGTCTGCTCCTCTGCTGGAACCAACCAACGAAAAGGACCAGCAGAGGAGCAGAGAAGCCATTTAACACCTTATATTTATAAATATAAGGTGTTAGATGGCTTCTGATTCGGTTTTTTGAAAATCATCAGCCTGCCAGCCACGATCATTGGCTGGCAGGATGATGATGAAATACTCTAACTTTTGCCGGCCCGCGATGCACATGCGCGGCGCGGCGCCGACTGTGAGCGTAATCTCACGTCTTGCGAAATGACGCATAGATGCGTGACTCTGCCTGAGACAGCCGCCTCCGGACCACGATCCTGCGTTAGGCGGTCCGGAGGCGGTCAAGGTATACTGCGGTATGTTATATAACAGTGATGGCGAACCTATGGCACGGGTGCCAGAGGCGGCACTCGGAGCCCTCTCTGTGGGCACCCGCACCTCTGGAAAAAGTCTATGTTGTATCAATAAGCCTTAGACTTTTCCTGCCATCTATCAGCGAAGGGCGTGCTATAGTCAGAGCACTGAATGTAGGCAGTTATTATAGCTAAATGATAAAGTACATGGAAGATACACTAGATTGGTGTTAGATTATGGTTAAATTGCCGTGTTGGCACTTTGTGATAAATAAGTGGGTTTAGGTTGCAGTTTGGGCACTCGGTCTCTAAAAGGTTCGCCATCACTGTTATATAACATTAAACACTTACATTTCTACCAGCCACCTATTGCCCCCTAAAGATTCCCAACTTACGGGATTAAACATGTTATGTTGGAGTGGTGCATGAGGTGCAATGCTTGGGAATTGCCCGTTTGTGGGACTGTGTTTTTAGGTAGGGCGACATAGGGCCCTTTTACCTATCAATACATAGAAGGGTGAATGACAGCACACCTAGATTCATTGTTCACCTCCACAGTGCCCGCCCCTTTAGCATTGACCTCCACAGTGCCTGCCCATTTAATAACAGTGACAGTGGGGGGGCTCATTTTTTGGGAGCTGAGACCCAGTCTACAATCTTCACAAACTCCTGATGTACCTATGCCAAATTTGGTGAAGATCGGTCATTGGTCTAGAAAGAACGTCTAGACAGAAACTCTATATCTATATATATCCATCTATATCTATATATATATATATATATATATATATATATCTATCTATATCTATATATCTATCTATATCTATATCTATATCTATATATATCTATCTATCTATATCTATATATATATATATATATCTATCTATATCTATATATAACTATATCTATCTCCGGTTTTTCGCACGGGTATATTTTATCTACCGTATTTTTCGCCGTATAAGACGCACTTTTTCTTCCCCCAAAATGGGGGAGAAATGCCCCTGCGTCTTATACGGCGAATGCAGTCAGTTTTACATCGCTGGCAGCGATGTAAAGCGAGCGGGGACTCGGGGAGGGACTGGGAGGAGGAGCTGGGGCCGGCAATAGCGGCGGGGCGGTGCAGTCACTGTACTAAAGGCCCGCCCCGCCGCTCCGGTGTACTAATAAAATATGTCATATTAAATTAATGGTTATTAAATATGCCCCTTTATGCCTAATAGTACCTTAAATCCTAAGCGCATCCGTACAATGCAGGCCGGGCGGGCGGCAGCGTAACTCCCTGATGTCACGTGCCTGCGCCGCCTACTTTATGAATGAAGCAGGCGGCGCAGGCAAGTGACGTCAGTGAGTGACGCGCCGCGCCGGCCGCCCGGCCTGCCGGCATTGTACTGAAGCACTTAGGATTTAAGGTACTTTAGGAATAAAGAGGCATATTTAATAACTATTAATTGAATAAGACATATTATGTTAGTATACTGGAGCGGCGGGGGATCTGTGGATGACACAGTTATGGGCTGGGAGGGTCTGTGGATGACCCCTGTAACAGTGCCAGCCACAGATCCCCCTGTAACAGTGAAAGCCACAGATCCCCCATAACAGTGTCCGTCATCCACAGTTCCGACATAACAGTGTCCGTCATCCACAGTTCCCCCCATAACAGTGTCCGTCATCCACAGATCCCCTCATAAGTGTCCGTCATCCACAGATCCCCCCATAAGTGTCCGTCATCCACAGATCCCCCCATAAGTGTCCGTCATCCACAGATCCCCCCATAACAGTGTCAGTCATCCACAGATCCCCCCATAACAGTGTCAGTCATCCACAGATCCCCCCATAACAGTGTCCGTCATCTACAGATCCCCCCATAACAGTGTCCGTCATCTACAGATCCCCCCATAACAGTGTCCGTCATCCACAGATCCCCAGTAATAGTGCCATCCACAGACCACCTAGTTCCAAGCCCACCAAACCCACAGCACACCTTTTGGTTAAAAATATTTTTTTTCTTATTTTCCTCCCCAAAAACCTAGGTGCGTCTTATACGCCGGTGCGTCTTATACGGCGAAAAATACGGTATTTCATTTCATGTGTCGTAAAAAGATATCAACAGTATCCCCCATAACAGTGACCTCCACAGTAACCACCCCTTCAACAGTAACTTCCGCAGTGCCCGCCACGGCTAGATCACCGCTAGCATGTCTGTAATATACCTGTCCCATAGCTCTGTGTGGTTTTATTGGGTGTAAAAAAAATAATCAGCCTGGTAAGGAGCCCAACGGGCTGTACTAACAGTTCTGGAGCCTAGCCACGCCCCCCTGTGAAGGAGCAAGCACCGCCTGTATCCACGAATCTCCTCATTGCTCACAAAGTCAGTAAGGGGGGCGTGGCTGGGCTACAGAACGATTAGTACAGCCCCTTGGGATCCTTACCAGGCTGATTTACATATATAAAATAATTTTTTACACTAAATAAAACCACTCAGATATGGGACAGGCATATTGCAGGCATGCTAGCGGCGATCAAGCCGTGCATGTCCGCAGCTCTATAGGGTAGAAAGAAGTGACAGAATCCCTTTAAGTACAAGGACAAAAGGGATGTCCTTTTAATGACCACCATTCACAGTAACACCAGCTCCCCTGCTCCGGTCCCCAAACCAGTTTGCATCCTTGATTACAACAGGCACATGGGAGGGGTTGATCTTTCAGATCAAGTTCAGAAGCCCTACAGTGCCACACGAAAAACGAAAGTGTAGTACAAAAAGCTGTCAGTGCACCTCGTACAAACGGCAATGTACAATGTGAACGTGCTATTTCAATTTGCAGGCCACATAGAAACTTTCCTTCAGTTCCAAGAGGTGGTAATCAAGGCCCTAATTTTTCAAAGCTGGGCCGGGGAGGGTCCCAGTACTTCAGGGAGTCATGGTGCCCATGTTTTACCAGGGAAACATTTTCCAGGTCAAGTCCCCCAGACAGCAAGGAAGGGAAGTGTGACGGTGTCATCTGTGTCACCGTCTAGTATTCCCTTCTTCCCATGAAATAGCACAGCCAAATAATCCACAGAGCAATAAATCGCGATTATCGCTAGTATCACGATATGAGCCAAAGCTGAATGCTGGAAAAAGACTTTACTGGAAGCACACAGGCATTCAAAACTACACTTTCTTTTATGCCCTGCTCCCATGCAAGGGAGACCCCCACAACAAATATACATTAACCAATAGTCTGTGATATAATTCTGGTACACAATGGTTAATTATCACAGGAAGGAAAAACACAGTTTTTACCCACATGCTGTAACTTTAAAAATAGACATACAATCTTTATACAAATACATATTCACAATCAATCCATTCAGGGGAACAACATATAAAAAAAATGGCACGAATCAGACTAGGGGTTCAAAAGTTAGTAAAAGTCTCTTTGGCCTGGCTGTACTCATGGCTTTTCTGCCCAAAACAGGTTCTATACAGTCTTTTGTCCTGGAGAATTGAGAAGTGATACACTTATCTCCCAAGGACAGAGGCAAGACTCCATTAGCCACATGGTAGCAAAAGACAGCAAAATACATGAACTTGTATAACTATGCAGCTATTGCATAAAACCGGTACATTCAACATGGGACCGTAATCACATGGTAAGAGGCTGGCCAGTAGTCCTCTCCAAGGACTCATGGCAAACTCAAAAGAGGGGAGTTTGTCACAGGAATGACACAAAAAAGATGCAGGGTGTGTTCCAAAAGAGGGATAAGGAAAGACACCATTTACCACTCCAAAATCTACCACACATCCATGGAAGATTAAATTCATTTCATCCTTAACATACCCTGTACTTTTACCAGCTTATATCTCTGATTTAGTCCGAATAGCTTACATATCCACTTTTCACCAACCACTACATATTAATTTCTGTGAAACACCTGTTATGTCAAAAGTGCCCTTTCCACCCCTTAGGCCTCTTTCACAAGGGCGTCACGGATTTGGGCTGGATAAGATGTGGGTGCGTTGCGGGAAAATGAGCGATTTTTCCACGCGAGTGCAAAATATTTGAATGCGTTTTGCACGTGCGTGAGAAAAATCGGCATGTTTGGTACCCAAACCCGAACTTCTGGTTTGGGTTAGGTGTTGTGCAGATTGCTATTTTAAATAATAGCAGTATTAATTCAGAATGCTAAGTAAAATAGTGATGGAGGGGTAAAAAAAAAAAAAAAAAAAAAAAAAAAAAAAAACAACTTTTTTTTAACTCCCCTTGATCCACTCGTTCACGCAGCCAGACTTCTCTTCTTTGAGGAAAAGGACCTGTGGTGACGTCACTGCACTCATCACATGGTCCGTCACATGATCCAGATCATGTGACATACCATGTGCTGAGCGCATTGACGTCACCACAGGTCCCTTTTCCCCAAAGACGACAGACAGAAGAGAAGCCAGGCTGCGCGAACAAGTGGATGAGGTGAGTTAAATTTTTATTTTTAACCCATCACTATTTTACTTAGCATTCTGAAGAATGCTATTATTTTCCCTTATAACCATGTTAAAAGGGAAAATAATAATGATCGAGTCCCCATCCCGATAGCCTCCTAGCAAGCATGCGTGAAAAATCGCACCGCATCCGCACTTGCTTGCGGATGCTTGCTATTTTCACGCAGCCCCATTCACTTCTATGGGGCCTGCATTGCATGAAAAACGCACAAAATAGAGGATGCTGCGATTTTCACGCAACGAACAAGTGATGTGTGAAAACCACCACTCATGTGCACAGCCCCATAGAAATGAATGGGTCCATGCGGGTTCACCTCATGCATTGCACCCGCGCGGAAATCTCACCCATGTGAGAGAGGCCTTAAACACACAACACACAGAAGATCACTATATCACAGCACCCAGTTTATCCTGTAGTTCAGGATGAACACGACCAGTTCCAGCATTTGCACGCCAAACAGAGGGAAGCCCTGGAGCAGGAGAAAATGATAACTACTCTTACCGGTAATTGGATTTTACAGAACCCATGACCGCACCATAGAGAGATGGATCTGTCCCCACAATTGGACAGGAAGCGTCACAGCAATCAAAAAGGGAACACCCACTTCCTCCCTCAGGAATAGAATTCCTATAACTTTGTACTTTTTGTTTGCTTGTTTTTTAACTTGAAAGACAAACAACTCATCATTTCATCAACTATAAGCATCAGGGAGGGAATTAGAGGGGTGCTGTCACGGGTTCTCTAAAAACCAAATACCGGTAAGTGTAAGTATTTTTCCCTTCACCCATGGCAGCACCATAGAGAGACCAAATAGAGATATAAAACACCCTTCGGGAGGGACCGTGCTTGAAAAGTAATCTAAGCTGAGAAGACCCAGAAGGAAGCATAGGGAACCCAAAGACTAACAAGAGGTCTGAACTAAAAGTCAAATCAATAAACATCTTAAAATCTAGGGAATTTCAATACTATACATTATACTTTAAACCCAGCATAATCTTATAAAAGAAATCTCATGGGTTTCTCATCAAGAGTTTATAAAAATAACAGATTTAACAAAACATCTTTAGAGAAGGAATTATCTTCACACAAAATGATCAAAACTGAATAAGGATTGCTGAAAAACGATTCCTTTGGTGCAGATTATATTGCAAGGTCCTGTGTTACATTTACCAGAAGAATGTCAGAAGGCAAAATCTCCAAATTTCCACTAAATCTGGCAATCATGATGGAATCCTACCGTGGCATCCATCCCCTAGAGAAGCTCATGGATCTGCCGCAAGAGGTCCAAAAAGCCCCCCTGGACCCGTCAGATCTCCTAGGGTCCCCATCACCAGAAAAGGAATGCACTAAGGACCCCAGCAGACAACCGCCGACCCTCAAGGCCTCTCTAGGAAGTTCTAGATCGGCGGTAAGTATTTATAGGATTTTGCTAGTGAGCCATACCTCCTGTAGGCCATCCAGACTAAATGATCCAGCCCATCTTCTTACTCCCAACCAGGAGCCATATAGGGCTTTGTTGATACATCATATGTCCTGTGGCCATCCAAACAATATTGTCCAGCCCATATCTTTACTTCCCAACAAGAAGGCTTATAGGGCCTTGCTGGAACACCTTACTTACTGTAGGTCAGGGATCAGCAACCTACGGCACTCCAGCTGTTCAGAAACTACAACTCCCAGAATGCTTTATTCACTTCTGTGGGAGTGAACAGCCAAGCATGGAGTGTCAAAGGTTGGTTAACACTGCTGTAGGCCATCCAAACAATATTGTCCACCCATCTTCTCACTCTTCCTCAGGAGCATTTTAGGGCTTTGTTGGTGTGCTATGCTTATTGTAGACCATTAAAGCGGTTGCCCAGGTTTAGAAAACCATGGTTGCTTTCTTCCAAAAACAGGATCATGCCTGTCCACAGGTTGTGTTCAGAATTGCAACTCTGCCCCATGGAATCTAAATGGAGGAGAGGGGAAAAAAAAAATAACAGACAACCTGTGCACAAAGGGTGCCACTGTTTTTGAAAGAGTTCAGCCATGTTTTTCAATCCTGGAAAACCCCTTTAAACTACAAATTGTCACCCAGGCATAGCCACCAAGGTAGACACCCACTCAGAGCCAAGTACAGTCATCCAGATACTGCTGCTGGAGCTGCCGGCCAGACAGGCATCGTAAAACCAGGCCCACCAAAGCCTAGAGGCTGTCGACCAGGCCCACCAAAGCCTAGAGGCCGTCGACCAGGCCCACCAAAGCCTAGAGGCCGTCGACCAGGCCCACCAAAGCCTAGAGGCCGTCGACCAGGCCCACCAAAGCCTAGAGGCCGTCGACCAGGCCCACCAAAGCCTAGAGGCCGTCGACCAGGCCCACCAAAGCCTAGAGGCCGTCGACCAGGCCCACCAAAGCCTAGAGGCCGTCGACCAGGCCCACCAAAGCCTAGAGGCCGTCGACCAGGCCCACCAAAGCCTAGAGGCCGTCGACCAGGCCCACCAAAGCCTAG
The DNA here is from genome assembly GCF_014858855.1 of Bufo gargarizans. Taxonomy (NCBI): domain Eukaryota; kingdom Metazoa; phylum Chordata; class Amphibia; order Anura; family Bufonidae; genus Bufo; species Bufo gargarizans. The sequence goes on along the minus strand of NC_058085.1, from coordinate 219,475,257 downwards.
AGGCCGTCGACCAGGCCCACCAAAGCCTAGAGGCCGTCGACCAGGCCCACCAAAGCCTAGAGGCCGTCGACCAGGCCCACCAAAGCCTAAAGGCTGTCGACCAGGCCCTAAAGCCACAGAATATCAAAGATTCAAACGCATCAATCAGAATTAGGTCAAACAGATTCATACCAACCATGGGGGTCCATGGATGGCACTGTTATGGGGGGAAGGGGGTCCGTGGATGGCACTGTTATGGGGGGAAGGGGGTCCGTGGATGGCACTGTTATGGGGGGAAGGGGGGGGTCCGTGGATGGCACTGTTATGGGGGCACCGTTATGGGGGCACCGTTATGGGGGCACCGTTATGGGGGCACCGTTATGGGGGCACCGTTATGGGGGCACCGCTATGGGGGCACTGTGGGTGGCACCGCTATGGGGGCACTGTGGGTGGCACCGCTATGGGGGCACTGTGGGTGGCACCGATAGGGGGGCACTGTGGGTGGCACCGCTATGGGGGCACTGTGGGTGGCACCGCTATGGGGGCACTGTGGGTGGCACCGCTATGGGGGCACTGTGGGTGGCACCGCTATGGGGGCACTGTGGGTGGCACCGCTATGGGGGCACTGTGGGTGGCACCGCTATGGGGGCACTGTGGGTGGCACCGCTATGGGGGCACTGTGGGTGGCACCGCTATGGGGGCACTGTGGGTGGCACCGCTATGGGGGCACTGTGGGTGGCACCGCTATGGGGGCACTGTGGGTGGCACCGTTATGGGGGCACTGTGGGTGGCACCGTTATGGGGGCACTGTGGGTGGCACCGTTATGGGGGCACTGTGGGTGGCACTGTTTTGGGGGGGGATCTGTTGATGACACATAAATAGCATTTTACGCTATGTGTCATCCACAGACCCCCAAAACAGTGCCATCCACAAATCCCCATAACAGTGCTATCCATAGAATGACCCCCAATAGGGAGGAAGGGCCGGCATCTAGCTCTGTAATTACAGCGGGCCCGGTGCAGTCACTGTATTCTGCTACACCGGGCCCGCTCACTGTTGGAATCCTAACAGCAGACAATGCTGTATGCTGATTAAGGTACCGTAACAGTAGTCTTTTATGCAGCCTGTACTTACGATACTAACTTTCCGGCAGGCAGCAGACAGGAGGCTGAGCTGGCGGGCGGGCGCTGAAAACGTAACTCACTGTCACGCGCCGGCTCTCCCTTCTTCAGTCATAAAGTGGGCGGAGCCGGCGCGTGACAGTGAGTTACGTTTTCAGCGCACGCCCGCCAGCTCAGCCTCCTGCCTGCCGGAAAGTTAGTATCGTAAGTACAGGCTGCATAAAAGACTACTGTTAGCATTGCCTGCAGTTAGGATTCCTACAGTGAGCGGACCCCGGTGTAGCAGAATACAGTAACTGCACCGGGCCCGCTGTAGTTACAGAGCTGGATGCCGACCCCTCCTCCCTCATCCATGCCTACTAATAAACCCGCCACCGCGCTGCGCAGCATGCTGTCGGCGGTATACAAACTGAAGTATTTGCCACATAAGACGCACTGCCCCCCCCCCCCCAAAAAAAAAAACAAAAAAAAAAAAAACGGTAACTTAAAGGGAACCCGTCACCTCTACTATGCTACCCTCACTGAGTGTTTCAAAATGTTCATTGTTACCCTAAACATATAAATTACACTTTATTTAATTTGGAGACAAATTCAATTATGCATTTTTGCACTTCCCGCCTTTTATGCAAATTAACAGTCATATCTTCCTTGCGTGACCAGAATAGAGTCATTTTTAAGCTCTGATTCATCTCATGTTAATTTGCATATGTATCAAATCGTTTTTTTTACACAATAAAAGCACAGAGCGCTATGGGGACTGGGTATTGCAGATATGCCAGTGGCCATCTAGCAACCCATGTCCTCAGCTCTATACCCAAAATCCAGGTGACCGATTCCCTTTAAATTCAATCCATCATAAGGTGCTCCTTGTTTCACAGCTCCGGAGGCTGCATGCTCCAGACTCCTCTGTCCACAGAACAGGAAACCACACTGAGGGAGGAGGTGGGTGTTCACTTTTTGATTGCTCTGTAGATTCCTGTCCAATTGTGGGGGTGGATCCATCTCTCTATGGTGCTGTCATGGGTTTAGGTAAAAGAAAATTAGTCTTAGGCTACTTTCACACTGGCGTTTTGGCTTTCCGCTTGAGAACTGTTCAGGGCTCTCACAAGCGATCCAAAACAGATTAGTTTGCATCTTTCTTAATGGGAAAGGATCTGCTCAGAATGCATCAGTTTGCCTCCGTTCCATCTCCATTCCACTTTGGAAGCAGACACCAAAACGCTGCTTGCCCGTCTGACAAATGGAGCCAAAACGGATCTATTCTGACACACAATGTAAGTCAAAGGGGACGGATCTGTTTTCCATGACAATAGAAAACTGATCCGTCCTCCATTGACTTTCAATTGTGCTCAAAACGGATCCGTCTTGGCTATGTTAAAGATAATACAAACTGATCCGTTTTGAACGGATGCAGACGTTTGCATTATCTGAACAGATCCGTCTGTGCAGATTCATGACTGATCCGCACCAAACGCGAATGTGAAAGTAGCCTTACCGGTAATTGTATTTCCAGAAATCCGACATGACAGCACCACATGAAGGATGTCTCTCTGCCCACTATTGGGACAGGAAACAGATTAAAAGTTTCCCCCACCCCACACACACCAGTGTTTTCTAAATTATGGATCCAAATTAAGATATCCAATAATGGATATTTAACAGTAACCCCTTAAACAAAATAGTAGAATAATCATCTGGTAGGAGTCCCTAATTGACCATTTTATCCACCTGGCTAACATGGTCTTTGAAGTTTTCTTGCCCTTGTTTCGGCCAGAAGATTGTATGAACAGATTAGAGTCCTGTCTAAATCCACTGTACGCTTCTAAATAGATCAGAAGAGAACCCCTGACATTTAATAAGTGGAAGCTTTTTTTCACTATGTTTGGGATCTGCACAAAAAGGTAGGCAGTATAATTTCCTGATTTAGATGGATCATAGAAACTACCTTTGGTAAGAAGGTTGGATCTAGTCTAAGGATGTCCCTGTCCTCTCAAATTCGAACGCAAGGTTCTCGGGTGGTTAAAGCTTAAATTTCACCTAACCTACGGGCCGATGTAATCGCCACTAGGAAGACTAGCAGCGGATTTCTCAACGCTATCCATGAGCAGAATCTCTTCCAAATTTTGTTATAGATGGCAGTGGTTACTTGTTTATGGCCTATTCCCTGTAATTTTTCTGAAGCCACGCTGTTAAACTTTAGCCTGCTTATTTCCGGGTTCCAAATTGGACCCCGAGAACACAGATCTGGTCTCAGGGGGAAGAGTTATCGGATCTTCCAAGGCCAAAGAGGTCAGGACAGGAAACCACTCGTTTTGTCCAGAACGGGGCTATTAAAAAAAAAAAAAAAAAAAAAAAATACATTTTTTGATGACCCCATCCTGATCTTTCTGAGAAAAGATGGAATTAGAGGGAAAAGCATAAGCCAGCTTCATATTCCATCTCTGGAACAAAGGCATCAACCGCAGTCGGGTGGTCTGCTGGATTCTGGCAGAAGAAAGAATTTGAGCATTTTTCCGTGTGGCAAAAAGCTCTATTTCGGAATATCCCCACTTCGCTGTCAAATCCCGGAAAACCTGTTTGTTTAGCGACCACTCGCTTGGGTCTAGGTAATGGCTGCTGAGGAAATCTGATTGTTTTTTTGACCCTTCTAGGTGAACCACTGAAATTGATAGGATTTTTCCCTCTGCCCAAGAGAAAACCTGTTGGAAAGACTCTGAAGTGGGGTATCTTGCTGTCTTTTCTCCAGAAGGATTTTTGCAATCTCTAGTCTAGTACAGTTCCTAAGAAAATGTTTCTGTATCGGGTGTCAGGTCTAATTTTTCCCAATTTAGGATCCAACCTAGGTCCTGCAGGAGAGAGATCAAAGTCCGAGTATGATCGATTAACATATGCACCGAGTCTGCGATTAGAAGAAAGTCGTCCAGATACTTTTCTCATCCTGAGAAAAGCCACGATCTCTTAATTTTGTGAATGCCCGAGGAGCCGGTGATATTCTGAATGGAAGACATTAGAATTGATAATTATTCACTACGCCTTCTTCCCATATCACAAATCTTAAGTATTTCTGGTGATCTGGGTGAATTAGCACATGGTAATATGCATCCTTCAGGTCTAGGGTGCACATTACCTCTCCTGGAGGAATTAGAGGTGTGGTCTCTCTCAGTCTCCATCTTGAAGCGCCAAAATTTTATTGATCTGTTCAGAGGTTACAAATGTATTATGGTTCTGAACAAACCCTCCGGTTGTCTAACAAGAAACAGTCTTGAGTAAAGCTACTTACACACTTGAGTTCAGAGCGGATCCGTCTGAGACGGATCCGCTCATATAATGCAGACTGTGGATCCATTCAGAACGGATCTGTCTGCATTATATTGTAAAAAAAATTCTAAGTGTCAAAGTAGCCTCAGACGGATCCGTCCAGACTTTACATTGAAAGTCAATGGGGGACGGATCCGTTTGAAAATTGAGCCATAGTGTGTCATATCATATTCAAACGGATCCGTCCCCATTGACTTACATTGCAAGTCTGGATGGATCCGTTTGCCTCCGCACAGCCAGGCGGACACCCGAACGCTGCAAGCAGCGTTCAGGTGTCCGCCTGCTGAGCGGAGCGGAGGCCAAACGCTGCCAGAATGATGCATTCTGAGCGGATCCGCATACACTCAGAATGCATTAGGGCTGGATGGAAGCGTTCGGGGCCGCTTGTGAGAGCCTTTGAACTGAACTCCCAAGCGGAGCCCCGAACGCTAGTGTGAAAGTAGCATAATACCCCTTGCCTTCCTGATGTTTTGGGATCTCAATCACCGCACCGAGATTTTTTTAATTTTGTAATGTCTATCAGGTTTCTTTGAGTTGTATATTACCCGTACCAAGTCAGCACATATTTTTGCTGAGGAACTGACAAAAATTATATTCTGTAGCCTTCTTGTAGGATTTGAAGAGTCCAAAAGGTTTTATGTTATCTGGTACCATACTGGGAGAAGAAATTTTAGTCTTCCTCCCACTGGCCTGGTGTAATTTTTTTATCTTGAGAGGTGATGGGGTTAAGTGAAACATAATTTGCCTATAGTCCTAAGTTTTTGCCTTATCTTGACATATGCATTTCTCTCCCATAAAACTTCACTTTTATTACAGCTGAATCATTATTACTGACCATTAAATATACCCATTTAAAAACTACCAGTTGTGTTGCCTATTTTTTGTTAATGGATCAATTTATACTCCGTTTACTATCTGGACTGTAATTCAATAAGGGGCTGGAGGCTGCGCGCTGGCTCCAGACTTCCCCCTATTCTTATGCTGAATACACTTGTGTTAGGCTGAATACACTTATTGCTGAATATACTCTATTATGCTGAATACACTTGATATCAATAGGCTAAACCCCTGGTGTCTTTAGGGGATCGGACAGTCTATGCGTTGGTGGGCGTGGCATGTATTTATAGACTCCCACAGTTGCATCATATCTATACCAATTATGAGATCCATTACATTACATTTAATGGTCATCTGCTTAGCCACTGGGCCAGGTGCATCAGACGCTCCACCCTTAGGAATCTCCACGCATCACCTACTATCCTCCCAAATCTCGCATTATCTTACCTAGTCCTGCGCATGTCACCGGACTAAAACTTCTTACCCTTAAGGATTTCACTCTGGGCATGTCAGGGAACTTAATCTGTTTCTCACACTGTGATTGTTACTGAGCATGTTTCCGGACTATCACTCCACAATAATTGCACTGCTCTAGACTGAGTTTACAATCCCAATACCACTTCCAACATACTTTCTTTATTGAGCCACATTAATTTAATGATTCCTGCTCTGTATATGCTTATTTGTAGATGGACATATTCAATAAAGGAAAAAACATGATTAACCATAAGATAACATGAATTAAATTTTTTACTTCATTATTATGCTCAATTATGTGTGCAAGATATAGAATGGATTCGCTACTTGATTTAATTAGAATGTGTACAAGTCATGATTTTTGGCTTGATACATTACAAAAATTTTAACATGATTTACATATTAATACTATAGATAATTTACCCACTTCTACTATTTGTCAATCATTATTATTACACATTATATATACACCCTATAGTAATAAAATTATTATTACTAGGGATGAGCGAACCCGAACTGTATAGTTCGGGTTCGTACCGAATTTTGGGGTGTCCGTGACACGGACCCGAACATTTTCGTAAAAGTCCGGGTTCCGTGTTCGTCGCTTTCTTGGCGCTTTTTGAAAGGCTGCAAAGCAGCCAATCAACAAGCGTCATACTACTTGCCCTAAGAGGCCATCACAGCAATGCCTACTATTGGCATGGCTGTGATTGGCCAGAGCACCATGTGACCCAGCCTCTATTTAAGCTGGAGTCACCTAGCGCCGCACGTCACTCTGCTCTGATCAGTGTAGGGAGAGGTTGCAGCTGCTGTTAGGGTGAGATTAGGCAGTGATTAACCACGCAAAAACACTTAATTCAGTGATCGATCTACAGCTGTGGATCATTGAACTGCTGCTATTTAATTGCTCACTGTTTTTAGGCTGCCCGGAGCGTTTTTATGTCACTTTTTTCTGGGGTGATCGGCGGCCATTTTGTGTCTTGTGGTGCGCCAGCACAAGCTGCCACCAAGTCCATTTAACCCTCAATAGTGTGGTTATTTTTTTGCTATATCCTACATCAGGGGCTTGGCTGTGCTTGCTATTTTATTGAGGGGTGAAATACAATTGCCAAAATAGCAGTACCCTAAATCTGGTGTTTCAGCTGTGGCTAGCCAATTGTAATACTGTCTGCTGTCTGGCAAAGGATATATTTTTGTTGAAATACAATTCCCAACTTAGCAATTCCCTAAATCAGTGATATCTGCTGTATCAGGCCAACTTTAAAAGGGTATATTAGATATACATAAAAGGGTATATTAGATTGAAGGTGCGGATAGTGTCATCCTCAATAACTTCACACGCTACCGTGCATTTCCAGGTCTAATTCTGTCCGTAACTGTATACCTGTCATCCAGGGCCTAAATACTAGGCCTACAATTTATATTCAGCTAAATCTGTCATTACTGCTGTGCCTGTATTAGTGTAATACGGTACCTAAATAGATAGCCAGATAGTGTTAGGTGTCTGTAAAAAAAAAAAAAAAAGGCCCGAATTTGAATTCAATACATTGGGCCAAATATTTTTTTTCTTATTGTGGTGAACAGTAACAATGAGGAAAACATCTAGTAAGGGACGTGGACATGGTCGTGGTGGTGTTAGTGGACCCTCTGGTGCTGGGAGAGGACGTGGCCATTCTGCCACAGCCACACATCGTAGTGAACCAACTACCTCAGGTCCCAGTAGCCGCCAGAATTTACAGCGATATTTGGTGGGGCCCAATGCCGTTCTAAGGATGGTAAGGCCTGAGCAGGTACAGGCATTAGTCAATTGGGTGGCCGAGAGTGGATCCAGCATGTTCACATTATCTCCCACCCAGTCTTCTGCAGAAAGCGCACAGATGGCGCCTGAAAACCAAGCCCATCAGTCTGTCACATCGCCCCCATGCATATCAGGGAAACTGTCTGAGCCTCAAGTTATGCAGCAGTCTCTTATGCTGTTTGAAGACTCCGCTGGCAGGGTTTCCCAAGGGCATCCACCTAGCCCTTCCCCAGCGGTGGAAGACATAAAATTCACTGACGCACAACCACTTATGTTTCCCGATGATGAGGACATGGGAATACCACCTCAGCACGTCTCTGATGACGAAACACAGGTGCCAACTGCTGCGTCTTTCTGCAGTGTGCAGACTGAACAGGAGGTCAGGGAGGAAGACTGGGTGGAAGACGATGCAGGGGACGATGAGGTCCTAGACCCCACATGGAATGAAGGTCGTGCCACTGACTTTCACAGTTTGGAGGAAGAGGCAGTGGTGAGACCAAGCCAACAGCGTAGCAAAAGAGGGAGCAGTGGGCAAAAGCAGAACACCCGCCGCCAAGAGACTCCGCCTGCTACTGACCGCAGCCACCTGGGACCGAGCACCCCAAAGGCAGCTTCAAGGGGTTCCCTGGCATGGCACTTCTTCAAACAATGTGCTGACGACAAGACCCGAGTGGTTTACACGCTGTGCCATCATAGCCTGAAGCGAGGCATTAACGTTCTGAACCTTAGCACAACCTGCATGCAAAGCATGAACTGCAGTGGAGTAAACGCCTTAAAAACAAGGAACTAACTCAGGCTCCCCCTGCTACCTCTTCGGCGGCTGCCGCCTCGGCCTCTTCTGCTGCTGCCACCTCGGCCTCTTCCTCTGGACGAACGTTGGCACCTGCCGCCCAGCAAACAGGGGATGTACCACCACCACCACCTCCATCACCAAGCATCTCAACCATGTCACACGATAGCGTCCAGCTCTCCATCTCACAAACATTTGAGAGAAAGCGTAAATTTCCACCTAGCCACCCTCGATCCCTGGCCCTGAATGCCAGCATTTCTAAACTGGCCTATGAAATGCTGTAATTTAGGCTGGTGGACTCAGACAGCTTCAAACAGCTCATGTCGCTTGCTGTCCCACAGTATGTTGTTCCCAGCCGCCACTACTTCTACAAGAGAGCTGTGCCTTCCCTGCACAACCAAGTATCCGATAAAATCAAGTGTGCACTGCACAACGCCATCTGTGGCAAGGTCCACCTAACCACAGATACGTGGGCCAGTAAGCACGGCCAGGGACGCTATATCTCCCTAACTGCACACTGTGTAAATGTAGTGGCGGCTGGGCCCCAGGCGGAGAGTCGTTTGGCGCACGTCCTTCCGCCGCCAAGGATCGCAGGGCAACATTCTTTGCCTCCTGTTGACTCCTCCTCCTACTCGGCTTCCTCCTCCTCTTCTTCCACCTGCTCATCCAGTCAGCCACACACCTTCACCACCAACTTCAGCACAGCCCGGGGTAAACGTCAGCAGGCCATTCTGAAACTCATATGTTTGGGGGACAGGCCCCACACCGCACAGGAGTTGTGGCGGGGTATAGAACAACAGACCGACGAGTGGTTGCTGCCGGTGAGCGTCAAGCCCGGCCTGGTGGTGTGCGATAATGGGCGAAATCTCGTTGCAGCTCTGGGACTAGCCGGTTTGATGCACATCCCTTGCCTGGCGCATGTGCTGAATTTGGTGGTGCAGAAGTTTATTCACAACTACCCCGACATGTCAGAGCTGCTGCATAAAGTGCGGGCCGTCTGTTCGCGCTTCCGGCGTTCACATCCTGCCACTGCTTGCCTGTCTGCGCTACAGCGTAACTTCGGCCTTCCCGCTCACATGCGACGTGCCCACCAGGTGGAACTCCACCTTGCACATGCTGGACAGACTGTGCGAGCAGCAGCAGGCCATAGTGGAGTTTCAGCTGCAGCACGCACGGGTCAGTCGCACTGCGGAACAGCACCACTTCACCACCAATGACTGGGCCTCCATGCGAGACCTGTGTGCCCTGTTGCACTGTTTCAAGTACTCCACCAACATGGCCAGTGCCGATGACGCCGTTATCAGCGTTACAATACCACTTCTATGTCTCCTTGAGAAAACACTTAGGGCGATAATGGAAGAGGTGGCGGCCCAGGAGGAGGAGGAGGAAGAGGTGTCATTTTTAGCACTTTCAGGCCAGTCTCTTCGAAGTGACTCAGAGGGAGTTTTTTTTTTTTGCAACAGCGGTACAAATGTGGCCAGCCAGGGCCCACTACTGGAGGATGAGGAAGCATGTTCACAGCGGAGTGGCACCCAACGCAGCTCAGGCCCATCACTGGTGCGTGGCTGGGGGGGGAAACGCAGGATGATGACGATACGCCTCCCACAGAGGAAAGCTTGTCCTTACCTCTGGGCAGCCTGGCACACATGAGCGACTACATGCTGCAGTGCCTGCGCAACGACAGCAGAGTTGCCCACATTTTAACATGTGCGGACTACTGGGTTGCCACCCTGCTGGATCCACGGTACAAAGACAATGGGCCCACCTTACTTCCTGCACTGGAGCGTTGGTAGACGCGCTACTGAGCATTCCCAAATGTCACAGGGGAACAAGTGGAAGCCCAAGGCCAAGGCAGAGGAGGAGCAAGAGGTCACCAACGCAGCTGTGTCACGGCCAGCTCCTCTGAGGACAGGGTTAGCATGGCAGAGATGTGGAAAAGTTTTGTCAACACGCCACAGCTAACTGCACCACCACCCAATACGGAACGTGTTAGCAGGAGGCAACATTTCACTAACATGGTGGAACAGTACGAGTGCACACCCCTCCACGTACTGACTGATGGTTCGGCCGCATTCAACTTCTGGGTCTCCAAATTGTCCACATGGCCAGAGCTAGCCTTTTATGCCTTGGAGGTGCTGGCCTGCCCGGCGGCCAGCGTTTTGTCTGAACGTGTATTCAGCACGGCAGGGGGCGTCATTACAGACAAACGCAGCCGCCTGTCTACAGCCAATGTGGACAAGCTGACGTTCATAAAACTGAACCAGGCATGGATCCCAGAGGACCTGTCCATCCCTTGTGCAGATTAGACATTAACTACCTCCCCATAACCATATATTATTGTACTCCAGGGCACTTCCTCATTCCATCCTATTTTCATTTTACCATTATATTGCGGGGGAACCCAAAGTTGAATGAACCTCTCTGTGTGGGTGCCGGGGCCTAAATATATGACAATGGACTGTTCCAGTTTTGGCTGACGTGAAGCCCGATTCTCGGCTGTGACGTGAAGCCCGATTCTCGGCTGTGACGTGAAGCCCGATTCTCGGCTGTGACGTGAAGCCCGATTCTCGGCTGTGACGTGAAGCCCGATTCTCGGCTGTGACGTGAAGCCCGATTCTCGGCTGTGACGTGAAGCCCGATTCTCGGCTGTGACGTGAAGCCCGATTCTCGGCTGTGACGTGAAGCCCGATTCTCGGCTGTGACGTGAAGCCCGATTCTCGGCTGTGACGTGAAGCCCGATTCTCGGCTGTGACGTGAAGCCCGATTCTCTGCTATGGGACCTGTCTCCAATTTATATTGGTTAATTTTTATTTATTTTATTTTTATTCATTTCCCTATCCACATTTGTTTGCAGGGAATTTACCTACATGTTGCTGCCTTTTGCAGCCCTCTAGCCCTTTCCTGGGCTGTTTTACAGCCTTTTTAGTGCCAAAAAGTTAGGGTAGGGGACGAAGTTCGGGTCGGGTTCGGATCCCGAACATTTCCGGGAATTTCGGCCGAAACTTCTCGAACATCCAGGTGTTCGCTCAACTCTATAAAGTTCTTCTTAAACTCACCACCTTTAATCATCTCTCTATCTTACCGGCCTCTCGTCCCATCCGGTTGACTCTTTTAGGAGGAGTCCCTGAAAAGTAGAGGAGGAGCATCGCAGCAACAGGAGGGGTAAGTGCCGAGAGCATTTAAACCTAAAGGGGGTTAGCAACAGGGTCCTTACATATGGATTCCTCCAGCTCTCTTCGGAGAAAGCAGTCCCCAGTCCAGGGTCATGCGAGTAGGAAACCAGACCTGTTTTTTTTTTTTTTAAATAAAAAAATAAAGACCTAAAGATATGCTACCTGCAACAAAAGGCTTCAAGATACATACGCAAAAAAATTATGCACGGATTGTATCAATAAAATAATATTACAGCCTTCTCTCTTAACTGACCATAGAGCTATTATAAAGGGAAGTAAAAGCTTCTGTGGCATCCCTTGTACCCGCTCCTGTTAAATCGGTCATACCCAGAGAGCTAGGAGACCTAGAAAGGTATAAGATTCTGACTCCGAGCATATGGAGGTACAATATACTCAGTCGGACAATGGGGATAAAGAAGAACTATATTCTTTACCCTCCACATCCTATGATGAACAATGGAAATACTGCTTCTCAGAGGATATCTACTCTCTTAGTGCCATCCGGGAAACTATGGACATTGAAGTGTGTTTTCGTCTTCTAATTGCAAGGTCAGCGTTGGATCTAAAAAGTGGAGTTTAGTTTCATCTATTTTTTGCCATAAATTTGAGGCCTACTGTATTTTCATTTAGAATTGTCACAAATGTTTCTAAGTCATCTTTTGTGCCATCCCAGAAAAATTAAAATGTAGTCTATATAACGACCCCAAAATGTTATATATTTTGTGAGATTCGCATGTGGGGCATAACTAAGATTAGATCAGGTCCCAGACAAGGTGACAAACAAAAAAATACAAAAGTAAGATCAGTTGAAAAGTCTAGCCCCTCAAGGACTTAATGCTACCTCTGCTGCGGAGCCTTCCCCTCACGACTCGCCATCTGATCAGGCTCAGGAGAGGCTCTCCGGTGCTGCAACAGCTGCCTCGCAGGTCAGTGGCAGCGCATACAATGTGGCGGAGATAACGCCGGAACCCACCATGAGGGATGCGTTTATGGCGGTTGCGCAATGTAACGCTGAACTAACGGCGCTGACCAACAGTTGGTGGTTTAAAGGAGGACCAAGACATGCAACAAGTTAAGGAGAGAATGGGGGAGATGGAAAGCCGCATTAGTGTGCTGGAAGATCAGATGCCGCCGGTTCAGAGGGATATACAAAGAGTGATCAGCAATTTAACCAATGCTCATTGCAAAAACCGATGATATGGAGAATCGGGCAACGCTGAAATAATGTTTGCATGATCGGGGTGCCAAAAAGAGCTGAAGGCGCTGACCCTGTTGCGTTTGTTGAAAAATGGCTGCTGGAAAAGATTGACAGAGATAAATTGTCACCATTATTTGCTGTGGAGAGGGCACAGAGTGCCATTCCGCCCGCCGCTACCTGGGGCGCCGCCATGACCATTGCTGCTGAGAGTGCTTCATTTACGGGATAGGGATACGATCCTGAGGAGTGCCAGAGACTGCATCGATTTAAGCATCAATGGAAGTCATGTTTCTCTGTATCCGGACTTCTCGGCGGAAGTCCAGAAGAAAAGAACAAAGTTTTTGGATGTCAAGAGATTACGACAGCTGCAGTTACCATATGCAATGATAAGTCGCATATGTTTGAGGATCCGGCGGCCGTGTGTCAATGGTTGGACACTATGGAGCAGAACATCCGCAATACCTCCTGAATCACTGCATGTGGACTTTTCTTTGATGCCAGTATGTGTGTGTGTGGGGGGGGGGGGGTTTGATACGCTGTATTACTCACGTGTGGTCTGTTATCTGCTATCTTGGGCTTCTACTGTTACAAGGTACAAAGGTAAAAGCAGTCTAATGGTTAATGCTGAAGGAAATATACACTACATTGGTTTTTAGGGCCGTTTTTTTCCAGTTTAAAGTATCACCGGGTACAGGGTTATTTTAGGTAGCTTTAATATCTGCAAGGTAGCCAGGACAGTAAGCCCGGAGCCACATCACAAGGCTTATTTTCCTCCAGTTCAGGGATTTATTTTTCCCTAGTTTCTCGCTAGTGTGTGAGATTGTTTTATTTGTTCTTCTATGGTTGGGAAGGGTGGCACGGGTTTACTGTAGGGGTGCCCCGAAAATTCGGCGGCCGAAAATGCACCTAATCTGTTTCTGCCGATATTTTTACATATCGGCCGGAAATAGCGGGGAGGGACTGGGAGGAGGAGCTGGGGGCCGGTGCGTTCACTGTGCTCCGGCCCCCAGCTCCAGTAGTTATAAAAAGTGTGCAATTAATACGGATTCTATTCATGAGGCCCCCCTCTGCAGTATTACGTTCAATACAGCCACATCCTACTTACAGGGCTGTGCTGGCCGGCCGGGCAGACAAGCGGCAGCGTCACGACTGACGTCACATGCCTGCGCCGCCTCCTTCATTCAGAAAGTAGGCCGGGCACATGACGTCAGTTGTGACGCTGCCGCTCCTCTGTCCGGCCGGCCAGCATTAAGATGACAGCCCTGTGAGTATGATGTGGCTGTATTGAATGTAATACTGCAGAGGGGGCCTCATGAATAGAATGCTTATTAACCACTTCAGCCCCGCTAGGTGAAACCCCCTTCATGACCAGAGCACTTTTTACACTTCGGCACTACACTACTTTCACCGTTTATCGCTCGGTCATGCAACTTACCATACAAATGAATTTTACCTCCTTTTCTTCTCACTAATAGAGCTTTCATTTGGTGGTATTTCATTGCTGCTGGCATTTTTACTTTTTTTGTTATTAATCAAAATGTAACGATTTTTTTGCAAAAAATTGACTTTTCAGTTTCAGCTGTAAAATTTTGCAAAAGAAACGACATCCATATATAAATTTTTCGCCAAATTTATTGTTCTACATCTCTGATAAAAAAAAAAATGTTTGGGCAAAAAAAAAAAATGGTTTGGGTAAAAGTTATAGCATTTACAAACTATGGTACAAAAATGTGAATTTCTGCTTTTTGAAACAGCTCTGACTTTCTGAGCACCTGTCATGATTCCTGAGGTTCTACAATGCCCAAACAGTAGAAAACCCCCACAAATGACCCCATTTCGGAAAGTAGACACCCTAAGGTATTCGCTGATGGGCATAGTGAGTTCATAGAACTTTTTATTTTTTGTCACAAGTTAGCGGAAAATGATGATGATTTTTATTTTTATTTTTTTTCTTACAAAGTCTCATATTCCACTAACTTGCGACAAAAAATAAAAAATTCTAGGAACTCGCTATGCCCCTCACGGAATACCTTGGGGTGTCTTCTTTCCAAAATGGGGTCACTTGTGGGGTAGTTATACTGCCCTGGCAATTTAGGGGCCCAAATGTGTGAGAAGTACTTTGCAATCAAAATGTGTAAAAAATGGCCTGCGAAATCCGAAAGGTGCACTTTGGAATATGTGCCCCTTTGCCCACCTTGTCTGCAAAAAAGTGTCACACATCTGGTATCGCCGTACTCAGGAGAAGTTGGGGAATGTGTTTTGGGGTGTCATTTAATGATTGCGGAGACCCTCAAATGCCAGGGCAGTTACCGTCCACCTGGAAGGTAAAAAAAGAAAAAACCAGGCCGCAACGCAATAATTTTATTAACTTTCCAACAGAACATATAAACTTTAACTTTTTTAACTGAACATTAACGTGTTTGCTTACTGGTGTGTTTTTTTTTTTTTTTTTTTTACCTTTATAGAACAAACCTCTCCTTCCCCATGGGTCAATGTGCAAAGCGCAAATCGCCCAAAGATGTGGCGAAGTGCGTTATGCACTTTGTCCCATGTGAAAGGAGACATTTGCAGCAGCAGTGAGTGAATGGGCCCTAATAGCCCTGTGTGCCTGTCCTGGTGAGATGATCCCTATGCTAATAGTGTACCTGTGAGTGGTACTTCCGGAAACACTCTCCAAAGCATAGGGCAGGGTGGTCCGGACAGTCAGGACAGAAATAGCGGGTGTCACGCCTTATTCCACTCCTGCTACAGACACGACATCTTTTTCGGGGTGACTGTTGGGTTGAGGTACCAGGAACGACATTGGGGAAATGTCGCTCGTGTAGACGGCTAACTACACTGGTGGTTGGGGCCACGGAACCTCCTGGATACAGGAGGTTCTCGATGATCTCTTCCTGAAATTTGAGGAAGGATCCTGTTCTCCCAGCCTTACTGTAGAGAACAAAACTATTGTACAGAGCCAATTGAATTAAATATACAGACACCTTCTTATACCAGCATCTGGTGCGTCGGGAAACTAAATACGGAGACAACATCTGGTCATTGAAGTCCACCCCTCCCATGTGGAGGTTATAGTCGTGGACTGAGAGGGGCTTTTCAATGACACGGGTTGCTCGCTCAATTTGTATTGTCGTGTCTGCGTGAATGGAGGAGAGCATGTAAACGTCACGCTTGTCTCTCCATTTCACCGCGAGCAGTTCTTCATTACACAGTGCGGCCCTCTGCCCCCTTGCAAGCCAGGTGGTAACGAGCCGCTGGGGGAAGCCCGCGCGACTAGTTCGCGCGGTACCACAGGCGCCAATCCGTTCTAGAAACAAATGCCTAAAGAGGGCCACACTTGTGTAAAAATTGTGCACATAAAGATGGTACCCCTTGCCGAATAAGGGTGACACCAAGTCCCAAACTGTCTTCCCACTGCTCCCCAGGTAGTCAGGGCAACCGACCGGCTCCAGGGTCTGATCTTTTCCCTCAGACACGAAATTTGTGGGTATAGCCTGTGGCCCTTTCACAGAGCTTATACAATTTGACCCCATACCGGGCGCGCTTGCTTGGGATGTATTGTTTGAAGCCAAGGCGCCCGGTAAAATGTATCAGGGACTCGTCTATGCAGATGTTTTGCTCTGGGGTATAAATATCTGCAAATTTCTGGTTGAAATGGTCTATGAGGGGCCGAATTTTGTGGAGCCGGTCAAAAGCAGGGTGGCCCCTGGGACGGGAAGCGGTGTTGTCACTAAAGTGCAGGAACCGCAGGATGGCCTCAAAACGTGCCCTGGACATGGCAGCAGGGAACATGGGCATGTGATGAATCGGGTTCGTGGACCAATATGACCGCAATTCATGCTTTTTTGTCAGGCCCATGTTGAGGAGGAGGCCCAGAAAAGTTTTAAGTTCGGAAACTTGGACTGGTTTCCACCGGAAAGGCTGGGCATAAAAGCTTCCCGGGTTAGCGGTGATAAATTGTGTGGCATACCTGTTTGTTTCGGCCACAACTATGTCTAAAAGCTCCGCAGTCAAGAACAGCTCAAAAAATCCCAGGGCCGAACCGATCTGAGCCGTCTCAACCCGAACTCCAGACTGGGCGGTGAAAGGGAAAACTACAGGTGCGGCTGAAGTTGGGGACTGCGAATCAGGGTTTGCCAGCACCTCTGGGATTCTAGTGGCTCTACGGGCACGTCTTTGCGATGGCTGCGACGGGGTCACTACTGCACGTGCCACCGTACCAGCTTCAACTGCCCTTCTGGTGCTCGCTACTTCACCAGGTTGTACGGCAGTGCTGGTACTAGGTCAAGGAAGGGCTGGGCTGCTGGTGTATGCCTCACCATGTAATCCGACAGCACCAGCCCCACTCTGCTGCTCTTGAAGCGGATCCTGCGCAACCTGCGGTCTAGCGACACGGGGCCGGGTACGCCTGGTGGTATCAGGGACCTCAGCCTCCTCGTCCGAACTTTGGGTCAGAGAGCCACTGCTTTCTACAGGTTCGTATTCTGACCCGCTGGATTCATCAGATGAGGGTTCCCACTCCTCATCCGACTGGGTCAGAAGCCTGTAGGCCTCTTCAGAAGAATACCCCCTGTTAGACATGTGGGCAACTAAATTTAGGGGTATTCCCTGAGACTACCCAAGAAAAAAAAAGCAAGCCTGTCTTACAAAGTGGAGGCTAGCGAAGTACCGGAGGCCGCTGCGGTTGATAAATATCAAAACTGATTTTTTTTTATGGCCGCAGTGCGTGTAAAGTGAATGTGCAGTGATAAAAAAAAAAAAATTTTTGTCACTGCGGTGGGGCGGGTGTGGGCGAACGCACGTGTGGGCGACCGATCAGGCCTGATCGGGCAAACACTGTGTTTTGGGTGGAGGGGCGAACTAAAGTGACACTAGTACTATTATAGATCTGACCGTGATCAGTTTTGATCACTTCCAGATACTATAAAAGTACAAATGCTGATTAGCGATACGCTAATCAGCGAATAACGGACTGCGGTGCGGTGGGCTGGGCGCTAACTGATCGCTAACTACCTAACCAAGGGACCTAAACAATACCTAAAACCTAACGGTCAATAACAGTGAAAAAAAAAAGTGACAGTTTGCACTGATCACTTTTTTCTTTTCACTTGTGATTGACAGGGGTGATCAAAGGGGTGATCAAAGGGTTAATTGGGGTTCAGGGGGGTGATCAGGGGCTATGTGTAGTGTTTGGTGTACTCACTGTGAAGCCTGCTCCTCTGCTGGATCCAACCGACGAAAAGAA
Organism: Bufo gargarizans; assembly: GCF_014858855.1. Lineage (NCBI taxonomy): Eukaryota > Metazoa > Chordata > Amphibia > Anura > Bufonidae > Bufo > Bufo gargarizans. Next base: position 219,457,320 of record NC_058085.1, on the reverse strand, counting down.
CCAGCAGAGGAGCAGGCAGCCATATATCAGATCATATTTACTAATATGATCTGATATCTGGCACTTTGATTGGCTTTTTTAAAAATCAGCAACCTGCCAGCCACGATCATTGGCTGGCAGGTTGCTGACGAAATACTTCACGACGAAATGCCGGCGCGAACTGCGCACGCGCATACTCGCGTCATCTCGCGAGATAACGCGTATATGCGTGACTGTGCGCAGCGCTGCCACCTCCGGACCGCACATCTGCGTTAGGCGGTCCGGAGGTGGTTAATTGTACAACATTTTATAACTACTGGAGCTGGGGGCCGGAGCACAGTGAACGCACCGGCCGCCAGCTCCTCCCCGCTATTTTCTATTAATTGTACAATGGGGGGGGGGGGGGGGCTGTGGATGGCACTGTTATGGGGTGGGGGTCTGTGGATGGCACTGTTATGGGGTGGGTGGGGGTCTGTGGATGGCACTGTTATGGGGTGGGTGGGGGTCTGTGGATGGCACTGTTATGAGGTGGGGGGGTCTGTGGATGGCACTGTTATGAGGTGGGGGGGGTCTGTGGATGGCACTGTTATGGGGTGGGTGGGGGTCTGTGGGTGGCACTGTTATGGGGTGGGTGGGGGTCTGTGGATGGCACTGTTATGGGGTGGGGGGTCTTTTAAAAGTATTTGGGCAAAAAGGCAGTTTCGGTTTCGGTCAAGGGGTATCATGAATTTTCGGTTTCGGACCAGAATTTTCATTTCGGTGCACCCCTAGTTTACTGGGATGTTGATCTTAAAATAATTGGGGACTTTAGGAAGTATATTGATGTGCAACTCTGAGGTATTGGCAGACCCTACAAAATATGGTTCAACTAACAATGGGTACTCTTAAAATAGTCGCGTGGAATGTAATAGGTCTAGGACAGGCTGCTAAGCGAAACGCTGTCTTTTACGCATTACAAGCGCATCAGCCGGCCATTCTGTGTTTATCCGAGACACACCTTATACCGGGAAAAACTAACAGTATCCCGCAGGGTGTGGATATCACACCACTTTCACGCCACTTGCTCTGCACAGTCAAGGGGGGTGAGTACTAGTGCACAGAAGCCTCGCTTTCCAGTATAGAGAGGCGATGGTGGATGGTGAGGGCCGTTATATATGCATAGATAGAACCATATTCCATTTCCGTCTGCTGTTAATTGCAGTAAATATACCTCCTCCTTACTCCTGTGTGATTATTAAATCTATACTGACCTTTATCTCCAGGTTTCCTGGGATGCCTGTCATTCTGGTGGGAGATTTTAATATGTACCTAGATAAGACTTTAGATAAATTTCAGCCGGACGGGACGGGGATGAGTCCCTCCCCTACCTCGCTGGCTAAACTGCTCCAAGAAGTCGATCTTTGTGACTTTTGGAGAGCCAAGAATTCCGGGGTGAGACAGTATTCCTGTTACTCCTCCTCTCATCGCTCACTGTCCAGAATCAACCTGGTATTGGGGTCTCCGATGCTACTGGACAGGATTAGCGAGATTGCTTACCTACCCCGTAGCATCTCTGACCACTCCCTGGTCGTGGTGACAATAAATCTAGGTGAAGACAGGCGGACACAGACAGATGTGGAAGCTTAATCCATTCTGGTTACAGCTTGTGGACACAGGAGATACTGTCTCTTCCGCTCTAAAGGAATTCTTTAACATTAATGCTGGCTCAGCCAGCCCCAGCACTGTGTGGAAAACCATGAAAGCCTACACAAGGGGCATTTATATCAAACTGATTAGTGCCCACAAAACTAATAGCAGGTCATTTCATATTGAGCTCTCTAATAGAGTCCAAGCTACGGAGGCCGTATATATAGCTAATCCAACAGAGACGAATGCCGCACGTTGGTTAGAAGCTCAGGAATTAAAAAAAGAGCATCAAACTCATAGGGCAGGAGAGAAACAGTTCTTCACGCAACAAAAATATTATATTGAAGGAGAGAAAGTTGGGCACCTTTAAGCCACAGTCATTAGGGAGCAGGAGGGCCCCACATGTATCCCTAATATCATGGATGCACAGGGGAGTCTGGTGGGGGGTGATGAGAGGGTGCTGGGTGTGTTTCATGCACACTTTGTGGAGGTATACAGGTCCAGGCTCCAGGTTATGGTGGGAGAGAGGGATGACTATCTGCAGGCCGTCCAAATGCTGTATTTGACAGATGATCATAGGAAGATGCTAGACGGGGACCTTCAGTTAGAGGAATTAGAACTGGCAGTGAGTTCTATGCCTAATGATAAGGCGCCAGGGGGAGATTGTTTACTGGGAGTGTTTTACAAGAAACATCAGGAGGTCCTCCTTCCGCACCTTCTGTCTGTGTTTCAGGACTCTCATAAGACTGGAGTGCTACCGAGTTCCACGAGAGAAGCTATAGTTGTAGTTCTTCCAAAACCTGGCAAAGACCCTACTAAAGTAGCTTCGTATAGGCCCATCTCCCTTCTCACAGAAGATGTCAAAATATTGGCTAATAGATTACTATCTGTCATCTCACATATCATTCATGAGGACCAGTGCTGATTTATGCCAGGAAAGGCTACTTCCTTTAATTTGCTCCGTCTGTTTCTTAATATACAGACGTTATTAGTGGGGGGGGGGATGTCAGATTGTGATTTCGCTTGACGCTGCCAAAGCCTTTGACAGTATTGAGTGGGACTACCCATGGGCGGTCATGTCGAAATTGGGGTTTGGTCCGGTGTATATTAAATGGGTACAACTACTATATAGCCAGCCAAGAGCCCGTCTTAGGGTAAATGGAAAACTTTTGCCGGTCATGGCATTGGAGAGGGGCACTAGGCAGGGTTGTCCTCTGTCGCGCATCCTCTTCGCCATTGCAATCGAACCGTTGGCCTGTATGATGCGGTCTACCCCCTTGATTATGGGCATGGGGAGAGGGGAGGTGGAGGAAAGAATTTCGCTATACGCAGATGATATGCTTTTGTATATTGGAGATGTGGCCTCATCTATAGACCCAATTATTTCCTTAATATCGGACTTTGGAAGACAGTCGGGTCTGTATATTAACTGGGATAAATCTGTCATCCTTCCGCTATCCCCTCTGCCTCAGTCTCTATGTTTGGACCACATTCAACTTAAAGTGGTATTGTCATTTACGTACCTTGGTGTTGAGGTTTCCACTAGGCCCCAGGCATACATTGCGGATAACCTGATACCACTACTTGTCAAATTTAAAATGAAAACATATCTGGAACAAACTTCCTTTGTCGGTGATAGGCAGGGGGAATATTATCAAAATGATTTTTATGCCGCAATTATTATACATTCTCCACAATTCGCCGATTTGGGTGGCCCAGCACCACCTCTACAAAATACAGCAGATTTTTCCGTTCTTTGGTATGGAGGGCTAAGCACAGTAGGATCCGGTACGAAACCCTTCAGAGAAGTAAAGACATGGGAGGCCTGGCTCTGCCAAACCCCTATCTCTACTTTCTAGCAGATCAACTACAGCATTTTAAAGGTTGGGGGAGTATGGGATGGGCAGGGAGTAGTGGGGAAGTGGGTCGCTGTTTGTAATCCCCAAATAACGGCATTAGAAAAGGATGTGGAAGAGTCAGTGAGGGAACTCCCAATATTTAAATTAATGCGAACTGTATGGACTAAGTCTAGGGAAGTTTTAAACGTGGCAGGATTAATCGACCTGTTGCCGATTTGGAATAATCCCAAACTGAAGGAGTTGTATCAGTTGCCAGGTTTCAAAGGATGGGAGTGCAAGGGGTTGTGGGTCAATTGTACTCCCAAGGAGTTTTAAAGCAATTTAAACAATTGTGTATAGAGTTTGGGTTGAATTCCAGACAATTTTACAAATACCTACAGCTTAGACGTGCCTTAAGCTCACAAGCAAAAATTGGACCGATGGCCCTCGCCTCCCATCAGGTGTTGTCCAATCTGATGGTGGTGGGGTCCACCAGAGGGGGGGGATCTCTAGAACCTACGGGGCGATGCAGGAAAGGAATCTGGAAAATCATCCACTACTAATCAAGAGCAAGTGGGAAAAAGATGTGGGCCCAATTTCGGATGATCAGTGGGTGGAGGTGTTGGCGTTAAGTCCAACCCTGTCTTTGAGTGAGGCGGCTAGATTAGCCCCGATTTTTCTTTTGCATAGAGTATACAGGTCGCCACTCTTTTTGAAGATGATAGGGTGTCGCCCTGACTCGTCGTGTCCGAAATGCAGGACGGACGACACTGGGCTGTTCCACATGATCTGGCAATGCAACACTCTACATAGGTACTGGTCTAAGATAAAACTGATTAACAAAATATACTGCGCTACATATACACTAGATGCAAGAATGTGCATACTCTGACTCGGTCTTTGCAACCTCCCATTAAGACAGGTATCAACAGAAACCTGTATCAAGCTCGGAAAACCAGTGCGGCTAAATGGAAATTCAACTCCATATGGGGACCATGGATAGACAAATCTGGTATGTGCAGTCAATGGCTGTCCTTGCACTGTAGTAGCTGGATTGTTCCAGGTCGTTCTTAAAGCAGGGGTGGTGCTTATGTGCTTGCAACTAATAATATATGAATATCAGTCAGTCAAAGAAAGGTATACCGGGAGTGTGCCGATATTTCCTTATTCTTGAATACAGGAGCCAAGATCATCGTCCATACATGTCACTCAATGTAAATTGTGGGGGGAGTTTTCTGTTATTTCTCTTACTTTCGCCATTATACCATTGTTAGTCTGGCTATGGGATTGGTATTGCGGGTCTGCATTGTCTCCGCTGTTGTATTCATTACTGTGCTCTGTGTAATTGCACATATTCTACTGTATCTGACTAATATGTGTTCCGTGTCCGTTGTTCCGGTTTCTGCGATTTTCTGCGGACCCATTGACTTTCAATTGGTCCGTTGAAAACTCGGATAATGCACCGTTTGTCATTCGCGTCCGTGATCCGTGTTTCCAGTCCGTCAAAAAGACCAGTCTTATTTTTTTCACGGACAACAGTTTGCGGACCCATTCAAGTCAATGGGTCAGTGAAAAAACATGGAGGTACACAAGATTGTCATCCGCGTCCGTTTTTTTTCCTATCATTTGCAAGGCAAACTTGACTTAGATAATTTTTTTTCACTTTCCTTCATGTCTGGTGATCCTCCAAAAATCAAGGAAGACACACTCAAACGGATCACGGAACAACGGAACCCGTTTTGCGGACCGTGAAAAAAATACTGTCGTGTGCATGAGGCATCAAGATCAGAATTTGCAGACACATTCCGGACATTCTACAGAGAGAAATGTGTCTGCGGTCAGTTCACATTATGCGGCTGTTTATTGAGGCGATGTTACAGCGATGAAGATCCAGGGACTTAAGAGTTAATCCTCAAGTTCGAGGACATGATCACAGAAGGAAATTGTTGAACAGAGAATCCTTCTGGATCTTTCATATGGGTTCATGTATTCCTAAGGGACTAAATCGCAGACATGACTTGATTCTTCATTATTGACTTTATGCAATATTGTTTTTATGAATGTTTTTTTATTTTTTTATTTGCATGAAGGTGTGGCTAAGGTCAATTGTGGTCACCTGATTTTTTTTCACCTGGCCACTATATAAACACAAACCTGTGTAGTCTACCCTTGTCATGAGTAAGGATCAGTATGCTATGGTCCGAAACATGTAGACAGACTTCCTTTTTGGTTTTTAATGCACTGCCTCAATAAAAGATGCCATATTTTGTATTGGAAGCTGGATTACTGTTTTTCTGTTAGGACATCATTTATATTTAGATGCTAGGTCGCCCGACCAATTCTTTAAACATTCTTGCCGTATTCAGAAGTGCTCAGTTTTTTGCCGCAAACCCGACCGTCTCCGCCGATGAATCTGCTACGAATGCAGTCGCCATTTTTAGGAGAGGAATAATAGATTCCAGTATATCCTTCATGGGAGTCCCCATTTGGGACAACCACAAAAGCATGGACTTTTCCACCCGAGGTAGCGGCAATGTTCGTCGAGACTAAGGCTACTTTCACACTAGTGTTCGGGTGTCCGCTTGAAGGGGCTCACAAGCGGCCCAGAACGCATCCGTCCAGCCCTAATGCATTCTGAGTGGACGCGGATCTGCTCAGAATGCATCAGTCTGGCAGCGTTCAGCCTCCGCTCAGCAAGCGGACACCTGAATGCTGCTTGCAGCGTTCGGGTGTCCGCCTGGCCGTGCGGAGGCAAGCGGATCCGTCCAGACTTACAATGTAAGTCAATGGGGACGGATCCGTTTGAATATCACACACTATGGCTCAATTTTCAAACAGATCTGTCGCCCATTGACTTTCAATGTAAAGTCTGGACGGATCCGTCTGAGGCTACTTTGACACTTAGAATTTTTTTTACAATATAATGCAGACAGATCCGTTCTGAACTGATCCACCGTCTGCATTATATGAGCGGATCAGTCTCAGACGGATCAGCTCTGAACGCAAGTGTAAAAGTAGCCTAAGGCTGCTGATGTCTCCCACATTTTTCTCAAGAGACAGTCTGCCTTACGATCCATTGGTTCTTTTTAGCAGAAATGAATCCTGAAAGGGAATAGCCGTTTTTCTAGCCACCCTGGCAACATGCGCATCTATTTTTGGGGGATTTACTCCCACAATTTTCCTCTTCATCGAAGGCTGTGTGTGATTTTTAAATTCCCTGGGAATAAAGAGTCTCTTTTCCACATCTTCCCATTCTTCTAAAATCACTTGTTTTAGACTAGAATTTACATGGAAAATCTCTTTTTTGCTATTAAGCCTGCAAACATTTCGTCCTGATCGGATCTTTTTTGTTGTTAGTCTTCTATGTCCATAGTTTCCCGAACAGCAGAAAGAAGAGAGTCCATTAGGGATCGACCGATATTGATTTTTTAGGGCCGATACCGATAATTTGTGAACTTTCAGGCCGATAGCCGATAATTTATACCGATATTCTGGGAATTTTCATTTTTGAAAAAAATTAAAAATTCCCACAAATCTGCTGAAAATTAATGTTTATTGTTAATGTGTATATTTTTTTGTAAATCTTCAGTTATATTTAATATTTTGGTGTTTTTATTTTTGTAACTTTTTTTTTTTAACTAACTTTTAGCCCCCTTGTCCTAGAGCTCTATCAGGGTGAATAGGAGCTCACACTGTCCCTGCTGCTCTGTGCTTTGTGCACACAGCAGCATGGAGCTTATCATGGCAGCCAGGGCTTCAATAGCGTCCTGGCTGCTATGGTAACCGATCGGAGCCCCAGCATTACACTCGGAGGAGCAGGGGAGAGGGGATCCTGTGGGGGGGGGGGGGGGGGGGGCGCGCACTGCGACATCAATGAAGCTTCATCTCTAATTTATTCATATACAGGAGGCGGGAGCTGGCTGCAGGATCACATAGCCGGCTCCCGACCTCTATGAGCAGTAGCTGCGATCCGCGGCACCTGAGGAGTTAACTACCGCAGATCGCAGCTACAGCTCATAGAGGTCGGGAGCCAGCTATGTGATACTGCGCAGCCAGCTCCCGCCTCCTGTATATGAATAAATGAGAGATGAAGCTTCATTGGTGGCGCAGTGGCCATAGCTCCTCCCCTCCTCTTGTCCCGTCCTTTCATTGGCGGCAGCACAGGGGGAGGAGACATTGCTTCCTTTTTCCCCTGTGCTGCTGCTGAGGGAACACGGAGAGCGCTGTCAGCAGCGCGATCTGTGTTCCCCATACGCTATCGGAATATCGGCAAAATAAATGCCGATAAGCGTTCAAAATCCTGAATATCGGCCGATAATATCGGTAAATCCGATAATAGGTCGATCCCTAGAGTCCATATCAGCTGATGAGAAGCAGTATTTCCGCTATTCATCATAGGATGTGGAGGGTAAAGAATCTAATTCGTCTTTATCCCCATCGTCAAGACCTCTCTAGGTCTTTTAGTTCTCGGGGTATGACATAACAGGAGGGGGTACAAGGGATGCCACAGATGCTTTTACTTCTTCCTTTATAATGGCTCTAAGGCGCCTTGAGAGAAGGCCATTTCGTTATTTTATTGATACAGTCCGTGCATAATCTTTTTGCATATGTATCTTGAAGCCTTTTGTTGCAGGTAAGCACATTTTAGGCTTTTTTTTAGGTTCCACCTTATGAGTAGTCTCTTTTTCCCCATAGGAAACATGACTAGCAATTTTTTTTTAGAAGTATGTATTTTTTTTTTTCCTACTCACATGACCCTGGACAGGAGGCTCTGGGGACTGCTCTCTCCTAATAGAGCTGGAGGAATCTATATGTAAGGACCCTGTTGCTAACCCCCTTCAGGTTTAAATGCTCTTAGCACTTACCCTTCCTGTTGCTGCGATGCTCCTCCTTTTAATTTCCGGGACTCATCCTAAGTCAACCAGATGGGACGTGAGGCTGGTAAGCCATGCCTCATGCGCCCCCGCGCCATGAGAACCGCTGTAGGGCGCCGCCATCTTGTTTCCAGGCGTCTGTGTGGAACGCACATGCGCTCCAACCACTGAAGGAATCCACTATGGGCGCTGCCATCTTACTTCCGGTTGCCCTTACTTCGACGGAAGTGACGTCCGATGCGCTACGCTCCTGATACCTGCAGCCTCCAGGTATTGCGGCGCAATGAAGAGAAGCTAGTCTGGAGCCCAGAGCCCCACTGTGGTTGCGGCTACCAATCAGCCCGCGGCAGTATTTTCCGACCTGCAATTCAGCCACATGGCCGACAAGTACCGGAAGGGCTGAGGAGGCTAAGGGACACCCAGTTTAGGGAGGTTTTAGCAGGGCATCTAGAGGAGCAATGAGAGGAACATGCCCCCCCTATCCCGGCCTCCGCCCTGGTCCAAAAAATTCCAGAGACCTCATCTCTGCCCCTTCCATTATTGGGACAGGAAAAAACACTGGTGTGTGTGTGTGGGGTGGGGGAAAATTTTAACCTCCGTTTCCTGTCTCAATAGTGGGCAGGGAGACATCCTCCACGTGGTGCTGTCATGGAGGACATCCTGGAAATCTATGTTCGACTGAATGAACCTGCTGCCCAGGACCGATTCTAGCTCTATTGCTGCCTGAGGCAAAAATTTAAATGGTGCCCCACCTATTAAAAATAGTATCACTGCGAAGGAGGCACAATGGGCACTGCTACTGTGAAGGGGGCACAAAGTAGCAATGCCCTCTGTTTTCGCCTTTGCAGTAGCATTGCCCTCTATGTAAAAAGACAAAAACAAATACCTACTCTTCTTGTCCAGTTCCTAATGCTCGCATCCAGCTCTCCCCTGCAGACACAGATCACTCTGCAGCACTGTGTGGGTGGAGCTTATGCAGATTTACAGGCTGCAGGCTCCTCCCACACATTCCAGCAGCACAAATAGGTGCCTGCAGGCTTAATGGTGGAGCAAGGAGTAGTCTTGTGCTGGGAAACCATCACTTAACTAAATAAATGATGCATGGATCTGTAAGGATTTTGAAACACCTCTAGCTGAGGCGATGAATAGATCTGACATTGCTGACAGTGGCTATTTATCGTCAAACCCATCATGCCACTGATCCTGTCACGCTCTGTAAAGCATGGCTGCTGCTGCCACCGCCAAAGCTGCTACTCCCTGCTACTAATCCCCCTACTGCCACTACCATGACAGCAACACAGCTGCCACTACTACTACCCCAGCAAAGCTGCACATCCCCCTAATTCCATGCTTGGTTATATGTTGTGCTGCTACTGCCAGCTCAACTATTGCTGCAAATTATTACCCCTACACAACTTACCCATGCAGTAGTTCTCCTCGAGCCTGAGTGTGTCTAAATATAGCAAGTCTCTCAGTGCTATAATGTTCTAGACTTCCTTTGTCATATTTCTAGGCCAATCACAAATGAGGCCTATCCTAATTCTTGTCTCCATCAGAACACATGGGAGATTTATCAGGATTGGCATTCCTATACGCCACTCTTGACTTCCCTGAGCTGGAGTAAGATTAAGATGCATCTAATTCACTAACCCTTAGGATACCAGAGGTTTTTTTAGTTTTTGCATTTTCATTTTTCTTCCCCGTCTTCCTGGAGCCATAACTTATTTTTCTGTTCACACATACATATCATGGCTTGATTTTTGCGGGACAAGTTGTACTTTCTAAAGCCACCATTTAATATGACATACCATGTAGTGGGAAGCGGGGGGAAAAAAAAAAAATCCAATCCCTGTGCAGCAAAACTGACCTGTGCCACATCACATATGTATAGGTTTTACATGTCTAAGCAACGTGGGGGCTAATGTTTTGCAGGATTATCTGTAGTATTTATTGGTACCAATTTTGAGTGTTTTTAACATTTTAGAAAAAAATGGGGGGGGGGGGGATGTTAAGAAAAAGCGATGAAAAAAATGGCTAATAGGCCATTTTGATACTCTTTGCCGTACTGGAATTTTTTTTTATATTTTAATAGTACAGGCTTTTTGGACACAGTGATACCCATGGTGTTTCTATTATATATGTATTTATTCTAAGGGGAGTAAAATTATTCATTTTTTCTTACACTTTAAATTTTTTGTAGTCTTTTTAGGAGGCTAATGTCCACTACTTTTTATTAACTGATTACTACATTATGTGGATTGCTGATTTCTTATGTTTGTCTTCCACCTGCTGGTCAACACAGGAATTGCAGCTCTAATACGCTGGTTCACTTCAGAAAGACCCAGCTTATTAGAATTACCGGCATCCCTGTTCATCGCACAGGGATGCAGTTATTAACCTGGAAGCGCGTGCTTCCATATTTTCTACCCTTCAGATGCGTGATCACAGCATTTAAAGACTGTAATGTCTGATCTGCATTATTGTTGCTCACGGACATTAGCCGTGGGCCTCTGCTGTTTGAAACAGCAGAGACCCGCGTCTATGGCGCCTGCTGCAGGCACAAGCAGGAGCTATGTTTAAAAACTCCACCAGCACTGTACGTGTACGGCGCTGCTAGTGAAGGGGTAGACGCCTCAATAAATTAGCCACATCTCTGCCCCTCTGTACATAAGGAACTACAGTCTACGCTAGTTAGGGGCTTCAGACGTTTCTGGCACACGTTATAGTAAATCTGACAGGCCATGCTAAACAAATCTCCATTTTTAATGCCATTTGAGAAACGTGCCGAGAAGCTTAAAAAGTTGCAAGTTATGGCATGCACTATAATCTGACTTTTACACCACAATTGTGGCGTAAAAAAGCTTAAGGAAATGTCCCCCATGGTGTGTAAAACAGTTTACACTTACAGCACACAGAGGTAAGAGATTATTGATTTCAGCACAGACAGGGCAAGGACTATGCAAACTGATGGCGAGTCAGTCTAGTGACAGATGCTGAATAATAAACTAAAACAAACATGCAGAGGAACTCAAGCACTACATTAATTATATTATGACACACCAGACTAAGACATACCCTAGGTTTAGAAAATATCCGATGTAGGATAATTTTTTTCTTGACCGACTGTTAGCTCAGTAGTCTCAAACGTTTTATCGTGAAATGAGTGTACTATGCCAGATAAAATACGAAGATTTTATTGATCTCTTTTAAAATGAGAGAGTTACTAAAATTCTTGCGCACACACTTTTGTGCGTATGGCTCTTTGCTGAAAGAAGGGATGACGGGTGTATTGCCCTAGTGGGGGCTAGGCGGTTTTATGATGGGAGTAGCTTCTTGGCAAGATCAACAGATATTACTCCTGTACAGCTTAGCCTAATTGTCTCTGACCCTAACTCTAGTCTTGAGTGGGGAGATTGGCTAACTGGCTGTAGTCTTAGCACTAGCCCTGAAAAGAGCGACCCCCAGCCACTGAAACCTTGGGCCTGTATCTGTATATCCCTTCCTCTAATAGCTGACTGCAAGTTCTATCCGATGCCTTTCCCCATAATACAATGGTTCATCAGGGGAGTGATTAGTGCAGTGGCAGAGCTTCTTCATATAAAATGGCAATGGCAGCTTGCTTAAAGGGATTCTGTCACCTCCCCTAAGGCAAAAAACGATTTAAAAGCAGCCATGCAGCACAGCTTACCTGGATTAAGCTGTGCTGTTCTATCTTGAAATCCGTCCAGCAGTTACTTCAAAAAACGAGTTTGATCAATAAGGAAATGCGTCCTGAAGGTGCCCAGAGGGGCGTTTTTTTCTTCTGAGAGAGCCCAGTACCGCCCCTTTTTCAGTGCCCAGCCCGCCTTCCTTTTACTTCCTAACTGCCGCCCCCAGCCTGCCACAGCCTCCCCTCCCTCTCCTCCCCCTCCCTCTTGCCGAACGAAGTCTCACACAGGCGCAGTACCCACTGAGGGCTGCGCCTGTGCGATCATCAGGAGACTGAGGGCGGCAGCTTCATCTTCGTCACTGGGCATGCGCCGAGCCCAGTGACGTCCGATGCTCGCTCTTCCCTGCTGACTGAGGGAAGAGCGAGCATCGGACGTCACTGGGCTCGGCGCATGCCCAGTGACGAAGATGAAGCTGCCGCCCTCAGTCTCCTGATGATCGCACAGGCGCAGCCCTCAGTGGGTACTGCGCCTGTGCGAGACTTCGTTCGGCAAGAGGGAGGGGGAGGAGAGGGAGGGGAGGCTGTGGCAGGCTGGGGGCGGCGGTTAGGAAGTAAAAGGAAGGCGGGCTGGGCACTGAAAAAGGGGCGGTACTGGGCTCTCTCAGAAGAAAAAAACGCCCCTCTGGGCACCTTCAGGACGCATTTCCTTATTGATCAAACTCGTTTTTTGAACTAACTGCTGGACGGATTTCAAGATAGAACAGCACAGCCTAATCCAGGTAAGCTGTGCTGCATGGCTGCTTTTAAATCGTTTTTTGCCTTAGGGGAGGTGACAGAATCCCTTTAAGGATTCTGTCTCCTTTTGTAGTTCTAGCCCCGCTCCTCAGGCAGCGCTCAGCCAATCCCAGCGAGGCAGAGGAGGGCCAATGGGCAATTCTAAACAGTCCTGACCCGCCCCGCCTACTGGGAGTGATGCTTAACCAGGGACAAACTTGTTTCCATTGGGATCTTATTACGCGTCCCCGGCAGAATCACTTGCAGCTCACTTCCTGTTTTTATCAGCGCCGTCAAAGCAGTGACAGCGCTGGTGACGATCGGACTCATCCAGTGGCTCTAAACAGTTGATCTTAGCATACTTAACAAGCTGTATTTTAGTGTGATTATCCTGTGTATATAGGTCAACTGATCATTCTTCTTACCGCCCACTTACTATTTACATCAGCACTGTCAGAGGACCGTCAGCGCCAATCATAATCAAGCTCATCTAGCAATTCAAGGTAGTCAACCTATATGTTGTAGTCTCACAATCCATGTTTAAGTGGGATTAGTATATGCAAACGCCCCACAAATATCCATCAATGTGATCATATTGAAAGGTTATTGCTGGCTTAGTCTAGTCAGATGTACCCTTTTGTATAGCAATTCTGCAAATCAGTTTGAGGGGTACGTTAACTACCAACATATATAATGACAGCTTATTGATGCTGTTAATGTCACATATGTGCATGTGCAAGCCTATGAACGGTAGGTATTATGTGGCTGACATTATCCTTACACAGTGGAGGCAGGAATTGATATATTCTGGGATAATATAGCCCATGTACCAGTTTATGGGGATTATTCTATAGATGACACTCCAGACAGGACCGAGTCCCTTCCCATACATAGTGGGCAGACTAAAAGGTAATCATTGAAGGAATGGCTTGAAGGAGAGATATTCATTCAAGCCATTCGGCGTGACCGTTTTAGCTTGAAAATCCATTTGGATTCTGCCTTCAAGATTTTATTATCCCAAAATGCTGCATTATGGCAGAGTTTAAGAGTGTTTTTTGATTTACACATTTGTTCAAGTGACCCTTAAGAAAAATTTGTTGGAAAAATTAGTGACCATTTAATATGCTTGTATAAATACAGGCAGGCATTCTGCCACATTAAGGCATAATCTTTGAACACTTGTTCCCAACAAGCCAGTTTTTTCTCAAAAACCGTGTGGGTTTAAACACTATCTGCCCCTAAAATACCCCTCTGTTCCGCCACTGTGACCCCCGCTGTTTTTTGTACCTGATAATTTAGACCATTGGTACAGGAGGAAAAGACATTTGATTTTCTCAATGGAGTCTCCTTCTCCCTGGCTGTAGGGTGGTCCAACTGCAGAGCGTCACAGCTAGGAAGAAGTTGAGCCTTTTTTTCTTCTCCCTGGCTGATGCGCTCCACTGCGACTGGATCACGCTAGAACAAAGGGAGAAGGAGACGCCCACTGAGAAAACCAAATGTCTCCTCCTCCCTATACTGATGGCCTAAATTAACATCAGGCACAAAAAACAGCAGTGGTCACAGTGGTGGAACGGAGGGGTATTTTAAGGAGGGGGGGATGCTGTAGGGGATTCTTTATCTGATAAGCATACCAGTTTGTAACACAAACCCATGAAAGGTCCTCTTTAATGGAAGCCAAAATCTGCCCATACTAACCACATGTGAAGAAACTTGATGATACTTGCTGAGCTCTTCTGGCTTGATGAGGTCTTCTGGGACTGTCTTACCTCGCTAAAAAAATAGCCAAAGAATTAAAAAACAAAACTGGATACATAAGGAGTTATACATTTTATATACATTTGAGCTTGTAAAAATAAACTGACCTTTTTAAGTTAGGAACATCCAGAAAAATTGTTTGTATGCACTATACTTATGCTAATTAACTGGCTACTTTCACACTCGTTTGGTGCGGATCCGTCTTGGAGGGATCCATTCAGATAATGCAACCGTCTGTATCCGTTCAGAACGGATCCATTAGTATTATCTTTAACACAGCTAAGACAGATCAGTCTTAAACACCATTGAAAGTCAATGGAGGACGGATCCGAATTCTATTGTGCGAGATTGTGTCAGTGAAAACGGATCTGTCCCCTTTGACTTAGACTGTGTGCCAGGGCGGATCCGTTTGGATCAGTTTCATCAGACGGACACCAAAACGCTGCAAGCAGCTTTTTGGTGTCAGTCTCAAAAGCGGAATGAGACCAAACGAACGCAAAGTGAGCAGGTCCTCCGGCAGGCTGTTCTATCGGTTGAACAGCCTGCCGGAACCATCCTGCCGCCAGTGACCGTGTGCCTCCGGGACTGCTGCTCCGTCCCCATTGACTATAATTGGGGCATGGGAGGAGTTCCAGCAAGGCACGTCCGCGGACCGCGAGAGGCTGCCGGAATAAATGTCGGACATGTCAGAGTTCTATTCCGGCAACCTCTCACCGTGCGCTGCAGTGCCTCTGCCGGAACTCCGCCCCCGCCCCCATTATAGTCAACGGGGACGGAGCGGCAAGACGGAACAGCCTCCCGGAGGTCCGTGCCGCTAGTGTGAAAGTAGCCTAAAAAGGCAAACTGATCCATTTTGTACCGCTTGTGAGAGCACTGAAAGGATCTCACAAACCCTGAGGTCTCTAAAATACATGGTAAAAACTGAGGAGTCTAAAGGTACATTTACACCAACAGATTATCTGACCACGTTCTTTCCAATCAGACAAATAATTGGTGTGCATAACAAAGACCTGTGCCATCTGACCAATGATTGGTCAGAAAATCTTTTCAATAATCAATTGGTGTAAATGCCCCCTGACTCAAGCTACTATTATGCATGCAAGCCTTTTGTTAAAAGCATCACATACCTTCTTGCGCTCCGTGGTGAGCACTGTTGCTTTGTCTTGAAGCTGTGTAAAGAGAAGTTATCAAAATAATCAAGATTAAAGCAAAAGCAGCAGTGAGTTCACTATTCAAATAGCTACTAGCTACAAATTCACCTTCTGTATGATTTCTGATGACATTCCCACCAATTCTCCCAAGTCCATAGCCTCTGCTGAACCCTGTTTTAAAAAAAAAAATTAAAAAAAAATCACTCAGAAGCTGAACACAAACTTACAAGGGATCACTAAGACACTAAGAGGTCAAATATACTTACTGCTGCGCCTACTTGAGGGGTAGGGTTGGCCTGCATAGAAATACCAGCTTGTGGTTTCAATGTAGCCAGAGCTGTAAGAAAACCACCAGAAAATTACTAAGAATCTCTATCTATACAAATAAGACTACATTTAAGGCCTCCTGCACACAACCATTTTTCCCGCCGTTTACGTTCTGTATACAAAACCGTAATTTCAATGGTTCCGTAAAAAAACGGAATGTACTCCGTATGCATTCCGTTTCCGTATTTCCGTTTAAAAGATAGAACAGGTCCTATTATTGCCTGCAAATCACGTTCCATGGCTCCATTCAAGTCAATGGGTCCGCAAAAAAAACGGAACACATACGGAAATGTATCCATATGTCTTCAGTTTTGTTTTTTGCGGAACCATCTATTGAAAAGGTTATGCCCAGCCCAATTTTATCTATGTAATTACTGTATATGCCATACTGAAAAACGGAACAGAAACTGTAACAACGGAAACAAAAAACGGAACGGATGCGTGAAAAACGGACCGCAAAACACTGAAAAGGCCATAAGGTTGTGTGCAGAAGGCCTAATACTGTTTTATTCCCTTCCCAACATCTAATGCACTGTTACAGCGCAGCAGAAAGACCGCAAACCGATGTAATAGAAAGGAGGAAGAAAAAACAATCACCGTGCCTAATCGAACGGTGACCGGGCTAAGGTGGCTGCTTTGCCAGGCAGGCTTTTTAGTTAAGGGCCCAAAGGAGGTTATACCACACACCTGCAGCCCAGATCGATGTGACTGGCTAATTGCAGCTCCCACATGTCAAAAGACATTAAGGGGGCTGCAGGTAGGCGATATAGGCCCAAACTTACTTTTTCGCAAGGGATAACAGGAGACTTTCACCCCAAAGTTTGCTACATATTTTCTGCCAACATAGGATGTCTGAGGGCTTGCCATTTGCAGGACAGACACTACTTTTTAAATCTGTACAATTTTGGGGTAAATATGACTTTTTGATTGTTTGACATTTATTTTTTTGCGATCTCAACACCCAAAAAACAATCAAAAATAAATAGCTGTCGTGGAATCATTTCTATTTATTTATAGAGCTGGCTGGCTATGGATGTGGAGATACCAAACGTCTATTTTTATTTTACAACTTTTTACATTTTATGTTCCAATACGGTCATAAAAGACCTGTGAGGGACATTTAACATAACTTTTTATTTTTACTACAGATTTCTCCTGCAACTGGGGATGACATAGTAGCTCCAGTTAGGCTACTTTCACACTAGCGTTCGGGTGTCCGCTCGGGAGCTCCGTTTGAAGGGGCTCACGAGCGGACCCGAACGCAGCCGTCCAGCCCTGATGCAGTCTGAATGGAGCGGATCCGCTCAGACTGCATCAGTCTGGTGGCGTTCAGCCTCCGCTCCGCTCGCCTCCGCACGGACAGGCGGACAGCTGAACGCTGCTTGCAGCGTTCGGGTGTCCGCCTGGCCGTGCGGATCCGTCCAGACTTACAATGTAAGTCAATGGGGACGGATCCGTTTGAAGATGCCACAATGTGGCTCAATCTTCAAGCGGATCCGTCCCCCATTGACTTTACATTGAAAGTCTGGACGGATCCGTCCGAGGCTATTTTCACACTTAGCTTTTTTTTTTGCCATTTTAATGCAGACGGATCCGTTCTGAACGGAGCCTCCGTCTGCATTATTATGAGCGGATCCGTTCAGAACGGATCCGCCCGAACGCTAGTGTGAAAGTAGCCTTAGACAGCCGTATGCTGTCAGCAAATATGCAGATCCGTTTTTTTTTTGTGGTTTTTTTGCAGTTGCAGACCAGTCATCATGTCTGCAAAAAAACTGATTGCATTCCGTTTTTTTGTTGTTGACCCATAGACCTCAAATGGGGCCATGTTCTGATTTTCCCTGTTAAGTACAGGACAGGTTTCATTTGTTTTGCTGAGCCATGTAATGGAAGAAAAGGGCCCCATAGAAGTGAATGGGTCAGAATCTGCAAAGAAAAAACGGATCCACATTTTTGAAAAAAGCATACGGCAGTCTGAATGAACCCTTACAGGGCGAATACAGTTCACAGCCTCACTGCAGGGCCGATCGAGGTCTAAGGGAGACCCGGGAGCTATTGCATTCTCCTCCCAGCCCTTGCGGTCAAATGATTGCTGGGACCTATACAACAAGCAGCATAGTGCTTCCTCAGCTATATATAAATAATGCTCATTTAGTACTGTGTATATAGCGATCAAGAAGGCAGGGAACTGTCCCTGCCTTCTCTATTGGGTGCCCTGCTGACAGCAGGTCCCCCCGTTCAGCAGCTGCACAATTAGTGCAGTCTCTGAACAGACATAGTTAATACGACTGAAAAAAGTCCCAACCACGAAGACGTTTATCGTCTATGGGCAGACGGCAATTGGTTAGGAACCAATAACATTTAAACATTTATGACATATTCCAACTTGCATCTCTTACATATATACAAACACATTCTATCACAAAATATACAACTAGCTATGATCCAATAAGGTCAATGGCTAAAAGGTGTATAAAGAGTCTAGTGAGCAAACTGGCAAGAACCAAGCAAGAAAAAAAAAAAAAGGTACACTACACGTGTGTATGAAAGGACCGTAGAGTTGATCAGATCCCTTGATTTATAATCTTGTACACATGTATAAGAGAAAGTTATATAATATTATCTGGTGTGAAAGTAATGGACCTCAGCAGCGGTCCCCTTAAGGGAGTAGGTTCGATCTCCTAAGCGAGTTTACAAACAGAAAGTGCGGGAACCGCGCTCTACCAAACAGTTAATGTCAGTTCTTGAACCTTGCAACCACAGAAGACCGAACGTCCACTCCAGCTCGCAGAGGCGTTATTCCCAGAGAAATAATGTTCATACGAACAGATGTATAAACCGCCTCCTACTGGTCCACAGGTCTTATAAAGGTTCACCAACCATGGAATCCAAAGCACCGGACACGAATACCTTCAAGAAGGAATAGAACAGATGGTGCAATACCCTCGGGATCTTTAAAGGTAAGAGGTTTATTGTACTTACAATTATTATATGACAAACTTGCACATAGAAATGCCCGACCCGGGTTTCGCTATTCGCTTCTTCAGGGGCTGCGATGCACTCACCGCTGCAAACACGAGTAAAATGTCTTCTACCCCGGAACTGAAACGGACTTCCGTTTTCAGATTGCTTATCACCTACAGGTGTCCGATATCAAATGTGCATGATATAAACATATAAAATCAAACGTGCATAATATAAACATATAAAATCGAGTGTGCATGATATAAACATATAAAATCACATGAATAGTCGATACATACAGTATAAATACATAAAAAAATTTTTTCCATATAAAATGATTATAAAATATATAAAAAAATGTACTGGTATCAAAAGATCAAGCCATACAAACTGCTTTTATATCCCACTCTATATTTAATCCCTGTGGGTGCAGGGTGTCCATCTCATATATCCATTGCGCCTCTTTTTTATTAATTTGCGTGGCGGGATTACCTCCACGCCAATGGCGTTTTACTAGTTCAATACCGCAAAATTTTAAACCACTGGGATCTTTTTGGTGGACTCTTTTAAAGTGGGCTGAAACACTATGTGTTTCCAGCCCCTTTCTGATATTTCTAATGTGTTCTGCCACCCGAACTTTAAGCTTCCTAAGTGTTCTACCTATATATTGGAGCCCACAAGGGCACTCCAACATATAGATAACTCCCATAGTTTCACAGGAGATATTTCCCTTTATCCTTAACGTGGTAGTTTTGGAGGTGGATACAATTTCTTTTATTTTAGATTTTTTCTTTTCTTCCCTGGAGCGGTTTTTGCAACAAGGGCAAAAACCACACCAGGTAAAGGCATTGGAGGAATTCGTAGTGGTGGGATCATTTTTCACAAAGCTGTGTACAATACGATTCCTAACAGTAGGGGCTCTTTTAAAATAAACGGAGGTATTTTTGGGATAAGGTCTCCAATAATCCGATCATTTTTTAAAACATTCCAGTTCTGATGGATAATTTTTCTGATCTGGGGGCACATAGTAGAATAGGACGTGGAGAAGGCAAATTGGTACTTATCCCTCATCTGGTTTGGATCCATATTTTTATTCTTTATTTTAGGGTTATCTGATTTGACTTCTTCTCTCTGTTTATATAATGTTTCCCTTTCATATCCCTTTTCTATGAACCGATCTATAATGATGTTACTTTGATTCTCATAATCTTCTACGTTGGTGCAATTCCTTCTGATACGTTGTAGCTGTCCTTTCGGTACATTGCACAACCAGGGCTTATGATGACAGCTACTCCTTTCTATGTATCCATTCCGATCAGTGGGCTTAAAATAAGTTTTGGTTGTGATTCTTCCTTGTTCTAACATAATTTCTAGATCAAGAAAGTGGATGGTGGTTTTACTAATCTCCTCAGTGAATTTTATATTCCATTCATTGGAATTGATATAGGAGATAAAATTCAACAATCCCTTTTCAGTACCCTGCCAAATACCAATGCAGTCATCGATATATCTTTTCCAAAATCTCAGACTGCCATCCACGGTATCTCTCTTTAGTGCAGGGGAGATGGTGAAATGCTCCCAGTATGCCATAAAGAGGTTGGCAAAACTTGGTGCGAATTTCGGCATCATAATCTCACCATTTCGGCATCATAATCCGCCTTATCTAACACCACTATCCCCCCCCCTTTGTCGGCTGGTTTAATTATTATTTTGTCATCAGGGCTCCCCAAACAGATGGGACGGGGATATATACAGATCTAAGGAATAAATCCACATTTTATCCAGATAACAAAGAAAATGAATGTATTGAAGCATTCAAACGTGGGGTATTGAAGGGACTTGACCAAATAAATACAAGGGGCATGAAGCAGAATAATTTAAGTAAAAAAGAAAAAGAGGCTTTAAAAAATCTTGAACAACATGACAAAATAATAATTAAACCAGCCGACAAAGGGGGGGGGGGATAGTGGTGTTAGATAAGGCGAATTATGATGCCGAAATGGTGAGAATCTTGAGTGATGAAAAGACATATAAAAAACTAAGAGGTGATCCGGTCATCGAATATAAAAAGCTATTAAAAATCCTTCTGGATAGAGGTCTCGCTCAAGGGGTCCTTAACCAGAAAGAATATCAGTATTTAAACAATTTACATCCAAAAACTCCCACTATATATTACTTACCAAAGGTGCATAAAAATGTGGAGCGCCCCCCTGGGAGACCGATAGTCTCTGGTATCGACTCAATCACCAGTAGAGTATCAGAGTACATAGATATTTTTTTACAGCGTTTTGTGACTACTACTCCCTCTTATTTAAGAGACACAGGGCATATATTGGAGTTAATGAAAGATATTGATAACATCTCAGACAACACCTATCTAATGACCCTGGATGTTACATCGTTATACACTATAATACCTAACGAAATCGGCATGAACGCGGTCAAATTTTATTTGGATGGGGATGAGCAGATGGGTGAAAACCAAAAAATATTTATCCTGGACTGTATAGAATATTGTTTAAAACACAATTATTTTTGGTATAATGATTATTATTTCCTGCAAACTTCTGGTGTGGCGATGGGTGCGAAATTCGCACCAAGTTTTGCCAACCTCTTTATGGCATACTGGGAGCATTTCACCATCTCCCCTGCACTAAAGAGAGATACCGTGGATGGCAGTCTGAGTTTTTGGAAAAGATATATCGATGACTGCATTGGTATTTGGCAGGGTACTGAAAAGGGATTGTTGAATTTTATCTCCTATATCAATTCCAATGAATGGAATATAAAATTCACTGAGGAGATTAGTAAAACCACCATCCACTTTCTTGATCTAGAAATTATGTTAGAACAAGGAAGAATCACAACCAAAACTTATTTTAAGCCCACTGATCGGAATGGATACATAGAAAGGAGTAGCTGTCATCATAAGCCCTGGTTGTGCAATGTACCGAAAGGACAGCTACAACGTATCAGAAGGAATTGCACCAACGTAGAAGATTATGAGAATCAAAGTAACATCATTATAGATCGGTTCATAGAAAAGGGATATGAAAGGGAAACATTATATAAACAGAGAGAAGAAGTCAAATCAGATAACCCTAAAATAAAGAATAAAAATATGGATCCAAACCAGATAAGGGATAAGTACCAATTTGCCTTCTCCACGTCCTATTCTACTATGTGCCCCCAGATCAGAAAAATTATCCATCAGAACTGGAATGTTTTAAAAAATGATCGGATTATTGGAGACCTTATCCCAAAAATACCTCCGTTTATTTTAAAAGAGCCCCTACTGTTAGGAATCGTATTGTACACAGCTTTGTGAAAAATGATCCCACCACTACGAATTCCTCCAATGCCTTTACCTGGTGTGGTTTTTGCCCTTGTTGCAAAAACCGCTCCAGGGAAGAAAAGAAAAAATCTAAAATAAAAGAAATTGTATCCACCTCCAAAACTACCACGTTAAGGATAAAGGGAAATATCTCCTGTGAAACTATGGGAGTTATCTATATGTTGGAGTGCCCTTGTGGGCTCCAATATATAGGTAGAACACTTAGGAAGCTTAAAGTTCGGGTGGCAGAACACATTAGAAATATCAGAAAGGGGCTGGAAACACATAGTGTTTCAGCCCACTTTAAAAGAGTCCACCAAAAAGATCCCAGTGGTTTAAAATTTTGCGGTATTGAACTAGTAAAACGCCATTGGCGTGGAGGTAATCCCGCCACGCAAATTAATAAAAAAGAGGCGCAATGGATATATGAGATGGACACCCTGCACCCACAGGGATTAAATATAGAGTGGGATATAAAAGCAGTTTGTATGGCTTGATCTTTTGATACCAGTACATTTTTTATATATTTTATAATCATTTTATATGAAAAAATGTTTTTTATGTATTTATACTGTATGTATCGACTATTCATGTGATTTTATATGTTTATATCATGCACACTTGATTTTATATGTTTATATTATGCACGTTTGATTTTATATGTTTATATCATGCACATTTGATATCGGACACCTGTAGGTGATAAGCAATCTGAAAACGGAAGTCCGTTTCAGTTCCGGGGTAGAAGACATTTTACTCGTGTTTGCAGCGGTGAGTGCATCGCAGCCCCTGAAGAAGCGAATAGCGAAACCCGGGTCGGGCATTTCTATGTGCAAGTTTGTCATATAATAATTGTAAGTACAATAAACCTCTTACCTTTAAAGATCCCGAGGGTATTGCACCATCTGTTCTATTCCTTCTTGAAGGTATTCGTGTCCGGTGCTTTGGATTCCATGGTTGGTGAACCTTTATAAGACCTGTGGACCAGTAGGAGGCGGTTTATACATCTGTTCGTATGAACATTATTTCTCTGGGAATAACGCCTCTGCGAGCTGGAGTGGACGTTCGGTCTTCTGTGGTTGCAAGGTTCAAGAACTGACATTAACTGTTTGGTAGAGCGCGGTTCCCGCACTTTCTGGTTGTACACATGTATATCTGTAGGTTTTGAATATATTTTAGTTCCTTTAGCTTAGGCTACTTTCACACTTGCGTTCAGAGCGGATCCGTCTGGTGTCTGAACAGACTGATCCGCTCCTACAATGCAGATGACGGGATCCGTTCAGAACAGATCAGTCTGCATTATATTTCAGAAAAGAATTCTAAGTCTGAAAGTTAGTCAGACGGATCCGTCCAGACTTTACATTGAAAGTCAATGGGGGACGGATCAGTTTGAATTTGAGCCATATTGTGTCAACTTCAAACGGATCCGTCCCTATTGACTTACATTGTAAGTCTGGACGGATCCGTTAGGCTCCGCACGGCCAGGCGGACACCCGAATGCTGCAAGCAGTGTTCGGGTGTCCGCCTGCTGAGCGGAGGACAAACTGTGCCAGACTGATGCATTCTGAGCGGATTCGCATCCACTCAGAGTGCATTGGGGCCGTAGGGATGCGTTCGGGGCCGCTTGTGAAAGCCTTCAAAACGGAACTCACAAGCGGAACCCCGAACGCAAGTGTGAAAGTAGCCTTATTTATTTCATGTGGGGTAGCGATAAGGGAACCCAGACAGCAACGTTCTGGATCGTACCGGACACTTTGGTGTCCGTGTAACAAATTTTGGCGTTAAAGTCTGTGTTCATTGTTTAAATCAAGCCTGTTGAAGGGCTGCAACGCAGCCAATCAACAAAGGCTTAAGCTGTGGGCAGTCGGAAGCCATCACAGTCATGCCTAGTATTGGCATGGCCACGATTGGCCGGCGCACTGTGCGACCATGCATGCATAAATGCTGGATCACATGGTGTGGCACCCTTCTGCTCTAACTAGTGTAGTGACAGGACGCTGCTACAGGGTCTATTTTAAAAAAATGTGCTGGTGACCTGTAGACATTGATCAGTGCAATACAGGTCCTTTGAAACAGGGAGAAAGAAATACCATACTTAATCGTGCTGTTCAGTCTGAGGGTGACCTGTTGGCAATTTTGTTAAGTACAATCCTACTCCTTTGCACAAGAGACAGGCAAATAGTTAATCCAGGAATCTGAAACTGCGGCCCTCCAGCTGTTGCAAAACTAACTCCCACAATGCCCTGCTGTAGGCTGATACCTGTAGGCTGTCCGGGCATGCTGGGAGTTGTAGTTTTGCAACAGCTGGAGGGCCGCAGTTTGAGATCCCAGAGTTAATCAGTCTGTTAATTGTGTGGGCGAGACCTTCCTATTTTTGTGGGTGAAACACCTTTACCTCGCTACTGTCACAGGAAAATATAATAGTTAAAGGGAACCTGTCACCTCCCAAACCCATTCCAATGAGTGGGTTTGTTTCTGATGAGGCCTTTCTTCCTGAAGGCAGATGCAGTAGAAGTACTGGAAATGTTTTATCCCCTGCACGGCGCGCTTCTCCACACACGCTTTGAGTCAAGGAGGCAGTGGCCTCTATGCTTAAAGTCATGGTAACCACGCCCCCTTCCCTGTGACTGACAGACAGCTGTTCGCAAAGGCAGCCAAACTCTCGTGTATAAGCACCATCAGTTAATGTCATGGCTTTTTTGGCACTTTTTTTTTTTTACAGTGTTTATCTGATGGGGTAGATTATGTGATATATTTGGCGTACGTGGCATACCTAATATGTGTTTTTTCTTTTCCCATTTATTATAAAATCAGGGGAAAGGGGCGTTTTGTTTTTGTTTTTTACTTAAAACTATTTTTTAGTTATTAAAAACACTTTTCCTTTATTTCTGTCCCACTCTGGGACTTCAACTTTAGGGGGTCTGATCCCTCCTGCAATGCATCACAATACACCTGTATTGTGATGCACTGCCTGTTAGCGTATTACATTGAGTAAAACACTAAGTTGCCTAGGAGACCCATGGGGTATATCATGGGGTATTTTTATAGAGACTATTCTTACGGACGTGGCAATAACCAATATGTCTACTTTTTATTTATTTTAGTTTTACTGAATTATATTTTTGAAAAAAAAAGGTGCAAAAAAAAGTTTGTCACCTTACATCACAAAAAATGTAATAGCAAGCGATCAAAAAAAGTAATATCCCTCCCAAAAAATAGTGCCAATAAAACAGTCCTCTCATCCCGCAAAAAATGAGCCCTTACCTAAGATAATTGGCAAAAAACTAAAATAAAAACGGACTCAGACTATGGAGATACTAAAATTGTTTATTTTGGTTTATAAAAAAAATAAGTGTAAAACAAATACATTTTAAAAACCTTTTAGGCAGCCGCGTCCGTACGAATCTGCTCTGCTTTTTTTTCTGCATGTCCGACTTTTTAGTCCGGCGGCTTTCGCCGTGCTGCGCCGGAGCTCCTCCCCTGTCCCAATTATAGTCAATAGGGACGGAGTGGCGGTCCGGCAGCATGGCGAAATAGCGGAAGGACGGATCCGACATGGTGAACAGCCTGTCGGATCCGTCCTGCCGCAAGTGTACCTTAGGGTAGTTAAATTATTGTTTATTTTTTAACCTATTAACCTATTGCAGGGCTCCAGATGGCGACCAAGAATTGCAAAATGGCAACAAAAGTTTGTAGTCTTGTCGCCATTTGCGCCCAGACCCTCTGCTGCTCTGCCACTTTAAGAAGAATGGGTGATTTCATCCAGCAGGCAGGCGGCAATCCAATAACAGAGCTCCGTACAGTATAGAGCTCTGTTATTAGAAAGGAGCTTGATCTTCAGAGTCATGAAGACAGGGAGCCGCTCCATGCCGACTGCGCCATAGAACAGAGGTTAGCTTGAGAAGTGAATACTTAATCCACAGACTGTCACAGTCACCCCTGCGCTGCCGCTGATGAAGGCTAATCCTTATCTTTACAACCCTGATAACACTCAGGGGGCCGCTGGTGCTCCGTGTGAGCTCCCTGCCTTGGCTCAAACATTCTTAAGCGAATAAAAGAGTTAATAGGAGCCGCTGGTCAAGACACTAAAAAGCCAGTGAACCATATCTCTTTCAATAATTGCACCTAGTAGGAGATAACCTCCCCTCCTACTAAGGCCTCTTTCACACTTGCGTTGTCCGGATCCGACATGTACTCCACTTGCCGGAATTACACGCCGGATCCGGAAAAACGCAAGTGTACTGAAAGCATTTGAAGACGGATCCGTCTTCAAAATGCTTTCAGTGTAACTATGGCACCCAGGACGCTATTAAAGTCCTGGTTGCCATAGTAGTAGTGGGGAGCAGCATACTTACCATCCGTGCGGCTCCCGGGGCACTCCCCAGTACACTTTACCATGGCTGCCAGGACTTTAGCGTCCCGGCAGCCACGGTAACCATTGAGAAAAAGCTAAACGTCGCATCCGGCAATGCGCCGAAACGACGTTTAGCTTAAGGCCGGATCCGGATCAATGCCTTTCAATGGGCATTCATTCCGGATCCGGCCAGTGTTCTGGATTTTTGGCCGGAGCAAAAAGCGCAGCATGCTGCGCTATTTGCTGCTGCCAAAAAACGTTCCGTTCCGGAACTGAAGACATCCTGATGCATCCTGAAGGACGGACTGTCCATTCAGAATGCATTAGGAAAATCCTGATCAGTATTCTTCCGGCATAGAGCCCCGACGACGGAACTCTATGCCGGAAGACTATAACGCAGGTGTGAAAGAGCCCTAAGCAGGACTTTTGAAAGATTTGGTTCACTGGCTTTTTAGTGTCTTGACCAGCGTGGGGCTCCTATTAACCCTTGACATACTTAACATTAGCAAGTGTGAGATGACTGATGATCACCTCACCACTTGCTAATGGCTGCTGCTGCCCAGTATCTCACCCCTCCCCAGTCTCCTAGCAACCGTGCGTGAAAATCGCACCGCATCCGCACTTTCTTGCGGATGATTGCGATTTTCACGCAACCCCATTAATTTCTATGGGGCCTGCGTTACGTGAAAAACGCACAAAGAGGAGCATGCTGCGATTTTCACGCAACACACAAGTGATGCGTGAAAATTACCACTCATGTGCACAGCCCCATAGAAATTATTGGGTCCGGATTCAGTGCGGGTGCAATGCGTTCACCTCACGCATTGCACCCGCGCAGAAATCTCGCCCATGTGACAGGGACCTTAGGCTTCTTACAAAATAAAGCCATTGTATGGGCATTTGCACGGGGCCTTCGTTTTACGTCCCCACGTATAAAATCTGAGGCACATGCAGGTACAGTTTTGTACTATGCATTATGGATCTGCACTAGGGCTGCAGCTAACGATTATTTGAATAGCCGATTAATTTCTACGATTAATCGGGAAAAACGACAAATACAAAACAAAGCGGTTTATATGATTTTACCTGAAAAATTATGTTCAAAGGCCATATTAAAACAAATTGTGGGTGGCGCTGTTATGGAGAGGGGGATCTGTGGGTGGCGCTGTTATGGAGAGGGGGATCTGTGGGTGGCGCTGTTATGGAGAGGGGGATCTGTGGGTGGCGCTGTTATGGAGAGGGGGATCTGTGGGTGGCGCTGTTATGGAGAGGGGGATCTGTGGGTGGCGCTGTTATGGAGAGGGGGATCTGTGGGTGGCGCTGTTATGGAGAGGGGGATCTGTGGGTGGCGCTGTTATGGAGAGGGGGATCTGTGGGTGGCGCTGTTATGGAGAGGGGGATCTGTGGGTGGCGCTGTTATGGAGAGGGGGATCTGTGGGTGGCGCTGTTATGGAGAGGGGGATCTGTGGGTGGCGCTGTTATGGAGAGGGGGATCTGTGCACTGTTATGGAGAGGGGGGATCTGTGCACTGTTATGGAGAGGGGGGATCTGTGCACTGTTATGGAGAGGGGGGATCTGTGCACTGTTATGGAGAGGGGGGATCTGTGCACTGTTATGGAGAGGGGGGATCTGTGCACTGTTATGGGCATAACAGTGCACCGATTCCTTTCCCCATAACAGTGCACATATCCCCCCTCCCCATAGCAGTGCCATAGACAGATCCTCCTCCCTCCAGTAACAACTAACAGGCAGAGAGGAGGGCGGCGTAACGTCACTTACTCACGTGATGCACCTGCTCCGCCCACTTTATGAATGAAGGAGGCGGAGCAGGTCCGTCACGTGAGTAAGTAATGTTACGCCGCCCTCCTCTCTGCCTGTAGTTGTTACTGGAGCGTCACGATTGTAAGGTAAAATAAAGATGCAGCGACTTAAAGTAAACCGCCCGCCCGCATAGCAACGAATCGGCGATTATTCGATAACTGGATTCGTCGACAACGAATCCAGTTATCGATTAAATCGATTAATCGTTGCAGCCCTAATCTGCACATCAAATATTGTAGCATGCATGAGCCATAAAGTTTAATTCCATGAAATCTGCCTTTTTTATGCACATATCTAATCATTTAACATTTTTAGGAAAGGTTCATTTAAGAAGCTGAAACAATTAAGTCACAAAAAATAAAAATTAAAAAATTAAAAGCTAAAAAATGTTCTTCTGCACACTGTCAGTATGCAGCATTTTCTGAATGATTCTGATACCAATAGCCTTGTAGAAATCTTACACAGAACACAGCGGTTTATCTCCAGCTCTGGGATGAACCAGTGCCAGTGACTTCCGCTCTGTTTATGTTCCATGTGCCTGGCGGGTCGCGTTAATTTTTGTCCTATTGCAGATAGGGCACAGTAGGCAGGCTCATGCTGTAGATAGTCGTCTTACAGCCAGACATATTGCAAGAAAGAAGGGGCTGAGCTTCTGGAACACAGTAAATATTTCTTTATATATTTTTCGTAGTTTTAATTGAAATATGAGAAAAGATGAACAAGCATAAAAGGTATAATTTAATTGCCCCTAATTTTATCGTTTTGTGATTTGTGAATGGGTCTGAAAAGCTAAAAACGCCATACCTTCACGTGCAGCTGTTACTTCCTTAGTAAGACGGGCTATGACACGACAAGCAGCATCATGTTGGTAGAGAGCATGGGAAAGTTCTTGGCGAGTGGTCTGTAGCTGCTGCCTTAGAGTGAAGCTGTGAAGCATTACAGCATCCTAAGCACAAAAAGAAAGAAGACTAGGAAACATACAACCAAACATCTACACTCACCTCACCTAAAGTGCAGACAAAGGAAAGCAGTGAGGTTTGTGTTATAAACAAGTGAATCATATAATAATGCACAATACTTAGTCATTCATTGTCTTTATTTACTCTGAAAAGGAAATGCATGTAATTTAAGCTGAAAACAGACAGTGCTCCCTTGTGTGGTACCATTAGGTAATCAGAATGTAATCCCCTCCACTTGATGGAAGACAACTATATCAGCATAAATGGCTGCTGCAGCCACTGGTACCGCTGCTCAGTAAATTCTCCACAAATGAAACAAAGTCAGACAAGAGAAAAGGTCCAGAAATGTGCACTCCCAGTAGATCACAAATCATTGAGCTGAAGAGTATTTAAAAAAGGTACAGCAATTAAAAATGCTGTTCAGACAACAAGTTTTGAGAGTCAAGACCGCTTCCTCAAATAAAAAAAAAACAGACTTAAGCACAATAAAACACATGTATAATAACAGGTATAAAAACAGACCAAAACCCAGTTAAGGTTAGGGCTCATGAGGGTTAGACATACATAAAATGTACAGCTGGAGAATAATCTTCATGACTTAAAGGGAACCTGTCACTGGGATTTTGTGTATAGAGCTGAGGACATGGGTTGCTAGATGGCCGCTAGCACATCCGCAATACCCAGTCCCCATAGCTCTGTGTGCTTTTATTGTGTAAAAAAAAAAAAGATTTGATACATATGCAAATTAATCTGAGATGAGTCCTGTCCCTGACATCTCACATACAGGACTCATCTCAGGGTAATTTGCATATGTATCAAATCGGGTTTTTTTTACACAATAAAAGCACACAGAGCTATGGGGACTGGGTATTGCAGATGTGCTAACGTCCATCTAGCAACCCATGTCCTCAGATCTATACCCAAAATCCAGGTGACAGGTTCCCTTTAACATTAACATAAGGTAGATTTAATAAAAAAAAAAAAAAAAAAAAAAAAAAAAAAAAAAAAAGAGCAAACATTGGTATTGGTTTTCTGATCTGAACCCACGCAGTGAAATTGTGGGGCTCCGATCAGTTACCATGGTATTTTGGATCCTGATGAGGGTTTTCAGGCCTGTCATGGTGATCTGCCTGCAAAACTGTGGACAAGAGACCGCTCAGCAGGTAGAATGTAAAAACCCTTATAGACCACAATAGTTCTCAGTTATGATCTATGGGACAAGTGATCAAAAGATCCCAGGTTCCATGCAGTGGTTTTAGTCCGTCCAATTCTCACCATTATAGTAAATGGGATCAGACAACATCCCTGTAGCTTCCGACAATGCCAGTTACAGAGAGATCCAGCAGGCTGTTTCCAGAAGGAACAGCCTGCCAGATCTGACAAGCGCTAGCCTGAAGCTAGCTTTACAGTGATCAAAAAGGTAATTACGCTTAACGGTAACTGTATCTCCTGGATGCGTCCACGACAGCAACCTTTGTGTTAGTTCCGCCTCTATCAGAGACAGGAAAAACATGTACAGTTTAAATTGCTCCTCCCTACAGATCTTCCTCAGTGGATTTCCCAGAACCTATTCCAAAGGATCAAGACTGTTAAGCTGTAGATATTCTACTCATATGCACAACTACCTGTAAGTGCAATTACAGTTTCCCCTAGTCATTTCCACGACACCACCCTTTGAGACTAAGATGTAGAGCTTTGATAGATGGAGATAGAAAGATTAAAAAAATAAATAAAAAATAGAGATATAGAGATATAGAGATATATATATATATATATATATATATATATATATAGAGATAGAGATAGATTATATATATATATATATATATATATATATATATATATATAGAGATAGATATGTAGATAGAGATATACCGTATTTATCGGCGTATAACACGCACTTTTTCCCCCTGAAAAAAGGGGGCAAATGATGTATGCGTGTTATACGCCGATATAATGTTAAGAAGCCATGTTTTTACATACCGGAGGTATAACATTAAGACGGCGCAGCGCCTGCCGCAGCTCCCTCCTCATGCGCCGCCTGTCCCAGCTCCCTCTGTCATGCGGCGCCTGCCCCAGCTCACTCTGTCATGCGCCGCCTGCCTGTTCATTCATAAAGTGAGATAAGCAGGCAGGCGGCGCATGAGGAGGAAGCTGGGGCAGGCAGCGCATGAGGAGGGAGCTGGGGCAGGCGGCGCATCAGGAGGGAGCTGAGACAGGCGGCGCATGACCGAGGGAGATGCCGGTCTGCGCCGTCTTAATGTTATACCTCCGGTACTACAGTAAGTACCGGTACCGTACAGCGCGTCTACAATTAGATGTGTTTAACAGTTGCGGGGCCCGGTGTATTAGAGTGTTTAACAGTGATTGAATGTTTAACAGTTGCGGGGCCCGGTGTATTAGAGTAGAGTCACTGCACCGGGCCCCGCCATGAGTGTCCCCGCCTCCTCTCTCCACACTGATCCATCTGATGGGGGATCTGTAGATGACACTTATGGGGATCTGTGGATGACATAAGTGTCATCCACAGAGCCCCATAAGTGTCATCCTTTTACATTATTTACCTTATAAGTGGTAATATTAATAAAAAAAAAGTTCTGAGCTACCCTTATTTTGCTTCAAAGTTCTTTATTTGAAATTTTAATTTTTTTCCTGAAATTTCCCTCCTAAAATGAAGGTGCGTGTTATACGCCGATAAATACGGTATATGTATATATATATATATATATATATATATATATATATATATATATATATATATATATATATATATCTACATATATCTATCTCTCTCTATATATATATATATATATATATATATATATATATATATATCTCTATCTATCTCTCTCTCTATCTATCTCTCTCTCTATCTATCTCTCTCTATCTATCTCTCTCTCTATCTATCTCTCTCTATCTATCTCTCTCTCTATCTCTCTCTCTCTCTCTCTCTCTATCTCTCTCTCTATCTATCTCTCTATATTTCTCTATCTATATATAAAAAATCTCTCTCTCAAAGGTTATGTAGCGCATGGCGATCATGGCTGTACTATGGAAAAAAGTGATTATCTAAGTGGGTATGAAATAACAGCTTTCGTTCATACATTAAAACTACAAGGGTATTGGAAATTTTATTTAATTTGTTGCCCCCCAATATCCTAAATTGGGGATGATGGGCATTGTGTCAGTTAGACTATAGAGGTCTTGGAATGTCTCATTTGAGGGTCATAATGTATAATTGATTAGGGATGTCGGACATTATATGTATTCTTCTAATTGTGCGGCTTGGTATTGTGGTTATTTCTTATTAGAGGGTGGTTGGTCTTGTATTTCGGTCGGCCTAGTAGACGTATTGGTATGAGTTGTGTTGGTTATGTGTGTGAAATACTCTAGACGTTGGTCCATATAGTGTAGGGTCTGGTGTTGATGTGTTTGTGTGTGAGGTGTGACTATCTCATGTAGGAGATGAAGTCTCCCACCATAGACCAAATCCCTCAACCTCATCTACTTCAAAGACATACATTAGTTACATCCCCATCTATTCCCATTATATATACCTTATACAACCATACTTTAAGATTGCTGACAGTCCATCCCCACTTAATCCCCACTTTCCAATATTCAATTTTAATCCCCAGCATTTACCTCCAATACTCACTGTATTTTCACCCCTATTCACTATACCATGACTCCATTCCTGATTCTATATTGTCTTATCCTGGCGTTCCAAAATAAACAATTGCCTTAATCAGGCACAGACCAATTTACTCTACAATCAACACTACACGATGGGCTGAACCCTAAATTGATTAACTCATAATGGTCCACCCAATAAATTCCATGCAGACGCCGCAAGTCCTCCACTTACTAATGAAGGGACCAAGTGAAGTCCCGAAACGTGTTTAGGAGTACGGAGGGACATTGCCAACAGAACAGTAACATCATAAAAAGAAAAACCGGGCAGCAGAAGCGCTCCCCCAACTTTATTACGGCCCTCAAACCGGCCCGGTGGATCCCGATCACGAGACCAACACTAGGTCACGTGCATGCTACACACCAACAGCAGGCGCACGCGCTCAGTTACCACGTCGGACGCAGACAGACGGAGAACAGATCTGCAAGCAACATCTCGTTGGAGCATCGAAGGAGGACATCACCGCGTGGTGGGTAAGTGATTTCTGTACCTAAGACAGTACGGGACGCCGTACCGAGGTTCAGAACACCAATTCCCCCACAGGTCATAATTTATTCTCCAAAAGCTAAAGCTCCACCGGGGACCACATTGTACATGCTACACTGCATAGGACAGTGCTACCTTTTCTTTTCCAGCGCAACCCTAGATTTACCAGCCTAAGTCCCACTTGGGACCTTATTGTACATGAATATATTTTACAGGACCGCGCTGTACTTTTTTTTTTCCCCCTTTTAGCGCAACCCTACATATCCACCCATTTATAAAGGGACACAGACTGATCACAGACTACTGGGAAAGGCCTTTTATTATCCACAGGAATTCACCAGAAACCACTTATTACGTGGTCAACAGCACCATCACTACATTTTATGTATTTTTCCTACTTTTTTCATTCCAAAACTATATGGCTTTCCACTATTCATTTTTAATAGATTTTATGTCCTATTTTTCACCATCACTTTGTCCACTGCACATTTTTCACGGATACATCCTAAAATACCTGGTACCAGCCACCCCCTATCTGGCACCCACCACAAGTGTCCAGACTCCCTACTTACTCCCCTTATGGCCCAAAAATCCCTACCTGATTTTAATATATATTTCAATTAAGTATTTTAAATAAAACCACCATATTTAACCCTATTTATGAGTGTGCCTGCTACTTCACTATGTTACAATATTGTTTCACCCAATCATGCTACGGTTCTCATTGCTATGTGCCTCGTCTCTACCTTTTCCTATGTGCATTTTGCCTCCACATTCACCACCCTGTTCCTCTTATTACCTTCTAGCTACATCTGCACCTCTCTCCTTTACGCCTCCATGTACAGCTCCCATGCTTTATTTACCTTCCTTAACCATTTGAACCCATCATGTCCCAGGATGCAGCACAACAAGCTCTCACAAATCCAACAACCATTCGCTCTATCTTTTACTTTTACTTCTTATTTCAGGGGATCTCTTTCCTAACCCTGGCCCACCCTGTTCCAAAGTCAGCCTCTCCACCATATCACACAGGAACCTTGTCAACTTCAACATTCGTTGTCAGTCTTCTCTTCACTCTCAATTGTGCACTCTGGAATCCACTATCTGTAACAAGCTCCCATACATTCACAACCTCTTTCTTACTCTTAACTTGCTGTCCCTCACTGAAACCTGGGTTCAGAAATCCCACACAGCTTCCTCCGCTGCTCTTTCCTATGGTGGCCTACAATTCTCCCATACCCCCAGATCTGAGAACAGCCATGGTGTGGCCGAGTCAGCATTCTCCTGTTCCCACAATGCATCCCCCCCCCCCCTCCCCCAGAGGGTATGACTCTCATACCCTTCTTTTGAGGTCCACACCCTCAGGCTCTTCCATCCCCTCCCCCTCTGAGTAGCAGTTGTATACCACCCCCATGGCTCACCCACCCAGCTCCTAGACCACTTTGCAGCCTGGCTGCCACACTTCCTGTCCTCCGAAATACCAACCATTATCTTGGAAGACTTCAATATCCACATAAACAGCCCCATCTCCCCTGACTGCCTCCCAGCTTCTCTCTAACCTCCTCTCTTGGCCTCTCACAACTTTCTAACTCTGACAAAGACTAACACACTTGACTTTGTCTTCTCCCAGGCTTTGCTCAATCTCAAACTATAATTACTCCCCTCTCCCGCTCTGACGGCTCTCCGCTCCTTCACTAACAAATCCACACCCATCCGAGCACACCCCTAGATATTACACATACCGAAATCTACAGGCCACTGACCCATCACTCATTGTTGTCCCCAATCTCTTCCCTCTTCTGCCCCAATCTGGCCTTAAATCACTATAATGACACCCTGAGAAGCACCCTGGACAAAGTAGTGCCCCCTACTCAAAACCTCCAAAACATAGACCAAAGCAGCCT
The DNA here is from genome assembly GCF_014858855.1 of Bufo gargarizans. Classification (NCBI taxonomy): domain Eukaryota; kingdom Metazoa; phylum Chordata; class Amphibia; order Anura; family Bufonidae; genus Bufo; species Bufo gargarizans. The sequence continues at coordinate 219,421,834 of NC_058085.1, read as the reverse complement.
TGGCTTACACCAAAAGCTCACATCCTCCAGCATTGCTCCAAGAGTATTTAACCCCTTAGTGACCACCCATACGTGTTTTTACGGCGGTCACTAAGGGGCCTTAGGCTGGGCTGCCGCGTTTTTACGGCGGCCCGGTCTAAGCGCTGCACGGCTCCCCCGTGCAGCGGGGAGCACGGACCCAGCTCTCACATGAGAGCCGGGACCCTGCTCTAACAGCCCGGACCGGCAGGAGTGCCGATCCGGGCTGTTTAACCCTTTACATGCCGGGCGCAATGGCGCCCGCTGCATGTAAAGTGGTGACAGAGGGAGCGGACTCCCTCTGTCTCCCATCAGCACCCCGAAAATAAGATCGCGGGGTGCTGATGTGTTCGGAAGCTTACCTCACTTCCGATCAGGGCCCCGAGCCTGTCTTCAGTTATTTCCAGCAGGCCGTGCCTCTCTGGCGCCACCTGCTGGTCAAGGTTTGAATAGCATCGCTATTCAAATGCTATTGAAATGCTATTGAAATGTAATGCCTTATAGAGATAATGCATTACATTTTAAAAGCAATCAAAATACTGTATATTATAGTCCCTTTGTGGGACTTTTAAGTAGTAAAAAAATAAATAAAAAAATACACATTTATTAAATAAAAAAAATTCCATAAAATAAAAAAATATGCTTTTTTTTCATTGAAAATACGCTTTTCAATGAAAAAAATTGCAAAAAGAAAATATCCCCCATATGTTTGGTATTGCCGCGTCCGTAACGACCCGGACTACATAAATATTACATAAATTATCCCCTATGGTGAACGCCGTAAAAAATAAAAATAAAAAAAATAAAGAATTTCTAATTTATTCTTAGTTTCCACCGAAAAAAACGTAATAACAAGCGATCAAAAAGCGCCATTTACTCCAAAATGATACCAATGAAAAATACAAGTTGTCCCTCAAAAATCAAGCCCTCACACAACTCCATAGAAAAAGAAAAAAAAAAGTTATGGGTCTTGTGAAGTGGCAATGCAAAATCATTTTTTGGGTTAATAAAAGGGGTTTTATTGGAAAAAAAAGTAGTAAAACGTAAAAAAAATTATAAGTATTTAGTATCACTGTAATCGTACTGACCCAGAGAATAAAGATATTATGTTATTTGTACCGAAAAATGAACGCCGTAAAATTTATAATGTAAAAACGCAGTAGCAGTATTGCTATTTTCCCCCATCTCCCTCCCAGAAAGAGTTAATAAAAGTTAATCAGAAAGTTATGTGTACCCAAAAATGGTTCCATTAAAAACTACAACTTGTCCCGTAAAAAACAAGCCCTCATAAAGCTATATAGACGAAAAAATAAAAAAGTTATAGCTCTTGGAACGCGACGATGAAAAAAGGAAGAAAAACGCTTGGTCATAAAGGCCCAAACAGGCTTGGTCACTAAGGGGTTAACGCCTATGGGAGAAAAAAAAAAAAAAAAAAAAAAAAAAAAAAAAAAAACTCATACACCACAGAACTTCCTCCATTACAAATTCATGCTAAGTACCTATAACTCTGCCCTTAATCTTGCCAAACTGATATAATTCACCACCCTAATCTCCCCATAGATCGTAATCTTGAAAGAAGGGCCCTCATTCCTCTTGTAATTACTGACATGTCTGTTGCTTTTGTGGGGGTCAGCTAAATAGTGGTAGGCACAGCAGTCAGACAGTAATACTACGGTACAGACCATACTGGGATTTGCCGGTTTTCTTTATTTTCTTACATAAACAAAAAATATAGGGCCTTAAGATTCAGGCAAAAACAGATTCCTGCTCGGCTGAGCACTAACTAAAACAAGATCACCCTTTCTTTACAGGCGTCCTACTACAAGCCACACGACAACACAAAGTGAACTTAGTGTCCTTTTTGACATTTTAGCAGACTTCAGAAGTAATGGTGAAAGACTGTCCAACCAGCCCACACATGCTCAGAGCTCTGCTTATTTGTGGGCTATAAAAGGTCTGCACCATCACCTGGCTGAGGGCTATATAGGAAACCTGTTCGGGACAGGAAGGGAATGAGAAGCCCCACTACCAAACTGCTCATCATTCTATAAAAATCCAGGCCAGACAACACCATTAACAAAAGTCCTCAGCAAACAAATGCTCTCATAGTCGATATATCCACTTCCTGTAGCCTAGTACATTGTATATGACAGAAACCTAGGTGAAATATAGCGATGTTCTACTACTTTTCCAGTCACCATCTCACACTGTTATTTATGGCTGTTTGTACATGTATCCCTGAATTGTAAAGTACTGCAGAATGTTGGCGTTATATAAATAAAGATTACAAATTTCAGTTTTATGGGAAAATTGAGAATGAAAAAATGTATATTTTTGTTCAAACACCAAGAACAGAATTTCTCCCAAACCTTCCTGTAACTGCTTTTTGTGGAAGGTTTTCTACTGAGCAGCAAGGTGTTTGTTAGCCTGGAAGATAATCCCTGCTCTTAGATGTAGATTTTTCAGCTTCAGATGAGGAACTGGGCACTGCATTACCAGGTTGGTAATATGAGACAAGTGCAGAGGAGGAACGTGGCTCAATTCTTTTATACATGGAAAACAAGCTCTTCTGGGTCAAAAAAAGGGATGACTAGTATTTTGGGTTTTTCCCTTTTCATTTTGTGTAGAACCTTCAATAGAATGCTGATAGGAGGGTAAGCATAGAGTAGCTCCGATGTTCATTTTATGGAGAACGCCTCTACAATTGTTGGTTCATTCTGAGGGTAAAGAGAGCAAAACTTATGCAGTTTTTTTGTTCTTTCTTCTGCCAAAGATCCATTGTCGAATGCCCCCCCCCCCCCCCCCAAGTCTTTACCATCGTTTGGAAAGCCTGATCTTCTAGACTCTATTCACCAGCAATGATCCGATTTCTTAATTTCTGCCAAAGTGTTCTCTCGTCCCTTCAGATGTATTGCTGTCAGATAAGATTTTTTTTTTTTCTGCCCATTGAAATATTTTGTTTGCTAGTCTTTTCAGGTGATACCCCCCACTCGCATCTGTTGTCATTAAACTGGGGGGGGGGGGGGGGGGGGAATAGGCGATTGTTTAGCCACCAGCAAAGTCTTTACCTGAGACAGGATGAAAGAAAGATCGATCCTGAAGTGCTCTCGAATGATGGAACAGCCAGTATATACAGTTGCAAAAAAAAGTATGTTAACCCTTTGGAATGATATGGATTCCTGCACAAATTGGTCATAAAATGATCTGATCTTCATCTAAATCACAATAGACAATCACAGTCTGCTTAAACTAAAACAATTAAATGTTACCATGTTTTTATTGAACACCCCATGTAAACATTCACAGTGCAGGTGGAAAAAGTATGTGAACCCCTAGACTAATGACATCACCAAGAGCTAATTGGAGTGAGGTGTCAGCCAACTGGAGTCCAATGAATGAGATGAGATGGGTGGCGTTTGTTACAACTGCCCTATATAAACCACACACAAGTTCTGGGTTTGCTTTTCACAAGAATCATTGCACAAAAGAGCTCTCAGAAGACCTACGATTAAGAATTGTTCACTTTCATAAGGCTTGAAAGGGTAATAAAATTATCTCCAAAAGCCTTGCAGTTCATCAATCCATGGTAAGACAAATTGTATATAAATGGAGAAAGTTCAGCACTGCTACTCTCCCTAGGAGTGGCCGTCCTGTAAAGATGACTGCAAAAGACTGCGCAGACTGCTCAATGAGGTGAAGAAGAATCCTAGAGTGTCAGCTAAAGACTTACAAAAGTCTCTGGCACATGCTAACAACCCTGCTAGCGAATCTAAGATACGTAAAACACTAAGAATGGATTTCATGGGAAGATACCAGAGGAAGCCACTGCTGTCCAAAAAAACATTGCTGCACATTTACAGTTTGCACAAGAGCACCTGGATGTTCCACAGCAGTACTGGCAAAATATTCTGTGGACAGATGAAACCAAAGAAGTTGTTTGGACGAAACACACAACACTGTGTGGAGAAAAAAGGAGGCACACCAACATCAAAAACCTCATCCCAACTGTATGGTGTTGGGGGCATCATGGTTTGGGGCTGCTTTGCTGCATCAGGGCCTGGATGGATTGGCATCAAAGGAAAAATGAATTCCCAATTTTATCAAGACATTTTGCAGGAGAACTTAAGGCCATCTGTCCACCAGCTGAAGCTCAACAGAAGATGGGTGTTGCAACAGGACAACGACCCAAAGCTTTGAAGTAAATCAACAGAATGGCTTAAACAGAAGAAAATACACCTTCTGGGGTGGCCCAGTCAGAGTCCTGACCTCAACCCGATTGAGATACTGTGGCATGACCTCAAGAAAGCGATTCACACCAGACATCCCAAGAATATTGCTGAACTGAAACAGTTCTGTAAAGAGGAATGGTCAAGAATTACTCCTGACCATTGTGCACGTTTGATCTGCAACTACAGGAAACGTTTGGTTGACGTTTTTGCTGCCAAAGGAGGTTCAACCAGTTATTAAATACAAGAGTTCAAATACTTTTTCCACCTGCACTGTGAATGTTTACATGGTGTGCTCAATAAAAACATGGTAACATTTAAATCTGTGTTTTATCAGTTTAACCAGACTGATCGGATCACATTTTATGACCAATTTGTTGGATTGTATTGGATTGTTGTGATTAATATCTCCTTGGTGGCCCTATTTCAACTTTTCACTGTGTATTCAATTACCCCTTAATTCAACATTTTTGTTCCCTGTATTGCCTACTTTTACCTGTGCTTAAAATAGGGTTGCTAGGCATGATCCGTCCTCTATTGAAGGACGAGGACGCTGTGTGCAAGGTCACATTACTGACAGCAAGGGACTGTAAGTAAATTATTAAAGCCAGGTCCTCCCCAGCAGCTGTTAACAGTGCCTGGGCTGTGTGCACTTCCCCCTGTCCCTGCGCTTGGCAGACACTCGAGGGACTCAGCAGAGCTTGAGAAGTAGAGTTGAATCAGCACAGACCAGGGAAGGGAGATCTGCCATCTGCTCAGTGTATAAATGAAAGCAACATGTGGCAAGAGCACCCCTTTGTGCCCTTTAGGAGGAGGGCTCTGGTTACGGGCACATTTGGGGGGGTATTGTTACTGGCTAGTGAGGGCAGGCGGGATTAGCCTCAGGGTGAGGGCAGTGGCCGCCATCTTAACTGAATAGTGAAATTGCAGTTTTATGCAGACTGGTTGCTAAGGGCTGAATCTTATTAAGTATGGGGTAAGTCAGTCTAATAGTAACTGATTCTGAAATATCATGTTATTAGTAACTACATATATGAAAATTGAAATTAGGGTCTAAGTGTGACAGTTATCCTTTAAGGCTATGGCTACACATGTAGAGGATACCTCAAGATGAAACAGCAGTATCCATTTCCCAGGTTTTTTTAATAATTAATTCAGCTCTCTCAATTGTCTTCAAAGGGAATAGAAGTGTTCTTGATTAGCTTAGCTACTGAGGCATCAGGTAGAGTCCCACTTATCTACTTCAGCATCACTGAACGGGTATCTACGTTTAAGTCCTCTAGGAAATATAGTTCCATTACTTAGTAATTAAATTATGGATGTTTTCATGAATCGGAAAAACTCTTATGCTTCTCGCCAAGACCCCCCAAACATGGTATCCTGAATAGATTTAGCTTTTTTCACTTTCTCAACCTTCATGGTGTCAAAAATTGCTCTAATTAATGGGTTCAAATCTTCTATGGAAAATAAATTCTCCTCAGAGGAAGAATCTAAATGTTCTCCTTTATAAAGCCCTGAGAAGAAGAAAATAAAATAAATAAAATCGCATCAGAGAAGTCTTCTGAATCAGAAGATGGTTGTTCTCTGGCTCTCGTCTTCGATAGAGATGCAGATAACCCATATGAGAGTGAAGTTCCGCTTTCACCATGGATCTATCATCATTTAGGAGAACAGAAGACTATTGTACAATTTTGGACATACAAGATGGACAGACGGGATTCTTATATGATGGATCTTTCTTATTATAGACCACACATTTGACAGTACTGCTTTTTTGTTTCATAACAGCATCTTTCACTCCCTGCTATAATGAGAGAAGATGGGAATAAAATAAGTAACATGAAACTAAAGGGGGCAGCAACGTGTTTAAAACTGAACATTTAATGATGTCAATAAAAATCCCAAGAGCAGGAAAATGGACCCCTTACAAACATGCAACACAGACAATAGGGGACCTGGAGTGCGTGTTACCTATCGGGTCACCTTTGATGCGGTCCACAGCACCACCCCTAAGACAGGTTGGAGTGGGTCTGACAGGACAAACCAAAAGGTAGGTAAATGTAAGACCACAGATGTGTACTTAAAGAAGCTCGTAGTACACTACTAGGTCTAAAAGCATGCCAGACAGACAGAAAAAAGGGTAGGTCTTACCGGTGGAGGACAATCAGGACTGGCACTCAGGGTGCACATTCAGAGGTGATTCTTTAACTTGAGAGGGTCTTCGGGTAGACGGTCAACATAATAAAGGAGGGCCTCGGGAGAGGATCTATCCTGATATACCCTGAAAAAAAAGCCTCCCAACATGGGGTCCTTGCCCTGCAAGGGGTGGCCCCGTCCGGAACCTAACCCAAAATGGCCCTGCCAGAAGCAAAGTGCAGAGGCCAAGGGTATAACATTGTTGTGATGGATATAGAACGCTAAGGTGGGTATATATATTCAAGTGTCCCTACACGTTTCATATATGAATATATCTAAAGAGGGATACCTTTAACTATGAAGACCCCATAAATCAGGGGACAAAGTTCTTAAATAGAATACCCCCGCTCCTAAAACAGCTATGAGATAAGGTGTAGCTGGGCGGGGGTAAAAATTATATATTTGCACAGACTGAAGGATGTATGGCCCTACTCCACACTGACACCTGTAAAATGGAAACTTACACGTTAATAAACATTAAAGGGGTTATCCCATCTTAGATAATAGGGGCAGATCGCAAGGATATGCCCCCATTGTCTGATAGGTGCGGGTCCCACCTATAAGGCACCTATGGCACCTATAAGGAGAACGGAGCCGAGAAAGTGGAGGAGTGTGCACTGCGCATGCGCAGCCGCCCTCCGTTCATTTCTATGGAGCCGCCGAAAATAGCCGAGCGCTGGCTTGGCTATTTCCGTCGGCCCCATAGAAATGAATGGGAGCGTTGGCCGCGCGTGTGCGGTGCGCTACCATTCACTTCAATGGGAGAGGCGGGGAGCTGCGCCTGGTGGTGGTCAGACCCTGGGAAACCTGGGGTCATCCAGCCACAACTCTCCCTGGCTCCGTTCTCGTTGTAGGTGCGGGTCCCAGAGGTGGGACCCGCACCTATCAGACAATGGGGGCATATCCTTGCGATATGCCCCCATTGTCTAAGATGGGATAACCCCTTTAATTTTCAGCAGATTTGTGTAGGAATTATTTCTATTTTTTTTCCCAAAATGAAAATTTACATATTGGTATAAATTATCGGCCTGAAATGTCAGATTATCGGTATCGCCCCCAAAAAAATAAAAAAAAATAATCAATATCGGTCGATCCCTAGTCTTAACCTAAAGCTGAACTACAGCAGTGAAGAAAAATGGTTGGGTTGTTATGGAAACCTGGAGTAAAACTGTAGGCTTCTACTGGCCGATAAGGGACATGTGACCATGTGTATGGCAGTTGGGATATGAAGAAAAAGACTTGCAGGCTTGTATTGACTAATGCAGGTCATTTTTTGGAAATCTCAGGAATGGTACGTCCTAGAGAGCTGTGACCCCCACAATATTTCTTTCCAGGTAGCAAGGGATGTGTATACCAAGTTTGTTGAAATTGATTGTTGCGTTTGAGTCATCGCAGAACATACATACACACACACACACACACACATATATACATATATATATATATATATATATATATATATATATATACACACACACACACACACACACACACACACACGTCTTTTATATAAGATATACAGATTAAGCAGAGTTAAAGTCACAACGTGTTAACTAGATTTCATAAATCATTGTGTGTTAACTCTGCTACATCCATATCACCAAACATTCTTTCACTCCTTCCCGACATCCGCCGCATGTGTACAGCAGATATTGGGTCTTTAAAGACTGTGCCTGCTACAGAGCGGATAAAGCACCATAGCAGTCAGGTGAATTCTATTTCCATACAGCACGCAGCCACAGCTTATGTCAATAACCGGCAATGCCAACTGTGGATATTTAACCCCCTCAGATGCCATTGTCAGATGGGACTATGGCATCTGAGAAGGCTAAAACTCAGAAGCGTGTTAGCTGCACTTTCCCCCGGCAGAGACTAGGGAAATTGCCCTGTACTAATAATGAGTTGGAGTCTGTACTAGACTTTCAGGCTCAGTTATTAGCATTTCCCGGTTCATGCCAACACTGAACTGGGATTATAGTGATTTCTGTACAGAAAAATGTGGATTATTCTGTGCAAGTTGCAATCTGATTGCAAGTTATGGTCCACTTAGGGACTTAAAAAAAAAAGGAAAGAGTTAAACTTTAGAAGCACCTCCGCATGCGAGAACTCCCATACTAATAAAATATTTAAAAAGTTACCCATAGGGTGAATGGTGTAACAGTAAAATAAAAAGGTCGATTTAACTTTTTAATCACCATCTCCCAAAGAAATTGAATAAAAAGTAAAAAAAAAAACAATGAATTTAAATGTTTTGCCCACCTCCCAAAATATCAAATAAGTGATCAGAATACCAAATGTAACTCCAAAATGGCATCAATAAAAATAGATTGCCCCGCAAAAAATGAGCGCCCCCCCCCCCCACATATCCGTAGACAAAACTTAAAATAAAAAATAATTATGGAGTTCAGAATATGGAGTTCAAGTGTTTTTTTCTCTCCAATCAGTATTAAAACGCAAGAAAAACTATACACATGTGGCATCGCCAGATTCATCATGACCTCGAGAATAAAGAGCACAAGTCAGTTTTACTGCATAGTGAACACCGTATATTAAAAAAAAAAAAAAAGTTAAAAAACATGTTAAACTATTGCAGAATTGCGTTTCTCCCCCCCCCCCCAATTTCACCCCATTTGGAATATTTTTCCCACTACATCCTATGCAATATTAAATGGTGGCATTAGAAAGTATTAAAGATCAATTAAACAAGAATTTGATTTAAATAGGTCATTTTCTTTTGACAGATTCCCTTTAACCCCTTAAGGACTCTGCCCTATTTCACCTTATGGACTTGGCCATTTTTTGCAAATCTGACCAGTGTCACTTTAAGTGCTGATAACTTTAAAATGCTTTGACTTATCCAGGCCACTCTGAGATGGCCTGGATAAGTCAAGTTTCAATTTCTCTACTTCTATAATACATAGTAATACCTCCAAAAATAGTTATTACTTTACATTCCCCATATGTCTACTTCATGTTTGGATCATTTTGGGAATAACATTTTATTTTTGGGGGATGTTACAAGGCTTAGAAGCAAATCTTGAAATTTTTCAGAAATTTTCAAAAACCCAATTTTTAGGGACCAGTTCAGGTCTGAAGTCACTTTGCGAAGCTTACATAATAGAAACCACCCAAAAATGACCCCATTCAGTAAACTACACCTCTCAATGTATTCAAAACTGATTTTACAAAAACTTTGTTAACCCTTTAGGTGTTCCACAAGAATTAATGGAAATTAGATACAATTTCAAAATTTCACTTATGGCAGAATTTTAATATTTTTTTCCGAGTTACAAAGCAAGGGTTAACAGCCAAACCAAACTCCATATTCATGGCCCTGATTCTGTAGTTTACAGAAACACCCCATATGTGGTTGTAAACTACTGTACGGGCACACAGCAGGGCACAGAAGGAAAGGAATGCCATACGGGTTTTGGAAGGCAGATTTTGCTGGACTGGTTTGTTTGACACCATGTCCCATTTGAAGCCCCCCTGATGCACCCCTAGAGTAGAAACTCCATAAAAGTGGCCTCATTCTAGAAACTACGGGATAGGGTGGCAGTATTGTTGGTACTAGTTTAGGGTACATATGATATTTGGTTGCTCTATATTACACTTTGTGAGGCAAGGTAACAAGAAATAGCTGTTTTGGCACAGTTTTTATTTTGTTATTTACAAGATTCATCTGACAGGTTAGACATGACAGGTAAGTCATGTGATATTTTTATAGACCAGGTTGTAATGGATGCGGTGATACCTAATATGTATGCTTTTTTTTTATTTCAGTGTTACAGATACGGCGATTATGCAGTAAAACTGACTTGTGATCTTCATTCTCCAGGTCAGTATAAATCCGGCGATACAACATATGTATACTTTTCTTTGTATTTTCTGACCCCTATAACTTTTTTGCAGTTGTGTGTGGAGCTGTATGAGGGTTCATTTTTTGTGGGGCGATCTTTACTTTTTATTGATAACATCCTGGGGCATGTTGGATTTTGTTATCAGTATTTTTTTTTTCTGTGGGCGAAGCAACCAAAAAAATGGAAAAAACTATTTTGATCCTTGATTGTTTCGCCTTTTTTCCATATGGGATTTTTTATTTATTTTTTGTACAGTCTTTAATCTTATTTAGGAAAGGGGAGGTGATTTGAATTTTTTTTGTACACTTTTTTTATTATACTGTGCCAAAGCAGCCATTTTTGTCACCTTGCCCCAAAAAGTGTTATGCTGAATTAAAACATTTTTATGTACCCAAAAATATAACATGACCTATCCTGTCAGGTGACCCCTGTCAAAAATTAAAAAAAATACTGTACCAGAACTTTTTTTTGTTACCTTGTCTCAAATAGGTGCAATATTTAAGGGCTTCTGTCACCCCCCTAAAGTCATTTTTCATGTTTTGGCTACTTAAAATCCTTATACTGCGATCTATCAATATATAGTGCTCTTACATTTTTTTTGTTCAGTAGTTTCTTTAAAAAAAAAAAAAAATATTTACTTTTATAATATGTAAATTACCTCTCTACCAGTAAGTAGGGCGGCTACTTGCTGGTAGCTGCCACATCCTCCTTTCAAAAAGACGCCCCCTCCTCATGTTGATTGACAGGGCCAGCGAGCGCCCCTCGTCCTCTGGCTGTCCCCGTCTGCATTTTAAATCTCGCGCCTTTGCCGTACCAGTCTTCAGTCGGCGCAGGCGACACTACCGCCTGCAGTACTTAACTCCCAAAGGCTGCATTTGAATCTAGATACAGGCTATAATGCCTAAAAATGTATTTGGAGAGATCCATGTGACTGCCCTGCAAATTTGAGCCAGAGAGGCATCTGCCCTTTCTGCCCAAGAGGTTGCAACTGCTCTAATAGAATGTGTTCCAAACAGACGGGAGGGGCAAATTTAGAGATGTATAGGCAAGGGCAATAGAACTCTTGACCCATCTAGCAATGGTACTAGCAGAGGCCTTGTGACCACTAAACTTTCCTTGGAACTGTACTAGAAGGTTCAAATCTAAACACCAGGAAGCCAATAAGCCAACAAACCTCTCCTGACATCCAGACAGTGGAATTTTACCTCTAATTGATTTCCAGGATTAGGACAAAGGCAAAACTACGTTCCGACTCCTGTGGAATTCAAAAACTACCTTAGGCTGAAAAGATGGAATGGGCCTAATTTCTTTATCCTCTAACATAGTAGTGTAAGGAGGAAAGGCTGAGAAGGCTTGGATCTCAGACTCTTCTAGCAGATATTATCGTAAGTAAAAAGGTCATCTTAAAGGAGAGCAACTTAATGGAAATCTTATCTCACCAAAGCCTTAATATTTTTGGATAAAGACTGATTCTTCTAGCACCAATTTATTCACACACCCCTAACAAAGGCCTAGGGTAAGAAGCAGGTAAAGGTACCCTGCACCCACTACATTCTTTATGCTTAGTCTTACTAGAAGGTTTCTTAGGCGGTTTTGCTACTAAAAACAATAAGCAAACAGAGTAATTGGGGTGGATCTCACCATATGCAGATGTATACTTACACGCTCCTAAGGACTAGTACCTGGCTTGAAGGCCTCGAGGATTTTAAAAGGGTCAGCACATACAGAATCTCCCAGTTCCGACATGGTTCCAGACACCGGGTCTGGCACAGCACTGTGTGCACCAGATAAGAGTTGGCTGCCTTCACCTGCTGCCACTTATAACAGTCCTTGGCCTCCTTTATCACATGGCCCACTCCTAATCCAGACCGACAGAGGACTTTGCATCCAGCAGCGTCACAGGAAGTGACGTCGGAACACAGGAAACCGCATATTGCCGCCACCCCCACAAGCATGCTCAGTAAGCGCAACTGCTCTGGCGACCATCTTTGATAAGGGAGCGAGCACATCACCCCGCCAGCTGGACCAAGGGCCGCCTGAACACTGCCACAGTGGACCCCCAAGAGGCTGGGAGGAGGGAGGAGAAAAGGAAGACTTGGCCAGCCGCTCCCAAAGAAGACTAACGACACCTGGGATAGTTCCCTTAATGGCTAGTAGACCCAGACCTTCCCCAGCTCCAGGGTGTGAACACAAGGGTAGGAGCAGTAGCTGAACTGAGATGTGGTGGGGTGTGAACCTTTTTAGCTGATCAGGTTTCCTGTCTTGGATGAGAGGTCCTCAGTAGCATGAGTGCTGTCATTGGTGAGGGGAAATTATATACACCCAATAATAGTACCAATAAAACTAACCTTATATTGTAGTTTCCAAAATGGAGTTACCTTTTGGGAGTTTCTATTGTAGGGGTGCCTCAGGGGGGTCTTCAAATGCAACATGGCAACTTAAAATCATCCCAGTGAAAACTGCTCTAAAAAACATATGGTTCTGAGCCCTTCATTGTGTTTTTCTATTTTATTCTGATCTGACGTATGATGGAGATTAGAAATAAAGGGTTGATTTGAGGTCTGATGGGGGGTATGACAGAGGGCTGATGGGGTTTTGACAGAGGGCTGATATGGGGGTCCAATATGATGTAATATTTATGGGGGTCTGGTGTGATGTCCTTTTATGGGGGTCTGAAAAATATTTTCTCATTTTCTTCCTCTAAAATCTGGGTGTGTCTTATTGGATGCATTTATTAAAGTAAGAGTGTTCCAGAGTTATTACCACATAAAGTGACATGTCAGATTTGCAATAATTGGCCTGAGACTCAAGGTGAAATGTCGCTTTTTTATGTGTGTGATTTTGAATGATAGTTTCCAAAAAGATGTCATATGAACCTAGACAGATGGAGACACACACACACTCTCTCTCTCTCTCTCTCTCTCTCTCCCTCCCTCCCTCCATATCTCTCTCTCTCCCTCCATCTATATATTTGGACCTTAAAACCTGTTGTCTGTGAAAGCATTTGTGAGGATGATCCCCCCAAAAGAAAGCTACCTCTCACAATAAAATATATTTTTAATAGACTTTATACGAGAGGACCTTGCTTCTCAGGAGTTTGCTCTCAGGATCCAAGCTGACAGCTTAAAAATGCTAGGATCCTGAGGAAGAATAGGGCCTTATGACAGAATGTCCTTTTGTATTTTCCAAGGTTCTTTCAGAGCCATCTCCTTTAGATAGGAGAACCAGCTTCTCTTGGGCCAGTAGGGGGCTATTAATATCACTGTGACAGAGTCCGTTAATACCTTTTGTAGGACCAGAGGGATTAGAGTCCAAGGAGGAAAAGCATATGCTAGGTCCCACGTCCACTTCACTGAGAAGGAGTCTACTGCCCGCAGCTTTTCTCTGGGATGTAATGAACAGAAAGGCCTTACTTTGGCATTTGTTTTTGAGGAGAACAAGTGTATTTGTGGTACACCCCATCTTTCGGAAAGCCTCTGAAAGATTTATTTTTGTTTAATGACCACTCCCCCGGGTCTAATGCTCTTCTGCTTAGATAGAGGCAGACTGTTTTCAGATCCTTTTAGATGAATTGCTGTAATTGAAAGGATGTTTCTTTATGTCCAAAATTCTTTTTTCTGCTAGCAGTCTCAGGCTTGGAGATCTTGTGCCTAACTGATGTTTTAAATAGGGAACGGTCGTGGTATGGTCTGAAATTATTTTCAGATGCTTTTTGCGCAGCATTGCTTGAGATGTTTTTAGGGTCTCCCAGACCGCTCAGTTCTCTAATTTGAGGATCTGCCTTGCTTCTTCTGACCACTTGCCCTGCCAGCTTGAGGAGGCCACTTTTGACTTCTATCGGAAACCATTTGCATCTGTCATAATCTGTATTTTTTGGTACTGTTAGCCAGGCTACGCCTTTTGATAGATTCTTCCTTCCTTTCCACAGTTCAAATCTAACTTTACGTGGTAAGGGACGCATATCCTCTTGTCTAGGGAGGACTGTTTTCTGTCCCATTTCCCTAGAATCCAGGATTGTGTTATCCTGGTGTGAGCCTGACACCATGATACTGATGTAATGCATGATGTCATCATTTCCAGGATACTCGTGGCTCTTCTGATGGAGCACTGTTTCAGAGTTTGGAAGTTACTTATTCTCTCCCTGAAAGACTCCATCTTTTACTGTGGGAGAGAGATGATGTTTGGGCAATAAAATCTAACATTACCCCTAAGAACTAAATTTTTGTTGATGGTATCTGGCAAGATTTTTTTACATTTATCAACCAGCCCCAATAAAAAGTTTTCTGTAACAAATACCGATACAAATTTTCTGGTCGTTTTCAGTTCAGAATTCCCTACTAAAAGGAAATAGTCTAAGTATGGATGACATACCGAATGGTAGCTTGATGAACTGGAAATAATTGATTATGCCTGCTTCGTCCTTTAGTGCAAATCTGAGGCATCTTTGTGATTTTTGATGGATGGGAACATGGTAGTAGGCATCTTTTAGGTCGACGGATGTCACATGCGACTTTTTTGACTAGGGGAATAAATTGATGAGATTAACTTTATTTAGAATTTTCTGTAGATCGATTTGTTGAGACCTTTTAGATTTAAAATAGTAAGAAAAGAGCAGTTAGGTTTTTGGACTAGAAATAACTTTGAATAAAAGCCCCATCCTCTTTCTATTTGGGAACTTCTACTACTATTCCTGATCTTTTTAAGTCCATGACTCCCTGCCCAAAAAATTTTATAGCACGTTCAGACTGTGACGTGATTTGAAACCTTCTTAGAGGGGTTGAGGAAAAATCTATCCTGTAGCCTTTTTTTTTTTTTTACGATATCTAGAGCCCAGGGATTTTGGGTTACAGCTTGCCACCGAGAGAGAATTCCTCAACCTTTCTCCTAGCATGGCGTCATTGTTTTTCATTTTGTTTACTCTGGGATTAAGGAGGAATCCATCTACCTTTTCCCCCTTTCTGATGGCTCCATCGTCCCGATTTGCCTTTTCCCCTGTAAGGTCTGGACTGTGAGCTAAAGGGATGACAGAGTTTCCTCTTGCTCTCTTCTGGGAAGCCTTTCTTTTTGTCTGCGGCCTTTTCTAAAATTGAATCTAGTACAGGACCAAAAACATTCTCCAGAAAAAGCAATAGAGCAGTCTAGCTTTGGAGGTCCTGTGACCTCCCCAAGATTTCATCTAGAGTGCCCTTCTTGCCGAATTTGATAGGCCTGCATCCTTAACAGCAAATCTGAAAGATTCTGCGGAAGCATCGGCTAAAAAAAAAAAAAAAAAAAAAAAAAAAAAAAACTGGTAGATTTAAGTGGGATGGAGTTTAGGAATTCTCTGGGAGTTGTTATTTATGTGGTTCTCTAATTCGTTAAGCCAAAAGTACATGGCCCCGGCCACAAAAGGTTGCCGCTATGTTTGTTTTAACCCCAAACATGGAGGCTTCCCAGCATTTCCTCAGGAGAGCATAGCCTTCCTCACCCTTGGATCCTTTAACTGCGACGAATCCTCAAATGGCAGGGACGTTTGACAACTTGCCACCTGAGTGTCAATTTTTGGGGTTTCAGTAAAGATTCACTTCAGCCTGGTGAAATAACAGCCTGCTTTTAAACTCCTTAGAGACCCCCAGCCTTCTGTCTGGATCTGTGCATTCGTCCAGAATCATGTTTTTAATGTTTTCGTTTATGGGGAAAACTTTAGTTTTTTTTGCCCGAAGACCCCCGAACATCTCATCTTGTACTGGCCAGGGTTTTGGTACGTCTTCAATACCCATAGTAGCCCTTACAGCTCTCAGTAATTCCTCCACATCCTCAGAGGAAAAGAAATATTTATTTTAGTCCACAATTTCTCCCTCTGATAATAGAATGTGTCGGCAGATAAGAACCATTTGGCCCATCTAGTCTGCCCAATATACTGAATACTATGAATAGCCCCTGGCCCTATCTTATATGAAGGATGGCTTTATGCCTATCCCATGCATGCTTAAACTCCTTCACTGTATTTGCAGCTACCACTTCTGCACCAAGACTATTCCATGCATCCATTACTCTCAGTAAATACTTCCTGATATTACTTTTAAACCTTTGCCCCTCTAATTTAAAAACATGTCATCTTGTAGCAGTTTTTCTTTTAAATATGCTCTCCTCTTACCTTGTTAATTCCCTTTATGTATTTAAACGTTTCTATCATATCCCCTCTGTCTCGTGTTTCTTCCAAGCTATACATGTTAAGGTCCTTTAATCTTTCCTGGTTTTATCCTGCAATCCATGTACTAGTTTAGTAGCTCTACTCTGAACTCTCTCCAAAGTATCAATATCCTTCCGGAGATATGGTCTCCAGTACTGCACATAATACTCCAAATGAGGTATCACTAGTGCTCTGTAGAGCATCATGAGCACCTCCCTCTTTCTACTGGTAATGCGTCTCCCTATACACCCAAGCATTCTGCAGCATTTCCTGCTGCTCTATGACATTGTTTGCCTGCCTTTACGTCTTCTGAAATAATGACCCCTAAAACCCTTTCCTCAGATACTGAGGTTAGGACTATCAGTGATTTTATATTCTGCTCTTGGGTTTTTACGCCGCAGGTGCATTATCTTGCACTTATCAACATTCAATTTTAGTTACCAGATTTTTTTTACCATTCCTCTAGTTTTCCCAAATCCTTTTCCATTTGGTGTATCCCTCCAGGAACATAATCAACCCTGTTACAAATCTTTGTCTTATCAGCAAAAAGACACCTTACCATCGAGGCCTTCTGCAATTTCGCTGATAAAGATATTAAACAATAAGGGTCCCAGAACAGATCACTGAGGTACCAAGACCATGGTCTGAATACACTCCATTGACTACAACCCTCTGTTGTCTCTACCTCAGCCACTGCCTAATCCATTCAACAATGGGAGTCCAAGCTCAAAGACTGCATTTATTGATAAGCCTTCTATGTGGGACAGTATCAATAGCCTCACTGAAGTCTAGATAAGCGGTCTACTGCACCTCCGCCATCTATTATTTTAGTCACCCAATCAAAAAAAAAAAAAAAATCTATAAGATTTTGACATGATCTCCCTGAAGTAAACCCATGCTGTTTTTCATCTTTCAATCCATGGGATTTTAGATGACCCACAATGCTCTCAAGTATGGTTTCCATTAATTTCCCCACTATTGATGTCAGGCTTACTGGCCTATAGTTGCCCGATTCCTCCCTACTACCTTCCTTGTGAATGGAAATTAGCAAATATTGTGCCCAATCTTTTGGGACGACTCTTGTTACCAGTGATTGGTTAAATAAATCTGTTAATGGTTTTGCTAGTTCACTGCTAAGGTTTTTTAATAGCTTTGGGTGTATCCCATCAGGCCCCCGTGACTTATTTGTATTAATTTTAGACAGCTGACTCTTCCTCTGTAAAGACACATGAATGGAAAGGACCTCAGTTAGGAATGAAGACTAATGAATCTTTTGATGCATTTTCCTTAGTAAAAACTGAACAACAGTATTCATTGAGGCAGTCAGCTAGTTCTTTATCTTCTTCCATATACATTTCTTCTTTTGTTTTTAATTTGGCAATTCCTTGTTTTAGTTTCCTTTTTTCATTTGTGTGTGAAGAATGTTATCACCTTTTTTCACTGACTGAGCCAATTTCTCTTCTGCCTATGCTTTAGAAGCTCTTATAACTTGCTTGGCCTCTCTGCCTAATCTTATAAATTTGCCTGTCATCCTCTTTTTTTTTTATAATTACTAAATGCTCTTTTTGTTTTTAATGATTTTGGCCACTTCTGCTGAGTACCACAGTGGTCTCTTCCTTTTTTTGCTTTTACTGACAAGCCTAATGCAAGTATCTGTTGCCTTCAATAGTGCCACTTTTAAGTAGTCCTATTTCTCCTGGACTCCATTGAAACTGTTCCAATCTGATATTGTGGAAGCCCCCCCTCATCCATGTCCTCTGCCTCAGAGAGGAGGATGGAACCGACGACCTGGATTTTTTAGCTGGAGGCGTATGAGGAACTGGCATAAGGGAGGATTTAATTTCCATTTGAATCATAGATTTAACCTCCATAAGGATAGATGGTTGCTCCTCCTTTACAAGTTCATTAATGGAAGATTGGCAAAGTTTCTTTTTGTAATTTTCAGTGAGTCTTTTTGCACAAGTTGCACATCTTGCATATTTGGATTTAACTTTAGACACTTTCACTCCCTAGAAACAAAGAGGAGCAACCAGGTATTAGAATTTTTTTAAACACATGAGGAAAGAAGCAGATAGGGAAACTCACGGTAGGAGTAGACGAAGGTGGGTCTGCGATTTCCCACTCTGTGAGCTGTAACAGTGGAGACAGAAGCAGGTTTAATCAACTGCTCTATTGCTCCCAGCACGGCGTCTGACATCACAAGTGCGCACACTTCCTCACCTAATACGAAGCTCCGCCTCCCCCGGCGATGCCGGGAATAGAGCGCTGACTGCGGTTCACATAATCTGATCGGCGTGCAGTGCACTCTTGCCTCCAGTCTGCTTCCTCAAAAAGGGAAGGAAGACCTAACGTGATTGAGTGAAAACAGGCCCCTGATGTAAGGGAAAAGAATAGACTACTGTTTTTCCTCTGCCCAGCTTTAGTCACTGCCGCAGGAGGGCAGAAGGGAAGGAGGACGAGAAAAAAAGAGCCTCTGTTCCTTTAAGGTACCTAAAATAAAAATGGTAAAATGTCTTCACCTCCCATAGGGAGGTCTCTCTGAGGTGCCCCATAGGGACAGTAAAACAGTGTGAGAGTGGGTGTTTTTTTAAACTCTGTTCCTGCCCCTACAGAGATCAAGGGGTCAATCTCAAATGTAGCCGTTATGGTGGATGAAAAGGAAATAAAACTTAGTCGCTGCCCAACTGGTGTCCAAAGGAGCAGCTCATTCTGGCACAGACAGGGTGCAGTACAAAGCATTTAGTACCACAGAGGAGCTTACTAGACTACCAATAAAGGTGTCTTACCATTGAAATTGCCATATTGACTAGTTGGATCCGAGTCTGAGGCATTGTATGTTGAGTCTAGTTTCAACTTATGAAAGCCCAGAAAAGACCACAGAATATTGAAAATATTGTATCCTGTGGTCATTGTATCTTGTATCCTTTTTGTACCTTATTCAGGGATAGTCTGGTGGAACAATCCTTCATTACTTACCTATGAACTGGTCTCTGTACAATATGTTACCATCTTTTCTTTTATTCATTTGTATATGGCCACCAGCCTGTTCAATTTGATGGAGAACAGCTTGTGCCCATGGCTGTTTCCTTAACCCGTACAGTTAATGCCTTAACTGCGTCAATTGTCGCCACATTTGCAAATCTAGGTTTTTTGTACATCCATCCACAGGAAAAGAATATCCCATCAAATTTCATCTAACCTGTTCTTCATCATACGTGATCTATGTGTTAGCATCTCCTTGCAATCTAATATGTTGGAGAAACGTCAACAGAATTGAAACTTAGGTTGAATAACCATAGAAATTCAATAAGGAAAAAGCGCACTGATTTACCAGTTTCCAGACATTTTGGATCCCTTCAGCATACTGAAGATGCTGGATTGACCATATTGCACTTCCCAGAAGAGGTGGCGACCGTTTAGCAATTCTAAAGAGAAGAGAATTACAATGGATTTACGCCCTGGATAGCTTGCACCCTAGAGGACTAAATGTTGAATTTAGGTGACAGACCGTAGATTTGGGGTTGATCCTGATTTTCTTTGTATGTGCGGTTTACCTCTCAACTATGTATGCTAGTGCAAGGGAACGGTGAAAGTACAATTTGTAACTCACGTGTAATATATCATTTATTTTGAAACTAATGTATGAATTTCTCTTTGCCTTTTAGAAATTTTAACTCACATTGTCGGTTGTGGATCCTTGAGATGAACCTCTTGGAAAGTGATGTCACCCGGCAAAAGCACCAGCGTTCTCCTTTTGCGCAATTCCAGACATGTAACTAATTATTTTTGTGTGTAGTGCTGTCCTTATAATCTTGAGGGAGAACCCCCCTATGGCTGCGTTATTGCCGGCAATTGGGTGGACATTGTCAGCGGGGTTCATTGAGATGTCCCCTTCTGACACATGCGACCCATTGGATTGGTGTCCATCTCGGCCGAGTTGGATACCTCCCCGTATGCTGGACGACGTAGGAGTTACCTATCGTAGCCAGATATAGTGATTAGGAGGCATTTTGCACAACTAATATCTCTACAATGGATACGAAAGCAACTGCAGGGCAATTTGCCTTCAAGAGAAATGGCGGTTTCAGTATACCTGTGAAGAGCTCATGCGTCAAATTGAAGCGCTATGACACACATGATGACGCTCGTCTGGGCATGCGCAATCAACTGTTGGAGACGCTCAATGGAACGCGATGGTCTCTGTGGGCGCCATGACTTCCAGAGGTGCACTTTCTATGATCCTCATCCGCTACATTAAGTCACTTTATTATAATCTTAGTCAAGATGCAATTTATATGTATTTGATGTATTGTATATATTTTTATTGTTATTTGATCTACACGCAGGGATACCACCCTCGGAGTGTAGACCTCATGGCATACGTCACTTTATGCACACGCACTTATTTTACTTATATGTATCAGATGTATCTAATTTAATCATGATTGTAATCACACTGATTGGTCGGTCACTTACGATATGCCTTTATATGCTTCCACTTTCACTACTATGCTTGAGGAAGGCTCTTGTGAGCCCAAACGTCGCACGTTTGCCATATTATGGGTGAATAAAAGCTTTTACTATTATACCGGAGTGCAGTCCTATCTTTTGTTGGACCTTGCACCTGTACCCTGGATGGTGCTCCCGCTGGACATACATACATACAATATAAAGCGCCCAGACATACTAGTAAGTGCAGGGGGACCCCTGGGCGCCGCTCTGCCCACTGATATAGTTAGTTTTTAAAATAGTGAAAGGTCCTCTAATTGTGATGACCTTTGCAAACTGAAGGTTTTTTGTGTTAATCAGGATACAATTCGATATTGCAGAAATTGTACTGAGCATCTATTCATCGTTATGTATTGAACAATGATCTGGTATTCAGAACTTTTTTACTCTGATGTACTCCACATCTATTTTTGATGTACTCAATTTCTTTTTTGTGTACTCAGCGTTTATTATTTTTCGTATTTATAGTAGGGTATCTAACAGAGCCACCTTAGGGCACCTTATTTAGGTTTCTTGCATATCTGTCTTTAGGGCCATCAGAGGGTGGCCATTCCAATCTATAGGCAGGGATCGATAGCAGGGTGACAATCAGGGAAAGATCCCCATCAGAGAATCACCATCCTGACCAGAAATCTGCCCCATCCCATATTGTGGAATATGAATGACTGCTGAGTTTACACAGCCTCTTTATTTAATATTTCTTTTTTGTTTTGCATATTTTGTGTTGGGTACTTTTAGCGCTTTGAATGAAGGCTACGTTTTAATTAGGGTGGCACTCTGAATACTCTATACTTTACTTTATACTGCCTTGGCATACTGACCCTCTGACGGGCTACTGTCTTAGGCTACTTTCACACTTGCGGCAGTGTGATCCGGCGGGCAGTTCTGTCGTCGGAACTGGCCGCCGGATCCGCCGCTGACTGAAAGCATTTGTGAGACGGATCCGTCTCACAAATGCATTGCAAGGACGGATCCGTCTCTCCGCTTGTCATGCGGACAGACGGATCCATCTTGTACATTTTTTCATATTTTTGCCGATCTACGCATGCCGGAACGACGGATCCGGTATTCTGAATGCCGGATCCGGCATTTTTCCCATAGGAAAGTATTAGTGCCGGATCCGGCATTCAGAATACCGGCGTTCAGGCATGTATTCAGTTTTTTTTTTTGGACGGAGAGAAAACCGTAGCATCCTGCGGTTTTCTCTTTTGCCTGATCAGTCAAAACGACTGAACTGATGACATCCTGATGCAAACTGAACGGATTACTCTCCATTCAGAATGCATGGGGATAAAACTGATCAGTTTTTTTCCAGTATAGAGCCCGTGACGGAACTCTATGCCGGAAAATAAAAACTCAAGTGTGAAAATACCCTTAGCTGTGATTCCAGAAGAGATGCAAGCCAGAGAAAAAAAATGACCTAAGCTATCTGGCTAGTGAACTCTTCGAGGCCGCCTTACCCTTATTTATGCCAAAAAGGAAACTAAAGCGCAGAGGACTTCTTCAATCCTTAGTTACCCTTAGGTAACGTATAACGTATCTCCAAAAAGTCTGGACAGTAACAACTTATTCCTTTAGATTCCTGGGCTTATCAGAAGTGCGTGAAAAGTAATGAAAGGTAAGGATACCCAGATGGAAGTATAGGGGATCTAAAAGTTAAATAAAGGTCCGAACCTAAAGAAATTCTAGGAATTTTTAATGTCAGACATTGTTAAATCTAGCATAATCTTCTAAAAGAAGTCTCAAATGGGTTTCTCATCAAGTGTTTATCAAAATAATTGTAACAGATTTTTAACAGAACATCTTAGGCTACTTTCACACTTGCGTTCAGAGCGGATCCGTCTGCATTATATTGTAGAAAAAATTCTAAGTGTGAAAGTAGCTGCAGCCGGATCCGTCCAGACTTTACATTGAAAGTCAATGGGGGACGGATCCGTTTGAAAAACGGATCCACATTCACTCAGAATGCATTAGGGCTGGACGGATGCGTTCGGGGCCGCTTGTGAGAGACTTTAAACGGAACACACAAGCGGAGCCCCGAACGCTAATGTGAAAGTAGCCTTAGAGACGTACTTATCTTGACAAGGAATGACCAACTGAAGATGATTACCGATTCCTTTGGTGCAGAATATATTGCAAGACAGATGCTTTGATCCAAGATCCACTGGAGGCCTTGTGTTACATCTACCAGAAGAACTTTAGACATCAAATCTTCCTCGCAATCTGGTATCCATGATTGAAAACTACAGTGGCCTCCATCCCCCGGGGGAGCACACAGGTCTGCCGCCAGAGGTCCAAAGAGCCCACTGGACATTTCAGTTTTGGAATTCTAGATCCGCGGCAAGTATTTATAGAGTTTGCTGATGCACCATACCTCCTTTAGGCCATCCAGACTAAATGTTTCAGTCGATCTTGTTAATCCCCACCAGGAGCCTTATAGGGCTCTGTTGATACGCCATACATACTGTAGACCATTCAAGCAATATGGTCCATCCCATTTTCTCACTCATCAGGATTATCAGGCCCTAAAGCCATGAGGCAGGCGCGCGCCCAGGCCCTAAAGCCATGAGGCAGGCGCGCGCCCAGGCCCTAAAGCCATGAGGCAGGCGCGCGCCCAGGCCCTAAAGCCATGAGGCAGGCGCGCTCCCAGGCCCTAAAGCCATGAGGCAGGCGCGCTCCCAGGCCCTAAAGCCATGAGGCAGGCGCGCTCCCAGGCCCTAAAGCCATGAGGCAGGCGCGCTCCCAGGCCCTAAAGCCATGAGGCAGGCGCGCGCCCAGGCCCTAAAGCCATGAGGCAGGCGCGCGCCCAGGCCCTAAAGCCATGAGGCAGGCGCGCGCCCAGGCCCTAAAGCCATGAGGCAGGCAGGCAACTCAAATATTTGCTGTGTAACTTAAGTAGAGTCATTATAAGGAGTACCTTCTTTCATAACCATAGGAGCTGCATGATGTAGGCTCCTTTGTAGAATTAAAGTCAGATATGTCAGCAGATGGCGACCCAAAAACTTAAGCCTAGTCGACATTTGCGACAGGGCTGCCAATAATTCCTTGCCCCGCCGCCGATCAGCTACGCTACAGGCTACACACCTCATTGCTGTGCGTCCAGGCACAGGCAGGCGTGATGATGTCATCACACCCGCCTGCGCTGGGATTTCACAACAAAATATTCCTGGATCTATTTGGTAGTGAAATCCCAGCACAGGCCAGCATGCCAGAAACCAGAAAGATGCCGTGGCAACAATGAGTACTAGGACACTAGAAATGAAAGTGTCACAACTCGCCGAGAGAGAAGTCAGTCTGTATTGGACTATAAGCTCCCTTAAATCATACCAAGAAAGTAACCGGGTCCCTAGAGGGCTGAGGATTTATAAGGAAATGTCACAGTTCCAAGACTACATGGAATTTGTCCAGGAATGGCAACAGATGCATCTGGACTTCTTTGAAAATACAGGATACAGTATTGAAAAGAAAGTACATGAATCTACGGTCGGAATTAGAAACGGCAAAGACAGAGCTCTCTACCCGCCTCACAGAGAAGCAGTATACTGCCTTTGAGAAACGCCTAGAAATGAAATTGGTCAGAACACAAAGTGATATAAAAGAAAAGGAGATAAGTTCCTTTGGGACAAACAGGACTTTGATGGAGACAAGGTCTTCAATTGGAACCCCAAGAACCGCCCTAAAAAACTGAGGCAACCGCGCAAAAAAAGTGACTATTGGACCACAGATTCGGACTCAAGTCATTCTGATGATATGTTGGGGCAGGGCCAAGCTGAAATAAGTGCCAGTCAGGCTGGCCAATCCCCTTTGGGAAAAACACAAGGGGGAGGAGCAAGGGGGAAAAAGGTACAAAAAACAAGGACACAAAAGAAAACAGTTGTCCTGGAGGAGCTAGTCACCCAGGGGTCCCCTCAGCATGCAAATAACCTGGTCATCAACCTGACCGGCTCCACGTTACCACCAGACTGTATGAGGGTCCTCAACTACAGCCTGGTGGAGCAGTTTGACCCGGTCGGGTTTGAGATAGACCTGTACAAAGCAGTCAGAAAATTTACCTTGAATAAATTATTCAACAGAATCCCGCATATTGAAATGGAGGAGAGGGAGGGTGAATTGCCAGTGCGAATAGGTCCTTTGGGATTTAGCACCACGGCTAATTTTGATTCAACAGCGGTAGCATGTTTGGAGTGGATGACAGGTTCATCATTTGATACCCCCACATTACAAGTGGTGGGTGAAGGGGAGGTCTTTTGTGGTGGTGTCAGGTCCACATTTAACCCCCCCCCCTTGTCTGCTGGTAGTTCAATTGATATCTTCCAACAAAAAGTCCTAGAAGGGGTGAAGGCTTTAGTATACCCCGAGGCTTCCAAAAATTTGGATGTTGGAGAGGAGAAGACCTTGAAGTGGCTGCAAGCACGTGACGATAGTCATAAAACCAGCAGACAAGTGGTCCAGATGACAAGAGATTACATAACAGAGGCACATAGGCAGCTACATAATAAAGAGGTATATGAAAAGTTACCGTCTGATCCCACTTACCAGATACAGAATCTGCTAAGGAGGTTACTCCACAAGCATTGTGAGCAGAATGTTTTGTCATTAAAGACAGCAGAGAAACTGTTACCACTATTCCCCTCAAAACCATCACGATACTTTGTACCTAAAGTCCACAAGTCGCTGACCCCACCTATTGTGTCTGGGGTGGGGTCAGTGACAGAACCACTATCACGCTATATTGACTGGCTCCTTAGACCCATTTTGAGTCGAGTGCCCTCGTACCTCAAGGACACGTCAGATTTACTCCAGGTATTAAGAGCTATACACTGGCAGGGCGGTTTCCAGCTGGTGTCTCTTGACGTGGAGAGGCTGTACACGGGCATCCTAAGATGAAGGCATTGAGGTAGTGATTGATATTTTATCCAACACAGGAAAAAGTGAAAGGTTTTCCAGCTTCATTTGCGATGCACTGGGGCTCATCCTAAAACACAATGCCTTCAGATTCGGGGATGCGCGGTACAGGCAAAAGTTTGGGACAGCTATGGGCACTCCGGTTTCGTGCACCTTTGTGAATCTATACCTGGCAAATTCGAGGACAGATATATACGCGCTATCGAACCCCTACCTTCTATATACATACGTACCCGAGGTACATCGATGATGTCCTCATAATATGGACAGGGACAGAGGTACAATTTATTCATTTTGTACAGTAAGGCTACTTTCACACTAGCGTTCGGGCGGATCCGTTCTGAACGGATCCGCTCATAATAATGCAGACGGAGGCTCCGTTCAGAACGGATCCGTCTGCATTATTTTTAGCATATAACAGCTAAGTGTGAAAATAGCCTAGTACAGATCCGTCCAGACTTTCAATGTAAAGTCAATGGGGGACGGATCCGCTTGAAGATTGAGCCACATTGTGGCATCTTCAAACGGATCCGTCCCCATTGACTTACATTGAAAGTCTGGACGGATCCGCACGCCTCCGCACGGCCAGGCGGACACCCGAACGCTGCAAGCAGCGTTCAGCTGTCCGCCTGTCCGTGCGGAGGCGAGCGGAGCGGAGGCTGAACGCCGCCAGACTGATGCAGTCTGAGCGGATCCGCTCCATTCAGACTGCATCAGGGCTGGACGGCTGCGTTCGGGTCCGCTCGTGAGCTCCTTCAAACGGAGCTCACGAGCGGACCAGCGAACGCTAGTGTGAAAGCAGCCTAACTTAATACAGTTAACATGAACATGCTGTTGACACAAATTTGGTGGGCAGAATCTCGAATTTCTGGATGTAGAGATCTCAGTGAGGGACTGCGAACTGGTGACAGAGGGGTATCGGAAGCCCACCGCGACCAACACGTTGTTACATTACTCCAGTTACCACGCCCCCAGTGTGAAAAGAATTAGTCTTACCGGTAATGATGTTTCCAGGAGTCCGACATGACAGCACTACATGGAGGTTGTCTCCCCCGCCCACTATTAGGACAGGAAACAGAGGTTAAAAGCTCCCCCCACCCACCTTCACCAGTGTTTTATAGATCACACAATAATGGGCATCATAATACAAAAGCAAAAAAATACTCTAAACATGGAAACATCATTACCGGTAAGACTAATTCTTACTTTCCAGGACGTCCTCCATGACAGCACTACATAGAGTAGGAATACCAAATTAACCCAATAACTAGGGAGGGACAGCAGCCTGAAGAACTTTACAGATTAAATGTGTCAGGGAATAATGACCAATCAATTGGACGTAATGCTTACAAAAAGTTTGGGAACTTGCCCAGGTGGCTGCCTTACATATCTGGTCAATAGAAGCATTTGCATGTTCAGCCCATGAAGCAGAGACTGCTCTAGTTGAATGATCCCTAATGTCTTGAGGACAGGGAAGCCCCTGGCTCTGATAGGCCTCTTTAATGACCATTTTAATCCATCTTGCTAATGTTGCTTTAGAAGCTTTCTTGCTCTTATTGCGGCCTGAAAATTGAATAAACAGATTTGAGTCCAATCTGAAAGTACTGGTAACGTCTAGGCAGGAAAGGAGAGAACGTCTAACGTCTAGAAGATGGAACTCCTTCTCCCTTTCGGTCTACGGATCTGTGTAGAAAGTTGGTAGTACTATTTCCTGGTTACGATAAAAGGAAGAAACTACCTTAGGTATAAAGGATGGGTCTAGCCTTAGTATGACTATCCTCACAAAATTGTAAGGTATGGCTCACGGATAGTAAGGGCTTGGATTTCTCCTAGCCTACAGGCTGATGTGATGGCTACTAGAAACATCATTTTCAAGGTTAAGTTTCTTAAGCTACTTTTGTGTAAGGGTTCAAAGGATGGTTTTGTTAAGGCACTGAGAACTAGCGACAGATCCCAAGGTGGAACCGGGGACCTTAGTGTTGGTCTAATCCGCGTAGTTGCCTTTAAGAACCTGGTTTACCCATCGATTTTCTGAAAGTGAGTAATTTAGGAACCAACTTAAGGCTGCAGTCTGAACCTTAAGGGAACTGGGCTTAAGACCCCTGTTGAACCCTTCCTGGAGGAAATCAAGAATATCTCCCAGACTCCGGAGTAGAGTATTCCTCTCAGTGCCATCCAGGAGCAGAATTTTTTCCAGATTTTATTATAAATCGCAGATGTCATCTGTTTATGGCCTCTCTGAATGGTGGATATTACTTCGCCTGAGAATCCCTATCATTTTAACAAGTCCCTTTCAGAAGCCACGCTGTTAATTTCAGCTTTATTTCCGGATTCCAGATTGGACCCTGATGCAACAGGTCTGGCTTGAGAGGGAGTGGGATCGGTTCTTCCTGACTTAGAGAGGACAGGATCGGGAACCAGGCTCGTTTTGGCCAAAAAGGAGCTATGAAGCTCACTCTGGATGATTCCCTGCTCATCTTCCTCAGGGCCATTGAAATCACGGGGAAAGGAGGAAACGCATACGCTAGCTTCATGTTCCAGGACTGGGATAAAGCGTCTACTGCTGTGGCATGATCGGCTGGATTTCGGGAGAAGGAGGTTGTTTGAGCATTCTCCCTTGAAGCAAAGAGATCGATCTCTGGGGATCCCCATGTTGATGTCAGCTCTAGAAACACCTGTCTGTTCAGAGTCCATTAGTTTGGATCTATAAAGTGTCTGCTGAGGAAATCTGCCGACTGGTTTCTTGAACCCTGTAGGTGTACTGCTGAGATTGACAGCACATTCTCCTCTGCCCAGGAAAAAAAAATTGTTTGTCAGATTCTGGAGGAGAGGATATCTTGTTCCCCCTTGATGTTTGAGGAAAGAGATCGCTGTCATATTGTCTGATAGGATTCTTATGTTCTGTCCACTCAGAAGATCTTGACTGAGTGTCTCCCAAACTGCCTGAAACTCTCTGAAGTTTGAGGATCTGTTTTTATGGTCTGATTCCAGGTTCCCTGGAAGTAGTAGATTCCAACCTTTGCCCCCCCAACCTTGTTGGCTGGCATCTGTTGTCACAACAACGTATGGACTTGGGTTCCAAGCGACTCCTTTTGATAGGTTGTCTGATGTCTGCCACCAATCCAGAGATTTCCGAGCATTTTCTTTTATAGGGATTTTCCGGTCTATGGATAGATGGCCTCCGTCCCAGACCGTTAGGATCATCTTCTGTAGGGCCCGTGTGTGATGTTGACTCCACGGTACCGTGAATATACAAGATGTCATTAGGCCCAGAATGCTCATGGCGTTTCTGATGGTGCACACAGATTTCTTCTGAAACACTTTCAATCTTTTGACGAGGTTTTGATGTTTTTGAACTAGAAGGAAAGACCTATGTAGGTTCGAATCTAGCATCGTTCCAAGGAAAAATTTTCTGGTTTCTGGTACTAGGTCCGATTTTTCCCCAATTTTTGATCCAGCCGAGATCCTGTAAGAGGGATATTGTCGTCTGTGTTTACTCCGTTAGTACCATCGCGGAATCTGCGGTTAGGAGAAGATCGTCTAAATAAGGTACAATCTTTATTCCCTTCAGTCTGAGGAAGGCCACTATCTCTTACCAGCTTTGTAAAACACCCAAGGGGCTGTTGATATCCCAAAGGGCAGGCACTGAAACTGATAATGGCTTACTTTCCCCGCTTCCCTTACTGCGAATCTTAGGAATTTTTGGTGGTCCGAATGTATTGGTACATGGTAGTGAGCATCCTTTAAGTCCAAGGTGCACATTACCGCTCCCTGAGAGATGAGTGGTGTAGTTGATCTTATTGATTCCATCTTGAAGCGGCGATACGTTATGGAAGACGTTTAGGGGTTTTAGGTAGATTATAGTTCTGAATGAACCATCTGGCTTTTTGACCAGGAATAACCTTGAATAGTAGCCCCTGCCTTCCTGATCTGCAGGGACGCGAGTCACTGCGCCTAGATTCCTTAATTTCGCAACGTCTTTTAAGAGATTTTCCTGTGATGTACCTTCTCTGTACCCAGTCAGCACAAATTTTTGTTGCGGAGTGGATATAAATTCTATTTTGTATCCTTCTTGAATAATTTGGAGAACCCAAGGGTTCCGAGTTATTTGGCTCCATTCTGGGAGAAAGGATCTTAATCTCCCCCCGACTGGCCTGGCGTCATTGTTTGTCTTGGCAAGTGTTGGGTTAAGCAGAAATCCTCTGCCTTTACCCCCCGACTTTCCCTTATCTTTATAAGTTTGGTTTTTTGGCTGGATTTTTTATTTTATTTTTGCAAAAAAATAAGTCTTCCTAGTTTTCGTTTCTGGAAACCCTATTTTTTTTTTATCTGAGGCTTTCTCAAGAATCTTGTCCAAGCTAGGGCCAAACACGTATGATCCTGAAAATGGAATTGCACATAATTTATTTTTTGAGGTAAGATCACCAGACCAGTTCTTTAACCACAGAGCTCTTCTTGCGGTGTTCAGAAGGGCCCCACTTTTAGCTGCGAACCTGACTGACTCAGCCGAGGCATCTGCTGTAAAGGCAGTCGCCATCTTTAGGAACGGGATAGTCTCCAAAATGTCCTCCCTGGGAGTTCCCCTTGGCAAATGATTCTCCAGCTGAGAACCACATTAGTAAGGATCTTGCCACTGATGCAGCTGCAACGTTAGTTGAAATTAAGGCCACAGAAGTCTCCCAAGATTTTCTCAGGAGAGCATCGGCCTTGCGGTCCTTCAGCTGGGAGGAGTCCTCAAATGGGATCGCTGTTTTTTTTTAGCTACCCTGGCGACTGGGGTGTCTATTTTGGGGATTTCTTCCCATAGTTTGGTGTCCTTTTTGTCAAAGGATAAGCGACTTTTGAATTCCCTAGGAATAAAAAGCCTTTTCTCTACATCTTCCCACTTATCCAGAATCATCTGTTTTAAGCAGGAATTCAAGGGAAATTAGGGTAATTAGGCCAGCAAACATTTCCTCCTGAATGGATCTCTTCGTCGGTTCGTCTGAGATATCCATAGTCTGCCTAACTGCAGTCAGGAGAAATCCATATCCTCAGTTGAGAAACAGTATTTGTGTTTCTCTTCGTGGGATGAGGAAGGCAAAGACTCCTTCCTCCTCTCCTAAATATTCCACCTCTATAACCTCTGGGTCTGATTCTAAGGTTTCTCTAGGTCTTTTCATCCCGGTGGTCTGCTCAGCCACCTTAGGTGTTATCAGGGAGGAAACTGACGCTTTAACTTCTTTAATGGTGGCTCTAAGGTCTGTTAATAGGGACGACTGTTCCTCTTTCATCATTTTATTAATAAATTCCCCACAAGGCTTCTTTGTATTTTAATCCTGAAGCCTTTTGCTGCAGATAACGCATCTTTTAGGCTTCTTATTACTGTCCACCTTGAGGGTAGGATCTTTTTCTCCCTAGGAGACATGATGATAGAAAAGCAGGCTATAATGCTTTGCTGAA
The DNA here is from genome assembly GCF_014858855.1 of Bufo gargarizans. Classification (NCBI taxonomy): domain Eukaryota; kingdom Metazoa; phylum Chordata; class Amphibia; order Anura; family Bufonidae; genus Bufo; species Bufo gargarizans. The sequence continues at coordinate 219,390,506 of NC_058085.1, read as the reverse complement.
CCTATCATTATTCCCTCCCATGTAGTGCTGGGTTACTCACATGTCCCTGGGCAGGAGGGTCTGGGGACTGCTCTCATACCGGATGAATCCATGACTGAGGGACTCGCACTTAGCCCAACCAGAATTTAACTGCCACTGGCACTTACCCCCTCCTGACGTGGATGCTCCTCCCATTCCTTCCGGTCGGGACGAGAGGCCAGAATGCTAGGCCTCCAGCGTCCCTCGCCATGGGGATTGATTGCAGGGCGCCGCCATACTGGATCCGGTGTCTGAGGTTACGCACTCCTTCCACGGTGCCTCTACATCACTTCCGGCTCAGCGCAGAAGCCGGAAGTGAGAGAAGACGCTCCAGCACCCCTGGAGGAAGCATCCTGCAGCCCAGAGCCCCAGCGGGGTTGCGGCTACCGTTCCCCAGCCCCTAAGATCTTTGTTTTCCAGCAGTGAGCCGCATGACCCAAAGGAACTGGAGGGGCTGGGAGGCTAAGGGACCCCAGCTTAAGGGTTTTAGCCCGGCGAAGCAGAAAAGAAAATTTAAAGGTCCAAAAGAGACTGCCCCGTCAATTATTGGGACAGGAAAAAACACTGGTGAAGGTGGGTGGGTGGAGCTTTTAACCTCTCTCTGTTTCCTGTCCCAATAGTGGGCGGGGGAGACCACCTCCATGTAGTGCTGTCATGGAGGACGTCCTGGAAAAAGCAGTACCCTATGGCCAGTTTGCCAGTCTCAGACGTATAAATAGGTTTGAGGCCGACTACAACCAACAAGCATTGGAATTGAAGAATAGACTCCGGGCCAGGGGTTACCCGATAAAATTGCTCAACCAGGCCAAGAAAAAAGTGGCCTTGAGAAGGCCTTATGAAAAAAGCCTCTCCCCTAGTGAAATCCCAACAGATAATATTGGCGACAAAACCGACCCACACCCCTTAGTCTTCTCTTTAAAGTATGGACCCAAGGCCGCTGGGATCAGGAGGGTCATTAAGGACAACTTGTCCATACTTGAAAGAGATGAGTCTTTAAAAGAGATCAAAAATGTGACCCCCTATAGTTGCATTCAGGAGATGCCACACAATTAAAGGACAAGTTAGTCCGCAGTAGGTTTCAAGAAAAGAAACCTTACCTGGTTGAAAAACTGGGTGCCTAAGGGCAACAGCAGATGCGGACACTGCTCATGTTGCAGGTTGAATACCCAATGGAATATACTTAGGTTTGGAGGAATCGAATATAGGGTGAATACACTCATCACCTACAAAAGTAAGTTTGTAGTCTACCTTATTAAGTGTGCCTGTGGTAGGTTCTACATAGGCAAGACAATAAGGACCCTCCAGGAAAGAATTAGGGAACATATCCATTCACTTATCACAGGCAGGGGCTGCATGTGTTAAAGATGTGTGAATTTTATTCTATATTTTGTATATCTAGGATTGTAATGAGTTAACTTTTTCTACTTCCAAGTGCCCACCCACACCCCTGTTTCAAGACTGGAGAGGAGAGAGAGAGGGGGGCAAAGAGCTGTGCTGTGGGAAGTGTCTGATTTCTCATCTTTCTACAGGTGTCCCATAGTGTGGGGTGGAATGCGTAAGCCAATCATATGGCTTGATATGTAAATATTATTCACTGCCTATAGAGAAGCACCTCTTTGAAGTGTCACATATGACGTAGGCAGTATTCTTGTTAGAATAAACTCCATTACAAAATGGCAATGGTAACCAGATGTTTACATTAGTTCACATTCCAAAGTAGGACCCAGTGCGCAGAAGCCAGGGTGCCATCTCCTCTCTCTTATCTCCTCTTCCTTTTTGACCAATGAAACAATGTTTTAAGCCTCAGTGAGGACTGCCCTCTTCTGAAGATGTATATACGCTTACCCCATGTAATAAAAGTTAGAGATTGCTTTGACCAACTTCTGTGTCAGTGTCCAGTCTCTCAGCCACGGGGGAATATTAACCCCCTGGGGGTACATTGATTTGGAACACCAGAGTGTATCTTAAATGCCCTAATTTAGGGCGGTTTCATCACATGCGATTAATTGAACATGTTAAAAGCGAACATGCAGGGAACCACCGTACTTAGTTTTGCTGGTATAGAGCAGGTGTGTAGTTCACCACAAGGGGGAGACAGACACAGGGACCATTTGAGGTGAGAAAGCAAATGGATCCTACGGGCAGGTGCAATGGGCCCATTGGGCCTCAACGATAAAATTGACATGGTGGTATTTTTTATAAACAGCCCGGCCCTGTTAGGATCGTCACCTAAGCTATAATGATGTTTATGGTGCTGTTTAATTTGTTGACTTTAGTGTTACCTTTTACTGTGACGGGACCAGTCTGACGTACTCAGGTGAGCACTGGGTTGTGCGCCACCTGTTTGGCGCAGGGCTGATCGCTTCACAGTCTGAGTCTCTTTAAGAGCAGGTGATTCAGTTCACCTGATTATGGGCCAGACGAAGCACTGCGGTGCGAAACAGCTGACGCCTTATTCAGCTGGAACATATGTTTGTATGTTGTCCGCTCTCTACCAGAACATGTAAGAATAAAAAGGAACAGTTTTTCAGCACAACATCGGTGAGTGCCGTCCATTTATCTATTATTTAGTGGTAAAATTACTATATGCAGGCAGCGTGGGAGAAAATTACTACGTGGGGGGGGGGGCGCGCTACCACTGTGTGTGTGTGGAAGTGAGTGTGTGTGTGTGTGGAAGTGAGTGTGTGTGTGTGTGTGTGTGTGGAAGTGAGTGTGTGTGTGTGTGTGTGTGTGTGGAAGTGAGTGAGTGGGCGTGTGTGTGTGGAAGTGAGTGTGTGGGAGTGAGTGTGTGGAAGTGAGTGAGTGTGTGTGGTTGTGGAAGTGAGTGAGTGTGTGGTGTGGAAGTGACGTGAGTGTGTGTGTGTTGGAAGTGAGTGAGTGTGTGTGTGGTGTGGAAGTGAGTGAGTGTGTGTGTGTGGAAGTGAGTGAGTGTGTGTGTGTGGAAGTGAGTGAGTGAGTGAGTGTGGAAGTGAGTGAGTGCGTGTGTGTGGAAGTGAGTGCGTGTGTGTGGAAGTGAGTGCGTGTGTGTGGAAGTGAGTGAGTGTGTGTGTGGAAGTGAGTGAGTGTGGGGAGTGAGTGAGTGTGTGGAAGTGAGTGTGTGTGTGTGGGAGTGAGTGTGTGTGTGTGTGGAAGTGAGTGAGTGTGTGTGTGGAAGTGAGTGAGTGTGTGTGGTGGAAGTGAGTGAGTGTGTGGAAGTGAGTGTGTGTGTGGAAGTGAGTGAGTGAGTGTGTGTGGAAGTGAGTGAGTGAGTGTGTGTGGAAGTGAGTGAGTGAGTGTGGAAGTGAGTGAGTGTGTGTGTGTGGAAGTGAGTGAGGTGTGTGTGTGGAAGTGAGTGTGAGTGAGTGTGGGTAAGTGAGTGCGCGTGTGTGTGTGGAAGTGAGTGTGTGGAAGTGAGTGAGTGTGTGTGTGGAAGTGATGTGCGTGTGTGTGTGGAAGTGAGTGAGTGTGTGTGGAAGTGAGTGAGTGTGTGTGGAAGTGAGTGAGTGAGTGTGTGTGGAAGTGAGTGAGTGAGTGAGTGTGGAAGTGAGTGAGTGAGTGAGTGTGGGAAGTGAGGACGTGAGTGTGTGTGGAAGTGACGTGAGTGTGTGTGTGTGGAAGTGATGTGAGTGTGTGTGTGTGGAAGTGAGTGATGTGTGTGTGTGGAAGTGAGTGAGTGTGTGTGTGTGGAAGTGAGTGAGTGTGTGGTGGGTGAGGAAGTGCGTGAGTGTAGTGGTGTGTGGAAGTGAGTGAGTGTGTGTGTGTGGAAGTGATGTGAGTGTGTGTGGAAGTGAGTGAGTGCTGTGTGTGGAAGTGAGTGAGTGAGTGTGTGTGGAAGTGAGTGAGTGTGTGTGGAAGTGAGTGAGTGTGTGTGGAAGTGAGGTGAGTGTGTGTGGGTGGTGTGTGTGTGTGGAAGTGTGTGTGTGTAGTGGTGTGTGTGTGTGTGTGTGTAAGTGAGTGTGTGTGTGTGTAAGTGAGTGTGTGTGTGTGTAAGTGAGTGAGTGTGTGGAAGTGAGTGAGTGTGGGGGTGAGTGCGTGTGTGTGGCCGTGACGTGAGTGTGTGGAAGGAGTGCGTGGTGTGGGTGAGTGCGTGTGTGGTGTGAGTGTGTGGAAGTGAGTGAGTGTGTGGGGGGGTGCGTGCGTGTGTGGGGGAAGGTGAGTGAGTGTGTGGGGGCCGTGAGTGCGTGTGTGGGGGCCGTGCGTGTGTGTGTGTGTGGGGCGTGCGTGTGTGTGTGTGTGGGGCCGTGCTGTGTGGTGGGGCCGTGAGTGTGTGTGTGTGTGTGGGGAGTGCGTGTGTGTGTGTGTGGGCCGTGTGTGTGTGTTGTGGGGCCGTGCGTGTGTGTGTGTGTGGTGTGGCCTGCGTGTGTGTGTGGGGCCGTGAGTGTGTGTGTGGGCCGTGCGTGTGTGTGTGGGGCCGTGCGTGTGGTGTTGTGGGGGAGTGCGTGTGTGTGTGGCCGTGCGTGCGTGTGTGTTGTGGGGGTGAGTGTGTGTGTGTGTGTGGGGCCGTGAGTGTGTGTGTGTGTGTGGGGAAGTGTGTGTTGTGTGTTGTGGCCCGTGAGTGTGTGTGTGGGGTGAGTGTGTGTGGTGGGGATGCGTGTGTTGGGGACGTGAGTGTGTGTGGGGAAGTGAGTGTGTGTGTGGGGGTGGTGTGTGTGGGGGTGAGTGTGTGTGTGTGGGGGTGAGTGTGTGTGTGGGGGTGAGTGAGTGTGTGTGTGGGGGGAAGTGAGTGGTGTGTGTGTGGGGGGGTGCGTGCGTGTGTGTGTGGGGGGGTGAGTGGTGTGTGGTGTGGGGGGGTGCGTGTGTGTGTGGGGGGAGTGAGTGAGTGTGTTGTGTGTGGGGGTGCGTGTGTGTGGGGGGAGTGCGTGTGTGTGTGGGGGGTGGTGGTGTGTGGGGGAAGTGAGTGTGTGTGTGGGGGGAAGTGAGTGTGTGTGTGGGGGGAAGTGAGTGTGTGTGTGGGGGGAAGTGAGTGTGTGTGTGGGGGAAGTGAGTGTGTGTGTGGGGGGAAGTGAGTGTGTGTGTGGGGGAAGTGAGTGTGTGTGTGGGGGAAGTGAGTGTGTGTGTGGGGGAAGTGAGTGTGTGTGTGGGGAAGTGAGTGTGTGTGTGGGGAAGTGAGTGTGTGTGTGGGGAAGTGAGTGTGTGTGTGGGAAGTGAGTGTGTGTGTGGGAAGTGAGTGTGTGTGTGGAAGTGAGTGTGTGTGTGGAAGTGAGTGTGTGTGTGGAAGTGAGTGTGTGTGTGGGGGGGGATTACTATATGAGGGCAGTGTGGAGGGGAATTTATCTACGGTTTTATTATTACTGGGGGCACTCTAAGTGGCATTTAGATTGCTGTAGACACTATAGGGACATTATTTCTAGTGGGGGGGGGGGGTCACTATTTTTTCAGCAGTATAGTACCTGGGGCATTGGGGAGTGACACGGGAATGGCAGCAGGATGACATTGTTGGGACACCAGGATTTGGGGGGGGGGGGGGTGTTTGATGGAAAAATTGGAAAATCGAACGTGTCTGTAACAAACTCTGTAGAGACGAGATGCAGCTGAAATAATAAATTTTATTTATATAGCGCCACAATATTCTGCAGCGCTTTACAAGTTCATAGGGTTCATATACAAAACAAAAAAATAACTGGATAATATGCAAGTGAAACACTAGGAGTCAGGGCCCTGCTCGCAAAAGCTTACAATCTATGAGGAATTGGGGGTGACACAAGTTAGTTGATTGTGATAAGTAGGATTTGAGCCATTATTGAACTGACAGGAGTGGTGCCGGCTGATCTGCTTTGGGTTTGGGACTACTAGAGGATAGAGTTTAGGGCAATCGGATTTTTGGGATTTAAATCGGATTTTCTAATACAAAATGCTTTTTGAGGAAAATATATTACCATCCAAAAGGTTATTTCATTATGAAATAAAGATTACTTTTTTTATTTTTTATTATGTAGAGTAAGGCTGTATATGTAAATTTTTTTTTTGTTAAATTCCATTAATCTATTCACAATGTCATGCTCTTCCAGAGGTTTTTGTAAGATTACTGGGTAGTTTCTCTGCCTACAAGATATTATCACAGATGCTTGGTTTAATTTTGGAGTTCTCAAAGCTGAATTTATAACATTAAAAAAGAGTTGAGAAAAAGATCTTAATCCCAACTTCTACAAACCTATAAATACAGAATCAACCCCTTCAGTGCCAATTTTAAAGTTCAGTGAATAGAATATAAACAATATTTTTCTGATTGTTTGGAGTGGAATAGATCTGCACAAGAAGAAAGTGAAACTAAGTGTAAGGAGGAAAAGGCAAGCAGACAAGGAGTACTACAAAATGAAAGTGAAACTTTCTGAGCACAGTACTGCACAGCCACACAGACAGACAAGTCTTTGGATATTTTTGTGTATATGACCTGAGGTTTATCACATTCTTTCCTTGGAGGAAAAAAAACTAATGGCAGCAGGCCGTAAAAGAGACCCAGTTTGGCAATATTTTTATGAAGTTCCTTTACCTATCGGTAAGGCAGGCATGCGTGCAAAATGCAAACACTGCAACAAACATGGATGTTTAAGCAAATATCATGCTGTAATGTTATTGTTTCAGTTGAATAAATCCTATTTAAATTGTTATTAAGGTAATGATTATTTTTCTCCATCCTAAGTACAACAGACAAATTGTTCAAATATGAATCTTTATGTAAAAAAACTATGATTTAAATCAAGCCTTACTGACTAGTGATTTAAATCAAATCCACCCTGTTTTAAGGCATGTTTGAAGGTGAAGTTCTGGATTGACCTAGTATTCCGGGGCAGAGTATTCCATAGAGTAGGTGCAGCTCGAGAAAAGTCTTGAAGATGGGAGTGAGAGGAACGTATTATGGAGGTTATTCTTAGGTCGCTAACAGAACTGAGAGCACGAGTAGGGTGGTAGATGGAGATGAGGGAGGAGATGTATTGAGATGCAGCACTGTGGAGAGCTTTGTGGGTGAGGGTGAGAAGTTTGAACTGTATTCTGTGGTGGATGGGCAACCAGTGAAGTGACTGGCACAGACTAGTAGCATCAGTGTAGCGGTTGAATGGATAGATGAGCCTGGCTGCAGCATTTTGAACAGACTGAAAGGGGGGGGGGGGGGAGAGTTTAGTGAGAGGGAGACAGATTAGTAATGCGTTGCAGTAGTCAAGACGAGAATGAATCAAAGCAACAAGAGTTTTTGCCGTTTCCACCGTAAGAAAAAAGTGCAGATTCTGATGATATTCTTGAGGTGCAGACAAGAGCATGTAAGGGATTGAATGTGGGGAACAAAGGAGAAATCGGAGTCAAATGTGGCCCCAAGACAGCAGGCATGTTGCACAGGAGTTATGATCGTGCTGCAGACCGAAAATGAAATATCAAGTTTAGGTGACTTAGTAGATGAGGGAAAGACAAGTTGTTCAGTTTTAGATACAGAGAGGACATGATGTTAGAAACAGCTGCTAGACAATTACTGGTGTTTTGAAGTAAAGCAGGGGTGATGTCAGGGGACGAAGTGTATAGTTAGGCGTCGTCAGCATAGAGATGGTATCGAAAGCAAAATCTACCGAGTCTGTCCGATGGGGGCTGTATAGAGGGAGAAGAGTAGAGGACCTAGTACTCAGCCCCGAGGAACACCAACATCAAGAGTAAGAGAAGAAGAGCTAGCGAATGATACACTTACAGGGGGTTCAGACCTGAGCGTTCTGAAACGAGCGCTCTGTATGCGCGATTGTACGGGCGTTCACAATCGCGCATACAGAGACAGGCGTGCACACATTGTCGCGCGTTCCCGAATATCTATGTGCGGGAACACTCGACAAACGGCCTAATTTCACCATTTAAATGGACATTAATTGCTAAACCAAGTGGCTCTGAAGGCTCTGACAAGAGGGAAAAGACCCAGCTGCCTTATTCGCTTATTTGTGCCTTATAAAGGACGACACTACTGATCTCAGAAGCCGGGCCTGTTCCCCTGCAGGCGCCGGAAGCTGCGCTCCCAGAGGTTTCCAGACACCGCGTGGAGAAGATTAACCCTGCTTCCAGACAGACACAGGGCTCTTTAGAGCCGAACATTTGAGAAATTGCACTTCAACGTTGAGAGGCCAGGCCAGCTTACAACGGTCACCGGAGTCAGCGCTCCCGGCGGAGGTACAAAGCCGATTGTGAAGAAAGAGTCCGGCTCCTACAGGCTTACAAGACCCTGCTAATTGAAGGTGAAGGAGGTGAATCAGCCGATTCAGACACCGGTAATTCGAGCCAGCGCTGCAGAGGTGAGTGCTTTATTCCACCTGAGCTAGGCTGCATTGGACACGGGCGAAAGTAGTTCCGGCCGGAGCTACTAACGGCAGGGAGCTCAGAGCCGCTCCCGAGAGCCTGCGATTTTTAGATCCCGACGCACCTGTCTCACGGCGCCTGAAGTGAGCTGAGGAGCGCGCTGAAAAGATAATTATCACAGAGATAAAGGACACCTCAGTGGGGCCAGTAGTTGCCCCGGCGCAAATCTCATTAAGAACTTTATTATCCTGGTAGGAGGCCCCTATATAAGAAAAAAATACATGGGCTAATACCAGCAGACATTATAATTCAACTGTGGACAACAGCTCAGACACAGCAGACTAGACCTGACTTGTGGACTGCAACTAATGTGAACCCCCCTGGCAGGGATACCAGCTGATAAACAGTACATGTGAACCGCATATACACTGATTATATATCTCTATCTATATTATAGGTGAAATCCCACTGAAATACAGAGCTGCAGATAAGCAGACCATAGACTGCCTCTACATTACAGGGTCCATATTTGAGTCTAGAAACCCCTGTCACTGCATATTTTTGGCAAATATGACCTTCAGCCAAGGCAGTTAAAGTGAAGGCAAATTAACTACTGGCATAACATTCCCCTCAGAATAGAGCGAGGAACTTTGCCATGAGCTAAATAAATCATTTACATGTTCCCGGCGTCTTATAGCAAATAAGATGGGCAAAAATAAACAGTCAGCCGAAGCCACTCCAAAGGCCTCAAAACACTTCAAAAAATCCTCAGAGGTCTCCAAACAGTTAAACAGCAAAATCACAGAAACTAATTCAAGTGGTTCAGAGAGTGAAGACGAAGGTACCCCAAGCTCCCTAACGGAGGTGAAAAATTACATCAAAGCCCTTCCCTCCAAGGACTTTTTCAAAGAGCTTTTAAAAGATTTCTCTTCTTCAATCAAAGAAGAACTCTCTGAAATTAAAGCCGACATTCGCCAGATCTACACCAGAACAACGGCCATAGAGGAAACAACCTCAAAGCTGATTTATTCATAGAGAGCCCACAGAGTTTATAGGCCAAAGCATCTAAAACAGACTTGCCAAGAGATACATTATGCTACCTACAGAGCTTCAGGGCAAAGGAGAGCATTATCCAAAAGGCCAGGGCGGCAAAAAGAATCGAATGGGAAGATTGTGAAATAACTTTATACCAAGACATCTCAAGATTCACGCTCCAGTTCAGAAGTAGACTTCTTCCTCTGACAAGAGAACTACGAGATAGGAACATCAAATATCGATGGTTGTTTCCTGTGGGCTTGCTCACCACGATACAAAGAAGATCATACACGGTCAGGACACCGGAAGACCTCTCCGCGGTGCTCCAAAAATTGGATCTGACGGACCTACAAATTAATGACTGGACAATACTGACTGAAGAGGAGCTTGCATTTCCCACACTGCCAAAGGTGGAACAATGGAACACAGTGACTCCCACCCAGCCAAAAAGACACAGATCCTTAGAAAAGGGATACCCCAAGACTCCTGCAAAAACCCAGAGATCGACGGAGGGTGATGGTTGAATGTTTACTTTTTCATAAATGCATACTTCTATGTTTTACGGTTTGGGGATACGATGTATATTTGATTGAAAGATCCTTGAATGGTATCAAGATTTAAGTTTGATCCCCTTATGTTCATTGAAATTTGCCAGACCATCTTATTCTTATACTGTTCATGACATAGCTACCAACTTAGACGTCGGGGACTTTCCAGTCCTCTCTCCCACTTAAATTTAGTTGGGGGTCATTGGTCCTCCAGTCAACGTCCTTGTGTCGTGGCGGAGACGAAGGCCAACCAACAATAGAGGGAACGGTCCTTTTCCCCCCCAGGAAGTTCCCTCTCCTTTAGTCAAGTTTTAACCCAGCATCCACTGAGCCTTAAGGGCTGGCTCAAGAGTTGCTGGCGACTTAGTTTGTACGATTCTAGGGCTGTACTCCAGGCTCGTTCCATACGAGATGTACAGCACCAAATTTCTATTGTGTTACTTTGGTTCTAGATGTTTATTCTTTTCAGTTCTCATTATTTGAATGTCACATGCCTAAACGATTGCTTTACCTTACAATCTTAGTATGCAAGACCTGATTATAGCGACATATAACGTCAACGGGCTTAATGTTCCAAGAAAAAGAAACCAGATCCTGGGTTACCTTAAAAAGGAAAAGGTAGGAATAGCTCTCTTACAGGAGACTCATTTTAAAAAATCCTATACCCCGCACACCAAAAAAGGAGTATACACAAAGTGGTATAATATCAATGGAAGTGGTCATATCAATGGAATACTCCACACAATTGTGAACCTATATGCACCTAATAGAAATCAAGTGAGGTTCCTAAAACACGTATTTGACATTGTGGACAGATTTCAAGAGGGAGTACTAATAGTTGGAGGAGACTTTAATATATCCCTAGATCCCTCTATTGATACATCAAGGGGAAAAATGTCACTACCCTATAAACGCCTCAAAACGATCAAAAATATTCTCCATGAGAGACAACTTAGACATTTGGAGATTTGAACACCCAGGTGAAAAAGATTACTCGCATTTTTCCTCAACTCTTAATCAGTACTCAAGAATAGATCATCTTTACGTTAGTCAGAACTATTTAGATAAAATTAGGAAAACTCTGTATAACACATTTTCCTATTCAGATCATTCCCCTCTTCTTGCTACAATTAATTTTACCTCAACATCCAACACAGGTCCAACTTGGATGCTTAACGAATCCCTTTTAAAATTAGAGGCAGACCAAAACTTTATAGCTTCACAAATTAAATTATTTTTTGAGGAAAACACACCAACAGAAGTTAGTAGAGCTACAGTATGGGAAGCACACAAAGCGGTCATTAGGGGACATCTTATGCAATTAGGGGCCAGAAAAAAAAGGGAAAGGAACATTAAAGTGGATGAGATTATGACCAAAATAAGGATTTTAGAGAAAGATCACAAAGTTTCTTGTTCTAGGGAGAAGAAAAAGGAACCGATTATGTTAAGGAATGATCTGAGAGAAACGGTTAACCATGCCTCGGAAAGGTATCTCTATTATAACAAATACAGACACTTTTTAAGTGCCAATAAATGCGGTAGAGACCTGACTAGAGTGGTCCAGAAACAGAGAAACAAAACTTCCGTTCACAAAATCAGAAATGATAAAGGTGATCTGGAATACATCCCCAAAAATATTGCTGAGACATTCTATGCCTACTACAAAAAAACTATATAATATTGACTCGGAGCCGAATTCCACAACACCATCCTCCCATGAGATCAAAGACTATCTCGACAAAATAAGACTTCCCGTGCTAGATGAAGCTCAAAAAGCAATACTCTCGGAACCCCTGAACCAAGAGGAGATCGAGGAAATCCACCCCTAATGGTAAAAGTCCAGGTCCAGATGGATTTAGTATTGCCTATTATAAACAGTTTAAATCAATCCTATCACCGCACTTAACTAAATATTTCAACTGTATTGGACAGGATCTGGGCTTCAGGCCTGAATCGCTCACTGCAAATATTACTGTAATCCCGAAGGAAGAGAAAGACCCATCTCTGTCAAAATTATAGGCCCATTTCCCTCCTTAATAACGATCTGAAGATCTTCACGAAACCCCTAGCAAATAGACTCAAAAAAGTCATCCCTGACATCATTAATTACAACCAGGTGGGTTTCACACCAGGAAGAGAAGCCAAAGATAACATCATAAAGACACTCCTGGCTATGGATTTTAGCAAGAATAATTCTATTCCATTGGCATTGATCTCAACCGACGCGGAAAAAGCGTTCGATCGCCTTAACTGGAATTTTCTCTTGGCTTTTCTGACTAGGTTTGGGCTCCCGGAGAATTTTATAAGTAAGATCAAAGCCATTTATTCTAAACCGTCGGCTTCAGTGAGCATCAACGGCACGAGGTCCAGTTCATTTACAATACAAAATGGTACTAGACAGGGATGCCCCCTTTCACCACTTCTGTTTATTCTTTCATTAGAACCCCTTTTAGCTAAAATTAGACAAAATAAGAATATTTCTGGCTTAAAAAACCCTAGCATGCACCACAAAATAGCTGCCGTTGCGGACGATATTCTTTGTTATGTCACTGACCCCTTAACGTCGATTCCTAACATACTATCAGAACTGGATATTTATGGGAAACTCTCATACTTCAAAATCAATTTAAACAAATCGACAGTATTCAATGTTAACATCGATAAACACACATGGGATAAAATAAAGACCATTAGCCGACTGAACCCGTCCACCTCCCATTTTAAATACTTGGGGGTCAATATGGCCGCGTCCCAGAACAAGATCTTTGATCTGAATTTTCCACCCCTCTTAGCTAGCATTAAAAAAGACTTAGCAGAATGGAACGACTACTACATTTCCTGGATTGGCAGGGTCAATATAGTTAAGATGATCTCTCTCCCAAAAATTTTATATTTGCTACAAGGTGTCCCTATGAACATCCCTAAAAACTTTTTCCTTACCCTAAAAAGAGCTATCCTGGCATTTATTTGGAAAAAGGGCCAACATAGATCTGCCTATAGCATTCTAACAAAACCCAAAACCGAGGGAGGCCTTGGACTGCCAGACTTTGTAAAATATCGAGACGCTGCTAACATATCCAGAGTCATAGAATAGAATGTTAGACCAATAAGGAAACCATGGGTAGACCTGGAGGAGAGTTGTGCGTGTTGCCCGCTCAACCAGGTCACATGGAAGACTGCATACAATAATGACCTATACAAAAAAAAAAAAAAATCCCCATACACAACTCAAACAATCAAAATCTGGCAGGAAAAACAAAGAAAAGCCAAGATAACCTATCATGACCCTGGGTACCTATCATTTCTCACTTTAATTCCCAAAAAATTTAGGTCCATTAGAAGTAAATTCCTCAATTGGAAGTTGGGGCGAGACACCACCCTGAAAGAGGTTTTAATTGGAGAGAACCTTATGGATTGGGACGCATGCAAGAGATCCGATCTAATGCCCAACTTGTCGGAAAAAGAACACTCTTTACTATATAAACATGTAAGCCTCTCTAAATACTAAAATTAACCAGATGTCAAATTTCAAAGGTATAACCAGATTAATCCTGGAGAAATGCCCCTCCCCTCACTGTATATCCACCATATACTCGACTCTCAATGAAGGGGGAGCCCCGCCATCATACCTCGACAGCTGGGCTAAAGAGCTAGGTAAACCTTTTAATGAGAGGGAAAAGGAAATTATCTTAACCTCATCAATTCCTAAGGTCACATCAGTTAGATTACAAGAAACCCACTATAAACTATTATCAAGGTGGTATAGAACACCAGTTCTCTTAAACAGGATTAACAGCAATATCCCCGCTAAGTGTTGGAGGTGCGATGGTCAGGAGGGCTCCCTCTCTCATATTTGGGTATATTGTAAAAGAATTAAACCATTTTGGGAAAAATTTTACCTAATCATATCTGAGATCTATGGCTATAATATCAAACTGGATAGAGAGTTGATCCTACTAGGACTAGCGAAACAGGACAATCGCCTTCTGAAGGATAGATTGTTCCCATTTCTTATCACCACTTTTAAATCACTAATTCCGAGGTATTGGATGAATACTGATACCCCGACGATAAAGGAGTGGTTATTGGAAATCAACTTGACAAGTAGTTTCGAAAAAAATCAAGTGGTCCTCCATTGGGAAATATAAAAAATATCTGGAAATATGGTCCAAATGGAACAGCTTTATTTCTTCTGAAAAGATCAACACATATCTAGACTGACGGAGTTTCCGTCATTTCAGATTTCTTGCAACAGAGATTTCATTCATGTGACATGTTTTTTGTTTTCTGTTATTTGTTTTAGTTCGTCCTCCTCCCTCCTCCCCTTAATTCCTTAACCATAATTAACACTCCTTTCCCCCCCCCCCCCCCATAGTCCTGGATTAGCAGGTAATATGATCATCCACTACACCATTGGAGGAATTAGAGGACTTGACAATAAGTATCAAGTATTCAGTTCATCAGATACTCTATTTTCCTCCGAATTTAACCTTATATTTCACCTTAAGGCAATGACGTCTTCGACTCCATTTAACATTACCAACCTCATATAGTGGGAAGACATCTGAAAACACCTAAATTTGGGCCGCTTTCTAAACTATTGTCCAGATGTCCCTCCACTATTGAGAATTCTATTTTTGGTACTCAGCAATGCTCGTTAAATTGCGTGAGACACCACTGATATTGTTTTTAGATCTCAAAACCAGTTTTGAATATGCTCGTTATTCAAATTTTCCACCTTATGTCACAGGGTTTGTTAGACAAATTTACCAGATTAATAAATAAGTTAATAAGTGCCTCATTGAGATATTCCTCATATAAGACATCGCCCTATTTAGAGGTTTCATCCTAACAGAATGAGATTTGCTTTATATCTGCATTTACCTGTGGACCTGCTTATCCTTTGTTTTCCTATTTTACAATGTTGTAAAAAAATGTTTTTCTTTTCTCTTTTATTCAAAAATTTTTATAAAATTTTAATTTACAAGGATCACTGCTACAGGTCCTGGGTCGAGAAGAGAGAAGCCTGGAAACTTCATCCTCTGTTATAGGGTCAAAAAAGGAGAGCGAGCATGTGGAGGAATTGGAGGGAGGAGGATTGAAATTATTTGGGGGCTGGGAGATTATTTCTTTCCGGATACTGCCAATCTTGTCTCTGAAGTAAGTGGCCATGCCATCAGCGCAGAGATCAGTGACAGGTTCTGGAACTTTAGGGCTTAGAAGGGAATGAAGTGTCAAAAAGTCGTTTTGGGTTATTTGAGAGAGTGAGGAGATGAGAGGTGAAGTACTTTTGTTTGGCAATGTTGAGACTAATTATATGTTTTTATTTATTTATTTTTATTTTATTTTTTTCCTTTTCATATTTTATTAGTTTTTAGAAAAAGACATACATTGTTAAACATAAAAGAAGACAAACGGCTACACAATCAGCCCTATACACGGTCACGTTAACGACAGTGGCTTAGCCGATATACATACCACAATAAAATAGTAAACAAACAAAATTAGACTAAACCAAAAACATTAGAAAGATACAAAAACATACAGTGCAATCGCTGGGCAATTTTTACACAGGTATAATTTTATATAGGTATACTTTTATATAGCAGGGGATTGACCATATATTAAATATACTTAAATATGTCAATCAGGGAATGATAAAGCAAGCGGAGAAACTCTCCATACCCCCCATTCCCTCTCAAACCTCGCGGCCGCTTCTCCAGCTCCCGCCAGCGCACGCTCATGTATATAAGTAGAATTTAGCCTACGGATGATCTCCGTTAGGCAAGGAACATACCGTGATTTCCAATTTTTAATATGGCCAGTTTGGTTGAAAGAAAAAGGTGTCCCAATACCACCCTCCCCTCACATGGTATCCGAACCAAATCAATCCATAAAAGAGCCAATGAGGGAGATGGAAGCCCAGTAAATCCGAGGCAAGACAGAATGTAGCCCTCCAGATATCCCGCAACCTCGGGCAAGACCACAAAATGTGGTAAAATGTACCCCTATCGCCGCATCCCCGCCAACATAGATATGAAAGGTCAGGAAGTATATGGCTCAGGCGATCCGGTGTATAGTACCACCTTAGTGTGGTCTTCATCAAGGATTCATACTGTAGAGCACATCTAATATTTTTATTTATACAGGTGAAGGCCATAGACCACTGCTCATCAGTGAACTCCAACCCCAAATCTCTTTCCCAGGAAACAAATGGTGTCGTTTTAACGAATAATCCCTTATCCCCCATCATATACAGAGGCCTCAATCGTGTACCTTGTGGCGAAGCCACTGACCACAAACTAAACACTTCCCGATTGCATACCAGATTAAACGGACAGTTAGCTTTAAAAAAATGTCTAATTATATGTTTTTAGCATAAATTTATAACGAAGGAAATTTGCTGATATTTGCTGGCAGAGGAAGTAAGTTGCAATAGGCCAAGAGAGGAGGTTAAAGAGAGAAAGTGAGTGGCTGATGGGGAGATGGGATCATCAATGGGGATATTAAAATCACCCATAATAAGAGTTGGTGATTCAGACAATAGGAAGTGAGGAAGCCAAGCTGCAAAGTGATCTAGAAATTGGTGGGGGGAGCCTGGGGGGCAATAGATAACTGCAACTCTCAGGGGAAATGGATGGAAGAGTCTGATGTGTTAACCTCAAAAGAGGGGAATGTGAGAGGGTACAGGGGGAATGACCTGAAATGTGCACTGTGGAGAAAGTAGCATGCCTACTCCTCCACCGTGCCAGTCATCAGGTCTGGGGGTATGGGAGAAGTGAAGTCCACCATAGGATAGGGTGGCAGGGGAAGCAGTGTCAGAGGGTTGAAGCCAAGTTTCTGTAAGGGCTAGCAGGTTCAGAGCACGGGAGGAAGAAATCGTGGATTGTGGGTAATTTGTTACGAACCAACCGTGCGTTCCAGAGTGTGCAGCTAAAAAACTGGAGAGGATGTGCAGTGAGCATTAATCAGATTTTTGGGGTTTTTTGTCTGTGGCAGAGGAGACTTTAAACAAAGGGAAGGATTTGGTAAAATATCCCCTGCAGCTAGTAGCAGGAGAAGAGAAAGACAGCAAGTCGGTGAAAGCCGGAATTAGACTTACCGGTAATTCAGTTTCCACGAGATCACCACGACGGCTACAAGGAGAGATTGACCCCTGACCTCTGTAGGGGCAGGAACAGAGAGAGGGTTTAAAATCCCCCCCCCCCCCCCCCCCCAACACCAGTGTGTCCAAAATTACAGAGACAGAAATAAGTGGTGAGAACAAAAAATAAGTTGAGAGGGTATTACACCATAACCTCCTAGGAAGCCTAATAAAGGGTGGAAAATATATGTGCCATCGCGGTGATCTCGTGGAAACAATTACCGGTAAGTCTAATTCCAGCTTTCCACCTCATCACCACAATGGATACGACACCTTACGTCCAAAAGACAATTCTGAATTAGATAGGTCTAACCTATAGTGCTTAGTAAAGGGGTAAATGTTAGACCAAGTAGCAGCTTTACAGATATCTTCAAGAGAAGCTCCGGCCCGCTTGGCTTGGGAGGAGAACATAGCTCGGGCAGAGTGAGCTCTCCGATTTGAGGGGCAAGGAAGGCCTTGGGACTCATAGGAAATGGAATCCTTAATCCACCGAGCTAAGGAGGACCTGGAGGCTTTCAGACTCTTATTCTTACCTGAAAATAAGACAAATAGGTTCTTGGATCTACGAAAATCTTTTGACACCTCAAGATATCGTAAGACTGAGCGTCTTACGTCAAGTGAGTGGAAGCTAGACTCCCTATCATTAGAGGGATTACTGCAAAAGGAGGGTAATACTATCTCCTGGTTACGGTGGAAATCCGATACTACTTTAGGTAAAAAACCTGGATCTAATTTAAGAATAATTCTATCATCGGTGATACGGAGATAGGGTTCTTGAATCGATAGAGCTTGAATCTCGCCTAGCCTTCTTGTGGACGTGATGGCCACCAAAAATGCGGTTTTTAGAAATAGGTTTTTGGGTGGAACAACTAGCTAGGGGCTCAAACGAGGCAAGGGTCAGGCCTGTGAGCACCGTATTGAGGTCCCAGTTGGGGATCCAGGATTTTAGAGAAGCAGCTTTCATAAATCTCCTGATCCAGCGAGGATTGGCTAGATCTTGATCAAAAAAAAACAATCTAGGGCCGAGACTTGTACCTTCAAGGTGGAAGGTCTAAGACCCAATTCAAGTCCCTGCAGGAGGAAGTCCAAGATTTTCTGAAAATTGGGCGGCTCCAGATTTGGGGCAGGATTACCAATCCAAGAACAAACTCTTCCAGATCTTCAGATAGATCGAGAAGGTAACTTTCTTCCTACTCGCTTTCAGGGTAGATATCACTTGGTCAGAAAGCCCTTGAGACTTCAACCTCTGGACCTCAGGATCCAAGCTGATAACTTGAGGAAACTCGAGTTTGTGTGAAGAATTGGCCCTTGATGAAGAAGGTCCCTCCTGGAGGGAAGAGGTCATGGGTCCTCTATTGATAGGTTTTTTAAGGAAGGGAACCAGCTCCTTTTTGGCGAATAGGGAGCTATTAGAATCAAAGTCGTGTCCTCTAGGTTGAGTTTTTGAATTATTGTGGGAAGTAGAGGCAAGGGTGGAAACGCATAACAGATCCCAGTCCCAATGAATCGTGAGCGCATTCAGAGCCCAAGGATTGTCCCGTGGGTTCAGTGAACAAAACGTCGGTACCTTTGCGTTCTTCTTGGAGGCAAACAGGTCCACTTGTGGGGTGCCCCACCTTTCCACCAGAATCTGAAACAAGTCCTGATTTAAAGACCATTCGGTATGGTCTATTAACTGGCGACTGAGATAGTCTGCTTCCACGTTCAGTATCCCTTTCAAATGAATTGCAGAGATGGACCTCACGTGGGACTCTGCCCAATCGAAGATCTTTCTTGCAACGGACATCAGCTTCTCTGATCTCGTGCCTCCCTGGCGAGAGAGGTATGCTACCGTTGTTGTGTTGTCCAAAAGAATTTTTATGTGACGACCCACGAGAAGGATTTCTGCAGCATTCAGAGTTTTCCGGACCGCTTCCAGCTCTCTGAAGTTGGAAGATTGAGAGCAGGTTGTTGGAATCCAGGAACCCTAAAATAAATGATCTCCCACTTTCGCTCCCCATCCTTTTTCGCTTGCGTCCGTAAGCACTTGGATGTAGGGAGTCTTCTCCCAGGCGACTCCTAAGGACAGATTGTCTGTGCTTTTCCACCAGTCCAGGGAGGTCTTTACCGTTAGAGGGATCAGAACCCTGTGATCCAAGGAGGACTGTTGCTTGTTCCAAGATCTGAGGATCCATGACTGTAGGGATCGGAAGTAGGACTGGCTCCAAGGGACAGACGGGATGCAGGATGAGAGAAGGCCCAGGAGACTCATTATGGGACAAGACTTCCTGTTCTGAAACCATCGAACCTTCGATTGGAGGTTTTTGATCTTGTCTGGAGGAAGAAAGGTATGTTGAGCCCGGGAATCCAGGATGACACCTAAAAACTGGATAATGCTGGAAGGTACAAGATTTGACTTTTTCTGGTTCACCAACCACCCTAGATCTTGGATGAGAGATAGTAAGGTTAGTAAGTCTGAACTGAGTTTGTCCTCTGAATTCCCAATCAGGAGGAAGTCTTCCAGGTATGGAATAATCACCAATCCTTTGTGTCTCAGGAAGGCCACCATCTCGACTACCAGTTTCATAAAGACTCTGGGCGCAGATGATATCCCAAAGGGGAGGGCCGTAAACTGGAAGTGGCTGGTTACCCCCCTATGGTCCTGAATGGCAAATCTTAGGAACCTTTGGGATTCTGGATGAATTGGGACGTGGGGAGCACATCAGGGCATTCCTCCCTATTAAGGGAATCTGTCAGATTTGCCGCAAAGGATGCCGGGCTTTCCAACGCGGCTTGGATTTGTAACAATGAAGCGGTTTGGGGGGAGATGAGGAAAGTTTGATTCGGTAACCGAATTTTATGATGTCCCGGACCCCAGGGGTAATGGACTCCCAGGGAGTCAGAAAATTCCTCAATCTCCCCCCGACACTGGCGTCATTGTTTGTCCGAGGACTTACTTTGGGAGGAAGAGGGGTTACTTCTACTCCTGCCCCCTTTTGCATAGCTCCAGCGTCCTGACTTCCCCTTATCCCTATAGGGTTTATTCTGGCTAGTGGGGGCCCGAAAGGGATATTTCCTTTTATAGAGTCTTTCCTCTGGGAAGCCCTTTTTCTTGTCCGCAGCCTTTTCAAGGCTACGGTCCAAGACCGGGCCAAAGACATACTCCCCCGAGAACGGGATAGAGCATAGTTTCATTTTTGATGTGTTGTCGCCTGATCAGCTCTTCATCCACAAGGTGCGGCGGGCCGCGTTGGAAAGCCCAGCATCCTTTGCGGCAAATCTGACAGATTCTGCCGAGGCGTCTGCCATAAAGGCTGTGGCGGACTTCAATAAGGGGAGGGACCTTAAGATCTCTTCCCTGGGAGTATTGTCTCTGATGTGAGATTCTAGCTCATCTAGCCACAACCTCATGGACCTTGCTATCGAGGTGGCCGCGATGTTCGCCTTTAGATTAAACATGGCCGCTTCCCACGATTTTTTTAAAAGACTATCTGCCTTCCTATCCATGGGGTCACGCAACTGGGAGGCGTCTTCAAAGGGCAAGGCAGTCTTTTTATTGACTTTTGCAACTTGAATGTCAACTTTGGGTGTTTTGTTGAAAATCTTCCCCTCGTTAGTGTCAAATAACAGACTGTTCTTAAAGGATCTGGACACCCACAACCGCTTCTCTAGGTTGGACCATTCGTCGAGTACCATGTCTTGAATATTCTCGTTGATCGGAAACACACGGATCTACATAACCCGGAGTCTCCTAAACATTTCGTCCTGAACCGAGTGGGCTCTTGGGGTGTCTTCTACCCCCATAGTGGCCCGGACAGCCCTGAGGTCTGGCATCTCATCTGATTCTGTAGTGTCAATATCAGAGGATGCCTCCTCGTCCTCCCAGGCTCTGGATGAAGAAGCATCTTCCCCTATTACCTCCGGGTCTGATAAGGAAGGAGAAAGTTCCCTTTGCTTTTTAGGTGGAGGCGGGTCCCTGAGTGAGGGGGAAATTTGAGATAAGGAGGTCTTTACTTAGTCATGAATCATGGACCTCAATTCATCAAAGAAAGAAGGCTGTTCTTCAGCAATAACGCTAGAGATACAGTCCTTGCAAAGTCTCTTGCGGTAGTCGTCCAGAAGCAGTTTGAGGCAGGACACACACATAGCCTGTTTTCAGATTTTTTTTCTGGGCCTCCTTAGGAACCTGGGGAGAATAACCCCCATCAGCCATGAAACAATGGATGGAGATAATAGCCCCAAGCCTGAGATGAGGAGGAGGAATAAGCCACCTGGTACAGTGTTTAGAGAAACAAGTAACAGAGCAGAAAGTGCTTCCCCACAGGGGACTTACGGCAGGCGGCACAGAAGGGTCTCCAGGGGAGCGGGGTTCAGCCGACATGACTGCTCGCAGACTCCGATGTACGCCGATAGAGACATTTGGCGTCTGCTGGCACCGAAATTTGAATCTGGAGACGCTTCCTGGGTGACGTCACTGTCCTTCGTCCACCGGAAGCGCTTCTGCGCGCACCCGGCAATAGCCAAAGAGGCCCGGCGGAAGATCGCGACCGGGAGAAGGCTCACATAATAATGGAGCGAGGCCTCCCTCCTTCACCCCTGCCCAGCATTAGTACGCCGACCGCAGGAGCAACACCCGGTAGGTGTCAGGAAAAAGATCCGTCTTCATCTCCCCACAGGGAGACTCTCTGCCCCCATCCTCTGTAGGGACAGGAAACACTGGTGTTGGTGGTGGGGGGGTTAAACCCTCTCTGTTCCTGCGCCTACAGAGGTCAGGGGTCAATCTCTCCTCGTAGCCGTCGTGGTGGAAAGATTTATATTGGTGTTTTGTATGCTGCACTGTGGAGGAAGATGGGTCAGTGTAATGCATGGATGTCAAACTCATGGCCCTCCAGATGTTGCAAAACTACAACTCCCATCATTCCCTGATAGCTGTAGTATGCCCAGGCATGATGGGAGTTGTAGTTTTGCAACAGCTGGAGGGCCACGAGTTTGACATCCCTGGTGTAATGTATGAGGGTATAAAGTGTATGGGAACTTAACAAGGGTGAGGGAAGGAGGGAGGGACTGATGTGGAGAGAAGGGACAGAGGGTGGACAGTGTGGTTGAATTTGAAAGTAGACAGCCATAGTCCTTAGAAGAGCAGCCAAAGCCTGAGTGAAACAATATTGTAGCATACCTGTGCTGTGTGTAACTTTGTTTGAGCAGTACACATGCCCTGTCTCAGTCTCCTGCCCCGTCTAACTGCCCTGATTAACTGTCAAGCGCTTAGGCAAAATGGTGCTTTGGCAGAGATGGTGCTTTTGGCTCATGCTAGCCACTGCAAATGCTTCCCCTAATGCCGAATGCACATTAGCAGGAATCCAGGCCAGCATACCACAGACCATTCACAGCCGTGTGCATTTGGCCTAAGACTGTATATTTATAGGAAAAATCTCTCAATGCGATATAAATATATAAAGAAAATCCGCCTGACCAGGCGTGATTAATTGATAATTAATCAAAATTACCTCTACCAATGATACACAAAAATATAGAGATAAGTGTGGGCACCCATTACATAACAGATAACCGTACATATGTAGTGATCACCCTTAGTAACAACAAGACCCTTGATTACATATAGGAGAGGGAGATCGATTGGTGACCGCCTTATGCATAGTCACTATGTGAGACCACGCCCAAGCGGTGCCTGGCTGGACCGCAAACCCCTTGGTACTTTTAAATGTGGTAATGGATGTATTTGCTGCCCCTTTATCTTTAAATCATCTACTTTTTGCAGTGTTTCTACCAGTAAAGTCAAATTAGGGACTTTACAAATTGTAAGACACAAGGTGTTATATATCTCTGCACATGTACCTGTCCCCTCAACTATGTTGGGAAGACAGAGGGAACTACGAATAAGGGTGGGTGACCACCTGAGTGATATCAATCATAAAATGGGATAAACCCATTGCTCGACATGTTATTGAATTTCATCAGGGAGACCCAAGAGCCATTGTTTTTCAAGTAATTGAGGTGGTCCGTAAACCCGCTCGTGGCGGTGACTGGGACAAACAGATTTTACATAAAGAGGCCCAATGGATCCATCGTCTCAAGACAGTGCCCCCATCTGGCCTTAATGAACAGATTTATTTTGCCCGCTTTCTCTGAGAACTCACCCTTATGCAACGAATTAAGTGTCATTTATTTTGCCTCTTATTTTTATCTACGAACATCTGCCTTATTCATCAGACCATAATAGGACCTGTGGGTTTTTGTCATCTACGAGGATTCGTGGGTTCATGGTTATTTTATCCTTGACCCCCGTTTATATTATCCTCTTTATATACCCTCTGATTTTGTCCCACTGGCCCTGGTCTTAGTCCGCCCATTCATACACCCAATAATCTAATTGTTATACGTTTTATGGATATTTTCCCCATACCACATGCCCCTTAGCCTCTCACGCCTGATTAAATGCTTTAATGCGCAGACGCGTTGTAAAGCCCGTCAGGACTACTTTTAGATATTTTGATGTGGCTTGTAGGGGCATCCAGGCTAATTTTAGGGTGAGCCGTTGATTGAGTGGGGTCGCCCCTTTCAGGGCGGGTGCTCCACAGTTAGGCAGGGAGACCTGAGGGACATATAGGGTATTACTTCCTCTGACCTCCTCAAGGCTGGCTTCCATTATACCATCTTCGTATCACATTATATGGTTGTTGCTGGCATCAAGGTGAAAAGGAATTCTTAACATTTGACAACTATCTTCCTTTCATCATAGCTGTGCGATCACTACATTATTATCCTGGTACCGTGAGTAACCAACATATAGCTGTTGTAGTTATATCATTTCTATTACGTATCTTCATTGAGCTTGCTGTTACTAAGGGTGATCACTACATACGTACGGTTATCTGTCTGTTATGTAATGGGTAGAGGTAATTTTGATTATCAATTAATCACGCCTGGACAGGCAGATTTTCTTTATATATTTATATCACATTATTGAGGGATTTTTCTATCTTATCATAGTATACAATAAAGGTTATATTTTAAGGGCAGTTTTTCTTCTGTGACGTTTCTATATTTATGTGCCCTATATAGTGGAAAAGTATATTTATAGGAAGTGCGATCAGAGAACTAAGGGTAATTTAGCTAATTAATCACTGAAGTAAGGCACATGAGAAGAGATGCTATATGTAGGTAAACAAAGCTAAGGATCTGGATGGGCCATATGTAAAATCACTACATATCACAAGCATTACAACAGTCAAATTACAAGTCAATTGGATGAGCATCTCTAGGACTAATCACAAGGATATCACACTTAAAGAAAATAGTATACATTGATGATTTTACAAAGTTCTGTACCAGGGAAGATATAGATAGAAGCTGCACTATTAGGCTTGTGGAAAGATGGGCGGAGCAGTATTGTCCAAATGCACAGCAGACATACCAGGGAAGATAGAGATAGAAGCTGCACTAGAAGACTCATGGAGGTCGGGGTCAAATGGAGAAGAGGAAAGAGAAGGTCTACTTGACAGCAGATGTCACTTGATGTAAGAGGTATGTGGTGCTGTATTCTCCTATATAGTATGTAGTGCTGGCTCATTACTGTGACCTGCATCTCATCTTCAAGTTTTTTATTTAATGTAATTATATATACAGTACTTTCAATTTGGCTCCTAAAATTTTCAGTTTAGGAGCCAATGGCTCCTGTGTGTTTATTTTTTTAGTCTGGAGCACTGTAGGTTGCTGGGAAATTAGGTACCTATCGGGAATCGCCGTTGTGCAAACTGTTCTTATTGAAAGTTTAACCCCCAATGGGGTTTGTTAACCTTTGGCGGTTTGCAATATAAAGTAAAGACTGATTACACGCAGGAGCAAAATATGTTGTATATCATGTACATTTGGTAGATTTTATTTAAGCAAGACTATTAGGAACATGAATAAAAGATTTAGAGACCATTTGAATTCTATCCACACAGGGAAAGGTTGGCGACGATTAATAGAACATGTGAGATTGGAACATAATGGGGATAGTAAGGTTTGCAGGGATCGAGTTAGTGTGTAATCCACCACAAGGGGGCAACGACATCAAGAGCTTTTGAGGAAAGGCAAGATGGATCCGAAGATCCGGAACTATGGTCCCATTAGGCTTAAATAACAAATGATTTAGGAGTATTTTTGTAGATAGTACATCGTTTTGGTTTGTGATCTCTCTTTTGATTTTATGTTCCAATACATGTTTTTATGTATAGCACCATACCTCTGGTGACGTCACTAGTATATGCCGTGCAGAGGTTCTGATGCATAAAGATGACGCTCGTACGTCAGCATGTCAGTGGACCGAGGAAGCGCTGAGGTGCGAAATGGCCATTGCCGTAAGTTACTGCCTGCTGTATGTCGATCTGCCTCATGCCTGTACTGATATAAAAGTTCCGAAATAAAGAAACCCATCTTTTTGGCGACTGCCGCTCATGATTTTCTCTTTTGTGGGATATGTGCATGAAGACTTAAGAGTCTCGCCGTTAGTGGGAGACCTGACTCGAGAGCAGAGACTAATCGGAGGAATTTGGGCAGTGCCACCCAGTCTGTATCTTGACAGTTGTTTGCAAAAACTATAACTTATCCTGCAAAAAACAAGACCTCATACAAGTACATTGATGAAAAAAAGTTAAAGCTCATGGAATGCGATTTTAAAAGAATTGCGTGTGGTCACTAAGGGGTAAATTACAACTCAGCCGTCCCACTCACCTCAATAGGATGGCTACATCCTATTAAGGTTTTTCAAACCACTGATCTGCTGGGGTGCTGGAAGTGGGCTGATCCGATTTTGATCAATAAATAAAAAATAAAAATAAAAATTTTAAAACATGGACGGCCCCTTTAATTTTTAATATATAAAGTGGCTGATTTTCCAACTCAATGGAGGTGCACCATTTCTGCACCTCTTGCCAAAGATGCATGTAACACTATGTGAAAGTCCTTGATAAGCGGGGACAGAAGAGTTGCATGCACATGACTTTAGAAAGGTGGGTAAATACTCACCCATTCATCCTGCAGGGACTTTAGGATCGCAGGGATACTTGTAGCAGAAGGTGGCTTTGGACGAATTGGATGAGCAACTAAATGAGACAGATGTCAGTGTAAGATTCAATTCATTATTTTTTTTTAAACAATGAATTTATGGTGAAACCCATTTCTTATGTATATGTGGTAATAAAAGTTGTATAAATGATATAAAACTAAGAATAAAATGTAAGGGTTTTACTGAGAATTTGATGTTGATGACCCATCATCAGGATAGATCAATATCAGACCAGAGAGGGTCTGCCACCTCAGACCCCAGCCAATCAGCTGTTTGAAGAAGCAATCCTGTGAGCGCTCCAGCCTCCTTGCAGCTTACCAAGCACAAGTCCATTGTATAGCGGCTGTGCTCGGTAAGCTGCAAAAGGGGCCAAAGTGCTCACTGGAGTGCTGAGGTATCCTCAAACAGCTCATTGGCTGGGGTCCGAGGTGTCAGACCCCCTCTGATCCGATACTGATTACATATACTGAGTATACAACATCAATGAAATCTCTCAGAAGCCCTTAAAGCAGGGGTGCACAACCTTTTCTGGTTGGGGGCCACATTGTCAACGTGAACCAATTCCAAGGGCTGAAAATAAACTTTAAAGGCGTATTACCAAGTGAAATACTATATTTATGGCATATTGAACACAGTATATATCATAAATGTCTAGTTATACAATAAATCATAAATGTCTAATTGTTCTAGTACTCCCATCTAATGGGACAATACATGAAAGATTCAGGAGAGCAGCCACAAGACAGACATACATGTCTGCTACCAGATGTTTGGGGGCCTCATAGAATGGTATTGAGGGCCTCATGTGGCCCACGGGCCGCAGGTTGTGCACCCCTGCCTTAAAGGGTTTACAAGAACTG
Source organism: Bufo gargarizans (assembly GCF_014858855.1). Taxonomy (NCBI): domain Eukaryota; kingdom Metazoa; phylum Chordata; class Amphibia; order Anura; family Bufonidae; genus Bufo; species Bufo gargarizans. The sequence goes on along the minus strand of NC_058085.1, from coordinate 219,363,608 downwards.
GTAACAGAATTCAAAAGCAACTACTAAAACATAACTAACCTTTAATATCAATCAACTGATCTTCACTCAGTGGTTGATTAGTTATTGGATCTGTCCCATTTTCAGCCAGATATTTCTCAATAAGGCGCCTATCAAAGACATGACCCGACAGGGGAGACACACAAGGCCGGTCTGTCACCTCATTACTGACTGTAAGAAGAAAGTCACACACATCATTGAGAGCTTAATACATAATAAAGAAATAATTTTTATAAAATATATTAACCCCTTAAGGACCCCAAGAGCTCCGCAGTCAAGAACAGCTCAAAAAATCCCAGTGCCGAACCGATCTGAGCTGTCTCAACCCAAACTCCAGACTGGGCGGTGAAAGGGAGAACTACTGGTGCGGCTGAAGTTGGGGGCTGCCAATCAGGGTTTGCCAGCACCTCAGGGATTCTAGTGGCTCTACGGGCCTGTCTGTGCGGTGGCTGCGATGGGGGAACTACTGCACGTGCCACCGTACCAGCTTCAAGTGCCCTTCTGGTGCTCGCCACTTCACCATGTTCTATGGCAGTGCAGGTACTAGGTCCAGGGTGGGCTGCGCTGCTGGTGTATGCCTCACCACACAATCTGACAGCGCCAGCCCCACTCTGCTGCCCTTGAAGCGGCTCCTGCGCAACCTGTGGTCTAGCAACACGGGGCCGAATACGCCTGGTGGTATCAGGGACCTCAACCTCCTCATCCGAACTTTGGGTCAGACTGCCACTGCTTTCTACAGGTTCATAGTCTGACCCGCTGGATTCGTCAGATGAGGGTTCCCATTCCTCATCCGACTGGGTCATTAGCCTGTAGGCCTCTTCAGAAGAATACCCCTTATTTTCCATTTGGTCAACTAAATTTAGGAGGTATTCCCTGAGACTACCCAAGAAAAAAAAAAGCAAGCCTGTCTTACAAATGGTAGGCTAGCGAAGTACCGGAGGCCGCTGCAATTGATAAATATCAAAACTGGGCGGGTGAATGCACGTGTGGGCGACAGATCAGGCCTGATCAGGCAAACACTGCGTTTTGGATGGAGGGCGAGCTAAGGTGACACTAATACTATTATAGATCTGACTGATCAATTCTGATCACTTACAGATACTATAAAAGTACAAATGCTGATTAGCGATACGCTAAAATCAGCAAATCAGTGACTGCGGTGCACACTAAACGATCGCCAACTACCTAACCAAGGGGAGTAAACTATCCTAGAACCTAACAGTCAATACCAGTGGGAAAAAAAGTGCCACAACGGGTGGTGTTCGGATCACGTCAGCAGAGAAGCAATTCATCCAGGAAGGCGAGGTGCATACCGTATAGGCATTTAAACGCCGCAACAGACAAGTCACAGGTTGCTAGTAGGCGGACCCCTGAGACCAAAGGGGTATTGGGCATGCCTGTACCTAAGGGCATGTCACATATACGCTTGCGTCCACTAACTATCTGAGCTGCCCTCTTTACTGCCCACCCCCCCCCCTCCTCTTAACTAATGTACTAGATGTTATAGTACTTTTCTGCCTGCACTACACTGTTAAAAAAAAAAAAATAACACTTATTTGTCTATTATTAAAACATATCAACAAGGACATCCCATTAAAGGGGACAAAACAGGCAAACAAATGGAGGGGTAAAGTTTCTGCCAACAATGGGTGCCTATAATTAATTGCACCACTATCACTTGCTGGTCAGAAGTACGTATCTGCTGAGGGTCAGCTAAAGAATAGCGTGCCTCTAATACATTAAGTCCAATGGTCAAGGGTCTAATGACATCTAGATCCGCAACCCATCCACACAAGAGAAAACACAAATAGCTAGGATGGTGTCCTTCTGAGAATTATTTGTCAGCTCAAAAGCAGGATACACTACACTCTTTGGAAAGCAAGTCCGTCAGCTTTTAGTATAATGTTTATTGGGGACAGAAGTCCAGTGACAACATGAACTAATAGCAGATATTGATGCTATAGTTCCCGATCACTGAGCTTTACTGGACAGAACAAGCACTCACTGAGCGTACTCTGCAAGCTATTCCTCCCTCCAGTGTAAGCTACCTGAATAGGATTGTTGCAGAGGTATGGTGGTGCCTAATAGCAACGCTAATCTTGTTACAGTCCCTAACTTGCCTAGCTCTACGTGTTTTGTGCGTTCCTTATATGAACTTCTTGGTAACAAACTCCTAAGCTTGGAACAGATATACAATTACAAGCAATATTGAATATTATATTAAAGGCAAGTGAGATCAACTGTAGTGGCGCATTGCAAGAGTGGCCTGCAAGCCAACCCGGCGCTATTATGGCCATTAGGACTAAGACTGAAACCTTGTACTAAATTCTGATACCGTTAGCTGTTATAGTAGTTTGGCCTATACTCAATGCCTGAGTCTCCCCTGACAAGCTATTTAACCCCTTAAGGACACAGGCAGTACATGGCATGGTAAGTGCACGGGTCTCACCCCTGGGGATAGGTACCTGGAGGGGGTAGGCAGGGAGGCTGCGTTGATTTTCCCGCACGGTCCCACAGGCAAACGTGGATCTGGCGGCAAGGGACCCGAACAAGGGAATGCTGGTATAAAAGTTATCTACGTACAAGTGGTAACCATTATCAAGCAGTGGGTACATAAGGTCCCACACGAGTTTCCCGCTAACACCCAGAGTGGGGGGACATTCTGGGGGTTGAATACGGGAATCTCGCCCCTCGTACACACGAAATTTGTAAGTGTACCCTGAGGTACTCACAAATTTTGTATAGCTTCACGCCATACCTCGCCCGCTTTGTGGGAATATATTGGCGGTACGCCCTATTTCCCGAGTCCCCCCCCCCCCCCCCCCCCCGTATCGGCGATCACAGAAAACTGCAGGTAAATTCAGACCTGCGGTTTTCTGCATTTCCGGTCCATTCGGGTGTCCTGTGACCCGATGAACCGGAAAAAGACTGCAATCGGTGGCGTAATTATACACCACCAATCACAGCCCATGCATTTAGAGAGGTGGTGCTGGCCCTGGTGCTGAACGCTGCTATCCTGGGTGCTGATTGGTGTAGGGGAGAGAGGCGCGAGAGATTCAAACTTCCTGCGCTCCCCTCTCCCCTCCTCTTCCTGTCCAGCACCAGCTCCTGTGTCCCCCTAATCGCCATCCATCACCCTCCTGGACCCATCGCCACCCAGGTAGGTTAGGGTCAGTGAGGGAGAGGCACCGTTAGGAAGGGAAAGAAGGGAATAGTAAGTTAGGTGGGGAAAAAAAAGAAAAAGTAATTTTATTCCAAACTTCCATCTATCCATCTATCAGACCCCCCCCCCCCCCCCCCCTGCCATTTGCGACCACATATGGGGTGTTTCTGCAAACTACAGAATCAGGGCAACCCATTTTGAGTTTTGTTTGGCCGTTAACCCATTTTTTTCCAGTAAGGGTTAAAATGGAAAATTTTCAAAAAAATAGAAATTTCTAAATTGTTTCTCAAGTTTGAAAAAACAGTTTTGAATACCTTGAGTGGTGTAGTTTCTAGAATAGGGTCATTTGTGGGAGGTTTCTATTATCTAAGCCTCACAATATGACTTCCAACCTGAACTGGTCCATAAAAATTGGGATTTTGAAGATTTCAGAAAAATTTAAAAATTTGCTTCTAAACTTCTAAGCCTTGTAACCAGGGCTGTGGAGTCGGAGTCGGAGTCGGAGTCGGAGTCAATTTTGGGTACCTGGAGTCGGAGTCGGCAAAAAATGAACCGACTCCGACTCCTACTAAATTTAAATTGGAATAAAAAAAAAAGAAGCAAGTTTAAATGTCCGAATTCATAAACGGTTATAATTAATGACTTCTCTACTGTAAGAATAAAGGCCAATGCATGCAGTGCCTCACGTAACCGCAAAACAAACGCGTTCAGTGATGTGAAGAAGCATGCTTTTCATATGCTTCACTATATGGCACGCAATGCACAATTTGGAGTGGCAATACATATACTTTCCATTGTGTAGTGTTCTGATGTTACAGGGAACACAATGCCCATGGTTTACCGAGCCTCTCACTGATAAGGGATTAAGTAAATATGTGTTTTGCAGGACTAGAGACACTTGTATAAGTGAAGGGAATGGAGGGTCAATAGTTCAAGACTGAAGCTGTAAACCATTGGAAAAACTGCTGTCATTCAGCTAAGGCCCCATGCACACGGCCGTGTGCGGGCCGTGGAACCGCGGCCTGGATCCCTCCTGAGAGCAGGAGCGCACGGCGTCACTGGTTGCTATGACGCCGTGCGCTCCCTGCTGCCGGCACAGTACAGTAATACACTGGTATGATCTATACCAGTGTATTACTGTACTGTGCCGGCAGCAGGGAGCGCACGGCGTCATAGCAACCAGTGACGCCGTGCGCTCCTGCTCTCAGGAGGGATCCAGGCCGCGGTTCCACGGCCCGCACACGGCCGTGTGCATGGGGCCTAAGGCTATAAAACGTGTAAACTCAGAATGTTATCTTAAACTTTAAACATGACTATGGGATTCTTCTAGGGAAATCATGTTTTAAAATAAATGTCCCTTCCTGGATCCTCCCACTGCCCTATCTTCAGCAGAAGATCAGCACACAAAGGAGAAGGTAGCAGCTTCTGCCCAACTACCTCTCTGTGCTAGAAGAGCTTAGAAGAACTTCTTTCTTTCCTTCAAGGAATGTATAAAATACATTTGCATATTAAATACAGAGGAGTCGGAGTCGGAGTCGGAGGTACAAAAAACTGAGGAGTCGGAGTCGGAGCATTTATCTACCGACTCCACAGCCCTGCTTGTAACATCCCCCAAAAATAAAATATCATTCCCAAAATGCTACAAACATGAAGTAGGGGGAATGTAAAGTCATCAACATTTTTGGGGGTATTACTATGTATTACAGGAGTAGAGAAACTGAAACTTAGAAATTTGCTAATTTTCCAAAATTTTTGGTAAAATTTTTTTTTTTATGCAAACAAATTAACTTTTTTGACCCAATTTTAGCAGTGTCATGAAGTACAATATGTGACGAGAAAAACAATCTCAGAACGGCCTGGGTACGTCAAAGCGTTTTAAAGTTATGAGCACTTAAAGTGACACTGGTCAGATTTGCAAAAAATGGCCTGGTCCTTAAGGACACGGCCCTATTTCACCTTAAGGGGTTAAACAGAAACATGGCACTTCGGGAGTGGGAGTATTGGGGACTACAATAGGGATACTGCCAGTTCCAGGGACAAGTATCCAGACAGGGTCGCCCCTTTCAGGGTGGGTGCTCTGTGTAGACAGGTAGGGCATTTCTAGCTGCCTTCCCCTCCTTTTAGGGTATAGATAGGGACATCTCTCTCCCGATACCAGTCTTCAACAATATCTCAGACACCAAGACCCTCTTTTCACTACGAGGCAATTCCTCAACATTGGATCACTACAGGACTAGTAAGACCGTTCCTTTATTATTACCAGACAATATTGATGAATGGGAGAAGGGGGGGATTTGCGGTATGCGAGAGTTGCAGCAGGCGGTCGGAGGTGCCACCGGGTCCCTGTGCGGCTGTAATGGGGACCCGATGGCATGGAAGGCAACACTAACCCTGGATCTCGCAGGCAAGAAGCTGCAGGGCTCCAGACAAAAAAAAATAATAATAATAATATCAAGGAGTGAAAAATTTAGGAGCCAAACTAAAAATTTGTCGCCAAACTTTAAATACATATAATTACTGTATAATAAAAAAAAAAAAAAAAACACGTCTTACCTAGGGTTGTCACGATAACGAAATTTGGACTCTATTCCGATAAGAAAGTATTGCGATACTAGATACCGCGTGAAAAAAAAAAAAAGCCACATGCATTCCAGATTTTATGGAACATCTGGACCACAATAGAACCCTTTAGGTGTTCCACAAGAGCCTAATTTTTGTTGGGACAAGGCGACAAAAAAAAGGCAAATTGCATATGAAAACATTACATTACATAAAAAAATACCATATTTACCCAAAATTTTGAAAAATAAGCAAAATTTCAAAAGTTTCAGTTTATCTACATCTGTAAGGGCTCTTTCACCCTTGCGTTCTTTTCTTCCGGCATAGAGTTCCGTCGTCGGGGCTCTATGCCGGAAGAATCCTGATCAGTTTTATCCTGAAGCATTCTGAATGGAGAGAAATCCGTTCAGGATGCATCAGGATAGGGCTGAAACGATTATTCGAATAACTCGATTAAATAGAGTCAAAAAATTCATCGATGCAGTTTCCCTGCATCGAGGAATCGTTCAGATCACGTGATCACGGAGCGGGAGTGAAATTAAGCGTCTCACTCACCGCTTCCGTGTCCTCCGGCGCCAGAGAGGCAGGACTGAGCAGCCGGCACAGCTGAGGAGGAGGAGGGAGGAGGGAGTCTCTCCCTCCCCACTGTGCGCGGCTGCCGCTGAAGACCAAGGGGGAGGGGAGGAGGAGAGGAGGGGAGGGACTGTGGCCACTGCACCACCAATGAATGTGCCGGCCATATCCCACAGGGTCCCCCTCCTCCCCCCCCATCATTGGTGGCAGTTTGCAGTTCCGATCGGAGCCCCAGCAGTGTAATGCTGGGGCTCCGATCGGTTACCATGGGAGCCAGGACGCTGCTTAAGTCCTGGCTGCCATGGTATGTTAGTAGTGAGCAGAGAGCAGCGCATTATACTCACGTGCGCTGTGGCCGCTGGTCGCTCCTTCTCATAGTTCTGAGCGGCGCATTGCTAATGCTGTAAGCATTAGCAATCCGCCGCACAGACAGAAGGAGCGACCGGCGGCCACAGCGCACGTGAGTATAATGCGCTGCTCTCTGCTCACTAACATACCATGGCAGCCAGGACTTAAGCAGCGTCCTGGCTCCCATGGTAACCGATCGGAGCCCCAGCATTACACTGCTGGGGCTCCGATCGGAACCGACACTGCCACCAATGATGGGGGGGAGGAGGGGGACCCTGTGGCCACTGCCACCAATGATTAATACTGGGGAGGGGGGGTTGCATTACCTGGGGGAGGCAGATCAGAGGCTGGGGGGAGGGGGGGGGGAGGCAGATCAGAGGCTGGGGGGAGGGGGGGGAGGCAGATCAGAGGCTGGGGGGAGGGGGGGAGGCAGATCAGAGGCTGGGGGGAGGGGGGGAGGCAGATCAGAGGCTGGGGGGAGGGGGGGAGGCAGATCAGAGGCTGGGTGGGGGAGCCAGATCAGAGGCTGGGGGGAGGCAGATGGAGAGTGGTTAATGGAGGCTGCAAGCACCACCTTGGCATGTATAAAGTTATTGGTTTAGAGAGGGGTTAATGAAGGCACCTCCAAGGTGCTTTCATTAACCTCTTCAGACCAATAACTTTATACATGCCTAATGCCAAGGTGCTTCCATTAACCCCTCCAAACCCAATGGGCATGTATAAAGTTATTGGTTTGGAGGGGTTAATGGAAGCACCTTGGCATTAGGCATGTATAAAGTTATTAACCCCTTCAAACCAATAACTTTATACATGCCTAATTACGTACGTTATTTTAAGTAGCTTTTTCTTATTAGATTACTCGATGAATCGAGAAATATAATCGATAGAATACTCGATTACAAAAATATTCGTTTACTGCAGCCCTACATCAGGATGTCTTCAGTTCAGGACCGGAACGTTTTTGGCCGGAGAAAATACTGCAGCATGCTGCGCTTTTTGCTCCGGCCAAAAATCCTGAACACTTGCTGCAAGGCCGGATCCGGAATGAATGCCCATTGAAAGGCATTGCGCCACCAATGATTAATACTGGGGGGCTTGGGGGGGCGCACTGTGCCACCAATGAAGTTAAATCTCTCATTTATTCATATACAGGAGGCGGGAGCTGGCTGCAGAATCACATAGCCGGCTCATGACCTCTGAGCGGTAGCTGCGATCTGTGGCACCTTAGGGGTTAACTACCGCAGATCGCAGCTACAGCTCATAGAGGTCAGGAGCCGGCTATGTGATCCTGCAGCGCCCGCCTCCTGTTCAATTTGAATGAGAGATTTCTCTTCATTGGTGGCGCAGTGGCCACAGCCCCTCCCCTTCTCTTGTCCCCTGTCCTCCCATTGGCTGCAGCACAGGGGGAGGGAGACACTGCCTTCTTCTCCCCTGTGCTGCTGCTGAGGGAACACGGAGATCTGTGTTCCCCATAAGTTATCGGAATATCTGCAAAATAAATGCCGATACCGATAACAGTCAAAATCCTCAATATCGGCCGATATCGGTAAAACCGATAATCGGTCGATCCCTATTGGGGGCGCACTGCACCTCCTCCCAGTTGAGCCGAAAATCTGAACATACTGGGGCCTATACCGGGAGAACGGAGCGGCGCCCAGGGATAATAGTAAGTGCAGGGAGAACCGTGGGTGCCGCTCTCCATGTCAGCATACTTAGTTTAGATTTTTTATTGTAATGAAATTAAGCATAAAACGATATTCATTGGTGGCGCAGTGGCCATAGCCTCGCCCCACGCCCCCCCCCCTCCCTGCTATCAGCCCATTGGTGGCAGCGGCAGCAGTACAGGAGGTAGGGACTGCCTCCTTCTCCCATGTGCTGTTGAGAAGAACATGGCACGCACTGAGAGCAGCGCATGCCATGTCAGTAATGTGAAAGTAGCAGAGGTCTAGGCGCAAATGGCGACAAGACTACGAAGTCTAGTCGCCATTTAGCAATTCTAGGTCGCATTTGCGACCATTTTGGTCACCATCTGGAGTCCTGAGCTGTATGAGTAATACACACTATTACTTATACAGCCAATGCATTCCAATACAGAAGTATTGTCATGCATTGTAAATGGGATTAGACCTCAAAAGTTGAAGTCAAAGTGGGACAAAAAAGTGAAAAAATAAAGTCCCGTCCCCCCCCCCCCACCCGCACACAAAAATTTCAAAGTTTCAAGTAAAAAAATAAAAAATTGGCAAAGAAAAAAAAAAAAAAAAAACACATTAGGTATCGCCGCGTCTGTATCGACCAGCTCTATAAACATATCACATGACCTAACCGTAATAAAAACTGTGCCCAAAAAATTAAAAAACTATGGCTCAGACTATGGAGAAACATTTTTTTTTTGTTTTAAAAAAAGCTGTTAGTGTAAAACTTAAGTAAATTTTAAAAAGTATACATATTAGGTATTGCTGCTCTATAAAAATATCACACGACCTAACCCCTCAGGTCAACACCGTAAAAAAATATAAAAACGGTGTAAAAGAAAGTGATTTTTTGACACCTTGCAGCACAAAAAGTGCAATAGCAAGCTATCAAAAAGTCATATGAACCCCAAAATAGTGCCAAACCGTAATCTCATCCAGCAAAAAATCATACCCTACCCAAGATAATTGCCCAAAAACTGAAAAAAACAAAAACTATTACACTCAGACTATGGAAACACTAAAGGCTCTTTCACACTTGCGTTGTCCGGATCCGGCGTGTACTCCATTTGCCGGATATACACGCCGGATCCGGGAAACCGCAAGTGAACTGAAAGCATTTGAAGACGGATCCGTCTTCAAAATGCGTTCAGTGTTACAATGGCAGCCAGGACGCTATTAAAGTCCTGGTTGCCATAGTAGTAGTGGGGAGCGGGGGAGCAGTATACTTACAGTCCGTGCGGCTCCGGGGGCGCTCCAGAATGACGTGCCATGCGATCACGTCATCCATGCGCGTGGGGCGCCCTGACGTCTCTGGAGCACCCCGGGAGCCGCACGGACGGTAAGTATACTGCTCCCCACTACACTTTACCATTCAGAAAAAGCTAAAGAATCGGATCCGGCAATGCGCCGAAACGACGTTTAGCTTAAAGGGGTTGTCCGGGATTAGGGACCATTGTTTAATAGCGTTGCACATACACACACTTTACATACACCCATGTCCTACCTTTTCAGCATGTTTCTAAGTACCCTTTTTACCAAAAACCTTTATGGCAGGAAGTAACTGATTTCTTTCAGTCAGTGACGTACCGGGTCCCTTGCAGAGGAGGAAAGCTTCCTCTTCCGCTGCTCCGGGAGCCCGGTGACGTCACTGACAGCCTAATTAATTATTCAAAAGTCTAGGAGGGGCAGTAACTCTCCTGGCCAAGATTGCGCTAAGCTCCGTCCCTCCAGTCCGGTGACGTCAAAGTGAAATAAAGTGCCTCCCCTAAAATGCTCCACTCCTTTCTCCCCCCATTGTCCCATATATAACAAATGCCCCCCCCCCCCCCCCCATGTGCCCGCTCCTTGTGGTGCAGATATTGATGGCAGCGGCTCAGTAACTGTAACAGCTAACTCTCTGTAACAGGTGCGCGGCATCCAGATCCATGTGGTGTAGGAGGGGGGAGCTCCCTCTCTCTACCATCGCGCCCCTGCTGCTGCGATTGCAGCGGCCGATCGTTGCCATGGCAACCGGACGCCTAACAAAGGCGTCCTGGTTGCTATGGACCTAAGGCTAATCAGACCCTGAGGTCTGATTAGCCTTAGTCAGGGCTCCAGATGGCGACCAAAATGCGCCACCAATGAAGAAAACTGAGCTGTAATACAAATACAGGAGGCGGGTGCCGGAATCAAATAGCCTGCACCCGACCTCTGTGACAGGGAGCTGCGATCAGCTGCAGTTGAGTTAACCCTTCAGGTGCGGTACCTGAGGGGTTAACTGTCGCTGATCGCAGCTCCCTGTCACAGAGGTCGGGTGTCGGCTATTTGAATCCGGCACCCGCCTCCTGTATTTGTATAAGAAACAGTGTGCCCCCCCCCCCCCCAGTATAAGAAACATTGGTGGCACAGTGTGCCCCCACCCCCCCCCCCCCCCCAACACGCGAGTATAAGAAACATTGGTGGCGAAGTGCCAATGAGGGTTAAAAAAAAATTAACTCACTTCCTCCAGTTGATCGCATAGCTGCCGGTCTCCTGTTCATTCTTCAGGACCTGTGGTGACGTCACTGAGCTCATCACATGGTCCATGAGCACAGTGATGTCACCACAGGTCCTTTGCCAGGTCCCGAAGAAAGTACAGGAGACGATCTATTGGAGGAGGTGAGTTAATTTTTTTATTTTTAACCCTCATTGGCACTGCCCACTGTGCCACCAATGTTCATTATACTGAGGGGGGACGCACTGTGCCACCAATGTTCATTATACTGAGGGGGGACGCACTGCGCCACCGATGTTCATTATACTGAGGGGGGACGCACTGCGCCACCGATGTTCATTATACTGAGGGGGGGCTCACTGCGCCACCAATGTTCATTATATTGAGGGGGGGGGGCGCACTGCGCCACCAATGTTCATTATATTGAGGGGGGGGAAGCACTGCGCCACCAATGTTCATTATATTGAGGGGGGCGCACTGCGCCACCAATGTTCATTATACTGAGGGGGGGGGGCTCACTGCGCCACCAATGTTCATTATATTGAGGGGGGGGCGCACTGCGCCACCAATGTTCATTATATTGAGGGGGGAAGCACTGCGCCACCAATGTTCATTATATTGAGGGGGGAAGCACTGCGCCACCAATGTTCATTATATTGAGGGGGGGGCGCACTGCGCCACCAATGTTCATTATATTGAGGGGGGGCGCACTGCGCCACCAATGTTCATTATATTGAGGGGGGGCGCACTGCGCCACCAATGTTCATTATATTGAGGGGGGGGGCGCACTGCGCCACCAATGTTCATTATATTGAGGGGGGGCGCACTGCGCCACCAATGTTCACTATATTGAGGGGGGCGCACTGCGCCACCAATGCTTATTATATTGAGGGGGGGCGCACTGCGCCACCAATGTTTATTATATTGAGGGGGGCACACTGCGCCACCAATGTTTATTATGTGGAGGGGGCTCACTGCGCCACCAATGTTTATTATATTGAGGGGGGGGCGCACTGCGCCACCAATGTTTATTATATTGAGGGGGGTGCACTGCGCCACCAATGCTTATTATATTGAGGGGGCGCACTGCGCCAATGTTTATTATATTGAGGGGGGGGGCGCACTGCGCCACCAATGTTTATTATATTAAGGGGGGCGCACCCCTTTACAAAATTTGAATTAGAAATAAAATAAAAATTTTTTTTTACCTAACATCACATAAAGTGCAACAACAAGCGTTTAAAAAGGCGCATGTCCCCCAAAATAGTACTAATCAAACCGTCACCTCAACCCGCAAAAAATGAATCCCTAAGGCTACTTTCACACTAGCGTTCGGAGTGGGTCACATCAGACGGATCCGCTCCTATAATGCAGACGTTTGCATCCGTTCAGAACGGATCCACTCATATTAATGCAGACGGTGGCTCCGTTCAGAACGGATCCGTCTGCATTATAACTTTCTAAGTGTGAAAGTAGCCTGAGCGGATCCGTTCAGACTTTACATTGAAAGTCAATGGGGGACGGATCCGCTTGAAGATTGAGCCATATGGTGTCATCTTCAAGCGGATCTGTCCCCATTGACTTACATTGTAAGTCGGAACGGATCCGCTCGGCCAGGTGGACACCCGAACGCTGCTTGCAGCGTTCAGGTGTCCGCTCACTGAGCGGAGCGGAGGCTGAGCGCTGGCAGGCGGATGCATTCTCAGTGGATCCGCCTCCACTGAGAATGCATTAGGGCCAGACGGCTGCGTTCAGGGCCACTTGTGAGCCCCTTCAAACGGAGCTCACGAGCGGACACCTGAACGCAGGTGTGAAAGGAGCCTAACTAAGACAATCGGTCAAAAAATAAATAAAAAAATGTGGCTCTCAGACTATGGACACACTAAAACAATATTATTTTGTTTCAAAGCTGCTATAATTGTGTAAAGCTCTCAGTCATGTTTAGGGATCTATATGTGAGCGTGGCCCTCTGTCAGGTAGTCACACGTTGTGATGGCAAAGGCAAAAAAAACTCCCTTTTTGAACGTGGTCGGGTTATTGAACTGCATAAGCAGGGTCTCTCACAGCACACCATCGCTGCTGAGGTGGGATGCAGTAAGACCTGAGGGTTATGGAACAAAAAAAGTCAAGTGGAAGACCCCAAAAAAAAAATATCACCAATGAGCCGTAGGATCCAATTGGCTGTCCGTCAAGACACTGGACGGTCCTCGACCTTCCGATAGTTTCCAAAATGTGAAAACTTTTTTGAATTTTTACTGTAGGGGTGCATCAGACAGGCTTCAAATGGGACATGGCATCTAAAAACCAGTACAGCTAAATCTGCCTTCTAAAAACCATATGGCGTTCCTTTCTTACTGTGCCCTGTCGTGTGCCCGAACAGCAGTTTAAGATCACATGTGGGGTGTTTATGTAAACCGCAGAACCAGGGTAATAGAGTTTTATTCGGCTGTTAATCGTTGCTTTATCACTGGAAAAAATTGATTAAAATCTGCCAAAAAAGTAAAATTCTGAAATGTCATCTCCATTTTCCATTATTTCTTGTGGAACACCTAAAGGGTTAACAGTCTGCAAAATCAGTTTTGTATACCTTGGGCTCATTTTTGGGTGGTTTCTATTATGTAAGCTTTACAAAGCGACTTCAGACCTGAACTGGTCTTTAACTCCTTAGGCCTCATGCACACAACCGTTGTGTGCATCCGTGGCCGTTGTGCCATTTTTTTTTTCGGACCCATTGACTTTCAATGGGTCCGTGGAAAAAAAAAAAAATCGGAAAATGCACCGTTTTGCAGCCGAGACCGTGATCCGTGTATCCTGTCAGTCAAAAAAAATGTAACCTGTCCTATTTTTTTGACGGACAACGGTTCACGTACCCATTCAAGTCAATGGGTCCGTGAAAGAACACGGATGCACACAAGATTGGCATCCGTGTCCGTGGCCGTAGGTTGCTTTCATAGAGACGGATCCGAAGATCCGTCTGCATAAAAGCTTTTTCAGATCTAAGTTTTCACTTCGTGAAAACTCAGATCCGACAGTATATTCTAACACAGTGGCGTTCCCATGGTGATGAGGACGCTTCTAGTTAGAATACACAGGAACGGAAGTGGATCTCCAGCCTGCCAGCGGCGATTGCTCGCTGGCAGGCTGGAGATCCGAATTTTTTAAACAGGTATATTAGTTTTGATAACAGCGTCTAATATACCTCCTACCTGGTCCTCTGGTGGTCCCTTTTGTTAGGATCGACCACCAGAGGACACAGGTAGGTCAGTAAAGTCACACCAAACACCACCCCCCCCCCCCCCCCCGGCACTTATTAACCCTTTATGAACCCCTGATCACCATTGATCACCCCCCTGTCATTAATCACCCCCCTGTCAGGCTCCATTCAGACGTCCGCATGATTTTTACGGATCCATGGATACACGGATCGGATCCGCAAAACACATGCGGACGTCTGAATGGAGCCTTACAGGGGGTGATCAATGACAGGAGGGTGATCACCCATATACACTCCCTGATCACCCCCCTGTAAGGCTCCATTCAGACGTCCGCATGTGTTTGCGGATCCGATCCATGGATCCGTAAAAATTATACGGACATCTGAATGGAGCCTTACCAGGGGGGTGATCAGGGAGTCTATATGGGTGATCACCCCCCGGTCATTGATCACCCCCCTGTAAGGCTCCATTCAGACATTTTTTTTGGCACACGTTAGCGGAAATTTTTTGTTTGTTTTTGTTTTTTTCTTACTAAGTCTCATATTCCACTAACTTGTGTCAAAAAATAAAATCTCACATGAACTCGCCATACCCCTCACGGAATCCAAATGCGTAAACATTTTTAGACATTTATATTCCAGACTTCTTCTCACGCTTTAGGGCCCCTAAAAAGCCAGGGCAGTATAAATACCCCACATGTGACCCCATTTCGGAAAGAAGACACCCCAAGGTATTCCATGAGGGGCATATTGAGTCCATGAAAGATTGAAATTTTTGTCCTAAGTTAGCGGAAAGTGAGACTTTGAGAAAAAAAAAACAAAAAAAAAAAAAAATCAATATCCGCTAACTTGTGCAAAAAAAATAAAAAATTTCTAGGAACTCGTCAGGCCCCTCATTGGAAAGAAGACACCCCAAGGTATTCAATGAGGGGCCTGGCGAGTTCCTAGAAATTTTTTTTGCACAAGTTAGCGGATATTGATTTTATTTTTTTTGATTTTTTTTCTCAAAAAGTCTCACTTTCCGCTAACTTAGGACAAAAATTTCAATCTTTCATGGACTCAATATGCCCCTCATGGAATACCTTGGGGTGTCTTCTTTCCAAAGTGGGGTCACATGTGGGGTATTTATACTGCCCTGGCATTTTAGGGGCCCGAAAGTGTGAGAAGAAGTCTGGGATCCAAATGTCTAAAAATGCCCTCCTAAAAGGAATTTGGGCCCCTTTGCGCATCTAGGCTGCAAAAAAGTGTCACACATGTGGTATCGCCATACTCAGGAGAAGTTGGGCAATGTGTTTTGGGGTGTCATTTTACATATACCCATGCTGGGTGAGAAAAATATCTTGGTCAAATGCCAACTTTGTATAAAAAAAAAATGGTAAAAGTTATCTTTTGCCAAGATATTTCTCTCACCCAGCATGGGTATATGTAAAATGACACCCCAAAACACATTCCCCAACTTCTCCCGAGTACGGCGATACCACATGTGACACTTTTTTTGCAGCCAAGGTGGGCAAAGGGGCACATATTCCAAAGTGCACCTTTCAGATTTCACAGGCCATTTTTTACAGATTTTGATTGCAAGGAATTTTTTATTTTTTGTCACAAGTTAGTGGAAAATGATGATTTTTCTTTTTTCCTTACAAAGTCTCATATTCCACTAACTTGTGACAAAAATAAAAAAAATTCTAGTAACTCGCCGTGCCCCTCACGGAATACCTTGGGGTGTCTTTCCAAAATGGGGTCACTTGTGGCGTAGTTATACTGGATTGTGGTGATTAATATCACCTTGGTGGCCCCATTTCAACTTTTCAGTGTGAATTCAATTACCCCTTAATTCCACATTTTTGTTCCCTGTACTGCCTACTTTTACCTGTCCTTAAAATAAGGCTGCTGCTAGGCATGGTTTGTCCATCTGTGGAAGGAGCAGAAGCAGGCTGCGTGCAAGGACACATTACTGACAGCCAGGGACTAAGTAAATGATTAAAGCCAGGTCCTCCCCAGCAGTTGATAACAGTGCCTGGGCTGTGTGCACTCCTCCCTGTCCCTGCGCTTGGCAGACGCTCCCTCACTCAGCAGAAGAATGCAGGGTGGAAGCAGCGCACAACAGGGAAAGGAGATCTGCCATCTGCTCAGTGCATAAATGAAAGCAACATGTGGCAAGAGGACCCCTTTGTGCTGCAGGAGATTAACCCTTCAGGGGGGAGAGCTCTGGTTACTGACACTTTTGGGGTGCTAGTGTTACAGGCTAGTGAGGGAAGGCGGGATTAGCCTCAGGGTGAGGGCAGTGGCGGCCATCTTAACTGAATAGTGAAATTGCAGTTTTATGCAGACTGGTTGCTAAGGGCTGAATCTTATTAAATATGGGGGTAAGTCAGTCTAAGGCCTCATACACACGACCTTTGTGTGGATCCGCGTCCGTTCCGTCATTTTTCACAGTTTAGCGGAGGTCCTATTAATTTCTATGGAGCTGTGAAAAAAAAAAAAAAAACTGTTTGTCCTCAGTTTTTTCTCCACGTCCGTGATTCCAGTCCATCAAAAAAAAATATAACCTGTCCTATTCTTGTCAGCGGAAAACTGAGGACAGACCCATTCAAGTCAATAGGTCCGTCAAAAAAACAAACAAAAAAAAAAAAAAAAACACAATTAGGGTCTATTCACACGTCCGTTTTTTCTTTCCTGATCTGTTCCGTTTTTTGCGGAACAGATCAGGACCAGATCTAGACCCATTCATTTTCAATGGGCCCTGGAAAAAAATAAAAAAATAAATCGGACAGCACAATGTGTGCTGTCCGTTTCCGTTGTTCCGTTCTGCATGTCCGTTTAAATATAAAACATGTCCTATTCTTTTCCGCAAAATTCGGATCCTGGTACAATACAAAGTCAATGGATCCGCAAAAAACGGAAGACATTCGGATGTCATTCCGTATGTCATCCGTTTTATGCGGAATCCGTTCCTGGAAACACATACATTTATTTTTATTTTTTCCTTTTCAATTTTTTTTCAAAGAAATCCAAACAACTTTATTTGATTATTGCAATTATACATGGTTCCGTTTTTTGCAGATCCGCAAAAACCGGATGACATACGGAAACATTTTCAGGAACAACGGATCCACAAAAAAACGGACCGAAAATCGGGATATAGGAAAATACTGACGTGTGAATGTAGCCTTAGACTTACTGGTAATTCCGTTTCCTTGAATCCACCATGACGGCCCATTGAGATTGACCCTTGACCTCTGTAGGGGCAGGAACAGAGTTTAACAACCCCCACCCCTCCACCTCCTCAGTGCTTTACAATTACCCGAAAAGTGGAACAAAAAGTAAAAGGATATTGACTCATACCCTTAAACATGAATACATAAATAAATAAAATATATAAATATATATTTATTTATATTTACATATTTGGGATCAACCGATTATCGGATTTACCGATATTATCGGCCGATATTCAGGTTTTTGACGGCCATCGGTATCTGCATTTATTTTGCCGATATTCTGATAACGTATGGGGAACACAGATCGCGCTGCTGACAGTGCTCTCCGTGTTCCCTCAGCAGCACAGGGGAGAAGGAAGCAGTGTCTCCTCCCCCTGTGCTGCTGCTGCCGCCAATGAAAGGACAGGGGACAAAAGGAGGGGAGGAGCTATGGCCACTGCACCACCAATGAAGCTTAGTCTCTCATTTGTTCATATACAGGAGGCGGGAGCTGCAGGATCACATAGCCGACTCCGGGCCTCTATGAACTGTAGCTGTGATCTGCGGTAGTTAACCCCCTGAGGTGTCGCGGATCGCAGCTACAGCTCATAGAGGTCAGGAGCCGGCTATGTGATACTGCAGCCAGCTCCCGCCTCCTGTATATGAATAAATTAGAGATTAAGCTTCAATGGTGGCGCAGTGCGCCCCTCCCCCCCAAGCAGAGTATTAGACATTGGTGCAGCCCCCCCCCCCCCCAACCCCAGTATTAAGCATTGGTAGCACAGTGCGCTCCCCCCCCCCCAGCCCCCATAGTATTAAGCATTGGTGGTGCAGTTAGACGGATGTGCTCTTTGCTGATCTGGAGGTAGGGGTCTCTACAAGAAAGGGCCTGGATCTCTCCAATACGTCTGGCTGAGGCGATTGCAACCAGAAAGGCAGTCTTCAGGGAAAGGTGCTTTGAAGAGATTTCCGACAACGGTACAAAGGGAGGTTTTGTTAGGCCTTCTAGGACGATGTTAAGATCCCAAGTAGGAGCTCTGGATCTCAGAGAGGGTCTCAATACTAGGTCTTAGGCCTATTTCCAAGGCGCACTGTAGAAAGTCTAAAATCCTATTGATGGGAGGAGAGGAGGTGTCTGGGCGCTCAACTCCTAACCAAGAACAGTATTTCTTCCAGATCTTTAGGTAGATGGAGGAAGTCACCTGCTTCCTACTAGCCCTTAGGTTAAGCATCACCTTTTCCGAAAGACCCCTGCTTCTCAATGTCTCGCTTTCAGGATCCAGGCTGACAGCTTGAATATCCCTGGGTCTGGATGAAGAAGAGGGCCCTGGACTAGACTGTCCCTCTGGAAAGGAATCTCCCATGGATCTTCCAGCGATAGCCGTTTTAGAGTGGAGAACCAACTCCTCTTTGGCCATAGAGGGGCTATTAGGATAAGAGTAGTTGGTTCCCCTAGGAGTTTCTGGATAACCCGGGGTAATAGAGGTATTGGGGGAAAGGCATAGGCTAGTTTCCAATTCCAATGTATTGACAGGGCATCGATTGCCCAAGGTCTGTCCTCTAGGTTTAGGGAGCAAAAGCATTCTACCTGCGTATTTCTCCTGGAGGCGAATAAATCTACCTCCGGACGGCCCCATCTTTCTGAGATCTTCTAGAAGATATTCTTGTTCAAAGACCATTCTCCTGGATCTATTGTCTCTCTGCTCAGGAAGTCTGCTACCGTGTTTTCGCAGCCCCTTAGGTGGATGGCGGAGAGAGATAAAGCGTTCTCTTCTGCCCAGGAGAAGATTCTTCTTGCCATCGCACCCAGAGGCAGTGACCTTGTCCTTCCTTGGTGTCGCAAATAAGCCACCGTTGTGGTATTGTCAGACATTCTTAGGTGACGCCCTTTTAAAAGACTCTCTCCTTTTAATAACGCCTCCAGGACTGTGTACAGCTCTCTGTAGTTGGAGGATCTGACTCTTATCTCGGCTGGCCAGGTACCTTGCAGAAGATGATCTCCTATCTTTGCTCCCCAGCCTCCGAGGCTTGCGTCCGTGATTACCTGAACGGCCAGATGGTTCTGCCACTGTAGGCCTCCGAGCAGTCTTTTTACTTTCCACCATTCTAAATCTGTTTTTATGGCCTGTGGAATCCGGGAAGTCCTGTCTAAACTTACTTGCTTTCCGTCCCAAATACTTAAGATCCAACTCTGGATCACCCTTGTGTGGCTTTGGCACCATGCAACCGAGGGAATGCAGGCGGTTAGGCTTCCCAGGAGACTCATGGCCTTTCGGATGGAGCAACTGCGAGCCCTCTGGAATGTTCAGATTTTTTCTGTCAGCGCAGTAGCCTTGTCCTGAGGGAGGAAAGTTTTCGACAGGGATGAGTCCAGTTCCACACCCAGGAACCTTATTCTCCTGGATGGTATTAGGGTGGATTTTTATTTATGATCCAGCCGAGATTTTTGAAGAATTTCGAGAATCTTTGGGTTGCCAGAAGGTTTTCGGATTCTGTCTTGCCCAGAATTAAGTCGTCGTCGAGATATGGGATGATTGTAATTCCTTCCTGACGAAGGTAGGCCACCATCTCTATTACGACTTTTGTGAAGACCCTGGGAGCAGAGGAGATACCGAAAGGGAGGGCAACATATTGAAAGTGATGGATCGACCTGTCCGGTCCCCTTAGAGCGAATCTTAGATATTTCTGGGAGAGACTAATCGGGACATTGTAGTAAGCGTCCTTTAGATCGATTGATGACATGAAAGCCCCTTTCTGGATCAGAGGGATTGTGGATGGGATGGTTTCCATCCTGAACCTCCTGTATAGAATAGACCTGTTTAGGGGTTTTAGGTTTATTATAGTGCGAAAGGATTGGTCTGTTTTTTTTTACTAAAAAAGAGACTGGATTAAAACCCTCTCCTTTCCTCTGGGATAGGGACCTTTTGAATTACCCCTAGATCTAAGAGGTCCTGGACGCCCTGCCAATTTTCAGAAGTTCTGATTTGCGCTGGGGTGAGATGCAGAATCTTCTTGGGAGGGACTGATGTGAATTCTGTCTTGTAGCCCTGAGAGATTACGTTTAGAACCCAGGGATTTGAGGTTTCCAGGAAGATAGAAAACCCATCAGTCCCCCCCCTAACCTGGCATCATTGAGGAGGTGGAGGGGTGGGGGGGGGTTCTTAAACTCTGTTCCTGCCCCTACAGAGGTCAAGGGTCAATCTCAATGTGGGCCGTCATGGTGGAGGAAATTGAAAAACAGATGCACAACTGGTATGTTACCCGCGTCCGTTTTTTTCTACAACACCTTGGTGCAATAAAATTACACTTCTTATTAACCTTCCTTTTTTTCCTCTGTCAGACAAAAAAAAAAAAAAAAGAAGACAAGGAAACACAACTGAAGCTAAATCGGACACGGACCACTGAAGCCAAATCACTGACAGTGAAAAAACACTTGTGTGCATGAGGCCTAATAGTAACTGATTCTGGAATATCATGTTATTAGTAACTACATATGAAAATTGAAATTGGGGTCTAAATGTGACAGTTATCTTTTAAAGGACCAGGCCATTTTTTGCAAATCTGACCAGTGTCACTTTAACCGCCTCCGGACCGCCTATCGCAGATTCACGTTCCGGAGGCGGCAGCGCTGCGCAGAGTCACGCATATACGTGTCATCTCGCAAGACGATGCGCTTAGCCGGAATGCGCATCACGGCCGGCAAAAGTTTGATAGGGGTCACGTCACCAGCCTGCCAGCCAATGATCGTTGCTGGCAGGCTGGTTATTTTTGAAAAATCCAATCAGAAGCCATATAACACATCATATTAGTAAATATGATGTTAAATGGCTTCCCTGCTGGTCCTTTTCGACGGTTGGTCTCAGCAGAGGAGCAGGCTTCACAGTGAGTAGCCCTAGATCACCCCCCTGCACCCCAATTAACCCCGTGATCACCCCTTCTTGCCCCTGTCAATCACTAGTGAAAGTGAAAAAAAATTATCAGTGTAAACTGTCACTTTTTTTCATTGGTATTGACTGTTAGGTTTTAGGGATAGTTTAGGCCCCTTGGTTACGTAGTTTAGCGATCAGTTAGCGCCCAGCCCACCGCAGTCACTTATTCGCTGATTAGCGTATCGCTAATCTGCTTTAGTACTTTTATAGTATCTGGAAGTGATCAAAACTGATCACAGTCAGATCTATAATAGTATTCGTGTCACCGTAGTTCACCCTCCACCTAAAACGCAGTGTTTGCCCGATCAGGCCTGATCGGTCGCCCACATGTGCGTTCACCCACGCCCGCCCCGCCGCAGGGACAAAAAATTATTTTTTTTATCATCACTGCACATTCACTTTACACGTGCTGCGGCGATAAAAAAAAATCAGTTTTGATATTTATCAACCGCAGCGGCCTCCGGTACTTCGCTAGCCTCCCATTTGTAAGACAGGATTACTTTTTTTCTTGGGTAGTCTCAGGGAATACCCCTAAATTTAGTTGACCAAATGTCGAACAGGGGGTATTCTTCTGAAGAGGCCTACAGGCTTCTGACCCAGTCGGATGAGGAATGGGAACCCTTATCTGACGAATCTAGCGGGTCAGAATATGAACATGTAGAAAGCAGTGGCACTCTGACCCAAAGTTCAGACGAGGAGGTTGAGGTCCCTGATGCCACCAGGCGCACCCGGCCCAGTGTCGCTAGACCACAGGTTGTGCAGGATCCACTTCAAGGGCAGCAGAGTGGGGCTGGCGCTGTCGGATTACGTGGTGAGGCATACACCAGCAGCGCAGCCCTCCCTGGACCTAGTACCAGCACTGCCGTACAACATGGTGAAGTGGCGAGCACCAGAAGGGCAGTTGAAGCTGGTATGGTGGCACGTGCAGTAGTTACCCCGTCGCAGCCACCGCACAGACAGGCCTGTAGACCCCCTAGAATCCCTGAGGTGCTGGAAAATCCTGACTGGCAGTCCCCAACTTCAGCCGCACCTGTAGTTCCCCTTTCACTGCCCAGTCTGGAGTTCGGGTTGAGACTAGGGATCGACCGATTATCGGATTTACCGATATTATCGGCCGATATTCAGGATTTTGAACGTTATCGGTATTGGCATTTATTTTGTCGATATTCCGATAACGTCCTGGGAACACAGATCGCGCTGCTGACAGCGCTCTCAGTGTTCCCTCAGCAGCAGCACAGGGGAGAAGGAGTGGTGTCTCCTCCCCCTGTGCTGCTGCTGCCGCTCCAGCCAATGGGAGGACAGGGGACAAGAGGAGGGGAGGAGCTATGGCCACTGCGCCACCAATGAAGCTTAATCTCACATTAATTCATATACAGGAGGCGGGAGCTGCAGGATCACATTGCCGGCTCCTGGCCTCTATGAGCTGTAGCTGCGATCTGCGGTAGTTAACTCCTCAGGTGCCGCGGATCGCAGCTACAGCTCAGAGGTCGGGAGCCGGCTATGTGATCCTGCAGCCAGCTCCCGCCTCCTGTATATGAATAAATTAGAGATTAAGCTTCATTGGTGGCGCAGTGCGCCCCCCCAAGCCCCCCAGTATCAGACATTGGTGGCGCAGTGCGCCCTCCCTCCCCCCCAATATTAGGCATTGGTGGCGCAGTGCGCCCCCCCCTCCCCCCAGTATTAAGCAGTGGTGCGCCCCCTCCCCCCCACCCCAGTCGCAGTGCGCCCCCCACAGGATTCCCTCTCCCCTGCTCCTCCGATCGGAGCCCCAGCAGTGTAATGCTGGGGCTCCGATCGGTTACCATGGCAGCCAGGACGCTATTGAAGCCCTGGCTGTCATGGTAAGCTCCATGCTGCTGTGTGCACAAAGCACAGGGCAGCAAGGACAGCGTGAGCTCCTATTCACCCTGATAGAGCTCTATCAGGGTGAATAGGACAAGGGTTCTAGTCCCTAAGGGGGCTAAAAGTTAGTTTAAAAAAAAAAAAAATAAAAAGTGTAATAAAAATAAAAAACACCAAAATATTAAATATAAATGAAAAAGAAAGATTTACAAAAAAATTTAAAATACACATTAACAATAAACATTAATTTTCAGCAGATTTGTGGGAATTTTAATTTTTTTTTCAAAAATGAAAATTCCCAGAATATCGGTATAAATTATCGGATATCGGCCTGAAAGTTCACAAATTATCGGTATCGGCCCTAAAAAAATCAATATCGATCGATCCCTAGTTGAGACAGTCCAGATCGGTTCTGCCCTGGGATTTTTTGAGCTGTTCTTGACTGCGGAGCTCTTGGACTTAGTTGTGGCAGAAACAAATCGGTATGCCACTCAATTTATATCCGCCAACCCGGGACGCTATTATGCCCAGCCTTTCCGCTGGAAACCAGTCCAAGTTTCCGAAATTAAAATTTTTCTGGGCCTTCTCCTCAACGTGGGTCCAACCAAAAAGCATGAATTGTGGTCATATTGGTCCACGAACCCAATTCATCACATGCCCATGTTCTCTGCTGCTATGTCCAGGGGACGTTTTGAGGCCATCCTGCGTTTCCTGCACTTTAGCGACAACACCACCTCCCGTCCCAGAGGCAACCCAGCTTTTGACTAGCTCCACAAAATTCGGCCCCTCATAGACCACTTCAACCAGAAATTTGCAGATTTGTATACCCCTGAGCAAAACATCTGCGTAGATGAGTCCCTTATACATTTTACCGAGCACCTTGGCTTCAAAACAATACATCCCAAACCAGCGCGCCCGGTATGGGGACAAGATGTATAAGCTCTGTGAAAGGGCCACAGGCTATACCCCAAAATTTTGGATCTATGAGGGAAAAGATCAGACCTTGGAGCCAGTCGGTTACCCTGACTACCTGGGGAGCAGTGGGAAGACAGTCTGGGACTTGGTGTCACCCTTATTCGGCAAGGGGTACCATCTTTATGTGGACAATTTCTACACAAGTGTGGCCCTCTTCAGACATTTGTTTCTAGAACAGATTGGCTGCTGTGGCACCACGCAAACTAGTCGCGCGGGCTTCCCCCAACGGCTCGTTACCACCCGTCTTGCAAGGGGGGAGAGGGCTGCCTTGTGTAACCAAGAACTGCTCGCGGTGAAATGGAGACAAGCGTGACGTTTACAAACTCTCCTCCATTCACACAGACACGACAATACAAATTGAGCGAGCAACCCGTGTCATTGAAAAGACCCTCAGTCCACGACTATAACCTTCACATGGGAGGGGTGGACTTCAATGACCAGATGTTGTCTCCGTATTTCTTTTCCCGCAGAACCAGACGCTGGTATAAGAAGGTGTCTGATTCAATTGGCTCTGTATAATCGTTTTGTTCTCTACAGTAAGGCTGGGAGAACAGGATCCTTCCTCAAATTTCAGGAAGAGATCGAGAACCTCCTGTACCCAGGAGGTTCTGTGGCCCCATCCACCAGTGTAGTTAGCCGTCTACACGAGCGACATTTCCCCAATGTCGTTCCTGGTACCTCAACCCAACAGTCACCCCGAAAAAGATGTCGTGTCTGTAGCAGGAGTGGAATAAGGCGTGACACCCGCTATTTCGGTCTTGACTGCCCTGACCACCCTGCCCTATGCTTTGGAGAGCGTTTCCGGAAGTACCACACACAGGTACACTTAGCATAGGGATTGCATCTCAAAGGACAGGCACACAGGGCTATTAGGGCCCATCCACACAGCTGCTGCAAACCTCTCCTTTCACCTGGGATAAAGTGCATAATGTACTTCGCCACATCTTTGGGCGATTTGCGCTTTGCACATTGTCCCATGGGGAAGGAGAGGTTTGTCCTCTAAAGGTAATAAAAACAAAAAAAAAAACACCAGTAAGCAAAAAAGTTAAAGTTCAGTTTCAAACGTTCAAAAAAGTTTATATGTTCAGTTCTAAAGTTATTATAAAGTTAATAAAATGTATTGCGTTGCGGCCTGGCTTTCTCTTTTTTGTTTTTGTTTTTTTACCTTCCAGGTGGACCAGCCGATCGACTAGCTGCAGCACTGATGTGCATTCTGACAGGAGCATTGCACTGCTGTCAGATTACACAAAAGTTGGTGTATGCGGCGGTGCAAGCCGAGATTTCTCCTCTGCAGTAAAAGATACGTTTGCCGAGGCATATGAGCTGAGGAGGTGGCGGTGTTCATATGCTTTGGCAAACACTTTGTGTATAAAAAAATAAAAATAAATAAATCCCGGCAATGATTTATTCATCCACATCGATTGATGTGAATGGAGAAATCTGGTTTGCCAGGGCATACGAGCTAAATGGGTATGGATGTTGGGCGGAGATCCTATGTCCTGGCAGACGCCTTTCCCCTCTTTTTTTGGGGCAGATATTTTTTCATCCACATTGATCGATGCGAATGAAGAAATCTGTGCCGTTCATTTTTTTTCTTTCAGCCCAGAGGCTGAACGGAATAAAAAAAATAAAATCTCATTACCTGTATGCTCAATATAAGGAGAATAGCAGAAACTCCTAATGCTGGCCATACATGTAATGATTGTGGAGACCCTCAAATGCCAGGGCAGTACAAACACCCCACAACTGACCCCATTTTGGAAAGAAGACGCCCCAAGGTATTCGCTGAGGGGCATATTGAGTCCATGAAAGATTAAAATTTTTGTCCCAAGTTAGCGGAAATTGAGACTGATAAAAAAAAAAAAAAAAAAAAAAAAAAATTCTCTCAATTTCCGCTAACTTATGCCCTAATTTTTTTTTTCTATGAACTCACCAGGCCCCTCATTGAATACCTTGGGGTGTCTTTCCAAAATGGGGTCACATGTGGGGTATTTATACTGCCCTGGCTTTTTAGGGGTCCTAAAGTGTGAGAAGAAGTCTGGGATCCAAATGTCTAAAAATGCCCTCCTAAAAAGGAATATGGGCACCTTTGCGCATCTAGGCTGCAAAAAAGTGTCACATGTGGTATCGCCGTACTCAGGAGAAGTTGGGGAATGTGTTTTGGGGTGTCATTTTACATATACCCATGCTGGGTGAGAGAAATATATTTTTTTATTTATTTTTTAATACAAAGTTGGCATTTGACCAAGATATTCATCTCACCCAGCATGGGTATATGTAAAATGACACCCCAAAACACATTCCCCAACTTCTCATGAGTACGGCGATACCAGATGTGTGATACTTTATTGCAGCCTAGGTGGGCAAAGGGGCACACATTCCAAAGAGCACCTTTCGGATTTCACCGGTCATTTTATTTATTTTTTTACAGATTTTGATTGCAAACTACTTCTCACGCATATGGGCCCCTAAAATGCCAACGCAGTATAACTACCCCACAAGTGAACCCATTTTGGAAAGAAGAGACCCAAAGGTATTTTGTGATGGGCATAGCGAGTTCATGGAAGTTTTTATTTTTTTGTCACAAGTTAATGGAATATGAGACTTTGTAAGGAAAAAAAAAAACAAAAAACATTTTCCGCTAACTTGTGACAAAAAAATAAAAAGTTCTATGAACTCACTATGCCCATCAGCGAATACCTTAGGGTGTCCACTTTCCGAAAAGGGGTCATTTGTGGGGGTTTTCTACTGTCTGGGAATTGTAGAACCTCAGGAAACATGACAGGTGCTCAGAAAGTCAGAGCTGCTTCAAAAAGCGGAAATTCACATTTTTGTACCATAGTTTGTAAACGCTATAACTTTTACCCAAACCATTTTTTTTTTGCCCAAACATTTTTTGTTTTTGTTTTAATCAGACATGTAGAACAATAAATTTAGCGAAAAATTTATATATGGATGTCGTTTTTTTTTGCAAAATTTTACAGCTGAAAGTGGAAAGTCTTTTTTGCAAAAAAAAAAATTAAAATCGTGAAATTTCGATTCAGTAAAAAATGTCAGCAGCAATGAAATACCACCAAATGAAAGCTCTATTAGTGAGAAGAAAAGGAGGTTAAATTCATTTGGATGGTAAGTTGCATGACCGAGCAATAAACGGTGAAAGTAGTGTAGTGCAGAAGTGTAAAAAGTGACCTGGTCATTAAGGGGCTTTCAGCTAGCGGGGTTGAAGTGGTTAAGCAGTGATAACTTTAAAACGCTTTGACTTATCCAGGCCATTCTGAGATTGTTTTTTCATCACATATTGTACTTCATGACACTGGTAAAATGAATTCAAACAAATTCTATAAAAAAAAAATCTTATTTATAAAAAAAAAAAAATACCAAATTTATCAAAATGTTGGAAGAATGATGATTACACTTACCGCTAATTGGATTTTCCTGACCCCACGACAGCACCTTAGAGAGATGGCTCCACCCACAGGACAGGAAACCTGCAGCATAAAAAGGTGGAGCCACTCTCACCTCGGTGAGTTTCCAGAGCATACGTTAGTTTAGTTCTTACACTTTTTTTTTTTTATGCGACACTTGTGAACACACAGCCCTACACCAAGAGGGAGGGAATAAAGAGGTGCTGTCGTGGGGTCAGGAAAATCCGATTACCGGTAAGTAATCATCATTTTTCCCCTCCCCCACGACAGCACCTTAGAGAGATTTCAGAGATCATCCCCAGGGTGGGAGACAGTACTCAAGACCTTTGTGCCAAAGAGAAGGTCAGAAATAGAGTCAAACTGGAGCCTATAGTTCTTATAGAAAGTGGACGGAGAAGCCCAGGTGGCAGCCCAACAGATTTGTTCAATGGATACGCTGGCCCTCTCTGCCCAGGAAGTGGACACAGCCCTCGTGGAGTGAGCCCTCACAGAAACAGGGGGAGACACACCGGACACTGAATGCGCCAAAGATATAGCTTCTCTGATTCAGCGGGCAATAGATGCCTTAGAGGCTGAATTCTTAAGGGAAGAATCTATCCTCTTATCTAAACTGTCCCTTAAAAATCCCATAGCCTCAAAAGGCAAGGAGGATCTCTTAGAAATCTTTGAAATGGCTACATCCTGTCTTAGGGCCTTGTCCCAATATGTAGAAGCCTCTTCCTCAAAGGGGTACTTCCATTTAAAGGTTTTAGAAAATGATTACACTTACCGGTAATAGGATTTTCCTGACCCCACGACAGCACCACAG
The DNA here is from genome assembly GCF_014858855.1 of Bufo gargarizans. Taxonomy (NCBI): domain Eukaryota; kingdom Metazoa; phylum Chordata; class Amphibia; order Anura; family Bufonidae; genus Bufo; species Bufo gargarizans. The sequence goes on along the minus strand of NC_058085.1, from coordinate 219,335,390 downwards.
AGATGGCTCCGCCTCCATGGACAGGAAACCTGTAGCATAAAAAAGGTGGAGCCACTCTCCCACCTCAGTGGGTTTACAGAGCATGAGAGGACTCTCCTTTAGGTTAACACAATATATATGTCTTTTTTTTTTGCATCACACCACGTGAATTTTTTCACCAACCACCACCTTAGGGAGGGAATTAGACGGGTGCTGTCGTGGGGTCGGGAAAATCCGATTACCGGTAAGTGCAATCATCATTTTTCCCCGCCCCCACGACAGCACCACAGAGAGATTACGTAGAATTCAAGGGAGGGTGACCACTTCTAACACCTTAGTACCAAAAAGGAGGTCAGAAACAGAGTCGAGTTGAAGCCTATAGTGCTTATAGAAGGTAGAAGGAGAAGCCCATGTGGCCGCCCTGCAGATCTGGTCAATAGAGACGTTAGACCTCTCTGCCCAGGAGGTAGACATTGCCCTAGTAGAGAGTGAGCCTTCAGGGACAGTGGAGGAGAAAGACCAGAACAAGAGTAGGCTAGGGAAATAAGCCCTCGTATCCACCTAGCAATGGTACTTTTGGAGGCAGTATTACCTTTTCGAGCCCCAGCGTATAACACTAACAAGGAAGAGGATTTTCTCCAATCCTTTGATCTCTCCAGGTATTGGATCAGGCACCTTCTTACATCCAATAAGTGCCATCAATCTTCTACCTCAGTTTTAGGGTCTGGAAAAAAGACTGGCAAGACAATTTCCTGCAACCTGTTAGTCTTAGAAGGTACCTTGGGGATGAACTTTGGATCTGGTCTAAGAATTACTCTATCCTCACGTATGGACATAAACAGGGAGTTGATAGACAGTGCCTGAAGCTCGCTAACTCTACGAGCTGAAGTTAATGCTATTAACAAACTTCAATGTAAGATTCTTAATAGAACACTCCACAATGGGCTCAAAGGGGGAACTGGTCAAAGCTTTTAAGACTAGGCTCAAATCCCAGGGGGGAAACCTGGGGCCCCTAACTGGTGCAACCCTATCAACTGCCTTAAAGAACCTGACTATCCAGGGATCCATGGCCAGACTTCTACCACTTAAGCCTGAGAGGGCCGAAACCTGAACTTTCAGAGTGCTTTTGGCCAATCCTAAGGACAGACCCCTTTGCAAGAATTCTAAGACCTGTCTGGTGGAAATCCTCTCAGGCCAAACATCGGTGTCCAGACCTGAAAAGGAAAGGAATCTCTTCCATATTCTTGCATAAAAATAGTATTAGTTACCCTCTTCCTGCTACTAAGAATGGTGGAGGTCAAGGCTTCCGAGAAGCCTTTCCTAATCAGGTGCACCCTCTCAATCTCCATGCCGTAAGGTGTAAGGATCCTATTTCTGGATGCATTACTGGGCCCTGCCTCAGGAGGTCCGGAATGTCGGGAAGAACCCATGGTTCCGCTATCGACATGGATCTGAGTAGAGAGAACCAGGCTCTCCTTGGCCAAAAGGGGGCGATGACTTATGTCTGACCTCTCTTCCCTTATCTTCCTGAGAACTCTGGGTAGGAGCTGAAGGGGGGAAAAGGCATATCCCAGATGGAATCTCCATTCCAGGAGGAAGGCATCCACCCCATATGGGGGATTCGCAGGGACTGAGGGAGCAAAATCTTTCTACCTGCCTGTTCTCTCTGGTGGCAAATAGATCTCTCTCTGGTACATCCCATAGATCCACAATTTTTGCAAATATGGACGGGTTCAGGGACCACTCCCCCTGCTTTAAACGATGACGGTGCAGGAAGTCGGCCTGGACATTTTCTTTCCCCCTTATATGTAGCGCGGATATGTGGGTTAATTTCTCCTTGAATTCCGAGAATATTATCTCTGCCTCCTTCATTAAAGATGGGGATCTGGTACCTCCCTGGCGGTTCAGATATGATACTACTGTTCTGTTCTCCGACATGACTGACATGCTGGTGCTGGAGTTCCGGAAGGGCTGTCCGTAAAGCTAACAATACTGCCCTCAATTCTTTCCTGTTGGACGAGAACTGTCTCTGCAACGGGGACCAGATTCCCTGCCTCAACTGACCTTGGAAATGTGCACCCCATCCCCAAGGGCTGGCGTCTGTAGTGATTACTACTGGGTTGGGGTAATTCCACAGAATGCCCTGGTCTAAGTTTTCTACCTCCAACCACCAACTGAGGGAGATCAGAGTCCTTTGACTGAGACATATCTGAGAGTCTAACGTTATCTCTTTTTGTTTTGTCCAATTCAAAATTTCCCACTGTAATATCCTTGAATGAAATTGAGCCCAACGGACTGATGGAATACAGGCCGTCATTAACCCTAGCAATGACATTGCTTTTCGGACTGACATCCCTGGGTTCTCCTGGGCCCTCCGGGCTTCGTTCTGGGTTTTTCCCATCTTCTCTGCTGGAAGAAAAGTCCTTTGTCATACAGAGTCCAACCGAAGTCCCAGAAATATCTGACTTGTGCTGGGTTCCAACCTGGATTTTTTGTAATTGATCATCCAACCCAGATGCTCCAGGATCCGAATCACTGTTTGGACCGATTTCTGACATGTTTCCTGTGATTTTGCAATAATCAAGAGGTCGTCCAGATAAGGTAGGAACAAGATATCCTCCTTTCGAATGAAGGACGCTACCTCCGCCATCACCTTGGTAAAGGTTCTCGGAGCTGTAGATAGGCCGAAGGGTATAGCCTGAAACTGAAGGTGTCCGATACTGTTGCCCTCTGTAACCGCTACCCTTAGAAATTTCTAAAAAAAAAAAAAAAGGGATGCATCGGGATATGTAGATATGCATCTTTTAGATCCACCACCGCCATGAAGCAACCCTGGAAAACTAAATGAGTCGCAGATTTTATGGTCTCCATCTTGAACTTTTTTATCACTAGGTATTTGTTCAAATGCTTCAAATTTATAATTGTTCGGTAGGATCCGTCCGGCTTTTTGACTAAGAACAGAGTAGAGTAGAAACCCACTCCCTGCTCTGCCCTTGGTACCGGAACTAACACACTTTTCTTTAGTAGTTGCTCTACCTCTTTTGACAACTTTTTGGATTCTTTTGTCACCACGAACCTCTGAGGACAATGACCCCGAAACTGCAGCCTTAAGCCCTCTGTTACAATGTTGTTCACCCTCTCTCCTGCGACCTCTCTCCAGGCGGAGGGAAAGAACCTTAGTCTCCCCCCTACCTGTAGTCTGGCGTCATTTTTTTTTGAAGGTTTGTCCTTCTGAGATGAGGAGGAACCTCCAAACATGGAACCTCTACCTCCTGATCCCCTGGGCCTGGGAAACTGATCTCCATCTCCCGGCTGTCTTCTTCCCTGAGATCTGGGGACATTCTGAAAGGGATGTCTGTAAGGCCTAAACTGTGAAAAAGAAGATTCCTGAGGCACTCTCTCTTTCCTATCTGCTGCCTTCTCTAACAGGGCATCTAATTCTGGTCCGAATAAAAACTGTCCCTGACAGGGGATGCTACATAAATGTTGTTTAGAGGCTATGTCGCCCCCCTTCCAGTTCTTAAGCCAAAGGGCCCTACGGGCGGAATTGGAAGCAGACCTGGCTGCTAGTCAAACTGCCTCCACAGAGGCATCTGACAGGAAATCCACGGCTTTCTGTAAGGTCGGAAGAGAATTTAAGATCTGATCTCTAGGGCATTCATCCCTTAACTGACCTTCCAACCTTTCTAGCCATAAGGCTAAGGATCTAGCTGTAACGGTTGCTGCTATATTGGGCCTAAAGGAGGCAGTGGATGCTTCCCAAGTATTCCTGAGGCAGGAGTCTATCTTCTTACCCAGCGGGTCCTTCAAAAATCCCATATCGTCGAACGGCAACGAAGACTTTCTAGACACTTTAGAAATGGCCACGTTCAACTTTGGCGCCTTATCCCGTGAAGTAGAAGCCTCTTTCTCGAAGGGGAATTTCCTTTTAAAATTTTTACTAACGAAGGCCTTCTTGTCAGGCTTCTTCCACTCTCAGGGCCGATACGCTCTTATGTAAGGGCAAACATTTTTTTTCTCGTAATCCCTCAAAGACTGCATCCGCCACGGACCTATCTTCCCTGACGTCCTCCAGCTCTAATTGTTTTTAAAAAAAATTCCGTATCAGACACTGGGAACAGGAATTTCTTCTCTTGTTCTTCCTCCGCGAAGGATGAATACTCTGACCTGTCATCCCTATCATCCGCGCTAATAGACTCTGGCTCTGAATCCGTTCTACCAATCTCTTTGATTTCTTTGAAGTTAAGGGACTCCTTAACCTCTGCCTTAATGAGACAGAAGTGCAAAAATAATTTTTTTACATAAAAAAAAGGGTAATAGCAAGCAATCAAAAAGTCATATAGCCCCCCCAAAATAGTGCCAATAAAACAGTCCCCTCATCCCGCAAAAAAATTAGCCCCTACCTAATACAATCGGCTAAAAAAACAAAATGACTCAGACTATAGAGATACAAAAAATTTCTTTTGTAGCCAAAAAGATAGTCTAAAAAATAAGATTTATTAGGCATCGCCACGTCCGTAATAACCTCCTCTAAAAATACTGCATGACCCAACCCCCACCCACCCCCCAGATTAACAGTCCCAAAAAAAAAAAAAATTCAAAATGGTGCCAAAACAGCAATTTCTGTCACTTTTCCCATTTCAATCCATCGTTTCCAGTAAAAACCAAGGGTTAACAGCCAAACAAAACTTAATATTTATTACCCCGATACTGCAGTTTAAACTGCTGTATCAGTAAAAGGGAGGCACAAAAGGAAAGGACCGACATGGTTTCTGGATGGCAGATTTTGATTGCCTTTTTTATTGACACCATGTCCCTTTAGAAGCCCTCCTAGAGTAGAAACTCCCTAAAAATGAGCCCATCTAAGAAACTACACCCCTTAAGGCAGGCATGTCCAAACTGCGGCCCTCCAGCTGTTGCAAAACTAAAACTCCCAGCATGCCCTAATAGCTGTAATCTATCCAGGCATGCTGGGAGTTGTAGTTTTGCAACAGCTGGAGGGCCGCAGTTTGGACATGCCTGCCTTAAGGTATTCAAAACTGATTTTACAAACTTTATTAACCCTTTAGGTGTTCCTCAACAGTTTATGGCAAATGGAGATTAAATTTCTGATTTTCAATTTTTGGTAACCTTACCTCACAAAAATGTAATATAGTGCAACCAAAAAAACATATGTACCCTAAAAAATAGTCCCCAAAAAAACCGTCACCTTATCACGTTGTTAAAGATGTGTGAATTGTATTCTATATTTTGTATATCTAGGATTATAGTGAGTTAACTTTTTATACTTCCAAGTACCCACCCCCCCCCCCCCCCCCACCCCCCACACCCTCTGTTTCAAGACGGGAGAGGAGAGAGAGGGGGGCAAAGAGCTGTGCTGTGGGAAGTGTCTGATTTCTCATCTTTCTACAGGTGTCCCATAGAATGTGGTGGAATGCGTAAGCCAATCATATGGCTTGATGATATGTATATATTATTCACTGCCTATAGAGAAGTACCTCTTTGAAATGTCACATATGACATAGGCAGTATTCTTGTTAGAATAAACTCCATTACAAAATGGCGATGGTAACTAGATGTTTACATTAGTTCACATTCCAAAGTAGGACCCGGTGCGCAGAAGCCAGGGTGCCATCTCCTCTCTCTTATCTCCTCTTCCTTTTTGACCAATGAAACAATGTTTTAGCATCAGTGAGGACTGCCCTCTTCTGAAAATGTATATACGCTTACCCCATGTAATTAAAGTTAGAGATTGCTTTGACCAACTTATGTGTCAGTGTTCAGTCTCAGCCACGCGTGGATATTAACCCCTGGGGGGTACATTGATCTGGAACACCAGAGTATCTAAAATGCCCTAATTTAGGGTAGTTTTAACAACGTAGTTTCCATAATGGGGTCACTTTTAGGGAGTTTCTACTGTAAGGGTGCATCAGTTTTTTTTTTTTTAAATAGGACATGGTGTAAATAAACCAGTCCATAAAATTCAGCCCCCCAAAACCCACACGGCGCTCCTTTCCCTCTACACCCCGCCGTACAGTAGTGTACCACCATATATGGGGTGTTTCTGTAAACGGCAGTCAGGGCAATAAAGATAGTCTTGTTTGACTATTAACCCTTGATTTGTTAGTGGAAAAAAATGGGTTAAAGTGGAAAAATTAGCAAAAAAAATTATCCTCATTTGCCAATAACTTGTGGAGCACCTAAAGGGTTAACAACGTTTGCAAAATCAATTTTGAATACCTTGAGATGTGTAGTTTCTAAAATGGGGTCATTTTTGAGTGGTTTCTATTACCATATTTTTCTCCCTATAAGACTAACTTTTACCCACCCCATAAGTGGGGGGGAAAAAAGACCGTAATTAGACTTACCGGTAATTCTGTTTCCTTGAGTCTACCATGACGGCTCTACTATGAGATTGACCCTTGACCTCTGTAGGGGCAGTTTAAAAGGCCACCACCCACACTCACCCTCAGTGCTTTCCAAATTACCAAGTGGGTGTAGCCTTAACCTAGGCAAGTATATGAATATATACTTTTTTTTAATTTTTTGAGCATTAACCACTTCAGCCCCGCTAGCTGAAACCCCCTTCATGACCAGAGCACTTTTTACACTTCGGCACTACACTCCTTTCACCGTTTATCGCTCGGTCATGCAACTTACCACCCAAATGAATTTTACCTCCTTTTCTTCTCACTAACGGAGCTTTCATTTGGTGGTATTTTATTGCTGCTGACATTTTTACTTTTTTTGTTATTAATCGAAATGTAACGATTTTTTTGCAAAAAAAAAAAAAAAAAGACATTTTTCACTTTCAGCTGTAAAATTTTGCAAAAAAAAAAAGACATCCATATATAAATTTTTCGCCAAATTTATTGTTCTACATGTCTTTGATGAAAAAAAAATGTTTGCGCAAAAAAAATAAAAATGGTTTGGGTAAAAGTTATAGCGTTTACAAACTATGGTACAAAAATGTGAATTTCTGCTTTTTGAAACAGCTCTGATTTTCTGAGCACCTGTCATGATTCCTGAGGTTCTACAATGCCCAAACAGTAGAAAAACCCCACAAATTACCCCATTTCGGAAAGTAGACACCCTAAGGTATTCGCTGATTGGCATAGTGAGTTCATAGAACTTTTTATTTTTTGTCACAAGTTAGCGGAAAATGATGATGATTTATTTTTATTTTTTTGGTCTTACAAAGTCTCATATTCCACTAACTTGCGACAAAAAATAAAAAAATTCTAGGAACTCGCCATGCCCCTCACGGAATACCTTGGGGTGTCTTCTTTCCAAAATGGGGTCACTTGTGGCATAGTTATACTGCCCTGGCAATTTAGGGGCCCACATGTGTGAGAAGTACCTTGCAATTAAAATGTGTAAAAAATGGCCTGCGAAATCCGAAAGGTGCACTTTGGAATATGTGCCCCTTTGCCCACCTTGGCATCAAAAAAGTGTCACATCTGGTATCGCCGTACTCAGGAGAAGTTGGGGAATGTGTTTTGGGGTGTCATTTTACATATACCCATGCTGGGTGAGAGAAATATCTTGGCAAAAGACAACTTTTCCCATTTTTTTATACAAAGTTGGCATTTGACCAAGATATTTTTCTCACCCAGCATGGGTATATGTAAAATGACACCCCAAAACACATTGCCCAACTTCTCCTGAGTACGGTGATACCAGATGTGTGACACTTTTTTGCAGCCTAGATGCGCAAAGGTGCCCAAATTCCTTTTAGGAGGGCATTATTAGACATTTGGATCCCAGACTTCTTCTCACGCTTTAGGGCCCCTAAAAAGCCAGGGCAGTATAAATACCCCACATGTGACCCCACTTTGGAAAGAAGACACCCCGAGGTATTCAATGAGGGGCCTGGCAAGTTCATAGAATTTTTATTTTTTTGCACAAGTTAGCGGATATTGATTTTTTTTTTGTTTTTTTCTCACAAAGTCTCACTTTCCGCTAACTTAGGACAAAAATTTCAATCTTTCATGGACTCAATATGCCCCTCAGCGAATACCTTGGGGTGTCTTCTTTCCGAAATGGGGTCACATGTGGGGCATTTATACTGCCCTGGCTTTAGGGGCCCTAAAGCGTGAGAAGAAGTCTGGAATATAAATGTCTAAAAATGTTTACGCATTTGGATTCCGTGAGGGGTATGGTGAGTTCATGTGAGATTTTATTTTTTGACACAAGTTAGTGGAATATGAGACTTTGTTTTTTCTTACAAACAAAAAAATATATATATTTCCGCTAACTTGCGCCAAAAAAAAATGTCTGAATGGAGCCTTACAGGGGGTTATCAATGACAGGGGGGGTGATCACCCATATAGACTCCATGATCACCTCCATCATTTTTCACCCCCATGGTAAGGCTCCATTCAGACGTCCGTATGATTTTTACGGATCCATGGATCGGATCCGCAAAACACATGCGGACGTCTGAATGGAGCCTTACAGGGGGGTGATCAATGACAGGGGGTGATCAGGGAGTGTATATGGGTGATCACCCCCTGTCATTGATCACCCCCCTGGTAAGGCTCCATTCAGACGTCCGCATGATTTTTACGGATCCATGTATCGGATCCGCAAAACACATGCGGACGTCTGAATGGAGCCTTACAGGGGGTGATCAATGACGGGGTGATCAGGGAGTGTATATGGGATGATCACCCCCCTGTAAGGCTCCATTCAGACGTCCGCATGTGTTTTGCGGATCCGATCCATGTATCCGTAAAAATCATACGGACGTCTGAATGGAGCCTTGCAGGGGGGTGATCAATGACAGGGGGGTGATCAGAGAATCTATATGGGTGATCACCCGCCTGTCATTGATCACCCCCCTGTAAGGCTCCATTCAGACGTCCGTATGTGTTTTTTGCAGATCCGATCCATGTATCTGTGGATCCGTAAAAATCATACGGACATCTGAACGGAGCCTGACAGGGGGGTGATCAATGACAGGGGGGTGATCAATGACAGGGGGGGGTGATCAGGGAGTTTATATGGGGTGATCAGGGGTTAATAAGTGACGGGGGGGGGGGGTGTAGTGTAGTGTTTGGTGCGACTTCACTGACCTACCTGTGTCCTCTGGTGGTCGATCCTAACAAAAGGGACCACCAGAGGACCAGGTAGTAGGTATATTAGACGCTGTTATCAAAACAGCGTCTAATATACCTTTAGGGGTAAAAAAATAAAAATCACATCTCCAGCCTGCCAGCGAGCGATCGCCGCTGGCAGGCTGGAGATCCACTAGCTTACCTTCTGTTCCTGTGAGCGCGCACGCCTGCGTGCACAGGAAATCTCGGGTATCGCGAGATGACGCGCCAATGAGTCCAGGAGGAACAAATCAACCACCTCCCGGACTCATCGGCGCGTTAGGTTAAATCCGTAAAATCCGTAGAAGCTGACACATTGATCCGGTAATGTTTAATAAAAGTATTTATATTGGACCAGGTGGCTGCTTTACAGATCCTGTCAAGGGAGACACCACCTCTTTCTGCCCATGAGGACGCCATAGCTCTTGTAGAGTGAGCTTTTATATTTGTGGGGCTGTCTAGACCCGACCTCTGGTAGCAGCAAATGATAGTAGATCTGATCCATCTTCCAATCGTGGCTTTGGATGCTTTTTTCCCCTTTGTTAGTACCCCCATACTGAACGAAAAGGTTATCATCTTTCCTAAATTCTTTTGTTGAGTCCAGGTATTGTATGATAGTATTCCAGACGTCCAGGAGCTGGAACTGATCTTGTGATGGGTCGCCCTTGGGAAAAGATGGAAGGATGATCTCTTGGTCTCTGTGAAAGTCCGACACTACTTTAGGGAGAAAACCAGGGTCTAAACGCAAAACTATTCTGTCCGGGAAGATCGTGAGGTATGTTTCCCTGCAGGACAGCGCTTGGATTTCACCCAGACGTCTGGCTGAAGTGATCGCCACTAGGAAGGCTGCTTTTAAGGATAGGTGTTTGAGAGACATCTCTTGCTTAGGAGAAAAAGGCGAATTCGTAAGGTTTTTTAGGACCAGGTTTAGATCCCATTGAGGCATCCTAGGGGTTAAGGAAGGTCTCAGTCTTGAGGCAGCTTTTATGAACCTCCTTATCCACCTGTGACTGGCCAGGTCTGTATCATAAGCCCCCAAAGCAGAGATCTGTACTTTGTGTGCGCTTGGTCTAAGGCCTAGATCTAACCCACGTTGGAGGAAGTCTAGCACTTTTTTGATATTGGGGGAAGAGTTTACGGGAGGAGTCTGGCCTAACCAACTACAATATTTATTCCAAATCTTCAGATATATTGCAGAAGTAACCTCTTTTCTACTGGACTTAAGGGTGTTTATGACCTTCTCTGATATCCCCTTGCTCTTTAGGATCTTGCGTTCAGGATCCAGACCAAAAGTCTGAAGAGACCTGGATTCTGGTGAAGAATTGGACCCCGAGAGATAATGTCCTCCTGTGGGGGGATTATCCAGGGTTCTTCCAGAGCTAGTTCTTTTAACACTGGGAACCAATTCCTTTTTGTCCAGTACGGGACAACTAGTATTACGGTTACTGGGTCCGATCTTATCTTCTGCAGCACCCTGGGTATTAAAGGCCAAGGGGGGGGGGAAGAGGCATAGGCTAGGTCCCAAGACCACCTGACTGAGAATGCATCTGTCGCCCATAGGTTGTCTCTTGGGTTTAGGGAGCAAAAGGGATGGACCTTTGCGTTCTTTTTTGATGCAAACAGGTCTATCCTGGGGGTTCCCCATCTCCTGGTAATCTGCTCGAAAACTATTGAGTTTAGGGCCCATTCCCCCGGATCTATGGTTACTCTGCTGAGAAAATCTGCCTGTATGTTTTCTGTACCCTTTAGATGGATAGAACGTTCTTTTCCGCCCAGGAGAATATTTTTTCTGCCAACTCCTTTAAGCCTAATGATCGTGTGCCCCCTGATGTTTTAGGTATGCTACGGCTGTTACGTTGTCCGAGAGGATCTTTAGGTGTTTTCCGGAGACCCTGTCCCGTGACGACTTCAGTACCTCCCAGATTGCCCTCAATTCTCTGTGATTTAAGGAACATTTTTTCATGGCGTCTGACCAAGTGCCCTGGTAACTTATTGGGCCTATTTTTGCTCCCCATCCGGTACCACTTGCATCTGTGTATATTTGAATCTCCGGATCTTTTACCCAGGGTACGCCCTTTTGCAGGTTTTCTTCTTTCGTCCACCATTTTAAATCTGATTTGGGGATCTTTTTCTCTAGAGAGCACTGTCTCTTGTCCCAAACCCTCAGGATCCAAGATTGGAGAATCCTGGTGTGGGCCCGAGACCAAGATACCGCTGTTATGCAGGAGGTCATTGTGCCTAGGAGGCTTGTGGCATCGCGAATGGAGCACTGGGATTGACTTCGGAATTTTTGTGTTTTTTCCATAAACGACGTGACCTTTTCCTGAGGGAGGGATGTCACCTGGGAGACCGAGTCCAGTATTACCCCCAGAAACTTCATTCTGGTTGAGGGGACTAAGCTTGATTTTTTCAGGTTTATTACCCACCCCAGGTCTGAAAATCTGTGTATCAGGTCTCTAGTGATGCTGTTTGTCTCCTGCTCCGAAGGTCCCAGGACCAGAAAGTCATCCAAATATGGGAAGATTTTTATCCCTTCTGCTCTCAGGGGGGATATCATTTCTACTACCAGTTTTGTGAATACCCTTGGAGCAGATGAGATCCCAAAGGGTAACACGGTGAACTGGAAGTGTCTTACAATTCCTGAGCTGTCCACTAGGGCAAACCTGAGGAATTTTTGCGATGATCCGTTTATGGGGACGTGATAGTACGCGTCCTTTAAATCTATGGACGTCATGAAATCTCCTGTTTTGATCAAGGGAATGATGGATGTTACAGATTCCATCCTGAATTTTCTGTATGCGACCGCTTCGTTTAATCCCTTTAGATTTATAATGGTGCAGGAGGAACCATCTGGTTTTTGTACCAAAAATAGACTGGAATAATAGCCCCTTCCCCTTTCTGCACTTGGGACTTCTGTCACAACGCCCGAGTCTATAAGTTGCAGGATACCCTGCCAGATTTTTTCTAGTATTTTTGGACTGTGAGAGGTTATTTTGAACCTCTTTGGGGGGACTGAGGAAAATTCTATTCGGTAGCCGTCCCGAATTATATTTAGGGCCCATGGATTTTTTGTGATGGACTCCCACTGGGACAGAAAATTCTGCAGTCTTCCCCCTACTCTGGCGTCATTGTTTATCTTTATTTTGGGGGTTAAGAAGGAAACCTCTGCCTTTTCCCCCCCTTCTGGTAACTCCATCTACCCCCCTTTCCCTTGCCCCTATAGGGTCTAGTCTGGGGGTTGGAAGAACGAAAGGGCTTCTTTTTGGTCTCTTCTGGGAACCCCTTTTTTTTATCTGCAGCCTTTTCCAAGATAGAGTCTAATACGGGTCCGAAAACGTATTCTCCAGAAAACGCTATGGAGCACAGTTTCGCTTTTGATGCTCTATCCCCTCCCCAGGCTTTCATCCACAAAGCTCTCCTTGCGGAATTGGTGAGGTTTCCTTGCGGAAACCTCACCGAGTCCGCCGAGGCGTCCGCCAGGAAGGCCGTGGCAGATCTGAGGAGTGGAACAGAACACAAAATTTCCTCCCTAGGAGTCTTGTTTTTAATGTGTTCTTCTAGTTCGTTAAGCCAGAAACACCTAGATCTTGCGACCGATGTTGCGGCTATATTGGTCTTAACCCCAAACATGACTGCCTCCCAGGATTTTTTTTAGGAGAGAGTCGGCTTTCCTTTCCATTGGGTCCTGTAGTTGTGAAGAGTCCTCAAATGGGAGGGAAGTCTTCTTAACTACTTTTGCCACTTGGATGTCAATTTTGGGGGTCTCGTTAAACAATTTGACGTCCGCTGGATCAAACAACAAACGGTTTCTGAATTCACGGGTTACCCCTAGTCTTCTCTCGGGGTCAATCCACTCGTCTAAGATCATGTCCTTTAAATTTTCATTCATTGGGAAAACTTTTGACTTTTTTGTTCCGAGTCCCCCGAACATCTCGTCCAAGACGGACCGCGGTTTTTTCACCTCCTCAATCCCCATGGTTGCCCTCACGGCTCCCAATAGCTCCTCCATATCCTCGGAAGAAAATAAATATTTCTTACTATCTTCCATTATCTCCCCCTCTGATAGAACGTCAAGGTCCACGTTCTGTCCAGAGGTGGAGGCCCCCTCGTCCATAATTTCTGAAACAGAGGAGGATGGGGCGGATAATCTTGGTCTTTTTGCAGCAGGAGGTGTAGACGGGGCTGATCTGAGGGAGGCCAGAAAGGACTTAATTTCATTCTGAATAAGCGTTTTGACCTCAGACAAAATTGACGGTTGTTCCTCTTTTATAAGATCTTTTATGCAACTCTGGCAGAGCTTCTTTTTATAATTCTCAGGAAGCTTTTTATTACAAGTTGCACATCTTTGCACTTTAGACCTTGTCCTGGGCTCTTTAACTCCCTATAAGAGAGGAGCAGCCAGGTATCAATAGACAAACCAGCAAGCAAGTCAAAAAGAGAAACATAATTTTGTCTTTCCCCACAGGGGAACTCACTGTTGGAGTAGCCGAGGGAGCTTCGGGGTCCATCTGGGCTGTAGAGGCGTCCGGGGCTTCAGGAGCAGACATCAGACCTGTATGCGTAGGAGGAAGATCGGTGCCACTGCGAAGAACCTTCCCTTTTTGAATCTGCTGCCACAAGTATGTCCCCGACTCAAGCTCCGCCCCTTCCGCCTCCAGCGCCGGAAGCAGAGTGTAATGCTGAGGCCTCCCGGAGTCGGCGTTCAGCATGCTGCTTCCTGCAGTCAGCTTCCTTACATAGGGAAGGGGGACCGCACTGTGGGGAGGGATACAGGCTCCTGTTACAGAAGCGAGATCGCTCCATATGAATCCCCTGCCCAGCTTTGGACCGGACCGCAGGAGGGCAGGGGACGAGGACGGAATCCTCAGGTATTTATACAAAATAATAAACTTTTCTCTTCACCTCCACCAGGAGGGCTCTCTGTGTGGTTGACCCCGTAGGGACAGGAAACACTGACGGTGAGTGTGGGTGGTGGCCTTTTAAACTCTGTGTTCCTGCCCCTACAGAGGTCAAGAGTCAATCTCATAGTAGAGCCGTCATGGTGGACGAAATGGAAAATAGCAGTGCGTCTTATGGGGCGAATGCTGCATTTTGCCGAACTGTCAATGATACGCCGCGCGGCAGGTGTATCAGCTGAGAGGGAGGAGGGGCTGGAGGCCGGCGTCTGCTTTTATATTGACAGCGGGGCCCTTGCAGTGACTTTATTCTACTACACGGGCTCCGCTCACTATATATACCGTAATCTTATCTATAATTGTGGCAATGTTAATAGTAATCAGTGCCTCTTTTACTTACAAGCGCTCGGTAGCAGAGAAGAGGCAGGCCGGGAGGACGGGCGCTCGCTGGCAGCGCGAGTCACTACGTCACACGCCGCCCACTTTATGAATGAAGCAGGCGGCGTGGGTGCATGACGTAGTGACTCACGCTGCTAGCGCCCATCCTCCCGGCCTGCCTCCTCCCTTCTCTCCGCTACCAAGCACTTGTTGTAAGTCAGGGCTCGACAAATCCCAGGCGCCAGGTCGCCATGGCGACCAGGAATTTAGTCCTGGCGCTTGGGTATTTGTCAGCCCGTTTTTAAAGGTGCCTGGGCGATGGGTGCGGAGCGCCGTACTGTCCGGAGGCAGCACAGGAGTGGAGATGAGCGGAGAGCTGTGTGACGGTGCCTTAGGTTCCCTATACCCGGCTGCTCTTTGGACACGCTCCCTGCCCATGGCTGAGCGTACGCCGCGGAAGTCCACTGTGACAGACGTGATGAGGAGAAGTGTCGCCCTGCCCCCAGCGGGCTCGGGCCACCCATGTGCTCTATAAGCGGAATGCAGAGTCTGGCCTGGCAGCACGTTAAGCAGCTGCTGTGTCTGATGGGCCGGAGGCCTGACCTGCTGTGCGGGGGCCATAGAGCTGACCTGCGCCCTCCTCGTGGCTCTCAGGTTCACCTGCAGGAAACTTACACGCCTCCAGTGCAAATTACTACTACTCTCATCCAAGTGAGGCAGGAGCCTGAGGTGTCAGCACATGTACACTGTATGCCATAGTCCTATATACTGTACATATATCATGGTCCTGTATACTGCGTATGTAACATAGTATACAGCACGTACACTGAATGTCAGTCATATACTGTACATATATAATGGTCCTGTATACTGCGTATGTAACATAGTATACAGCACATACACTGAATGTCAGTCATATACTGTACATATATCATGGTCCTGTATACTGCGTATGTAACATAGTATACAGCACATACACTGAATGTCAGTCATATACTGTACATATATCATGGTCCTGTATACTGCATATACCATACTATACAGCACATGTACACTGCATATGTAACATGGTATACAGTATTATTGGGGGGGCTCTATGGAGAAGTGGGGGGGAGCACCATGGGGGAATCTACTGGGGGCTTTATGACGCGGCTCCGCCTGGCACCTAACTTTTTTAGCTGGCTCCTAGATTCCAAGGAAATTTGTCAAGCCCTGTTGTAAGTAATACAGGCGCTAATTACTATTAACAATGCCACAATTATAGATAAGATTACAGTATATACAGTGAGCAGGGCCCTTGTAGTAGAATACAGTCAGTGCACGGGCCACGCTGCCAAAAAACCAGATGCGACCCCCATCCCTGTATTAGGGGTCATTCACACAACAGTGCCACCCCCAGACCCCCCCCGCCCCCCCAATAACAGTGCCACCCCCAGACCCCCCCCCACCCCCCCAATAACAGTGCCACCCCCAGACCCCCCCCCCCCCAATAACAGTGCCACCCAGACCACCATTAGTTCAAAACCCACCAAAAGCAAACCTTTTTGTTCAAAATATTTTTATTCTTATTTTCCTCCTCAAAAACCTGGGTGGGTCTTATGGGCAGGTGCGTCTTATAGGGCGAAAAATACGGTATGTAAGACTCACAAAGTAACTTCAAACCTGTACTGGTCCCTAAAAAAATAAAATAGCATTCCCCAAATGATCCAAACATGAAGTAGACATATGGGGTATGTAAATTATATAACTATTTTTGGAGTTACTATGTATTGTAAGTAGAGAAATTGAAAGTTAGACATTTGCTAATTTTTTAGTAAATTTGGTATTTTTTATAAATAAACATGTTTTTTTTTTTTTTACTTCATTTTACCAGTGTCATGAAGTACAATATGTGATGAAAAAACAATCTCAGAATGGCCTGGATAAGTAAAAGCGTTTTAAAGTTATCAAACACATAAAGGGACACTGGTCAGATTTGCAAAGAATGGCCGGGTCCCTAAGGTGGTCTAGCCTAAAGGCATGCATCCGCCTCAGTCGCAACTAGGGCGGCCAGATGCCCATGGTCCTATAATCAGTACTATACAG
Source organism: Bufo gargarizans (assembly GCF_014858855.1). Taxonomy (NCBI): domain Eukaryota; kingdom Metazoa; phylum Chordata; class Amphibia; order Anura; family Bufonidae; genus Bufo; species Bufo gargarizans. Next base: position 219,318,955 of record NC_058085.1, on the reverse strand, counting down.
AGGTCCTATAACTAGTACTGTATATAATACCTGGACAATAGCAATCTCTGAGGCAGCAAGGAAAGGAGTATTATATGTACACACACAGGTTTTCATTCTGCATATTTTAGCATCGTGCCCCACTATCCACAGTTATGAAAGTAGCCACCACTGCAGTCAAAAAGATGAGCTCAGTAATGGACTGGAAAGGAACACAGCACAGAAAGTTGCAGGGAACAAAATGAGCACATACAGATTCTTCTATCACATTTTTAGAGGTTGCCTGACTTTCACCCAGAAACGCATTGAGGTGTGAATGCACATAAGAGCCTTACAAGAGCTCTCATACACACGCAGCTGCCGTGCACTACACGACAAAATTATTAAAACATAAAATAAAACAATTAGCACAAATTAAATGACTGTCCATCTAGACCAAAGAGGTGTCACTGGAGGATGCAATGAAACGGTACCCAAAGACGATACAAGCCGAAAACACATGGGCTGTTTTCAGAGACACACTGAGAATGAGCGCAATAAAGTAACTTACTAAAGCATGTGAGGGACATGTTGCTGAGCCTCTTGGCAGTTTCTATGCTCCTTACTGCGTTGATCTCCTGCTGCCCGCCCCGGGTAGAAAAACACTTCTCTTAAGACGCCAAAAAGACCAGAAAAACGTGCCGCCAACTGACAAAAAGCGAACGTTATCGGTCTTCCGCTTACGTACTTCCGGTTAATGTTTTTTCATTGTAAATCGCAATGAAAAAGCGCCACGCCACTTCCGGTGGGGAGGGGGAAGGGAAAAGTTACTCGGAGATTAAGAGGCGGGTTGGAAATAGGTAGTGTCTAAACTCCAGACACCAAACGGACCTTCTGACGTCACACTATCACGTGACATTTCTAGGTCACGTGGGTCGGCAGCCAGCGCGCGCTTCAGAAGTTATATTACAGCAGGAACTTGGTCAGGCATGGCTGCTCTCGCTCTGCGCACCAGCGTCTTTAGCACTGACAGGGGAGAGTGTCTGCCTGAGAGGTACACTGTGAAGCCTGTGGAGGGGGCCTGACAATTCTAGGAGGTGTGAGGAGGGGCTGCCATGTGGGATTGTATGATGGGGGGTACTATGGTGTGGGATTGTATGATGGGGGTACTATGGTGTGGGATTGTATGATGGGGGGTACTATGGTGTGGGATTGTATGATGGGGGGTACTATGGTGTGGGATTGTATGATGGGGAGACTATGGTGTGGGATTGTATGATGGGGGGGTACTATGGTGCGGGATTGTATGATGATGGGGGGGGGGGCGGTGCGGGATTGTATGATGATGGGGGGGGGGGCGGTGCGGGATTGTATGATGATGGGGGGGGCGGTGCGGGATTGTATGATGATGGGGGGGGTGGTGCGGGATTGTATGATGATGGGGGGGGCGGTGCGGGATTGTATGATGATGGGGGGGCGGTGCGGGATTGTATGATGATGGGGGGGCGGTGCGGGATTGTATGATGATGGGGGGGCGGTGCGGGATTGTATGATGATGGGGGGCGGTGCGGGATTGTATGATGATGGGGGGGGGCTGTGCGGGATTGTATGATGGGGGGCTGTGCGGATTGTATGATGTGCGGGATTGTATGATGGGGGGGCGGTGCGGGATTGTATGATGGGGGGGCGGTGCGGGATTGTATGATGGGGGGGCGGTGCGGGATTGTATGATGGGGGGGCGGTGCGGGATTGTATGATGGGGGGGGGGCGGTGCGGGATTGTATGATGGGGGGGGGGCGGTGCGGGATTGTATGATGGGGGGGGGGCGGTGCGGGATTGTATGATGGGGGGGGGGGCGGTGCGGGATTGTATGATGGGGGGGGGCGGTGCGGGATTGTATGATGGGGGGGGGGGCGGTGCGGGATTGTATGATGGGGGGGGGGGGGCGGTGCGGGATTGTATGATGGGGGGGGGGGCGGTGCGGGATTGTATGATGGGGGGGCGGTGCGGGATTGTATGATGGGGGGGGCGGTGCGGGATTGTATGATGGGGGGCGGTGCGGGATTGTATGATGGGGGGGCGGTGCGGGATTGTATGATGGGGGGGCGGTGCGGGATTTTATGACGGGGGGGTGCGGGATTGTATGATGGGGGGGGGGGCGGTGCGGGATTGTATGATGGGGGGGGCGGTGCGGGATTGTATGATGGGGGGTGGCGGTGTGGGATTGTATGATGGGGGGGCGGTGCGGGATTGTATGATGGGGGGGGGGGCGGTGCGGGATTGTATGATGGGGGGGGGCGGTGCGGGATTGTATGATGGGGGGGGGCGGTGCGGGATTGTATGATGGGGGGGGGCGGTGCGGGATTGTATGATGGGGGGGGGCGGTGCGGGATTGTATGATGGGGGGGGCGGTGCGGGATTGTATGATGGGGGGGGCGGTGCGGGATTGTATGATGGGGGGGGCGGGATTGTATGATGGGGGGGTGCGGGATTGTATGATGGGGGGGTGCGGGATTGTATGATATGGGGGGGTGCGGGATTGTATGATATGGGGGGGTGCGGGATTGTATGATGGGGGGGGGGCGGTGCGGGATTGTATGATGGGGGGGGGGGGGATGATGGGGGGGGGGCCGTGTAGGATGGGATTGTATGATGATGGGGGGCGGTGCAGGATTGTATGATGGGGGGGGGGGGCGGTGCGGGATGGGATTGTATGATGATGATGGGGGGGGGCGGTGCGGGATTGTATGATGGGGGGGCGTGCGGGATTGTATGATGGGGGGCGCTGCGGTGCGGGATTGTATGCGGGGGGGGGCCGTATAATATTGGAACGCGGGGGGGGGGGGCGTATAATATTGGATGCGGGGGGGTAGGGCCCCGTATAATATTGGATGGGGGGGGGGGGGGGCTGTGTGATTTTGTTTGCGGGCTGCTATCTGGGGGGCCATGTTGTATGTCACATGTTTTACTGAATAGAACAGGTTTCCATCTTCTCCGCACCCGATATTTATTCTTATATATTTTCTACTGTACAAGTCGAAGTGAAAGCTGCAGGTTTTACTGTTTAATAAAAACTTATTGTTGAACCCCAAAAAAAGGTATTCTATATATTTATGTTCATTTCTCTATTTTTATAATTTTTTTATTGCAGTTCTGCTGTGTTCTCGGCGCTTGTAGCTGTGCATCGAGACGGGTGCAGACGTCTGTAATGGTCAGTGTTGAGTGAAGCTTCAGATGCTTCATTCAAAACTTGTGAGTAATACTGTGCAGTGATTCGTCTCTGTACAGTCTTAGAATGTATGGGCTCCGAGGAGCCAAAGTCAGTTATTCACAAAGTTGCGCGAGACCCTATTGAATAACTCGAGTAGTGGATTTTTAAAGTGGAAAAACACTTTGACCCTGGGTTCACACCTGAGCGTGCTGAAAGGAGCGCTCTGTATGCCCGATTGTACCAGCGTTTGCAATCGCGCATACAGAGACAAGCGAACGCCCATTGTCGCGCGTTCCCGAAAGTCTATGTACAGGAACGCGCGACAAAACGCCCCAAAGAAGCTCAAGAACTTTTTTGAGCGTAAGGCGTTTTACAGCGCGTTCAAACGCGCTGTAAAACGCTCAAGTGTGAACCAGGGCCATAGGGAAGCATTGGTTTTCATGTGTTGAGCGTTTTACAGCGCGTTTGAACGCGCTGTAAAACGCTCAGGTGTGAACCCAGCGTAAAACTTTAAACAGAACTCTGCTTCGGTTCAGAGGTTCTAGACGGGACCGAAGCAGAGTTCGGTTTCAAGTGCTTTTCCACTTAAAAAATCAACTACCTGAGTTATTCAATGGAGTCTCGTGCAACTTCATGAATAACTGACTTCGGCTCCTCGGAGCCCATACATTCTAAGACTGTACGTAGTCTAATCACTGTACAGTATTAATCCGAAGTTTTAAACAAAGTGCCTTCGGATGAAGCCTCCAACGCTCACTGCGCTTGACACTGACAATGGCCTAACGGACGCGCACATTACACCGCCCTGCTGATCTGTGAGGAACAGCATTTACTGCTACAAGGGGGACTCCCTGTACAATGCTTTAACCCCTTTCTGACCACCCAACGTAAATATACAGTCCTGATCAAAAGTTTGAGATCACTTGAAAAATGGCAAAAAATCCTTTTTAGCATGGCTGGATCTTAACAAGGTTCCAAGTAGAGCTTCAGCCTGCAACAAGAAGAAATGAGAGCGAGACCAAACATTTTTTGAGCATTCAATTTAAAGGGGTTGTCCAGGTTCAGAGCTGAACCTGGACATCCCTCCATTTTCACCCAGGCAGCCCCCCTGACATGAGCATCGGAGCAGTTCATGCTCCGATGCTCTCCTTTGCCCTGCGCTAAATCGCGCAGGGCAAAGGCATTTTTCTGAGTTCCGGTGACATACCGGGCTCTCTATGGGGCTGACAGGCAGCCCGGTGACGTCACCGGCACTGATGGGCGGGATTTGGCTCTGCCCTAGCCAGTAAAACGGCTAGGGCAGAGCTAAAGCCCGCCCCTCAGAGCCGGTGACGTCACCGAACACACTGCTGGGCGGAAGTTACCGCCCGGCAGTGTGTTATTGAAAACACAAGAGCCTGTGCCCTGCGCGATCTAGCGCAGGGCACGGGAGCGCATCGGAGCATGAGATGCTCCGATGCCAGGCTCAGGAGGGCTGCCGGGGTGAAAATAAGGGTATGTCCGGGTTCAGCTCTGAACCTGGACAACCCCTTTAATGAAAACAACGAATAATCTGAAACCGGCTGTTTTTCAGCTGATCAAAAGTTTAGGACCGCACCTCCAAAAAAAAAAAAAAAAACAGAAATCCAACTTCCAAACATAAACTCAGTAATGAGCAGCTCCACCGTTATTGTTTTGGCATGCTTGATGCAAGCGTTTCCATGAGGGGAGTGGGAACATTTCTCCAAGTGGTGAAGACGGCCGCACGAAGGCCATCTACTGTCTGGAACTGTTGTCCATTTTTGTAAACTTCCCTTTGCCATCCATCCCCAAAGGTTCTCAATTGGATTTACATCAGGGGAACACTCAGGATGGGCCAAAAGAGTGATGTTATTCTCCTGGAAGAAGTCCTTGTCCTGCGGGCATTGTGTACTGTAGCGTTGCCCTGTTGAAAACCCCAGTCGTTACCACACAGACGAGGGCCCTCAGTCATGAGGAATGCTCTCTGCAACATCTGGACATAGCCAGCGGCCGTTTGACCAGGGCTGTGGAGTCGGTAGATAAATGGTCCGACTCCTCAGTTTTTGGTACTTCCGACTCCTTTGTATTTAATATGCGAATGTCATTACCACAGAACTACTGGCCAGGAAGCCGCTGCCTTCTCCGCTGTGTGCTGATCTTCTGCTGATGATAGGGCAGTGGGGGATCCAGGACGGGGCATTTATTGTAAAACATGATTTCCCCAGTAGAATCCCATAGTCATGTTTAAGCTAACAATCGAGTTTACAAGTTTTTATAGCCTTAGCTGAATGGCAGCAGTTTTTCTGATGGTTTACAGCTTCAGTCTTGAGCTATTGACCATCCATTCCCTTATACAAGTGTCTCTAGTCCTGCAAAAAACATATTTACTTAATCAGCTATCAGTGAGAGGCTAGGAGGTTAACCATGGACGTTGCGTTCCCTGTAACAGCGGAACACAACACAATGGAAAGTATAAGTATTGCCGCTCCTTAACTGTGCGTTGCCTGCCATATAGTGAAGCATATGAAAAGCATGCTTCTTCATGGTCACTTAACGTGTTCGTTTTGCGGTAACGTGACGCACTGCATGCACGGGCCTTTATTCTTACAGTAGAGAAGTACCATATTTATCACAAAAGTGGGGGGAAAATAGCAGTGCGTCTTATGGGGGTGAATGCTACGACCGTCCGGTGAATAGGCTGAGAGGGAGGAGGGGCCGGGGGCCGGCATCTGTTTCTGTAATGGCAGCGGGGCCCGGGGCAGTCACTGTATTCTACTACATCGGGCCCCGCTCACTGTAGTATACGGTAATCATATCTAACTTGTGGGTATTGTTAAAGTATTCCAATCATCTTAAAAACTTCTTGGCAGTCAGGAGGCCGGGCGGGCGCTCGTAGCGTAGCTCACTGCGTCACGCGCCTGCTCCGCCGACTTTATGAATGAAGCAGGCACCGGGCCCCGCTGCCATTACAGAAACAGAGGCCGGGCCCCATTCACCACACAGGGACACTGTTATGGGGGGGATCTGTGGATGACACATAAGATAAGATGCTATATATGTGTCATCCACAGATGCCCCCACAATGATCCCCCATAACAGTGCCACCCACAGATGCCCCCATAACAGTGCCACCCACAGACCACCATTAGTTCAAAAGCACACCTTTTGGTTAAAAATATTTTTTTTCTTATTTTCCTCCTCAAAAACCTAGGTGTGTCTTATAGGGTGAAAAATATGGTAATTAATTATAACTTTTTGTGAATTGGGACATTTAAACTTTCTTTTTTTTATTTTTATTCCAATTTAAATCTAGTAGGGATTGGAGTCGGTTCATTTTTTGCCAACTCCGACTCCAGGTACCCAAAATTGCCTCTGACTCCACAGCCCTGCATTTGATGCCCCTGCACTTCTTGAAGCTCCATTGTTCCACTGAAGGAAAAAGCACCCCAGACCATTATGGCGCCCCCTCCACTGTGGCGCGTAGAAAACATCTCAGGTGGGATCTGCTGGTCATGTCAGTAACGTTGGAAACCATCAGGACCATCAAGGTTAAATTTTTTTCTCATCAGAGAATAAAACTTTCTTCCACCTTTGAATGTCCCATGTTTGGTGCTCTCTTGCAAAGTCCAAACGAGCAGTTCTGTGGCGTTCAAGGAGACGAGTTCTTTGAAGACGTTTTTTGTTTTTGAAGCCCTTCAGTCTCAGATGCCGTCTGATGGTCATGGGGCTGCAGTCAGCACCAGTAAGAGCCTTCATTTGGGTCGAGGATCGTCCAGTGTCTTGACGGACAGCCAATTGGATCCTCCGGCTCAGTGCTGATGAAATGCTTTTGGGTCTAACACTTGACTTTTTTTTGTTCCATAACCCTCAGGATCATAAAAAATGATAATTCCAAATGACTGTCTTCCTGCGTCCCACCTGTGTCCCCCCCCCAGCTTATGCAGTTCAGCAACCCGACCACGTTCAAAAAGGGAGATTTTTTTTGCCTTTGTCATCACAACGTGTGACTACCTGACAGAGAATGACAATGAATCCACAGATTTGGCCTTTTAAGGCCCCTTTCACACGGGTGAGATTTCCGCCCGGGTGCAATACGTTCACCTCACGCACTGAATCCAGACCCATTCATTTCTATGGGGCTGTGCACACAAACAGTGATTTTCACGCATCACTTGTGTGTTGCGTGAAAATCGCAGCATGCTCTATATTGTGTGTTTTCCACGCAACGCATTCCCCATAGAAGTGAATGGGGCTGCGTGAAAATCGCAAGCAAGTGCGGATGCGGTGCGATTTTCACGCACGGTTGCTAGGAGACGATCGGGATGGAGACCCGATCATTATTATTTTCCCTTATACCATGGTTATAAGGGAAAATAATAGTATTCTGAATACAGAATGCATAGTATAATAGGGCTGGAGGGGTTAAAAATAATAATAATTTAACTCACCTTAATCCACTTGATCGCGCAGCCGGCATCTCTTCTGTCTTCTTCTTTGCTGTGTGCAGGAAAAGGACCTGTGGTGACTTCACTCCGGTCATCACATGATCCATCACCATGGTAAAAGATCATGTGACGGACCATGTGATGACCGCAGTGACGTCACCACAGGTCCTTTTCCTGCACACAGCAAAAAAGAAGACGGAAGAGAAGCCGGGCTACGCGATCAAGTGGATTAAGGTGAGTTAAAAATTATTATTTTTTTAACCCCTCCAGCACTATTGTACTATACATTCTGTATTAAGAATGCTATTATTTTCCCTTATAACCATGTTATAAGGGAAAATAATACAATCTACCGAACACCGATCCCAAACCCGAACTTCTGTGAAGAAGTTCGGGTTTGGGTACCAAACATGCAGATTTTTCTCACGCGCGTGCAAAACGCATTACAATGTTTTGCACTCGCGTGGAAAAATCACACATGTTCCCGCAACGCCCGTGTGAAAGAGGCCTAAAGGCATGTGGTCCGAAAATTTGGATCAGCTGAAAAACAGCCTGTTTCAGTTTAATCGTTATTTTTAATTAATTGAATGCTCAAAAAATGTTCTGTCTCCCTCCCATTTCTTCTTGTTGCATGTTGAAGGTCTACTTGGAACCTTGTTAAGATCCAACAATGTAAAATATGATTTTTTTGCCATTTTTCAAGTAGTCTTAAACTTTTGATCAGGATTGTACCTCGGTGGGTGGGTATTTAAATATGGTGGCCGCTCGTGAGCACCATAGCTGCTGGGTGCTGTTTTAACCCCTTAAGGACCCATGACGTACATGTACTTCATGAGGTCTGGGGGAAGATCGGGGTGGAATCGCTGCACCATGGGTGCTCTTACCGGCAGGCAGCTATGCCCTGCAGCTCCAAGTGCTGCGATTGGATGATCAATGTGTCGTCACATCGCAGCACAGGAAGCTGTCAGCAGCTGCGGGGAGGAGGTCAGAGGACAGTGGCCGGTGCTGAACTGGTCAGCACCGGTCACCTCCGAGGTGAGGCAGGGAACACCAGTGTTTTGGGTCCCCTGCCAGCGCTGCGATTGGCTGAAACAACGCTCCAGCCAATGGCAGCGCTATAGCTGCACAGGAAGAGGCAGAACGTCCCTGCCTGCAGCCATTCTAGCTAGTGACTGCTTGCAGATAGGTTCTGTGGCTTGCTGGGACTTGTGCTGTACCACCACTACGAATTTAACGCCTTTGCTGCTGAAAAGAAGAAAGAACAACAACATCTGGAATAGCTGCACAATTTTTGCAGTCCCCACCATCCTTCTTTTAAGGACACCATTTGGTCCGTGCATTTATTAATTTTTTTAACCATTTTCCAGCTCTGCATCACTTTTTCTGTGTGCGACCTGTGACCGCCAAGTGCTTTTCAGTGCGTACCTGCCTGATCAGCACCTGCGGACTATTTGTGCTGATTTTTTGGCAAATTTTTTTCATATAAAATTTTTGGGGGTTAAAAAAGAACTGGTAGTTAGGGCTTTATATAAATATATATAGAGTTATATATTTCTATATAGATATAAGTAAAAATTTTAGCCAATGTAGTAACGTTTTATACGCTCTTTGGTGCTCTGCAGCGCGCACAATCAGTCGTGTGCTCAGTAGCATTTGCACATTTGAGTTTTTTTTTCTTTTTCACATTTGTGTGTGAAAAAATAACTGCAGTTAGTGGTAGTTAGTTTAAGTTAGTTAGTTAGATAGATACATAGATATCTCTCTCAATTTCAGTTAGTCAGTTTAGATTTCAGCACGAACGCACCATCTGTGTATGTGCATTTTGCAACCACTGAGCACCGATCAGTAGTGTCCATTACTGATCGCGTCTGCTCAGTTTGCGCTGCAAGTAATTATTTTATTTTTTTTGCTGAAAATGTTTTTATTTTTTTAGAACTTTTCTTCTAAATTTAAATTTCAAATTTATTACAAGCCCCTTCAAGTGTGAAAACACTACATACACTCCCCACACTAAATAAAGGTTTACACGTTTCACACCTCAATAAAATAAAAATGTCCCATTCATCCCAACGACTATATTCAGCTGAAGGGACATATGCCATGCTTGCCTCCGATACAGAGTCTGCCAGTGAGGAAGAAGAGGATGCCACTTTCCTCTACCCCCTCATCCTCATCCGCTGATGAGGGACCCTTTAGACCAGGCATGCTCAACCTGCGGCCCTCCAGCTGTTGTAAAACTACAACTCCCACAATGCCCTGACGTAGGCTGTTTGGGCATGCTGGGAGTTGTAGTTTTGCAACAGCTGGAGGGCCGCAGGTTGAGCATGCCTGCTTTAGAAGGTGCCCCAGGGTAGCAGCGGAGGCAGCCCCCCAGAGTGAGCCCACATGGACCCCACCCCCTGACCATTATCAGCCCCAAATTCCGGAGTTCGTGGGCCACTCAGGAATTCTGATAGATTGTGCGGACTTCGCTGAGCTAGATTTTTTCAAAATCTTCTCTGAAAATTTTGTAAATCTAATGGTGACCGAAACCAATTTAGACGCCCAACAATTCATTGCTCAGAACCCGAGTTCTCCATACGCTAGACCCCTAGGTTGGACCCCAGTAGATGCAGCAGAGATGATGAAGTTTTGGGGACTCGTGCTGCATATGGGCGTAGTAAAGAAGCCAAACGTTAGACAATATTGGAATTCTGACATTTTCTACCAGACTCCAATTTTCAGTCAGACCATGAACCCGAAGCGGTTTGAATGGCAGCTAAAACCCATGTCTCTGTAGGTAACACATAGAAAAGGTCTATCTGGTGTATGGGAAATAGACAGTTCTCTGTGAGCAGGCTAAACTCCATGTCTGAAGAGGACCTCACCAGCAGGAGAACCTCTCTGTATATAACACATAGAAAAGGTCCGTCTGGTGTATGGGAAATAGACAGTACACTGTGAGCAGGCTAAACTCCATGTCTGAAGAGGACCTCACCAGCAGGAGAACCTCTCTGTATATAACACATAGAAAAGGTCCGTCTGGTGTATGGGAAATAGACAGTTCACTGTGAGCAGGCTAAACTCCATGTCTGAAGAGGACCTCACCAGCAGGAGAACCTCTCTGTATATAACACATAGAAAAGGTCCGTCTAGTGTATGGGAAATAGACAGTTCACTGTGAGCAGGCTAAACTCCATGTCTGAAGGGGACCTAACAAGCAGCAGATCTGATGGGGCTCATGCTGAGCTTTCCTTTGACCATGATGATGGTGAAATCACAGGTTACCGCCAGAGTCCTGCAATCTGGATGTATAATTTGATGGTAACATTTCACAGATAACACTTGATGAATTGAAAATTTGAGCCGATACTTTCGTTTTCTCGGACACTGGAAGGCGGACATTTCTCAGTGATTAGAGGCTCCTCTGCAGCATCATCTGAGGTCACACCTTGTTCTAACAGGACTCGGGGTGAAGGGCGTCCATGATATGGATTCACGTTTTATAGTGATATTAAACAGTTAGGCCTCCTGCACACAAAAGTTTTTTGTTTCCGTTTAGCAAAAGGCTTTTTAAATCCCATATATGGAAAAAAACGGAATGTACTCCGTATGCATTCAGTTTCTGTTTTTCAGTTCAAAGATAGAACAGGTCATATTATTGCCCGCAAATCATGTTCCGTGGCTCCATTCAAGTCAATGGGGCTGTAAAATGAACGGATACAGAATGCATCCGTATGTTTTCCGTATTTGTTCCATTTTTTGATAAACCGTCTATTGAAAATTTTATGCCCAGCGGAATTTTAGAATGTAATTACTGTATATGCCTTGTTTCCGTTCCTCAAAAAACGCAAACCAAACAGAAAAACGGAACGGAAACTGAGACAGTACTGAAACAAAAAAAATTAAAAAACGTATCCTTTTAAAACGGACTTCAAAACCATCCGGTCTTCTGCAGGAGGTCTTATAAGGATTAAAAATAAAAATGAGATTTTCTACCACTCATCTGTTCAACTTTATTTGGCAAAATTATTGTAATGGATCACATACCACAAAGGGTTAAGAAGGTCCTTACGGAGTATGTATGGAGTTTAGACAATTCACTTTGAATCAGCTAAATCCCATCATAGTTATGTACCTAACCACTAGGGGGCTAAGAGGTCCGTACCGTGTATGGAGTTTAGACGGCTCCTATAAAGTTGGCTATTCCCCATACTTAGTAAGGACCAGGTCCGCACCGTGTATGGAGTTTAGCCAAATCAATGTGAGCTGGCTAAACACTAGCTCTGTTCCGGACCCGTCCACTAGGGGGCAAAAAGGTCCGTACCGTGTCTGGAGTTTAGACAGCTCATAGAGAGCTGGCTATTTCCCATACTGCAAAACGACCAGGTCCGTTTGGTGTCTGGAGTTTAGACACAACCGTTGGAAATATGCTGTGTGGCAGAAGGAATCTAGTCATACATCCTTATTTTACAGTAGTCACTGTATCCAATCCTTCTGCAAGTTTCTTATTCAGGTCACTTGTATTTTTTAATACATTTTGAGGACTTATTGGCAGTAATAAAAAAAAAGTTGCAGAGAGCTGTTCTAAAAGTAAAACAGTTGAAAGCAAAGTGTTTTAAATGCATTCAGGCCACTAATTTCACACTCCCAACATACAGAGGTTGATACCCCGCATCATATGTATTTGATTTCCGCTTGGTCCAAACAGGTTCTGGGCACAAGAACTGGCATCAGAGTGGGCAGATGGACATATTTAAATGATTTGAATAAGTATTTTAAACCATTAAATGCATTTGGGCCCTAACCCTTTAAAAAAAAAGTTATTTATTCAAATCATTGATAAGTGTCTGTTTTCCCATCTTGAAGCCAGTTCTTGTGCAAATAACCTGTTTGGGCCAGAGCGATCTCAACTGTATGTTGACAATGTGAAATCAGTGCCCTGAATTATTTGAAAGGGGTATTCCCAACTCAGACATTGGGTACACATCGTTAGGATATGCCCCCAATGTCGGATAGGTGCGGGTTGCACCTCTGGGTCTTGCACATATACTTAAGAATGGAGCCCTTAAAGTGCCAGAGGGCGCACCACGCATATCCAGCCACCCACCATTCATTTCTATGGGAGCGTCGAAAATAGGTGAGTGCTACGAATGGCAGTCCCATCGGAAGTCCCATTGAAATGAGTCGAAAACACACTGCGCAAGCGTGGCCACCTCTCCATTAATTTCTATGAGGCTGACAGATATAGCCAAGTCAGCGCTCTGATTTTTTTGGCGCTCCCATAGGAATGAATGGAGGACGAACATGCATGCGCCCTCTGGCACTTTTCTAAGTATAGTTGCAGGATCCAGAGGTGGGACCCGCACCTATCAGACATTGGGGGCATATACTAGTGATATGCCCCAATGTCTGAGATGCGAATACCCCTTTATATTGTTAAAAACATCAGTTTCTTATTTAAATCAGTAAAAATTGTCAGTCTGCCCAGTTTGATGCCAGTTCTTGTGCCAAGAACCTGATTGGGCCAGGGTGATCTCAACTGTATACAATGAGGGGCAACACCTTCTCTATGTTGACAGTGCAAGATCACTGACCCAAATTTATTTAAAGTGGTTAAAGGGGTTGTCCGGGTTTTGCTCTACAAAAAACGCAGTGTTCGCCCGATCAGGCCTGATCTTGTGCGCAAACTTGCGTTCAGTCCGCCCCACCGCAGTGACAGAATTTTTTTTTTCTGATCACTGCAAAAACACAGTAAAATTGCTGCGCCGCTATAAAGATCACTTTTGAGCTTTTTGGATCTTTATTAGTGATCGCAGCTTTACTTCGCAATCACTCCTTTTTACTAGGTAGGTTTTCTCTTTTTCCTGGGTAGTCTCAGAGGAATACCCCCTAAATTTAGTGAGCCCAAAATGTCAAACAAGGGGTATTCCGCTGAAGAGGCCTACAGGATTCTGGCCGTGATGGATGAAAGCGATGGGGACGCCTCACTCGCTGAATCCAGTGGTTCAGAATATGAACCTGTAGACAGCAGTGGCACTCTAACCGCTAGCGAAGATGACGAGGTTGAGGTCCCTGCTATGGTCAGGCGTACCCGATCCCATTTCAGTGTTCTGCATACCCTGCGTGATGAGCCTCATTTGCAGCAGAGTGGTGCTAGCGCTGATCTTTTTTATGGTGCGGCATACACCAGCAGCGCAGCACATCCTAGACCTTCTACCAGCACTGCCGTATTCCCTGGTGAAGTGGCGAGCACCAGAAGGGCAGTTCAAGCTGGTACGGTGGCACGTGCAATAACTCCCCCGTCGCAGCCACCACGTTCACAATCCCTTAGTCTCCCAGAGGTGCTGGCAAACCCAAATTGGCACTCCCCTGCTTCCGCCGCACCCGTATTGCCCCCTTTCACCGCCCAGTCTGGAGTTCGCGTGGAGACAGCTCATTTAGGATCAGCCCTCGAGTTTTTTTAGCTGTTCTTCACCGCGGATCTCTATGACTTAGTTGTGGCAGAAACCAACTGCTACGCCACAGTATATTACCGCCAATCCGGAAATCTTCTATGCCCAGCCTTTCCGGTGGAAACCAGTCACAGTTTCCGAATGTAATTTTTTTTTGGGCCTTATCCTCAGCATGGGTCTAACTAAAAAAAATGTATTGCAGTCCTATTGGTCTAAAGACCCAATACATTGCATGCCCATGTTCTCTGCTGCTATGTCCAGGGCACGTTTTGAGGGCATCATGCGCTTTATACATTTTACTGACAATAAGACCTGTCATCCAAGAGGCCACCCTGCTTATGACCGGCTCCACAAAATTCGGCCCCTCATAGACCATTTGTCATCCAGATTTGCAGATGCTTATACCCCCAATCAGAACATCTGCATAGACGAGTCCCTTATACATTTTACCGGGCGCCTTGGCACAGTACATCCCCAGCAAGCGCGCCCGTTATGGGGTCAAGCTGTATAAGCTCTGTGAAAGGGCCACAGGCTATACATATCGTTTTAGGGTCTATGAGGGAAAATACTCAAAACTGGAGATGGTCGGATGCCCTGACTACCTGGGGAGCAGTGGCAAGATTGTCTGGGACTTGGTGTCACCCTTACTACACAAGGGGTACCACTTATACGTGGACAATTTTTACTCAAGCGTGGCCCTCTTTCGGCATTTACATCTAGTCGGAATTCATTGCTGTGGCACCGCGCGAACTAGTCGCCGGAGCTTCCCCCAACAGCTCGTTAATACCTGACTTGCACGGCGGGAGAGGGCTGCCTTGTGTGACCAAGAACTGCTCGTGGTGAAATGGAGGGACAAGAGGGACGTTTACCTTCTGTCCACCATTCACGCAGACACAACAGTACAAATTGAAAGGGCAACTAAAGTCATTGAGAAACCCCTCTCTGTCCACGACTATAACCTTCACATGGGAGGGGTGGACTTCAATGACCAGATGTTGGCTCCCTATTTAGTGTCCCGCCGCACCAGAAGCTGGTATAAGAAGGTGTCTGTTTATTTAATTCAATTGGCTGTCTATAATAGTTTTGTTCTCTACAGTAAGGCTGGGAGAACGGGATCCTTCCTAAAATTCCAGGAAGAGATCATTTTGGAACTCCTGTATCCAGGAGGGTCCGTGCCCCAAGTCCCTGATGTAGTTAGCCGGCTTCATGGCAGACACTTCCCGTGTGTCTATCCTAGTACCCAAATCTGCGTTCCCCAAGAAAAAGATGTGTCTGTAGCAGGGCTGGAATAAGGCATGACACCACCTTTTTTTGTCCTGACCGTCCTGACCAGCCTGCCCTATGCAAAGGGGAGTGTTTCCGCAAGTACCACACACAGGTACACTATTAGTGTAGGGATTGCGTGACATAGGACAGGCACACAGGGGTCTTAGGGCCCCTTCACACAGAGCTGCCACAAACCTCTCCTTTTACCTGGGACAAAGTGCATAATGTACTTCACCACATCTCTGGGCGATTTGCGCTTTGCACATTGTCCCATGGGGAAGGAGAGGTTTGTCCTCTAAAGTTAAAAAAAAAAAAGTCACAGGTAATCAAAAAAGTTAATGTTCTGTTTCAAGTGTTATATCAAGTTTATAAAAGTTGATGTTAATAAATTTGTTGAACCCACTGGATTTTCAAGAACCAAGTGGGTCTGGGTCCAAAAAATGTAAAAAAAAAAAGTGAAAAAAAGTAAAGATAATAAAAACACATTTATCACTGAATAAAAATTTAAAAAGATAAAATACACTACACATATTAGGTATCGCCACGTCCGTAACAACCTGATCTATAAAACGGTCATGTTACTTTCCCTGCAAGGTCAACGCTATAAAAATAAAAAAATTAAAACTATCAGGAAATTGAAATTTTGCCCACCTTACTTCCCAAAAAAGGTAATAAAAGTGATCAAAAGAGTTGCATGTACGCCGAAATAATACCAATCAAACCGTCACCTCATCCCGCAAAAAATGAGCCCCTACATGAGACAATGGCCCAAAAAAAAAAAAAAACTATGGGGACACTATAACATGATTATTTTTTGTTTCAAAAATGATATTATTGTGTAAAACTTACATAAATAAAAAAAGTATACATATTAGGTATCGCCGCATCTGTATCGACCAGCTCTATGATAATATCACATGAGCTAACCCCTCAGATGAACACCGTAAAAAATAAAAAATAAAAACTGTGCTAAATAAACAATTTTTTTTGTCACCTTACATCACAAAAAGTGTAATAGCAAGCGATCAAATAGTCATATGCACCCCAAAATAGCGCCAATCAAACCGTCATCTCATCCCACAAAAATCATGCCCTACCCAAGATAATGGCCCAAAAACTGAAAAAACTATGACTCTTAGACTATGGAAACACTAAAACATGATTTTTTTTGTTTCAAAAATGAAATCATTGTGTAAAACTTACATAAATAAATAAAAAGTATACATATTATGTATCGCCACGTACGTATCAACCGGCTCTATAAAAATATCACATGACCTAACCCCTCAGGTGAACAAATACAAATAAAAACGGTGTAAAAAAGCAATTTTTTGTCATCTTATGTCACAAAAAGTGAAATAGCAAGCGATCAAAAAGTCATATGCACCCCAAAATAGTGCCAATAAAACCGTCATCTCATCCCACAAAAAATGAGACCCTACTTTATTCGCCCAAAAACTGAAAAAACTATAGCTCTCAGACTATGGAGACACTAAAACATATTTTTTTTTGTTTCAAAAATGAAATCATTGTGTAAAACTTACATAAATAAAAAAATTGTATACATATTAGGTATCGCCGCGTCCGTGACAACCTGTTCTATTAAAATACCACAAGATCTAACCTGTCAGATGAATGTTGTAAATAGCAAAAAAAAAAAAACTGTGCCAAAAAAGCTATTTCTTGTTACCTTGCCTCACAAAAAGTGTAATATAGAGCAACCAAAAATCAAATGTACCCTAAACTAGTACCAACAAAACTTCCACCCTATCCCGTAGTTTCTAAAATGGGGTAACTTTTTGGGAGTTTTTACTCTAGGGGTGCATCAGGGGGGCTTCAAATGGGACATGGTGTCCAACAAAACTGTCTAGCAAAATCTTCCTTTCCAAAAACCGTATGGCATTCCTTTACTTATGCGCCCTGCCGTGTGCCCGTACAGCAGTTTACGACCACATATGGGGTGTTTCTGTAAACTACAGAATCAGGGCCATAAATAATGAGTTTTGTTTGGCTGTTAACCCTTGCCTTTATAACTGGAAAAAAAATAATAAAATTGAAAATTTGCCCAAAAATTGAAATTCTGAAATTTCATCTCTATTTGCCAATAACTCTTGTGGAACACCTAAAGGGTTAACAACGTTTGTAAACTCAGTTTTGAATACCTTGAGGGGTGCAGTTTCTTAGATGGAGTCACTTTTATGGAGTTTCTTTTCTAGGGGTGCATCAGGGGGCTTCAAATGGGACATGGTGTCCAAAAAAAACTGTCTAGCAAAATCTGCCTTTCCAAAACCGTATGGCATTCCTTTCCTTCTGTGTCCTACCGTGTGCCCGTACAGTGGTTTACGACCACATATGGGGCGTTTCTGTAAACTACAGAATCAGAATCAGTTTTGTTTGGCTGTTAACCCTTGCTTTGTAACTGGAAAAAAAATTATTAAAATGGAAAATATGCCAAAAAAGTGCAATTTTAAAATTGTATCTGTATTTTCCATTAATTCTTGTGGAACACGGGAAAGGGTTAAAAAAGTTTGTAAAATCAGCTTTGAATACCTTGAGGGGTGTAGTTTGTAGAATGGTGTCATTTTGGGGTGGTTTCCATTATATAAACCTCACAAAGTGACTTCAGACCTGAACTGGTCCCTAAAAATTGGGGTTTTGAAAGGTTCAGAACAATTTCAAGATTTGCTTCCAAACATCTAAGCCTTGTAACATCCCCAAAATATAAAATATCATTCCCAAAATGATGCAAACATGAAGTAGACATATGGGGAATGTAAAGTAATAAATATGTTTGGAGGTATTACTATGTATTATAGAAGTAGAGAAATTGAAACTTGGAAATTTGCAATTTTGTACAAATTTTTGGTAAATTTGTTATTTTTTTATAAATAAAAATTTATTTTTTTACTTCATTTTACCAGTGTCATGAAGTACAATATGTGCCGAAAAAACAATCTCAGAAAGGCCTGGATAAGTTAAAGCGTTTTAAAGTTTTCACTACTTAAAGATTTGCAAAAAATGGCCTGGTCCTTAAGGTGAAAAGGTGAAAATGAGCCGGGTCCTTAAGGTGTTAAGCACCCTTAATGACCAGACCACTTTTTACAATTCTGCACTACACTACTTTCACCGTTTATTGCTCGGTCATGCAACTTACCACCCAAATGAATTTTACCTCCTTTTCGAAATTTAACTAAATTGTTGCAAAAAAATGACATTTTTCACTTTCAGTTGTAATTTAAAAAAAAAAAAAAAAAGACATCCATATATACATTTTTCGCTAAGTTTATTGTTCTACATGTCTTTGATAAAAAAAATGGTTTGGATAAAAGTCATAGCGTTTACAAACTATGGTACAAAAATGTGAATTTCCGCTTTTTAAAGCAGCTCTGACTTTCTGAGCACCTGTCATGTTTCCTGACGTTCTACAATGCCCAGACAGTAGAACTACCCCACAAATGACCCCATTTCGGAAAGTAGACACCTAAGGTATTCGCTGATGGGCATAGTGAGTTCATAGAACTTTTTATTTTTTGTAAGGAAAAAATAAATAAAAAATAATTTTCCGCTAACTTGTGACAAAAATTTTAAAATTTTATGAACTCGCCATGCCCCTCATGGAATACCTTGGGGTGTCTTCTTTCCAAAATGGGGTCACCTGTGGGGTAGTTATACTGCCCTGGCATTTTAGGAGCCCAAATGCGTGCAAAGTAGTTTGAAATCAAAATCTGTAAAAAATGGCCCGTGAAAGGTGCACTTTGGAATGTGGGCCCCTTTGCCCACCTAGGCTGCAAAAAAGTGTCACACATCTGGTATCGCCGTACTCAGAAGAAGTAGGGCAATGTGTTTTGGGGTGTTTTTTTACATATACCCATGCTGGGTGAGAGAAATATCTCGGCAAAAGACAACTTTTCCCATTTTTTTATACAAAGTTGGCATTTGACCAAGATATTTATCTCACCCAACATGGGTATATGTAAAATGACACCCCAAAACACATTCCCCAACTTCTCCTGAGTACGGCGATACCACATGTGTGACACTTTTTTGCAGCCTAGATGCGCAAAGGTGCCCAAATTCCTTTTAGGAGGGCATTTTTAGACATTTGGATCCCAGACTTCTTCTCACGCTTTAGGGCCCCTAAAAAGCCAGGGCAGTAAAAATACCCCACATGTGACCCCATTTTGGAAAGAAGACACCCCATGGTATTCAATGAGGGGCATGCCGACCGAGTTTATATAATTTATTTATTTTTTTGGCACAAGTTAGCGGAAATTGATTTTTTTTTAGTTTTTTTCTCACAAAGTCTCCCTTTCCACTAACTTGAGACAAAAATTTCAATCTTTAATAGACTCAATATGCCCCTCAGCAAATACCTTGGGGTATCTTCTTTCCAAAATGGGGTCATTTGTGGGGTGTTTGTACTGCCCTGGCATTTGAGAGCCTCCGCAATCATTACATGTATGGCCAGCATTAGGAGTTTCTGCTATTCTCCTTATATTGAGCATATGGGTAATGAGATTTTTTTTTTCCGTTCAGCCTCTGGGCTGAAAGAAAAAATGAACGGCACAGATTTCTTCATTCGCATCGATCAATGTGGATGAAAAAATCTCTGCCCAAAAAAAAAGCAGGGGGAAAGGCGTCTGCCAGGACATAGGAGCTCCTCCCAACATCCATACCCACTTAGCTTGTATGCCCTGGGAAACCCGATTTCTCCATTCACATCAATCGATGTGGATGAATAAATCATTGCCAGGATTTTTTATTTTTTATATATATATATATATATATATATATATATACAAAGTGTTTGCCAAAGCATATGAACACCGCCACCTCCTCAGCTCATATGCCTCGGCAAACGTATCTTTTACTGCAGAGGAGAAATCTCGTCTTGCAGCGCCTCATACACCGACTTTTGTGTAATCTGACAGCAGCGCAATGCTTCTGTCAGAATGCACATCAATGCTGCAACTAGTCGATCGGTTGGTCCACCTGGAAGGTAAAAAAAATAAACAAAAAAGAAAAAAACAGGCCTCAATGCAATAAATTTATTAACTTTATAATAACTTTTGAACAGAACATATAAACTTTAACTTTTTGAACATAACGTTAACTTTTTTGCTTTCTGGTGATTTTTCTTTTTGCCTTTATAGGACAAACCTCTCCTTCCCCATGGGACAATGTGCAAAGCGCAAATCGCCCAAAGATGTGGCGAAGTACATTATGCACTTTGTCCCAGGTGAAAGGAGAGGTTTGCAGCAGCTCTGTGTGAATGGGCCCTAATAGCCCTGTGTGCCTGTCCTGTAAGATGTGATCCCTATGCTAAGTGTACCTGTGTGTGGTACTTCCGGAAACACTCTCCAAAGCATAGGGCAGGGTGGTCAGGGCAGTCAGGACAGAAATAGCGGGTGTCACGCCTTATTCCACTCCTGCTACAGACACGACATCTTTTTTGGGGTGACGGTTGGGTTGAGGTACCGGCAACGACACTGGGGAAATGTCGCTCGTGTAGACGGCTAACTACACTGGTGGATGGGGCCACGGAACCTCCTGGATACAGGAGGTTCTCGATGATCTCTTTCTGAAATTTGAGGAAGGATCCTGTTCTCCCAGCCTTACTGTAGAGAACAAAACTATTATATGCAGCCAATTGAATTAAATATACAGACACCTTCTTATACCAGCGTCTGGTGCGTCGGGAAACTAAATACGGAGCCAACATCTGGTCATTGAAGTCCACCCCTCCCATGAGCAAATTATAGTCGTGGACACAGAGGGGCTTTTCAATGACACTGGTTGCTCATTCAATTTGTATTGTCGTGTCTGCGTGAATAGAGGAGAGCATGTAAACGTCACGCTTGTCTCTCCATTTCACCGTGAGCAGTTCTTTGTTACACAAGGCAGCCCTCTCCCCCCTTGCAAGACGGGTGGTAACGAGCCGTTGGGGGGAAGCCCGTGCGACTAGTTTGCGCAGTGCCACAGCAGCCAATCTTTTCTAGGAACAAATGCATGAAGAGGGGCACACTTGTGTAGAAATTGTCCACATAAAGATGGTACCCCTTGCCAAATAAGGGTGACACCAAGTCCCAGACTGTCTTCCCACTGCTCCCCAGGCAGTCAGGGCAACCGACCGGCTCCAGGGTCTGATCTTTACCCTCATAGATCCGAAATTTGTGGGTATAGCCTGTGGCCCTTTCACAGAGCTTATACAATTTGACCCCATACCGGGCGCGCTTGCTTGGGATGTATTGTTTGAAGCCAAGGCGCTCGGTAAAATGTATAAGGGACTCGTCTACGCAGCTGTTTTGCTCAGGGGTATACAAATCTGCAAATTTGGTGTTGAAGTGGTCTATGAGGGGCCAAATTTTGTGGAGCCGGTCAAAAGCTGGGTGGCCTCTGGGACGAGAGGTGCTATTGTCACTAAAGTGCAGAAAACGCAGGATGGCCTCAAATCGTGCCCTGGACATGGCAGCAGAGAATATGGGCATGTGATGAATTGGGTTGGTGGATCAATATGACCGCAATTCATGCTTTTTGGTTAGACCCATGTTAAGGAGAAGGCCCAGAAAAATGTTTAATTCGGAAATTTGGACGGGTTTCCACCGGAAAGGCTGGGCACAAAAGCTTCCCGGGTTGGCGGATATAAATTGAGTGGCATACCGGTTTGTATCTGCCACGACTATGTCCAAGAGCTCCGCAGTCAAGAACAGCTCAAAAAATCCCAGAGCCGAACCAATCTGAGCTGTCTCAACCCGAACTCCAGACTGGACGGTGAAAGGGGGAACTAATGGTGTGGCTGAAGTTGGGGACTGCCAATTAGGGTTTGCCAGCACCTCATGGACTCTAGGGGTTCTACGGGCCTGTCTGTGCGGTGGCTGCGACGGGGTAACTATTGCACGTGCCACCATACCAGCTTTAACTGCCCTTCTGGTACTCGCCACTTCACCATGTTGTACGGTAGTGCTGGTACTAGGTCCAGGGTGGGCTGCGCTGCTGGTGTATGCCTCACCACGTAATCCGACAGCGGAGGAGGAGGTCACCAGGGACAGTGAGGCCTGTGCGTCTACAGGGCCACTAAGTCCTCCTCCACCCGATCCCACCCCTCCATTCCAAACCCCCACACAGCCTGCCCCACCTGTCGTGGAAACCGAAGAGATTCGGACTCACCGTCCAAAAAGGAAAAGAACAGATCGCCAGGAGGACCGGCTAATTGCATGCCTGGATGCACTTGCCCATCCAGCACCCAAACTCTCTAGTGATGCCCTTTTCTTACTAAGTTTGGAGGAAAAAATGCTGCAAGTTCCCAGAAGTCGCATAACTGAAGCGAGGGATACCATAACAAGAACCCTAGACAGCTTAATTCCACATTATGACATCACACAGCCCAACAATGCACCACCACATCCACCACAACATCCACCACCACATCCACCACAACATCCACCACAAGATCCACCACCACATCCACCACCACATCCACCACAACATCCACCACAACATCCACCAACCACTCACACATACACATCACAAACATACCCACAAACTAACATACCACACCCTCACGACACATGGCACACACAACCACAATCATCATACAGCTATCCCTCCACCAGCATGGGCAACAACACCTCCACCACCACTCAAATGCAATCTGGCCAGCAATCAGGCGGAATGAGAGAGGCCATGTGGGATCCTGAGCCACATTTTGCATTCCCACAATACCAAAACCTTTGATAAATACCATACATAATTTGGTGCATCAGGGGTGTTCGACCTTCATTGTTAATATCTGAAAATTACCTAATAATTTAAAGTTACAAAGTACGATACTTATGTTGATTGTGTTAAACACAGTTTGCACATTTTTTGAGGAACTGTAAGATGTTATTACTTTTCCCAAAAATACATTTGCAAACTTTTTGGGACTCTTATTTCCTAGAGAGTGTTTCCGTATGGAAAAATGTGGGTAAACTATGTATGTATGGTATCTATATGTCAAATTTAAAAAGCATACACATCTAATACCCCCCCCCCCCCCCCCGCAAAAACACTTGAAACGTCACAACCACCAGTAGAAAATAACAAAGGCCACACTAATATCCAGTCACCACACAATGCAAATGCTTTATAAGGCCACAATTACAGTCTACTTATCGCAAAGTAATAATCAGTCTTTCCGCTGGTGGTATACTGTCCCGCATGAAGGTGTCCTGACGTTGTAAACGGGTGCCCAACAACCCCAAGAGCTCATCAAAGCTGTTGAAAACAAAAATGGTGAGGGTTAACAATACCAAAAAACTACAACTGGTACCTTCACAATTGGAACCCCACTACTATAACTATTGTATATGTACAAACCTGGTGATGGACATCCGCGTGTAGGAAAAAATGTTGTCTTCATGGGCCCGGAGGGTCTCGTACAGTGCGATTGGCAATGACAGGATGGACCCAGAAGCGTCGCCTGCTCTCTCTCCTTCGCCGCAAACGTCGGAGAAGGATTGCTGCCACAATTGCCTCAATTGGTCGCCTTCTGGAGAATTCCATGACTGCAAACAATCCACTCTCCCAACACACATGAAATTTCTCACCTCCATTTCTCTCTCATTAGACACCTTTCATATAGACAGGGCTGTATTTTCATTGGACAACACTGCTGTCAATCACACAAACGCACTGATGATGTGACCCCCCCTCTAACTTTCGCCGGCCCTGCAGTTGATTAGTAGATTTAGCGGTGTGGATATGACAGCCGATTAGCCTCAATCAAAGGGATTTGTGATGAGCCGCACCTCTCAGCCCCACCTGGCGTCCTTGTGAGTCGGGATCATGCGGTACAATTTCGTCATTGGTTACCAAGACATGATATTACGCTCTCCCTGGGAGTACGTAAGATCAGCTTGGCACAGTTTTACACTGACACACCCTGTTCACACTGGCACGGGAGTGAGAGAGGGTGGCCCGCACGACTTCCGCTGTGGCACAACACTCGCTTACAACCCTGTCAAGCAGTGCCAGCGTCAGCACCCGGCTGTCACGGACACTCCCGTGACAGGTGCCAGAAGATCAGAGAGACTGGCAACATGTGGGTTAATCTAACTGGTTCCTTGTGGATCATTTGTGTCTATATTGTTTTGGTAATGACCACAACTCATGCAGGTGTTGTTGGGTTGGTCATTTAACTTCCCCTATTTATTGCTGCTTACCCCTTCTGTGGGTGCAGTTTATAGCTTTAGTTTCTGGACTCTGGGCTAGCTGTGTATGAACTTTCCTACCATTGATGTCAGTTCATACTGATAGTTAATTACGTCTTGGATTACTGTTGTTCTAGGAGGTGACTTTCTCCTCTACCCTAGTTTCCAGGCCTAGTTCCAGTCGCCTTTCCTCCTGTGCTTGGTGTGGAGTTTCCCACCCACACCTCGTCTGTGATATTATAAACCGCTGAATAACTGTAATTTTGTTTGTCTGTATCAGTACAGCCATGGATGCTATCACTGCACTGACAGGACAGCTGCAGGGGCGGTCTCTGGAGGTAGCTGACCTCCGCACGACTAAAGTTGCCCTCCCGGATAGATTCTCGGGGGGAAGTGATAATCGGTTCAGGGAAGAGTGCAAATAGTATTTTAAGCTACGTCCACACTCATCTGGGGATGAGAGTCAGAGAGTCGGTGTGATTATTTCGTTGCCAGTCTTGGGCTTTTTCTCTGCCGACTGGATCACAGTCCCTTCGATCGGTGGATGAATTTTTCAGAGCTTTAGGTCTGATCTATGATGACCCGGATCGGACCTCCCTGGCCGAGACCAAGTTACGCAGCCTGCGTCAGGAAGAGCTTTCTGTGGAGATCTATTGCTCTGAGTTTAGGAGGTGGGCTACAGATACTGAGTGGAATGATCCGGTGCTCCATAGTCAATTCTGTCAGAGATTATCTGAGAGGTTGAAGGACGCCTTTCATAAGAATTCTGAGCCCACTTTCTCAGGACGTTCTATTACATATCGTATCATTTTCCTCTGACACTTTGGGTGAAGCTACTCCTGGGTTTGGGTTGGGAGATGAACCCATGCAGTTAGGGGGAGCTACCCCATGGATCCACTGGTAATAGGAAGGGAGTGTGTTTTTTCTGCGGAAAAAGGGTACATTTTATCAATGTATGTCTAGACATGCAACGTCAAACGGAGATAAAAAATAAATTTAATTCTCATTTGACTCTCGAAGTAATGAGAGGAGAGTCAGAGAATGTGCATTTGTCTTTTACTGGTAGTACCCGATTTTTCCTGACTGCCGAGGTGGCGCTAGATTCCAAGACTGTGGGGATTGAAATGTTTATCGACAGTGGGGCAGGGGTGAACCTGATTGATGCTCAGTTTATCTGTATGCATGTGTTGTGACCAAGTGTATTACAAAAAAACATGCCTGTATTCGCTATTTATTCTGCACCTCTTGCTCAGAAGTGTTTGACTCAAGTGGTGCATAAAATCTGATTAAGAGTGGATGACTTTCATCAAGAATATATCTTGTGTTTTGTGTTGGAAGGTCTCCCTGCACCGGTGGTTCTGGGTTTACCGTGGCTTAGCAAGCACAATCCAAGCTAGGCAGATTCTGGATTGGGGTAATTATTGCATTGACAATTGTCTTAATAGATCTCTTTCTGTTGTAACTACCAAAAATTTACCCTCTATGTGAGTTTGCTGACGTGTTTTCTGAGAGTGGTTGCCAGAATTTACCTCCACATCAGGAATAGGATTGTCCTATCCAGGGGCTTTGCTATGGTTGAAAAAGATCCGGGGCACAAGCCCCAATGAATATGGCCCAATTCTCTAAGTACACCCCCACAGACTGCATTTTGCTCTACTTGCTATACAGCAGCACATCTCTCACAAGTGACATGACTAAGAAAAGGACGGATGTCAGTGTTGTGAGCCTTTTCTGCGATTAAAGAATGCTTCTCTCCTGCCCCTATATTGGTGCAGCCGGATGTATCACAACCTTTCATTGCGGAAGTGGATGCGTCCGAGGTGGGGGTAGGAGCAATTTTATCGCAAAGTCCGTCACCTGGTAAATGGCGACCATGTGCATTTTTCTCTAAAAAACTCTCTCCCACTGAGAGAAATTATGATGTGGGTAACAGAGAGTTACTGGCCATTAAGTTGGCTCTTGAGGAGTGACATCATTGATTGGAAGGGGCGATTCATCCGATCACTGTGTTCACTGATCACAAAAATCTGGCTTACCTGGAGTCGGCCAAACGACTGAACCCGAGACAAGCCAGATGGTCATTGTTTTTTACCAGATTCAATTTCACTGTCACCTATCGTCCTGGAGTTAAGAACGTCAAGGCGGATGCCTTGTCACATGGTTTTCCTGGAGGTGGTGATTTTGAAAATCCGAGTCCCATACTGTCCTCTCTTTACGCTGACCTTGAGATGAAGGTGTTAGAGGCTCAGGGAGATGCACCGGATTCGTGTCCCTCTGGGAAACTATTTGTGCCATCGGAATTGCGTCACAAGGTGTTTGCCGTTGCATTGTCTTCGGCGTCCCCGGGATTCTCGGGCGCCATCTTGGTCCATCCTCCTGCCGGCTTCGTTTTTACTGGCCGGATTGGGGGCAGTATTATAAATTCACTCCGATTCCCGCGATTTCTGTGGGCGGAGTTTTTTTCTCCAGTGGCGCCATTCACAGCGGTTCTTTTCCTTGCGGTCAGTTTTCTGTCTACCCCCTGGAGTGACTAACTCCTGCCATGTCCCTGCCTGCACAGCCCGCTTCCTCTGCTCCCGCCTCTGCCTTGGTGCCTACCCCTGCCCCGGCTGATGTCCTTGCCAACCCCTCACCCTCTCTTCCCCAATCAGCTTTACAACAATCTATTGCAGAAGCTATTAGCAGAGCTATGGGCTCCATGTCCTTTGTTATATCTCAGTCTATTGCCCAGGCGCTGAGGTCTCAGGCCACTGCCCCTATTCCTCCTGCCACTGATGCCTCCAGAATTACTGAATCAGATAGCCTGGTTCTATAAAAAGACCGCGTGCTTGGTTCACGCAAAAGAGCCCGCACCAGGCGGAAAAAGCGCGCCCCTGGAAATCCGCTCAGCCCGTCCCGAGTTCTGACTCAGAATTGGAGTCCGAGGAGGAGGCTTGTAGTGACGGCCATAGTGCCTCTGATCTTGACCTTGAAGAGGTCCTAGTGGAGGATGAGGATTTCGTTACTGAGATTCCTCTGTCACGCCCGTCGACTAGTAAAGCCCCTGAGGCCAATGGGTCAGCTCCTGCCCTTATGGACCCTTTGGGCGAACCCTTATTTGACCCAGAGAGTTTGCATCATCCGCGGTCCGCAGAGTGGTTACCCACCCCACATGTGGCTCGATATTTAGAGGACAGGGTGAGAAAACCCCTTTCTAAGGAAATGCACAACAAGTTAAAGGCTGAGTGCCTACGCCACCCGAACAAGGTGTGTGAAACTCCCAATGTGGACCCTAAAATGGTCCAGTTTTTAGCCAAGACTGGCTTTAATCCCCGCAGAGGCCTCGATTCGGCACTACGTGCCTGCCAAGATAGGCTCTTAGATAGCTTGGGTCCCTTGACCAAGATATTTGAGTTGGCTGAATCAGCCAGGTCGGAGGGCACACCCATTGACCCAGATGAGCTGCATGGCTGGGCTCAGCGCCCCATCTGTATGTTTGGAAATGTGAATTCTTCACTTTCCATTGAACGGAGGAAAGCTATCCTCATTAAGATTGAGCCAAAATTATCCAACATGGCTCTTACTGAGTCTGGCAAGGAGGCACAGGGGCTCTTATTTAGTGATACCTTTATCAAGGACCTGGGCAAATTTGTCGGTGCTTTCACTGCGTTAGATAAGGCCCAGAGTTTCATGTGGAAAGTATTTCATGGGAGAGTCTCTTCCAGGGCCAGCAGTTTCAGGGGCCGTCTGTCCGGCCATGCCCATTTTTAGACCCGTGGCAACGGTCGAGGCCCCTTCAATCAGTGCCCGGTATTCCAGGACCAGAGACAACAGTCCTCGTTTTTTCCATCCAGGGGTCCCTCCGGTAGATCCAGATCCTTCAGAGGTTTCTCAGGATCAAGACGTCCTCAGTAAGTTATCTAAATCTACTGTCTTTTTCAAACCATTGCATAGGGGGCAGACTCTATAATTTTTTGAATGCTTGGTCCCACATCACGTCCGACCCGTGGGTCCTCTCCACGGTCCAGGGGTTTCATATAGAACTAATAGACTCTCCTTTATTCCTTCCCAGTCCACGCCCGAGAGTTCTGTTGAGACAATCCCAACATTGCTTGGATACGGAGCTCCAATCTCTCCGTTTAAAGGGGGCGATAGAGTTCCCCCAGTTCCCGAAAGGGGAATCATCAGCAACATTTTCTTGGTCGAGAAGAAAGGGTGTCAGTTTCGACCTGTGATAAACCTGAAGCACCTCAACCGTTTTGTGCGTTACCGCCATTTCAAAATGGAGGGTATCCACCTGCTCAGGGACCTCCATGTCCCGGACGATTGGATGGTGAAGTTGGACTTGAAGGATGCGTACCTTACGGTCCCCATTGCTCCACCTTCCAGGGATCTCCTTCAATTCCTGTGGGGCGGGCAGGTTTGGAGGTTCACTTGCCTCACATTTGGCCTTTCTTCAGCTCCTTGGTGTTTCACGAAGCTGATGAGACCGGTGGTTGCGTGGCTCCATCTCCAGGGTGTTCGTCTGATAATCTACCTAGACGATATCCTTATCCTGGCCCAGTCCCCCGCCATTCTCCTGGCTCATTTATGGATGTTGAATTCCCTGCTCACAGACCTGGGGTTTATCATCAACACCGAGAAGTCATGTCTTCAACCTTCCAGATCCATGGAGTTTTGGGGTTTCGTGGTGGATTCTTCCACGCAGACTCTTTGTCTTCCGGGACCAAAGGTCAGGTCCATCTGCAAGGAGTTGCGACCTACACTGAGGCTTCCCCGAGTCTCCCTACGTCATTTGGCACGGGTTATCGGCCTATTGTCCTTCTCCATCCAGGCAATCTTCGCGGCTCCGCTCCATTATCGGGCTCTTCAGCGACTCAAAATCGCCCACCTTCAGACTGGAGCATCGTATGCAGACGTGGTAGCCCTGAATCAGGAAACGAGAGACGAGCTGATGTGGTGGATTTCCAACCTCGATGCGTGGAACGGCAGGGCCTTCATGGGTCCTCAACCGGACCTCATCATAGAGTCGGACACCAGTCTTCTCGGCTGGGGCGCCCATTACGATGGGATCTCCACCGGAGGTCCGTGGTCGGCGAACGAGTCCCGTCTCCACATAAATGCTCTGGAACTCTTGGCGGGATCCTTCGCCATTCGCAGTTTCACCAACGACAGGGTATCGGCGTGCATCAAACTCAGGATGGACAACGTGTCGGCGGTCCGATACGTCGATGCCATGGGGGGTACTCACTCTGCGATGTTGACTCATCTGGCTAAAGAGTTCTGGACGTATTGCCTGGACAACGGCTTCACGGTGGTCACGGAGTACATCCCAGGTCTACACAATACCTTTGCGGATTGGAGTTCTCGTTACACCTCGGACTTCAGCAATTGGAGATTGGATCCGGTGATGTTCGCCTCTATCGTTTCCATTTGGGGCCCTTTTGCCCTGGACCTCCTTACTTTGCGTTGGAATTCCCAACTACCCAGGGTTCTACAGCTGGAGATCTGACCCTCTTTCGGAGGCCGTGGACGCCCTTCTTCAGGACTGGTCGGGACCCCTCTCGTATGCCTTTCCTCCGTTCACGTTGATTCCTCGTGTTCTGTCTCAGATTCGCCGCCAGTCAGCGGAATTGGTCCTGATAGTGCCCTTCTGGCGGGCTAAAATTTGGTTTCCTCAACTCCTGGAACTCCTGATAGAGGATCCTCGTCTCCTTCCGTTTTCCCGGAGTCTCCTCCTCGGCCCGCTGGACCAGCGTCATCCTCTCCTGATGGACGGCTCCCTCCGTGTCCTGGTGTGCAGAGTGTCGGGATGCAGTGGGAGGTCGCTGGAGTATCGGAAATGACTAAATTCCTCTTGGAGATCGCTTGGGCCCCTGGTACTAGACGGGCATATCGATCAGCTTGGGGCATCTGGTCTTGCTGGTGCGTTGGACCGAGTTTGGATCCCGTTTCGGCCCCTGTGACTGATGTACTTCAGTTTTTGTCCTCTCTATTTGATGAAGGTAAGGCTTATAGGACGATGAACGTCTTCAGGTCGGCAATCTCTTCTCGCCACCAGTGGATTGCTGGTTGTCCTGTCGGTCAACACCCTTCGGTTTGTCGTCTCCTCAAGGGCTCTCGCCTTTCTCGCCCTCCTAGGCCTCGGTTCTCCTCTTCTTAGGACATCCGTTTGGTTCTAGATTTCTTTTCTCGATGGCCCCCCAATTCGGACCTATCACTGCATCAGCTGTCTGCAAAATCGGTGTCCTTGCTCTGTCTTATCTCTTGTAAGAGGGTTTCAGATGTTAGGGCTCTGGACTTCGATGTTCTTTCTTTTTCCCCAGATGGGGTTTCCTTCAATATTTCCCGCCGTACCAAAACCAACATCAAGTCGGTCTCTTATCCGCAGTTTCCCAGTTCTCCGGCTCTTTGCCCGGTAGGGTGTCTGAGGGAATACTTGTCTCGTACTTCCGCCCTGCGTTCTGATTCTGCTCCTTATTTGTTCATCTCTTTTCGCAGACCATTCCGCCCGGTCACTAGTGTCACTCTGTCCCGTTGGGTGAAATGGATCCTTTCCTTGTCAGGTGTGGACACTTCAGTGTTCACGTCCCATTCGGTCAGGGGAGCCTCTGCTACTTCCATTGCGGTCGCGGGCGCTCGCTTGGAGGATATTATGAGATTGGCTGGCTGGTCCAGGTCTACGTTCAGAGAATTTTATTTTAGACCGGCTCCGCATGCCTTCGCTTCGGTGATTTCCGCACTTTAAACTTGCAATATGAGCCTCCGGGTCGTGACATAAAATTGCATGATTTTCCTAGTTTATGACGTAAAGTCATGATTTTATGAACGACACAGAGGCGAGTATTGCCCCACCCGATTATTTATTATTTATTTTATGTTTAATAAAGTTTTTTATTACCCCCCCCCGAATTGTGTTGTGCTGTTATTTTCTCCTAGGTCTGATTTTGCCGAGCTTGCTGGTCTATTTATGGACTGGACTATGGGAGGGGTTACCCCATGGGGGGATGGTTTTGTGGGTTCATTCTGTATTTATTTCTCTTTGCTGCTATGGATTACAGTAAAAATTGAGAATGCAATACTCGCCTCCGTGTCGTTCATAAAATCATGACTTTATGTCATAAACTAGGAAAATCATGCAATTCCCGTGTGTTTAAGCTGTGGGGGGAGGAGGCAGATGATCTTTATCAATTGTAGTTACTGCTGTATCATTGCTGACTGTTTATTGACCAAATGCGTTTCAGAGCTAAATGCTCTTTCTTCAGTGGCTTGCAGTAACTGATTTCCTAGCCCCTTATATAGGTCATTCCATCATAAGAGGAAGGTATCAGTAAAGAAAAGGATCAGGTAGCAGTCAAAAATTGGACCGGATCAGTTGTTTGTGATCACAAACAACAGTATACATGAATTCATATATGTACTTTATATAGAATATTATACATGAAGTCACATTTATATGACAAATTGCATAGATAATAAATGAAAAAGACGTACAGTATAGGTGAAGAATATACTTGTATTACTATTCCATTGCTATTGTGTTTTTTTGGTAGTGTGAATGAGGAATTAAATCCTGTATAGACTGAATGTTGTTACTATCACTATATAGAAAGAATATACCTAAATATATAGTATGTATTACATCTTTTTATGGTGTCATTTCACTCATCTAATCAACATATGGAGTTAAAAGGCTGAAACTGAGTAATAAGTAAAATATATTGAAAACAAAGACAGTATAATGTTCAGAGACCATATATGCATTAATCATGCAATCCCTATATACCTAGATCGTTGAGGATTTTAATTGCATATAAATGGTATCAGTCTTATATTATTTTTTGTTTTCCATTTTCCAGGTTAAAACCACTTGCATCAACACTGCACAACATATACAAAATAACAGTTTAATGTAATTATCTAAAAAAACGCACATGCGTTTTTGGTGCATTTTTATGTGTTTTTTGTTTTTAATACCCCTAATCATAGAGAAATTCATGTTATAGATGTATATTTATACATACAACATATTGCTTTATTAGATTAACTCTTTTCTTAACTTTTTTTTCTCCACGTCCTATTTTTATTTTTATATCTATATTTTATATTGTACTTTGTGTATTTTCTTTTTCTTCTACTTGTTGCATATCTTGATAATACACTAGAGATGAAAAATGATCAAATGTTAGAGGAAAAGTAGATAATTTTTCATCTTTAGTGTAGGACCAAGATATATTATTTTTACAATTTTCAATTTTAATTTTTATTCTTAGTTGGCCAACTACATTATGTTTGCTTGAAATGTTTGCATATTATATATGTTGTGTAATTTCGTTCCATATGTGTGGTAAATGTCTGTCTGAAACAATCAAGTATTGACCAGAGGTACATTTACGGATCGTATTTGTCCTAAATGTGTGGTGGACGTTTGGTTGGATTAAGTCCATTATAGGGCGACCAGCTCGACATCCACGGAACACATTTTTGCACATTTGTATATTATTGTTTTGATAAATATATTTTTGTTATCATATACAGTATCTATCGACATGTAATTCCATGCAGTGCTAAATAGCTGAGTGCCCCCAATATATATATTTTTTCATATCATTTTCTCTTATCGACATTGGGTGTGTCGTGGGGAGTGCACCGAACCATTGTCTCTCAGATTGGTTCAGCCACTGTACATTCTTTCATTTTGTTATCGCTTTAGTAAAATAATGAATTTTATTGCTTTACCGGGCCTACCTAATGCTAAAACACTTGCACAAGTATTTGTCGACAACATTGTGAAACTCCATGGCATTCCCTCTGACATGGTCTCAAATTGTGGGATTCTGGAAAGCGTTCTATACTCGACTGGGGATACAACTGTCCTTTTCTTCGGCTTTTCATCTTTAGTCGAACAGACAGACAGAATAGGGCGGTGTCTATTGACTCTCGTGTTCTCCA
This sequence comes from Bufo gargarizans, assembly GCF_014858855.1. Classification (NCBI taxonomy): domain Eukaryota; kingdom Metazoa; phylum Chordata; class Amphibia; order Anura; family Bufonidae; genus Bufo; species Bufo gargarizans. The sequence continues at coordinate 219,285,519 of NC_058085.1, read as the reverse complement.
TAGATCTCCTCAGTATCTTAGAAGAAAAATATATATAAGACTGGCACTCAATATGTGGGTCATATAGACACAATTTAATATTGCAGCAGAAAATTCTTTCTCTAATAACACTATAAAAATTTGCTTAAACCAACTCTAACCATCCACAGTTCCGGATAAATGTATACCTGTGGACGAGATGGAGTGGAAGCAACAAATAAAATAACATTCAAACACAAATATAAAACATAAAAAACGCAATATAATCGTAGCAAAATGCAATACTCTGTGAATAGTACATAAACAATCGTAGTCAGGAGTCCACTGGTGAGATGCCGTTTTTTGGGGGCATATTGGTTTCACCCGCAGTTTGGCACATTTTCTGTTTCTGATACTTCTGGTATCCCTGAGGAAGAGCGTGTTTTGTCATCATTGTCATCGATATGGTGAAAAATTCAAAATAATTTGAAGAATATGGGCAACAAGTATAAACGTGTGGCTGAAAAGAAACGTGTGAATGGTCCGGACCTACAGTACAGACCAAAAGTTTGGACACACCTTCTCATTAAAAGAGTTTTCTTTATTTTCATGACTATGAAAATTGTAGATTCACACTGAAGGCATCAAAACTATGAATTAACACATGTGGAATTATATACATAACAAAAAAGTGTGAAACAACTGAAAATATGTCATATTCTAGGTTCTTCAAAGTAGTCACCTTTTGCTTTGATTACTGCTTTGCACACTCTTGGCATTCTCTTGATGAGCTTCAAGAGATAGTCACCTGAAATGGTCTTCCAACAGTCTTGAAGGAGTTCCCAGAGATGCTTAGCACTTGTTGACCCTTTGTGATGGAACTCACCTGCCGCTGGGCTGTCTAATGGCGCCGCCCACTCACGCTCCAGCCAATAAATAGGAGTCAGGGGCTGTACAGGGTGTTCCACTAATGGAGTGCGCACCCTGTCAGCTCCATTTGCACAAGAGGACGGAATCGTTGATGCGGGTCTGGAACCCTGCAGCTCAGGGAGGACTCACCACCATCTGCTACAGACTTCCACACTGCTGCCTTCCTCTTGGAGGATTCACCACCATCTGCTACGGCTCCCCCACTGCTGGTTCCCTCTCGGAGGACTCCTAAACCGCAAGTACATGCCTGCTAACAGGCTCTGCTGGTTATGTGGAAGTTAATCTGAAGAATTGCTGCCACACGGTGGTGAGAGTTGATATTGCAGTTACATACTAATCTGAAGAATTGCTGCCACACAGTGGTGAGAGTTGATATTGCAGTTACATACTAATCTGAAGAATTGCTGCCACACAGTGGTGAGAGTTGATATTGCAGTTACATACTAATCTGAAGAATTGCTGCCACACAGTGGTGAGAGTTGATATTGCAGTTACATACTAACCTGTAGAATTGCTGCCACCCGGTGGTGAGAGTTGATATTGCAGTTATATATATTCCTGAGGAATTGCTATAAAAATACCTCCTGACCTTTGCAACTAAGAGGAGATCTTCCTCCCCATTAATTCATCTGTTTATGTGTATTGCGGTACATGATTTTGGTAACCCCAACCTCTCCGCCTAAGACTGAGAGAGCCGCCTGGGGTTCAAATTGAGCAGCCGCAAAACACACAGCCAGCACTTAGGCAGTGTGGTAAATAGTTGATGTCCTTTGACTCTGCAGTTGAGATCCTAACTAATCAACTTGGTGCGTTACATATTAGTGGAACCCTAATGGATCCAGCAGAGCTCGCTGGACACCTGGTCGCCCTCACAGAGAGAGTGGGGACCCTCAATGAGACCGTACAAACCCTCCAGTTGGAAAATCAGACCCTACGGGAACTCGTTACTCACGGCACGGGTCACCCCCGAGATGGACCAGAACCCAAGGTCAGCCCACCTGAAATATTCTTGGGAGACCGGAAGCAGTTCCGTGATTTCCTAAATGCGTGCAAACTAATGTTTGAATTACGGCCCCGGACCTATCCAACAGACAGAACAAAAGTACTTACAATGATCTCGTACCTCAGGGGGGAGCCCAGAGCATGGGCCAATACATATTTAGAAAAAGAAGACCCGGTCCTGGATTCCTTTCCCCTGTTCCTTGAAACAATGGCCCTCCTCTACGAGGACCATAGCAAACAGCTGACCGCAGAGACCGCCATCCGCAGTCTAAAGCAAGGAAGACGACCTGTAGAAGACTTCATTGCGGAATACACTCGTTGGGCCCGAGAGACTGAATGGAATGATCTCACTCTTAGGAATCAGTTTCGTCTCGGTCTCTCTGAGGCCCTGAAGGACGAATTAGCCCGAGGAGAGTTACCACATACTCTTGACGCCTTGATGCGTAAGGCCACCACCATTGACAGACGTTTGAGGGAACGCAGGGCCGAGAGACTCTCAGGGTTCATACCCACCCCGAGACAGTCCAGTCCGGGTCCTGCAGCAGAGATGATGGAGATCGGGGCGATTCGGGGTCCTCTGATTGAGAGGGAGAAAGCCAGGAGACGTAACCTCAACCTCTGTTTATACTGTGCGTCTGCCGACCATACAGTTGATGGATGTCCCCTCATACGAAAGAAACACGAAGGTAAGAGGATGACGTCTTGTACCTTAGGCAATAGGAATAATAGCACAGGTGGTTACATCTACACGTCTCTCACCTTACAGTGGGACCAAAACCGAATTATCGTTGAAGCCATGGAGGACACGGGAGCTTGTGGGAATTTTATCGATATGCATCTGATAGAGCGAAATAAAATTCCCCACAAGAGAAAAAACGTTCCGATATCCGTGAGTTTCATTGACGGTACCACTTCTAGACCTGTCCACAGTCAGACTCAACCCCTCCTGGTGACATGCGAAATTAACCACACAGAATTCTTATCCTTTGATATCATACACTCTCCTTTGTTCCCCGTGATTTTAGGGATGCCATGGCTGCGGTTACATCAGCCGGCCATCCTGTGGGAACAGGGGAGAGTTGGGTTTACCTCACCCTATTGCGTGGAGACCTGCTTCCCTCTCAAAACCCTCATGCATGTGGGAGTGAATCAGGTCCCCACCTAATACGCAGAGTTTGCGGAGGTATTTTGTGCAAAGAAGGCGGAATCCCTTCCGCCCCCATAGATCTTACGATTGCCCCATTGACTTGTTGCCGGGCAGTGAGATACCCACAGGAAGAATCTACCCCTTGGCACAACCAGAACTTGTTCACCTCAAACAGTACCTGGAAGAAAACTTACGGAAGGGTTTCATTCGGCCTTCAACCTCCCCGGCAGCCGCAGGGATGTTCTTCGTAAGAAACAAAGATTCAAGCCTAAGGCCCATAATCGATTACAGAGCGTTGAACAAAGTAACAATCAAAAATCGGTACCCCCTGCCGCTAATATCCGAACTCATAGAAAGACTTCAAACATCCACAATCTACACCAAGTTGGACCTAAGAGGTGCATACAACTTGATTAGGATCAGGAAGGGCGACGAATGGAAGACAGCTTTCCCACCCTGGCATAGCCAAAATCATAAACTTGATACGCAGGAACTTCTGGTGGCCAAAAATGTCCAAAGAGATTGAGGTATACGTTTCCACCTGCGAGACCTGTGCCTCATGCAAAAGTGACAGGAATCGACCATATGGTCTACTAATGAGTCTTCCCATCGCCAACAGACCCTGGGAATGGGTTTCGATGGACTTCATCGTAGAACTCCCCCTTTCCAGAGGAAACAACACCATCATGGTGGTAGTAGATATGCTGACTAAGATGGCACACTTCGTGGCCCTCAAAAAGTTACCCTCCTCCAGGGAAACAGCCGAGGCCTTCCTGTCCAATATCATAAAGTTACATGGAGTTCCTTGCCAGGTCATATCAGACAGGGGTTCGCAATTTATATCCAAATTCTGGAGAGCGCTCTGTTCCAGACTCCAAATCGACCACAGGATGTCTAGCGCCTATCACCCCCAAACTAACGGGCAGACAGAAAGGGTGAATCAGTGCCTGGAACAGTTCCTCAGATGTCACTGCTCATTTCTCCAAGATGACTGGGAAGGCCTACTTCCCCTCGCCGAATTCGCCTATAACAATTCCACGAATTCCTCCACTTTACATAGTCCATTTTTTGCTAATTATGGATTCCACCCCAGGTCTCTTCCTCAAACCAGTCTTCCCACAAATGTTCCAGCCACAGACGATTATCTAACTACTCTGCAAACTACCCTCAAGACGCTGAAAGACAACCTCCAACGGGCAAAGGAAAGACAAAAGACCTACTACGACCGCCGCAGAAGAGGAAATCCTTCCTACCAGGTCGGGGACTCGGTATGGCTGTTGATGAGAAACCTTCGGTTGGGGGTACATTCCAAGAAATTGGGAAAACAATTCTTGGGTCCCTTTCCGATTGAAAGGGTTATCAACCCCAACACGGTGAGACTCACCCTTCCCCCTCGACTACAGGTACATCCCACATTCCATGTGTCACTGTTGAAGCCGTTTAGACCTAGCCCGTTCCCATCACGGGATCCTCGACCTTCGCCCCCGATAGACGTCCAAGGTGAAGAGGAATTTGAAGTCAAACAGCTCCTCGATTCCAGGAGAAGACGGGGGAGGATCCAGTACCTCGTTAGATGGAAGGGGTATGGCTTCCAGGATGACTCTTGGGAAGATGTGCAAGACGTTCATGCTCCCAGGCTCCAAAAGTTGTTCCACCGGAGGTTCCCCGACCGACCCTCCCCTATTGGGGTACCCCGGAGGGGTCCCCTTAGGGGGGGGGGGGGTACTGTGATGGAACGCACCTGCCGCTGGGCTGTCTAATGGCGCTGCCCACTCACGCTCCAGCCAATAAATAGGAGTCAGGGGCTGTACAGGGTGTTCCACTAATGGAGTGCGCACCCTGTCAGCTCCATTTGCACAAGAGGACGGAATCGTTGATACGGGTCTGGAACCCTGCAGCTCAGGGAGGACTCACCACCATCTGCTACGGACTTCCACACTGCTGCCTTCCTCTTGGAGGATTCACCACCATCTGCTACGGCTCCCCCACTGCTGGCTCCCTCTCGGAGGACTCCTAAACCGCAAGTACATGCCTGCTAACAGGCTCCGCTGGTTATGTGGAAGTTAATCTGAAGAATTGCTGCCACACGGTGGTGAGAGTTGATATTGCAGTTGCATACTAATCTGAAGAATTGCTGCCACACAGTGGTGAGAGTTGATATTGCAGTTACATACTAATCTGAAGAATTGCTGCCACACAGTGGTGAGAGTTGATATTGCAGTTACATACTAACCTGTAGAATTGCTGCCACCCGGTGGTGAGAGTTGATATTGCAGTTATATATATTCCTGAGGAATTGCTATAAAAATACCTCCTGACCTTCGCAACTAAGAGGAGATCTTCCTCCCCATTAATTAATCTGTTTATGTGTATTGCGGTACATGATTTTGGTAACCCCAACCTCTCCGCCTAAGACTGAGAGAGCCGCCTGGGGTTCAAATTGAGCAGCCGCAAAACACACAGCCAGCACTTAGGCAGTGTGGTAAATAGTTGATGTCCATTGACTCTGCAGTTGAGATCCTAACTAATCAACTTGGTGCGTTACAATGACACCCTGTAACGGTGTGAGTGCAGGCCTAGCCAGCCACTAGCCAGTGGCCACAATACAGTATGTGTGGGGGCCTGACACACACGGGCTTGCAAAGGTGATTAGATCACAGTTAAATTTTAAATAGATTTTCTTTTTCTGAAAGGTATTTGGGTGAATGACACCCTGTAACGGTATGAGTGCAGGCCTAGCCAGCCACTAACCAGTGGCCACAATACAGTATGTGTGGGCGCCTGGCACACACGGGCTTGCAAATGTGATTAGATCACAGTTACATTTTAAATATATTTTTTTTTTCTGAAAGGTATTTAGGTGAATGACACCCTGTAACGGTATGAGTGCAGGCCTAACCAGCCACTAGCCAGTGGACACAATACAGTATGTTTTGGGGCCTGACACACACGGGCTTGCAAATGTAAATAGATCACAGTTAAATGTAAAATATATTTTTTTTTTTCTGAAAGGTATTTGGGTGAATGACACCCTGTAACGGTATGAGTGCAGGCCTAACCATCCACTAGCCAGTGGTCAAAATACAGTATGTGTGGGGGCCTGACACACACAGGCTTGCAAATGTGATTAGATTACAGTTAAATTTAAAATAGATTTTTTTTTTCTGAAAGGTATTTGGGTGAATGACACCCTGTAATGGTGTGAGTGCAGGCCTAGCCACTAGCCAATGGACACAATACAGTATGTGTGGGGGCCTGACACACACGGGCTTGCAAATGTGATTAGATCACAGTTAAATTTTAAATAGATTTTTTTTTTGAAAGTTATTTGGTGAATGACACCCTGTAACGGTATGAGTGCAGGCCTAGCCACTAGCCAGTGGACACAATACAGTATGTGTGGGGGCCTGACACACACGGGCTTGCAAATGTGATTAGATCACAGTTAAATTTAAAATAGTTTTTTTTTCCTGAACGGTATTTGGGTGAATGACACCCTGTAACGGTATGAGTGCAGGCCTAGCCAGCCACTAGCCAGTGGCCACAATACAGTAAGTGTGGGCGCCTGACACACATGGGCTTGCAAATGTGATTAGATCACAGTTAAATTTTAAATAGAATATTTTTTTTATGCAAGGTATTTGACTGAATGACACCCTGTAACGGTATGAGTGCAGGCCTAGCCAGCCACTAGCCAGTGGCCACAATACAGTATGTGTGGGTGCCTGACACACACAGGCTTGCAAATGTGATTAGATCACAGAAAAATATTAAATATAATTTTTTTTTATCTGCAAGGTATTTTCTGTCACACCCTGTATGAATAGTATGCACTGTGCACACAGTGCTGTCTATGACTGAGCCTGCAGCCTCTCACACACGGGCAGCCAGGCAACTGCAATATATATATATATATATATATATATATATATATGAAAAAAAAAAAGACTGATGTACTAGCCCTGAAAAGGGCTTTTTGGGGTGCTGTCTGGATACTGTCCTTACAGCAGATGAGTCTGTGGACACAGAACAATGCCCTAGCTAACGCTTTCCCTATTGAATCAGCAGCAGTACTCTCCCTCCTCTCTCTGTGAATGCAGATTCCGAATGAATCTAAAATGGATGCTGTCCTGGAGGTTGGAGGGTCTGGCAGGGAGGGTCTGCTGCTGATTGGCTGGAATGTGTCTGCTGACTGTGAGGTAGAGGGTCAAAGTTGACTCAATGATGATGTATAGGGGACGGACCGAACATCGCATATGTTCGCCCACAGTGGCGAACGCGAACAAGCTATGTTCACCGGGAACTATTCGCTGGCGAATAGTGCTGGACATCGCTACTGCCACCCTGCTGACTCACGGCCACGCTACCATCCTGCTAGCTCAACAGCTGCCTCATGCGCAAACTGCCACCCTCTTCTCCTGATGATGATCATAATGTCCACTCTTCACCCGGCTCACACGTGCGATTGGCCACATAATCGTCCATCACTGTCTGCACGTCACTGATGTTACCCTCACCAGTTTCAGGGCCACGTGACTGACTGCTTGCAACACCAGCTCCGAGGTGACATAATCGTTGCTACTTGCCCACCTAACGAATCTCTCCTCCTCAACTGTCTGTTGGACATACTGTACTGTAACATTAACTGCAAGGGTAAAAGAACAATAGTATCAGGCTGCAATTTCGCACCAACTCCGCAACTATTGATTGACGCATCAAATTAAGTGTAAAAGAATTTAAGCACCTTAAAAGGTGTAGTACAGTATGAAACCAGGCTTGGGTCAAAAACACAAAACAGGTGCAGATCTTTCCATTACACCTTATTTCTGAGTAGGCTTCACTACTCGCTTTGGCTCACAAACAATGATAGTAATAACTGATCAAATAACTGAAGTGTGAACTTATCCTAAAGTATGTAGTATCAGATAGCTATTTCACACCAACTCCGCAACTACCAATTGAGGCATCGAATTAAGTGTAAAATAATTTGACCACCCTGAAAGTGTGTAGAGAAGTGTTCTGCTTTTGCGAACGACGGCCTCGATGGCTAACCCTTTTCGGGTTATCTGTTCTTGGCCTTTATGGTCTGATCACTCTCTAGTATATATTTTTTTTTTTCCTTAAGCCAAAGGAGCATGCTTTCTTCACCCATACAGCATGCCAGACCGCAAGTACTTATATATAAACTAAATACACCCCAAAACTGTTTGTATCAGAATGCAATTTCACCCCAAAATCCAAGAAGAATGAATCAACTGTTAAAGAAATTATCCAGCTTTTATGACAGTGGATATTATAAAAGACTTTATGTTTCCATTTCTCTGTGTGCACGATAGAAAATGGTGACAGCTTACAGCTGAAAACCAAGAATTAAGCTAAAAGACAATGTTAGCATCTGTGTTGTGTGTTAAGATAAGATAAGCGTCTATGCGTGCTAATAACCAAAAATGCATTTCTTGCTAAAAACAGTCTTAGAAATTAACCCGATAGTGGAATATAAAATAGCCCACAGAATATTAATCAATCAATAGATGGATTTAGTTTCAACCAATTAGAAGTATTATTTATGTACCAATCAGAAGTCATTATTGAAATATTTGTAAACCAATCATGTTTTACTTTGAGAGGTTACACCCGTTGAACTGTGTATAAACAAAGGGGCTAGGATCCTCCCTCTTTGGGATATCTGGCAGAACTTTGACCTGTATGCTGGCTTCTGTCATTTTCCTCCGTCGATGTCATTCACCTAATCACGTGGTATCGATCCTCGCGTGACTGACCCTTGGTCTGCCACAACATTTTCTGGTGGAGCATGCGGGCAACACAACAACGCTACTAGCTGCAGACCTCGATACGGAGACTACGACCCAGGAAGAACACGTTAAGTAACCTATTGTGTTACTGCCTCTCTCCTAAGCTCTGCTCGTTGTTCTGCAGTGTGGTGTGTGAACGTGGTGCCTGTACCGTGTTCTGGTGAATGTTTGCTTATTTCCCCTATATGTGCAAAACTGTCTCTAGGTGTATGAATGCACGAATGTATGAGTGGCTGAGATAAGCTGAATCCAGGAGGGGTCTGACCCTGTCTCCCCTGAGCCAAGCTAAAAGTCCAGAGCTCGCTGACTGGCTTGTCTGGTCCCTGTCTCTGGAGGTCTCTGGTTCTGGTGGAAAAACAGGCTGACAGTCTTATCCTGGTATTAGGCCAAGAGAAGTGGCAGTGTATCCAGTAAGATTGGATAGGGGCCCTGTAGTTCCTTGTTGGTACCTGAAAATGGAGCCTGAGCTCAGGGGTTGCTCCATTGTTATGTCATGCTGTGTGATTTCACATGAACTGAGTGGCTAAAAAAATTGTATGAGGAAGAATTACTGCCTGTACTGTATAGTGTATACATGCATGGGTATTATGATACCAGTTTGGATTGGGTGGTTGCAGTTATTATCATTTGGATAGCAGTGTTTGTTTGCTTCCTGTGCCATAGAAAGAACGTAGAGGGGTTTAAGGGGTTTCCAGCGGTAACCCCAGAGAGGACGTGTGAGTTACTTTGTGTGTGGGCAAGACTATACTGTAGTGTTGCCAACCAGTGAATAGTGCTGCCTCGGAAGTGTGCCCACAGCACCACTGGTAGTAGAGAAAAGTGGTGCCGCTTCGGAAGTTTGTCCACGGCACCACTCATAGTGCTGCCCCGGAAGTATGTCCAACAACACTGTTGCAATTCACCAGGTGTGTGAGTACCTGGATAGAGAATTACAAGGAGCCACCCACGGGATGGGGGTTACACAGAGTAAGTGTTTCTCTGAGAAGGGAGCAGAGAAATGGGTCTCTGAAATTGATATTATGCAACGTGTAAAGGGCACTGAGGCAACCAGACTGTAGACAAATGCTAAAGAAACATTGAGCAGGTGTGAATGGAACCAGTATGGATGAATCAGTATGGCAAAAGTTTCTTACTAATTTTAAGGGGAAGACTATAACAAATATGACTAGGCCACAATGTGGTATGATGTAGCTCAGGGACTGTCTATGACTGCCCATAAGGCAAAAAAACACTGACAAAGGGACTGTCTATGAAATATGGGATGTAATTAAATTATATAAATCACAGAAGAAATGCACCAAACGGATATGCCACTGACTATACTGGCTAGTCATAAATGCAGATATTAAAAGCTGAGACTTTTGCCAATATATTCCTGTCAGGAAGATATCGGAGCCCAACATGCACCACGTCACGGTTCTCAGCATGGCAAGGGGTCCTACCACTAAGCTACCTATGGTGTGAACAAGGTCTGAAGGTGATGTAATCCAGCTCACAGCCAAGCTTCCACACAACCGCCCAGCAGGACAACTAGTGCAATGTGAACAAAGCCAGACTGTAAGCCACACCCATATCAGACCATGTGATGGAGGTTACCAGGTGCAAAGGAGAGTGTTTGAATGCCAAGTAAAGGCACATACACTACACATAAAACAAGACAAAAACACAGAAATATAGTGGCAAATCTGGGGGAGCTGCTCAACCCCTAACACTGTAGCGTGTTTTTCATTGGGGGAGGAGCCCCACCGCATGTGGACCGCAGCAAACGACTATCCCCAGCAAAAAAATTTTTTTTTTTTTTTGCATACGGTGGAGGATGTCGGCGCGGTCCGCATGCACCACAAAGGCATCCTACACAAAACGGAGCATTGTGCGGATGAAAATATAATCATATAAATCACAGAAGAAATGCACCAAACGGATATGCCACTGACTATACTGGCTAGTCATAAATGCAGATATTAAAAGCTGAGACTTTTGCCAATATATTCCTGTCAGGAAGATATCGGAGCCCAACATGCACCACGTCACGGTTCTCAGCATGGCAAGGGGTCCTACCACTAAGCTACCTATGGTGTGAACAAGGTCTGAAGGTGATGTAATCCAGCTCACAGCCAAGCTTCCACACAACCGCCCAGCAGGACAACTAGTGCAATGTGAACAAAGCCAGACTGTAAGCCACACCCATATCAGACCATGTGATGGAGGTTACCAGGTGCAAAGGAGAGTGTTTGAATGCCAAGTAAAGGCACATACACTACACATAAAACAAGACAAAAACACAGAAATATAGTGGCAAATCTGGGGGAGCTGCTCAACCCCTAACACTGTAGCGTGTTTTTCATTGGGGGAGGAGCCCCACCGCATGTGGACCGCAGCAAACGACTATCCCCAGCAAAAAAATTTTTTTTTTTGCATACGGTGGAGGATGTCGGCGCGGTCCGCATGCACCACAAAGGCATCCTACACAAAACGGAGCATTGTGCGGATGAAAATATAATCATATAAATCACAGAAGAAATGCACCAAACGGATATGCCACTGACTATACTGGCTAGTCATAAATGCAGATATTAAAAGCTGAGACTTTTGCCAATATATTCCTGTCAGGAAGATATCGGAGCCCAACATGCACCACGTCACGGTTCTCAGCATGGCAAGGGGTCCTACCACTAAGCTACCTATGGTGTGAACAAGGTCTGAAGGTGATGTAATCCAGCTCACAGCCAAGCTTCCACACAACCGCCCAGCAGGACAACTAGTGCAATGTGAACAAAGCCAGACTGTAAGCCACACCCATATCAGACCATGTGATGGAGGTTACCAGGTGCAAAGGAGAGTGTTTGAATGCCAAGTAAAGGCACATACACTACACATAAAACAAGACAAAAACACAGAAATATAGTGGCAAATCTGGGGGAGCTGCTCAACCCCTAACACTGTAGCGTGTTTTTCATTGGGGGAGGAGCCCCACCGCATGTGGACCGCAGCAAACGACTATCCCCAGCAAAAAAATTTTTTTTTTGCATACGGTGGAGGATGTCGGCGCGGTCCGCATGCACCACAAAGGCATCCTACACAAAACGGAGCATTGTGCGGATGAAAATATAATCATATAAATCACAGAAGAAATGCACCAAACGGATATGCCACTGACTATACTGGCTAGTCATAAATGCAGATATTAAAAGCTGAGACTTTTGCCAATATATTCCTGTCAGGAAGATATCGGAGCCCAACATGCACCACGTCACGGTTCTCAGCATGGCAAGGGGTCCTACCACTAAGCTACCTATGGTGTGAACAAGGTCTGAAGGTGATGTAATCCAGCTCACAGCCAAGCTTCCACACAACCGCCCAGCAGGACAACTAGTGCAATGTGAACAAAGCCAGACTGTAAGCCACACCCATATCAGACCATGTGATGGAGGTTACCAGGTGCAAAGGAGAGTGTTTGAATGCCAAGTAAAGGCACATACACTACACATAAAACAAGACAAAAACACAGAAATATAGTGGCAAATCTGGGGGAGCTGCTCAACCCCTAACACTGTAGCGTGTTTTTCATTGGGGGAGGAGCCCCACCGCATGTGGACCGCAGCAAACGACTATCCCCAGCAAAAAAATTTTTTTTTTGCATACGGTGGAGGATGTCGGCGCGGTCCGCATGCACCACAAAGGCATCCTACACAAAACGGAGCATTGTGCGGATGAAAATATAATCATATAAATCACAGAAGAAATGCACCAAACGGATATGCCACTGACTATACTGGCTAGTCATAAATGCAGATATTAAAAGCTGAGACTTTTGCCAATATATTCCTGTCAGGAAGATATCGGAGCCCAACATGCACCACGTCACGGTTCTCAGCATGGCAAGGGGTCCTACCACTAAGCTACCTATGGTGTGAACAAGGTCTGAAGGTGATGTAATCCAGCTCACAGCCAAGCTTCCACACAACCGCCCAGCAGGACAACTAGTGCAATGTGAACAAAGCCAGACTGTAAGCCACACCCATATCAGACCATGTGATGGAGGTTACCAGGTGCAAAGGAGAGTGTTTGAATGCCAAGTAAAGGCACATACACTACACATAAAACAAGACAAAAACACAGAAATATAGTGGCAAATCTGGGGGAGCTGCTCAACCCCTAACACTGTAGCGTGTTTTTCATTGGGGGAGGAGCCCCACCGCATGTGGACCGCAGCAAACGACTATCCCCAGCAAAAAAATTTTTTTTTTGCATACGGTGGAGGATGTCGGCGCGGTCCGCATGCACCACAAAGGCATCCTACACAAAACGGAGCATTGTGCGGATGAAAATATAATCATATAAATCACAGAAGAAATGCACCAAACGGATATGCCACTGACTATACTGGCTAGTCATAAATGCAGATATTAAAAGCTGAGACTTTTGCCAATATATTCCTGTCAGGAAGATATCGGAGCCCAACATGCACCACGTCACGGTTCTCAGCATGGCAAGGGGTCCTACCACTAAGCTACCTATGGTGTGAACAAGGTCTGAAGGTGATGTAATCCAGCTCACAGCCAAGCTTCCACACAACCGCCCAGCAGGACAACTAGTGCAATGTGAACAAAGCCAGACTGTAAGCCACACCCATATCAGACCATGTGATGGAGGTTACCAGGTGCAAAGGAGAGTGTTTGAATGCCAAGTAAAGGCACATACACTACACATAAAACAAGACAAAAACACAGAAATATAGTGGCAAATCTGGGGGAGCTGCTCAACCCCTAACACTGTAGCGTGTTTTTCATTGGGGGAGGAGCCTGGGCTCCGATATCTTCCTGACAGGAATATATTGGCAAAAGTCTCAGCTTTTAATATCTGCATTTATGACTAGCCAGTATAGTCAGTGGCATATCCGTTTGGTGCATTTCTTCTGTGATTTATATGATTATATTTTCATCCGCACAATGCTCCGTTTTGTGTAGGATGCCTTTGTGGTGCATGCGGACCGCGCCGACATCCTCCACCGTATGCAAAAAAAAAAAAATTTTTTTGCTGGGGATAGTCGTTTGCTGCGGTCCACATGCGGTGGGGCTCCTCCCCCAATGAAAAACACGCTACAGTGTTAGGGGTTGAGCAGCTCCCCCAGATTTGCCACTATATTTCTGTGTTTTTGTCATGTAATTAAATTGCCAACAAAAGAATTACCCATCCCTCCTGAAGTACGGTGTACTAGCCCCCATAACCCACAAAAATCTCTCCCTCCCACAGGACCACTTCCATATAATGGCCTGAAGGGGTGGACTTGTCCTAAGTGTGGACCACAAAACCCAGACTCAAGAGAGAGATACTCAGCCGGTGGGGGGCCCAAGCCTCACTCCTGTGTGGGCTTGTACCCATTGGTCAATAAGACCCTCCCCACAGTCAGAGCGGGGCAAGTGGAAACACATGATATAATGTTTATCGGCCATGGACACCTAATGAGTTGATGGCCATATGTAACCCTTTGCCAGACCCCCGTACTGTCCCCAATACTTTCCTTCGTAAATTGGAAAGTATCCAGACCGCATATAAAGCCACTTAGGCGGATCTGGAGAATCTTTTAGAGACAAAAGGAGGGGAGGTACATCAAATGTTGGCAAAGGCCCCTGGTATTGTCCCTATAGTCACAGACTATAGTCAGGCCAGGAATTTATCATGGTCCTTAAACCCTGAGTGAAAGAGCAACAGGAGCATCAAACTGATACTTTTATGAAACAAACACAAGACTCTAAGCAGACTGTAGCTGAGTACGCCACAGCTTTATAAGAGCTCTAGCTTAACTATGAGTATAAGACAGGCGACAGTAAGGACATGAGACTACTAAAACATAGGACCTGCCAGTTCCCTGACCTAGTGGAGCTAAGCTAGGGAGCTAAGCTAGACTTGCAAAATAAAAAGAAGCCAATAATGGCTAACCAACCCTTTAAACCTAAGGGCAGGTTCCAGACAAAGGTACCAGGTGGGGCTCAGTCTCCATGTAACTGGGACCAAGTAACAGGCTGGAATTGTGGGAAAAAGGGGCATTATTCAGTCAAATGTCCCCGGAGAGGTCAGGCTACAGCCCAGACCTCTCAATGAAGTGACGGCAATCCTGTGAGTTCCCTCAACGTTAACTACCCCCTTGACACAACCCCAGGTCCATATCTAATCATTACATCCACATATGAGGACACAGGGAATTCAGTTGATTTTTTGGTAGACACAGGAGCAGCCCATACCCTAATAAAAGAAAAATATGTGCCTGAGGAGCTTATCTCCTCAGATGACATTTATTGTCAAGGGGTTGAGGGAACGTCTGTTAAACTCCCACTAACAGAGCCTGTTAATTTTGACATTCATGATGCTGCATCTATTGTCACGCGTGTGTTGGTAAGCTCAGATAGTCCATATAATTTACTGGGGAATGACATGCTTAGTGCCATGAAAGCATCTGTGGATTTCTCTTCGGGAAAACCCCAAATCACAGCCCCTGTGCCTGAAGAGACTCTGTGTGCACTTATGTCCTTAATTACATTTAGTGCCTTCTCTACCCCTAAATTCACACCTCCAGACTGGCTGTCTGAGTCCCATCACATTTGTGGGCGACTTCCAAGACAGATATGGCCAGACTACCAGTAACTCCGGTAGTTGTGCAGCTGAAACCTGGCACTAAGCCACCATGTGTACGTCAGTACCCACTAAATTCTTCACAGGAAGATGCTACTGCTAATGATCTAAAAGATCTGTTTGTCATGGATGGTGTTACAGAAAACTAGAAGACACAAATGAAGATCCGACTGACTTGATCCAAAACTAAGGAACAAAAGGGTAAGCCCTGTAACAGCCCTAGCTCTCTCCCTTACTGCTCAGCCTATGCAAAAATCTCAATGGTAGAAAATTGCATACCCTCGTTCCTCGACTGTATGACACCTGAACACCCTATAACAGTGAGGGGACATGACCACCGGCTCCCTACTCTTAATACGGAGGGAGTCAGGGTCACCTAGCATCAAGCCCACAGGAAAACAGAAATAAAGAAACAGATGTATCTTGTGGATGCAGCAGTAACAGCTTCTAGCATCAGCACACTCCAGGAAGTTGTATAAACTGCAAGGTAAGGCAGTATGGGGAGGAGATATATAGGGAGGCAATCACTGCTAATAGATGACAGCTGGGAGAGGGAGGAGAGATGTCAAAAAGAAAGCAAAACAAAAGAAGATTATGCAGAAGGTACTTAAGAACGTCTAACAAAACTTGTCAAAGATCTGGTGGTGACACTGTTGGGGAAAGGGTTAATAATCACTATAAAATGCCCCTTCAATACACCCTTATTTCCTGTGAAGAAGAGACAGACTGGGAAGGGTCAGCCTCCAGTCTACCTTATGGTGCATGATTTAAGGGCAGTAAATGCACCACAGGTGCCTATAGATGCCAGATCTTTTAGTGTCATTGATCTTACAAATGCTTTCTTCTCTGTCCATTTACATGAAGAATGCTGGCCCTATTTTGCTTTCACTTTCCATCACAAGCAATATGCATGGGTCGTTTTACCACAGGGGGCTGCCAATTCCCCTGATATTTTCTCTACTGCTCTACATTCTGTGTATCTGTAAAGAATAAATCAAGGCAACTGGACGTACTGTAGATTTCTTGAAAACGTTTCACTCGTTCTTCCAACGAGCTTTCTCAATTCTGAGTGACTGTACAAAAATTCTGGGAATAAATATGTAACTGAATCAACATCTGGTAATTATACCCAGCATTGGGTCAAAGGTGTTGATTCCATTATCCTAATTGGAGTCAGTAAGTAATAAAGACTTCCCAGAAAAAGGTGTCAATACAGCATTGTATGTGGCAGACAATAGATGTCTAACCCCCCCCCCCCCCCCCACCTCTATTCAAGCTTGGCTTCTCCATTTTTACGTAGATGGCCTCCTTCGCGCCTCGTTTGTACCAATCGGCCTCCTTATCCAAAACACGTACTTGACTGTCTTCAAAGGTGTGACCTGTTCCTTTTAGATGTAAACACACGGCTGAATCTTGACCAGAAGTTTTGGCTCTTCTATGCTGAGCCATACGCTGATGTAGTTGTTGTTTTGTTTCGCCGATATACAGTTCTGAGCATTCCTCATTGCACTGGACTGCGTACACAATGTTGTCCATCTTGTGTTTAGGTGTTGGGTCTTTGGGGTGAACCTGTTGTTGCCTCAGTGTGTTGCTGGGTTTAAAGCAAACAGGAATGTGATGTTTATTAAAAATCCTTTTGAGTTCCTCAGACACCCCAGCTACATGTGGGATAACCATATTCTTGCATTCAGTGTTTAACTCCTGGCAGCTGGCCTATCGGGACACTGTTCTTTTGCAATATATAGATGATCTGTTGCTTTGTTGCCACAATCCTGATCACTGTAAAGAGGAAACTGCTATAAAGCAGCACCCCCTACCAAGTACTCCAAGGGCTCTGCGTGCCTTTATTGGCCTTGTCAGTTACTGTTGTCCCTGGATTAAGGATTGCTCTCAGAGGATGCAGCCACTATATGACTGCCTCAAAGGAGAGACATTTCATGCATTAAAACTAACTCTCACCACAACACCAGCATTGGGCATCCCCAACTACAAACAAAATTTCACATTGTATTGTCATGAGCAAGGGGGATTGGCCCAAGGTGTACTGACACAGAAACACGTCGACCGTATGCGGCCCATAGCATACTATTTTACCAGTTTGGATAGTATTGCCAGAGCACTACCTACATGTTTCAGAGCTGTTGCTGCAGCCTCTGAATTAGTGCTAAAAACAGAAGACTTGGTACTACAACACCCTCTTACATTACAAGTACCACATTCAGTTGCTGAACTACTAAACACCACCAAACTGAAACTTTTGTCCCAAGACAGAATGACAAAATATGAGATTACACTACTCAGTCCCCACATTACCCTACAGCGATGTACAGTTCTAAATCCAGCTACTTTGTTTCCAGTGGATTTAGAAGAGTAGGGGGAAGTGGGAGTAGTAGAAATGTCTGATCCAATCGCAAATCTTGACTGTCATGAATTGCAGAAAAAAAAAGGGTTACCAAATGTTACTGAAACACCATTAACTAATCCTGATGCTGAGTATTTTGTAGATGGCTCCAGATGGTGGAATGATGAACAAGGACACTTTGTCACCGGGTATGCAGTAATCCAAGATGGTAAGGTAATCATACAAAAACCACTCCCATCTCGTGCATCTGCACAAGAGGCAGAATTGAAGGCACTCACTAATGCTTGTACATTGGGTAAGGGACAGAGAATTAATTGTTACACTGATTCCAGGTATGCATTTGGGGTAGCACATGACCTTGGTGTTTTTTTTGAAAACTATGAGATTTCTCACTTCATCAAGCAAACCAATTAAACATTCAGAAGCAGTATGGAGCCTCATAGAGGCCCTAGAGCTGCCCACAGAGGTAGCTATTGTTAAAGTGCCAGCCCATATGAAGCAAGATGATCTGCTAGCCACGGGAAACGCCAAGCAGACCAAGCAGACAAATAAGCAGCCGGTCTGCCGCTCCTGACATTGTTTTTACCAACTATGCCAGATTTGTCTCTCTCGCAGGAACTACAGGCTCAGATAATTCCTCAAGACAAAAAGGTATGGATGGAGGCGGGGGGCACAAAGACAGGAGAGCTCTGGCAGGTAAATGGCAGAATATGTTTGCCACGGAGTTTGTATCCAATGATGGCCAATTTAACACATGGCCCTTCTCATTTGTCAAAAGGAGCTATGAGCGCACTAGTGTTAGAACATTAGTTTGCACCTGGAATTCAGACCCTCTTTGAAAAGTTTGTTCAGGGTTGTCTTACATGTGCAAGACATAACCCTGGGAGATTCGTAAATACCCCCAAGAAACACACTCCCAAACCTTTGTACCCGTTTCAAATAGTGCAGGTGGATTACATACAGCTACCCAAGGTGGGCACATATGAGTATGTCCTTGTAGCCATTGATGTATTCTCAGGCTGGCCAGAAGCCTGGCCAGTAACTACGGCTACAGCCTAAAACACTGCTAAGAAAGTATTGTCTGAAGTAGTCAGCAGATATGGGATTCCAGAGGTGATAGAATCAGACAGAGGTATTCACTTCACTGGGAATATAATGGCACACATACTGAAGACCCTAGGGGTCACACAAGTTTTCTCTTCTATACCAGATCCTAATTCTCTTGACGGTACACAGTCTCTGGTTCCTGGAGTTTGGGTAGTCCTGAAGAGGCATGTAAGAGAGACCCTGGAGCCAAGGTTTGACGGTCCATATGAGGTGCAACTGACTACACCCACCGCCGTCAAGCTGGAGGGGAGACCAGTCTGGGTCCATGCAAGTCACTGCAAAAAGGTTCCGAAGACAGTCACGAACTGGAAAGCAGTCCTACTGTTGTGGATCCAACCAGTTGTGAAAGTAACTTGGATCAGTAGACTATCACAATGGATTTATTGCCTTGTCTGTTTCTTTGTATTCTATTTTTCTGTGCACAAGTAAAAGGAGGAAAATAAATTCCATTTGGCAACTAAATCAGCAGACTGCCAAGCAGCTGAATACTACTGACTGTTGGATATGCTCTCACATCCCCGCTAACCACAAAGGAATCCCTCTGATTGGTGTTCCAATCTCTATGAATGATTTGAATCTCACAGACTATAGTAACAGTGTTCAAATAGATCACACCTCACATAATGCCATTTCTGATCAAGGGATATACTTAGAGATTGCCAGTATAATCTGTCCACCCACTATATGTTTGGGGCCTATGTATGTGAACCATGTAGCTAAGATAAAGGACCGCTTTGTCAGTTTACCACAGGTATATGTGGGGGAAACAGATTGTAGAACTCTGCTACTCTGATATTCAATATGGAATTTGGGGGTACTCCATGTGACATAGTGGATACTGACTGTAATAGTTTTTGTTTCTGTCCAACTATGAAAGCTTCTTGCTCCCCCAGGTGTGCCTATCCAGGAGAAATGGACGAGGACCAATGGAGTTGTGAGACCAAATTGTATGGTAATATGATATGGGTTCAGGGATGGCTGGGACATCATGGCAGGATAATTCCCAAAGTCTGGAAACAAGGACTATACTACATTTGTGGTAACAGACCTTACTCATGTCTCCCTATGGGGGCATGGGGAAACTGTACCATAGGAAGAGTTGTCCCAGCCATCAGACCACACTCAAACATTTCCCTTACCGGTGCACCTGAAACCCTTCTTGGAATGACTAGAAACAAACGAGATCTATTCACATCAGCAGACAAAGCCTGGATGTGGTTCCTTTCTTGGACAGGTTGGGCAATTGAGTTAGAAAACAAATTAAACAAATATGCCAGTATCATGGATGGAATTATTAATGAAACCACAAGTTTAATTCATGCCCTTAATGAGGAACTGGCACAAGTAGGGAAAGTGGCTCTCCAAAGTAGGATGGCCTTAGACGACCTTCTAGCTATAGAGGGTGGGACTTGTGCTGTCATAGGAGATGAATGCTTCACCTAAGTTGAATATTCACATGATCCCATAGAGGCCCACATGAATAAGGTGAAGGAATTGCAACAAAAGGCTAGAGACATAGCTAAAGAAGGATACAAGCCCTTCTCTTGGATGGGATCCATAGGTATCTGGTTCAACAATATGATCTCTAATTTGCTGAAGCCCTCAGTAGTAGTAATAGGCTTGGTTTTGATATTGCTAATTGTTTGGAGATTACTAATTTTGTGTATTTCTCGTTGCAGTAGGGGAAACCCCTCCCTTGAAAAATAGAGGACACAACAGCCTTGGAGATGACAGTCTGAAGCTTCCGTGCTGCGATGTATCCCTGGTTGCTGATGTCATCCACTTAGATAGTGTGTGCTTGTGTGTAGTGTGTGGGTTAATGAAATGTATGCCTGCTTAGTCAAATGACAAGGGGTCATTTGTTTGCTCAGGCAGGTTAGTAGTTAGATACACACAAATGATACAATGGAGCCTTCAGAAGAAACGTCTACCATGTGAAGAGATTCTTCAGCACCCACATAAAATGGAAACAAGAGGAGGGAAATGTTAAAGAAATTATCCAGCTTTTCTGAAAGTGGATATTATAAAATACTTTATGTTTCCATTTCTCTGTGTGTGCGATAGAAAATGGCGACAGCTTATAGCTGAAAAAAAGAATTAAGCTAAAAGACAATGTTAGCATCTGTGTGTGTGTTAAGTTAAGATAAGCGTGTGTGCGTGATAATAACCAAAAATGCATTTCTTGCATAAAACACAGTCTTAGAAATTAACCCAATAGTGGATTATTAAAAAAAAACACAGAATATTAACCAATCAATAGATGGATTTAGTTTCAACCAATTAGAAGTATTATTTATGTACCAATCAGAAGCCATTATTGAAATATTTGTAATCATGTTTTACTTTGAGAGGTTACACCCTTTGAACTGTGTATAAACAAAGGGGCTAGGATCCTCCCTCTTTGGGATCTCTGGCAGAAATTTGACCTGTATGTTGGCCTCTGTCATTTTCCTTCGTTGACATCATTCACCTAAACACGTGGTATCGATTCTCAGGTGACTGACCCTTGGTCTGCCACAATACAACTAAATACACCCCAAAACTGTTTATATCATGCGGCAAATTCACACAAAAACAAGGATGAATGGATGTAATTTTATATATTTAAAATAAATAAACCCCCAAACTTAACAAACCCCAAAACTGGTGGAATCAGACTGCAAATTCACCCCAAAAGCAAGGATGAGTGGAAGTACTTTTATATATGAAATAAACACACCACAAAACTGTTTGTATCAGGCCGCAAATTCACCCCAAAAGCAAGAATGAATGGACATACTTTTATATATTGTGATGGAGAAGGTCTGAACTGAGGTAAACTTTGGCCAGTTGTTTATGTGGACACCTTTGTAAAAAAAAAAAAAGAAAAAGAAAAATGTTTTAAACTAATTATTTATTTTGCGATGAAAATTATTTCTCCAATTGGTTATATTTAGGGTTGAGCGAACTGGAAAGTTCGGGTTCGTACTAAACTTTAGGATTTTTTGACCCCGGACCGGAACCCGAACTTTTCAGTAAAAGTTCGGGTTCGAGTTCAGTGTTCAGCGATTTAATGGCGCTTTTTGAAAGGCTGCAGGGCAGCCAATCAGTACATGGATTGCAGGATAAAACTTACAAGGAAATATTAAAGGACCATAACATGAATAGCTTGGAAGAAAGACGAGACAGAGGGGATGTGATAGAAACTTTTAAATAAATAAAGGGAATCAACAAGGTAAAAGAGGAGAGAATATTCAAAAGAAGAAAAACTGCTACAAATTAGAGGGGCAAAGGTTTAAAAGTAATATCAGGAAGTATTACTTTACTGAGAGAGAAGTGGATGCATGGAACAGCCTTCCTGCAGAAGTGGTAGCTGCAAATACAGTGAAGGAGTG
Organism: Bufo gargarizans; assembly: GCF_014858855.1. Lineage (NCBI taxonomy): Eukaryota > Metazoa > Chordata > Amphibia > Anura > Bufonidae > Bufo > Bufo gargarizans. Next base: position 219,263,196 of record NC_058085.1, on the reverse strand, counting down.
TAAGCATGCATGGGATAGGCATAAGGCCGTCCTTCATATAAGTTAGGGCCAGGGGCTATTCATAGTATTCAGTATATTGGGCAGACTAGATGGGCCAAATGGTTCTCATTTGCCGACACATTCTATGTTTCTAATCAACAAGCGTTTAACTTGTGTGCTCTTAGAAGCCATCACAGCCATGCCTACTAATAGCATGGCTGTGATTGGCCAGTGCAGCATGTGACCCAGCCTCTATATCAGCTGGAGTCACGTAGATCCGCACGTCACTCTGCTCTTACTAATGTAGGGATAGGATGCTACTGCTGTGAGGGAGAGAATAGGAAAGAATCTGTTATTAGAACTTGTTGTTAACTCTGCGATCTACAGCGATTTATTTTGTGGGTGCAATGCAACATATTTGTACCCTGCCCTGAGCTTAGTGACACAGAAAAATACGTTTGTTAGTTAGGTGGGTGTCGGCGGCCATTTTGTGCAAGTTCAGTGCACCAGCACTGCATATGTGCCAGGAACAATAATTTAATCCTGTTCTTTTAGTTCAGTGGGCAACATATACCCATTTTCTAAGTGCACCTGCACTGCATATGCACCAGGGGAAGGGAAAATAATATATGTAATCCATCTGTGAGTTCAGGAACCCAGGGGGGGGGGGGGGACATATTCAAAAATTTTCTGTAAAGTACAATCCAAGTAAATCCATCTGTTAGATTCTGTAAGGGACAAATTATAATTTTTTTGCTAAAGAGTACTTTGCTCCCTGCACGGCATTTGTGATAGTGAAAGAAAATCTGTTAAATATATCTGTTTAATTGTGGGTGAAAAAAAAATCACATATTTTTTTCAATAAAGTGCATTTGCGGCTTGCACTGCAAATCTGTTAGTGAAATAAAATCAGTAAATCCATCTGTTTAACTGTGGGTAAAAAAAAATCATATTTTCTTTTCCATAAAGTACCTTTGCGGCCTTTGCTGCATTTCTGACAGTCCAATACAAGCATTAAATACTGCAGTTATATTCTGGTTTTAAACAAACACCCATTTTTTGCAAAATACTACATTTGCGGCCTTGGCTGCATTTCCGACAGTCAAATGCAAGCGTTAAATACTGCTGTTATATTCTGGTTTGAAAAAAACACCCATTTTGTGCAAGATACTACATTTGCAGACTTTGCTGCAATTCTGACAGTCCATTCCAAGCGTTAAATACTGCTGTTATATTCTGGTTTTAAAAAAAAAACACCCATTTTGTGCTAGATGCTACATTTGGGACCTTTGCTGCTTTTCCAACAATCCAATACAAGCGTTAAATACAGCTGTTATATTGTGATTTAAAAAAAAACACAAATTTTTGTGCTAGATACTACATTTGTGGCCTTTGCTGCATTTCTGACAGTCCAATACAAGCGTTAAATAATGCTGTTAAATGTTTTTTTTTTTATATTGTAATAGATACACTACGTGCAGAATTATTAGGCAAATTAGTATTTTGACCACATCATCCTCTTTATGCATGTTGTCTTACTCCAAGCTGTATAGGCTCGAAAGCCTACTACCAATTAAGCATATTAGGTGATGTGCATCTCTGTAATGAGAAGGGGTGTGGTCTAATGACATCAACACCCTATATCAGGTGTGCATAATTACTAGGCAACGTCCTTTCCTTTGGCAAAATGGGTCAAAAGAAGGACTTGACAGGCTCAGAAAAGTCAAAAATAGTGAGATATCTTGCAGAGGGATGCAGCACTCTTAAAATTGCAAAGCTTCTGAAGCGTGATCATCGAACAATCAAGCGTTTCATTCAAAATAGTCAACAGGGTCGCAAGAAGCGTGTGGAAAAACCAAGACGCAAAATAACTGCCCATGAACTGAGAAAAGCAACATCACTGGAGTGCCCAAAAGCACAAGGTGTGCAATACTCAGAGACATGGCCAAGGTAAGAAAGGCTGAAAGACGACCACCACTGAACAAGACACACAAGCTGAAACGTCAAGACTGGGCCAAGAAATATCTCAAGACTGATTTTTCTAAGGTTTTATGGACTGATGAAATGAGAGTGAGTCTTGATGGGCCAGATGGCTGGATTGGTAAAGGGCAGAGAGCTCCAGTCCGACTCAGACGCCAGCAAGGTGGAGGTGGAGTACTGGTTTGGGCTGGTATCATCAAAGATGAGCTTGTGGGGCCTTTTCGGGTTGAGGATGGAGTCAAGCTCAACTCCCAGTCCTACTGCCAGTTTCTGGAAGACACCTTCTTCAAGCAGTGGTACAGGAAGAAGTCTGCAAGGTAAGAAAAACATGATTTTCATGCAGGACAATGCTCCATCACACGCGTCCAAGTACTCCACAACGTGGCTGGCAAGAAAGGGTATAAAAGAAAAAAATCTAATGACATGGCCTCCTTGTTCACCTGATCTGAACCCCATTAAGAACCTGTGGTCCATCATCAAATGTGAGATTTACAAGGAGGGAAAACAGTACACCTCTCTGAACAGTGTCTGGGAGGCTGTGGTTGCTGCTGCACGCAATGTTGATGGTGAACAGATCAAAACACTGACAGAATCCATGGATGGCAGGCTTTTGAGTGTCCTTGCAAAGAAAGGTGGCTATATTGGTCACTGATTTGTTTTTGTTTTGTTTTTGAATGTCAGAAATGTATATTTGTGAATGTTGAGATGTTATATTGGTTTCACTGGTAAAAATAAATAATTGAAATGGGTATATATTTGTTTTTTGTTAAGTTGCCTAATAATTATGTACAGTAATAGTCACCTGCACACACAGATATCCCCCTAAAATAGCTAAAACTAAAAACAAACTAAAAACTACTTCCAAAAATATTCAGCTTTGATATTAATGAGTTTTTTGGGTTCATTGAGAACATGGTTGTTGTTCAATAATAACATTAATCCTCAAAAATACAACTTGCCTAATAATTCTGCACTCCCTGTACTACATTTGCGGCCTTTGCTGCATTTCCGACAGTCCAATCCATGTGTTAAATACTGCTGTAATATTCTGGTCTAAAAAACACACCTATTTTGTGCAAGATACTACATTTGCAGACTTTGCTGCAATTCTGACAGTCCATTCCAAGCATTAAATACTGCTGTTATATTGTGGTTTTAAAAAAACACCCATTTTGTGCTAGATGCTACATTTGGGACCTTTGCTGCTTTTCCAACAATCTAATACAAGCGTTAAATACTGCTGTTATATTGTGATTTAAAAAACACACCCATTTTTGTGCTAGATACTACATTTGTGGCCTTTGCTGCATTTCTGACAGTCCAATACAAGCGTTAAATACTGCTGTTAAATGTTTTTTTAGACAAAAACCACCCATTTTGTAATAGATACTACATTTGCGGCCTTTGCTGCATTTCCGACAGTCCAATTCAAGTGTTAAATACTGCTGTAATATTCTGGTTTAAAAAAAAACACTCATTAATGTGCAAGATATTACATTTGCATCCTTTGATGCATTTCCGACAGTCCAATACAAGCGATAAATACTGCTGTTATATTCTGGTTTAAAAAAGAAACACCCACTTTGTGCAAGATACTACATTTGCGGACTTTAAAAATTGTGTAACAATATACAATATATACTAAGGCAGCAACAATATGACAATTATAGCAGCACTAATACATGCAACAGTAAAGCAAAAGTGGCAAAAGATAAAGGTGATAAATCGCAATCGATATCGATATTAAAGTCCAAGATAAACCGCATGTATGACTATGGAATCAGGTTGATCGCAAATAGCAGCATAGATAGTTCCTTATAGAGAACCGTAGGGTAATCTTAATAGTGTTCTCCAAATCCAGGAAGTTTAGGTAAACTGAATTCCGCTCCTACCTCGTAAAACTGTAAAAAAGTTTGGTGGTTTACCGATCCTTTCAGTTTTTGCAAACTGACCACAGGTACAAAACAGTAAGCGCTCGTGGTGGCGTATTACCTTGGTCTAGTCGCTTTGTTTCTCTAAGGCATTGACTCCCCGATCAGCAAGCAAGTCCGTATCAGCTGACTCTGCATCCAGTATCGTCAGCATACTTGGTAGAATCGGGTGCGGTATTTGCAGAGCTTTACTTCAGAGGTCCGTTCAGATCCAGGGAAGATTTTTCCAGCATGCCGGTACAAGGTTCGTCCCATACGCGTTTCGGGGGTGTGCCCCTTCCTCAGTGGTGACCATGTATCATTTCCCCTCCTTCTTTTATAGTACGATCTTAGAGAATTTCAAAGGCTGGACCGGAATGGCAATAATACCTTGGTAAGTGCAAAAACCTGGATTTACTGAGCTGCGATTCTTATGCGTTTCCTATGTGGTTTATATTCTTAAAATGCGTTTTTTGTGGCAACACTTCTTAAAGACGATTTATAAAACAATCAATGTTAAAAAATGTAAAATTTCTATAAAATAGATAGTGAAAACGTCAATTTCACTACAATTTGTACTAAGATTAAATTCCCAAATTAAATTCTCAATGCATGTTAAATCCTCAATATAACCATGTATACAAAGGAGCTATGACAATATCATGATTTATCCGATTAATCCAAATGTAATAATGTTCTGAAATAACAATTTCAGAACATACTCAATTAACATAATGAGATATTCACTCAGTCTGGGGACATTTGGTTTCTCTGATATATGTCCAACATGTATGTATCAATAATGTTTAGCATCATATTGAAAAACCGCACTCACAGGAATCCAAATAGTTCGGAGTCTGCATTTAACCCATTTGGAGCCAAAGAGCCAAAATCAAAAATCAATTTCGATTCTAGTCTGGACATCTTTTTTATAAGATCGCCCCCCCCCCCCCTCCAGTCTGGTTCTACTTTAGCTAAGGCTGTGTATGTCAAACCCGCAGGATCTTTATCATCGTATATTTTAAAATGCCTTGCTGGGTGTCATTTATCTGCTGACATGCCCCTGCAATAAACAATATGTTGGCTGCACAAAGAGACTCTTCAAAAAAAGAGTCTCTGAACATGTGGCCAACATACGTCGGGGCTATGAAAATCATACCGTATCAAAGCATTTTAAAATATACCATGATAAAGATCCTGCGGGTTTGACATACACAGCCTTAGCTAAAGTAGAACCAGACTGGAGGGGGGCCAATCTTATAAAAAAGATGTCCAGACTAGAATCGAAATTGATTTTCGATTTCGGCTCTTTGGCTCCAAATGGGTTAAATGCAGACTGGGAACTATTTGGATTCCTGTGAGTGCGGTTTTTCAATATGATGCTGAACATTATTGATACATACATGTTGGACATACATCAGAGAATCCAAATGTCCCCAGACTGAGTGAATATCTCATTATGTTAATTGTGTATGTTCTGAAATTGTTGTATATGTATTACATTTGGATTAATCGGATAAATCATGATATTGTCATAGCTCCTTTGTATACATGGTTATATTGAGGATTTAACATGCATTGAGAATTTAATATTCATTGTAATTTATCTTAGTACAAATTGTAGTGAAATTGACGTTTTCACTATCTATTTTATTGAAATTTTACATTTTTTAACATTGATTGTTTTATAAATCGTGTTTAAGCAGTGTTGGCACAAAAAACGCATTTTAGGAATATAAACCGCATGGGAAACGCATAAGAATCGCAGCTCAGTAAATCCGGGTTTTTGCACTTACCAAGGTATTATTGCCATTCCGGTCCAGCCTTTGAAATTCTCTAAGATCGTACTATAAAAGAAGGAGGGGAAATGATACAAGGTCACCACTGAGGAAGGGGCACACCCCCCGAAACGCGTATGGGACGAACCTTGTACCGGCATGCTGGAAAAATCTTCCCGGGATCTGAACGGACCTCTGAAGTAAAGCTCTGCAAATACTGCACCCGATTCTACCAAGTACGCTGACGATACTGAATGCAGAGTCAGCTGATACGGACTTGCTTGCTGATCGGAGAGTCAATGCCTTAGAGAAACAAAGCGACTAGACCAAGGTAATACTGCGTAAGTGAGTGGGACGCCACCACGAGCGCTTACTGTTTTGTACCTGTGGTCAGTTTGCAAACACTGAAAGGATCGGTAAACCACCAACCTTTTTTACAGTTTTACGAGGTAGGAGCGGAATTCAGTTTACCTAAACTTCCTGGATTTGGAGAACACTATTAAGATTACTATACGGTTCTCTATAAGGAACTATCTATGCTGCTATTTGCGATCAACTGATTCCATAGTCATACATGCGGTTTATCTTGGACTTTAATATCGTTATCGATTGCAATTTATCACCTTTATCTTTTGCTACACTGTTGCATGTATTAGTGCTGCTATAATTGTCATATTGTTGCTGCCTTAGTATATATTGTATATTGTTACACAATTTTCATTGTCCAGGTGGACTAGAATTTTATACCCTTTTATTACTATGTGAAAAAAAATCTCATTATAGTAACATATATAGAGTGCCTGGTCTATCCCTTAAATATTATAACTACTTGCTTGTGGCTGGGTGGGCCACCTATACCAAGAGCACCTGTTCCATCTTGTCCAGCTGAAGCGATCCACAGATAATTTACTGCAATTTGCGGACTTTGCTACATTTCTGACAGTCCAATCCAAGCGTTAAATACTGCTGTGATATTCTGGTTTTAAAAAAGACACCCATTTTGTGCAAGATACTACATTTGCGGCCTTTGCTGCTTTTCCGACAATCCAATACAAGCGTTAAATACTGCTGTTATATTCTGGTTTAAAAATGAAACATCCATTTTGTGCTAGATACTACATTTGCAGCCTTTGCTGCATTTCCGACAGACTAATTCAAGCGTTAAAAACTGATGTTATATTGTGATTTAAAAAAAACTCAAATTTTCTGCTAGATACTACATTTGCGGCCTTTGCTGCATTTCTGACAGTCCAATACAAGCGTTAAATACTGCAAATATATATATTTTTTTTAAATAACACCCATTTTGTGCTAGATACTACATTTGCGTCCTTTGCTGCATTTCCGACAGTCCAATACAAGCGATACATACTGCTGTTATATTCTGGTTTTAAAAAAAACACCCATTTTGTGCAAGATACTACATTTGCAGACTTTGCTACATTTCTGACAGTCCAATCCAAGCGTTAAATGCTACTGTTATATTCTGGTTTTAAAAAAAACATCCATTTTGTGCTAGATACTACATTTGCAGCCTTTGCTGCATTTCCGACAGACTAATTCAAGCGTTAAAAACTGCTGTTAAATGTGTTTTAGAAAAATAACACCCATTTTGTGCAAGATACTACATTTCCGGGCTTTGCTGCATTTCTGACAGTCCAATCCAAGCATTAAATATTGCTGTTATATTCTGGTTTGAAAAAAATACGCATTTTGCAATAGATAGTACATATGCGGCCTTTGCTGCGATTCCGACAGTCCAGTCCAAGCCTTAAATACTGCTGTTATATTCTGGTTTTAAAAAAACACCCATTTTGTGCAAGATACTACATTTACGGCCTGTGCTGCTTTACGACAATCCAAAACAAGCGTTAAATTCTGCTGTTATATTCTGGTTTTAAAAAAACACCCATTTTGTGCAAGATACTACATTTACGGCCTGTGCTGCTTTACGACAATCCAAAACAAGCGTTAAATTCTGCTGTTATATTCTGGTTTAAAAAAAAAAACATCCATTTTGTGCTAGATACTACTTTTGCAGCCTTTGCTGCATTTCCGACAGACTAATTTAAGCGATAAATACTGCTGTTATATTCTGGTTTGAAAAAAACACCCATTTTGTGCTAGAGACTACATTAATGGCCTTTGCTGCTTTACGACAATCTAATACATGCGTTGAATACCGCTGTTATATTCTGGTTTAAAAAAAACATCTATTTTGTGCTAGATACTACATTTGCAGCCTTTGCTGCATTTCCGACAGTCCAATACCAGTGATAAATACTGCTGTTATATTCTGGTTTGAAAAAAACACCCATTCTGTGCAAAATACTATATTTGAGGACTTTGCTACATTTCTGACAGTTCAATCTAAGCGTTAAATACTGCTGTTATATTCTGGTTTTAAAAAAAACTCCCATTTTGTGCAAGATACTACATTTGCGGCCTATGCTGATTTACGACAATCCAATACAAGCGTTAAATACTGCTGTTATATTCTGGCTTAAAAAAAAACTTCCATTTTGTGCTAGATACTACTTTTGCAGCCTTTGCTGCATTTCAGAAAGTCCAAATCAAGTGTTAAATACTGCTAATAAATATTTTTTTTGAAAATTAACACCCATTTTGTGCTAGATACTACACTTGTGGGCTTTGCTGCATTTCCCGACAGTCCAATCCAAGCATTAAATATTGATGTTATATTCTGGTTTAGAAAAAATACACATTTTGTGCAAGATACTTCATTTGCGGACTTTGCTGCATTTTCGACAGTCCAATACATGCGTTAAATAATGCTGTTATATTCTGAATTTAAAAAAACACCCATTTTGTGCGAGATACTACATTTGCGGACTTTGCTGCATTTCTGACAGTCCAATACAAGCTTTAAATGCTGCTGTTATATTCTGGTTTTAAAAGAAGACCCATTTTGTGCTAGGTACTATATTTGCGGTCTTTGCTGCATTTCCGACAGTCCAATCCAAGCGTTAAATACTGCTGTTATATTCTGGTTTAAAAAAAAACATCCATTTTGTGCTAGATACTAGATTTGCAGCCTTTGCTGCATTTCTGACAGTCCAATACAAGCATTAAATACTGCTGTTAAATGTTTTTTTTTAGAAAAAAACACCCGTTTTGGGCTACATACTACATTTGCGACCTTTGCTGCAATCCGACAGTCCAATCCAAGCGTTAAATATTGCTGTTATATTCTGGTTTTAGAAAAGAACACCCATTTTGTGCTAGATACTTAATTTGCGGCCTTTGGTGCATTTCTGACAGTCGAATAGAAGCATTAAATACTGCTGTAAATGTTTTTTTAGAAAAAATAACACCCCCTTTTTGTAATCGATGCTACATTTGCGGTCTTTGCTGCATTTCTGACAGTTCAATACAAGCGTTAAATACTGCTGTTATATTGTGATTTAAAAAAACCACCCATTTTGTGCTAGATACTACATTTGCAACCTTTGCTACATTTCTGACAGTCCAATCCAAGCGTTAAATACTGCTGTTATATTCTGGTTTTAAATATACACCCATTTTGTGCAAGATACTACATTTACAGCCTGTGCTGCTTTACGACAATCCAAAACAAGCGTTAAATTCTGCTGTTATATTCTGGTTTAAAAAAAATAATAATCCATTTTGTGCTAGATACTACATTTGCAACCTTTGCTGCATTTCCGACAGACTAATTTAAGCGATAAATACTGCTGTTATATTCTGGTTTGAAAAAAAACGCCCATTTTGTGCTAGATACTACATTAATGGCCTTTGCTGCTTTACGACAATCTAATACAAGCGTTAAATACCGCTGTTATATTCTGGTTTAAAAAAAAACATCCATTTTGTGCTAGATACTACATTTGCAGCCTTTGCTGCATTTCCGATAGTCCAATACCAGCGATAAATACTGCTGTTATATTCTGGTTAGAAAAAAACACCCATTTTGTGCTAGATACTACATTTGCGGCATTTGCTGCATTTCTGAAAGTCCAAATCAAGTGTTAAATACTGCTAATAAATATTTTTTTAGAAAATTAACACCCATTTTGTGCTAGATACTACATTTGTGGACTTTGCTGCATTTCTGACAGTCCAATACAAGCTTTAAATGCTGCTGTTATATTCTGGTTTTAAAAGAAGACCCATTTTGTGCTAGGTACTATATTTGCAGTCTTTGCTGCATTTCCGACAGTCCAATCCAAGCGTTAAACACTGCTGTTATATTCTGGTTTAAAAAAAAACATCCATTTTGTGCTAGATACTACATTTGCAGCCTTTGCTGCATTTCTGACAGTCCAATACAAGCATTAAATACTGCTGTTAAATGTTTTTTTTAGAAAAAAACACCCGTTTTGGGCTAGATACTACATTTGCGACCTTTGCTGCAATCCGACAGTCCAATCCAAGCGTTAAATATTGCTGTTATATTCTGGTTTTAAAAAAGAACACCCATTTTGTGCTAGATACTACATTTGCAGCCTTTGCTGCATTTCTGACAGTCCAATACAAGCGTTAAATACTGCTGTAAATGTTTTTTAGAAAAAATAACACCCCCTTTTTGTAATCGATACTACATATGCGGCCTTTGCTGCATTTCCGACAGTCCAATCCCAGCCTTAAATACTGCTGTTATATTCTGGTTTTGAAAAAAAAAACATTTTGTTCAAGATAATACATTTGTTGCCTTTGCTGCTTTACGACAATCCAATACAAGCGTTAAATACTGCTGTTATATTCTGGTTTAAAAAAAACATCCATTTTGTGCTAGATACTACACTTGTGTCCTTTGCTGCATTTCTGACAGTCCAATACAAACTTTAAATACTGCTGTTAAATGTTTTTTAGAAAAAATAACACCCCCTTTTTGTAATCGATGCTACATTTGCGGCCTTTGCTGCATTTCCTACAGTCCAATCCAAGCGTTAAATACTGCTGTTATATTCTGGTTTTAAAAAAACACCCATTTTGTGCAAGATACTACATTTGTGGCCTTTGCTGCTTTACGACAACCCAATACAAGCGTTAAATACTGCTGTTATATTCTGGTTTAAAAACAAACAAACATCCATTTTGTGCTAGATACTACATTTGCAGCCTTTGCTGCATTTCCGACAGACTAATTCAAGCCATAAATACTGCTGTTATATTGTGATTTAAAAAAAACACACCCATTTTGTGCTAGATGCTGCATTTGCGGCCTTTGCTGCATTTCTGACAGTCCAATATAAGCGTTAAATACTGCTAATAAATGTTTTTTAGAAAAATAACACCCATTTTGAGATAGATACTACACTTGCGTCATTTGCTGCATTTTCGACAGTCCAATACAAGCGATATATATTGCTGTTATATTCTGGTTTGAAAAAAACACCCATTTTGTGCAAAATACTGTATTTGCGGACTTTGCTACATTTCTGACAGTCCAATCCAAGCGTTAAATACTGCTGCTATATTCTGGTTTTAAAAAAACACCCATTTTGTGCAAGATACTACATTTGCGGCCTTTACTGCTTTTCCGACAATCCAATACAAACGTTAAATACTGCTGTTATATTCTGGTTTTAAAAAAAAATCCATTTTGTGCTAGTTTCTACATTTGCAGCCGTTGCTGCATTTCCGACAGACTAATAAAAGTGTTAAATACTGCTGTTATATTGTGATTTTTTTTAAAAACACCCATTTTCTGCTAGATACTATATTTGCGGCCTTTGCTGCATTTCTGACAGTCCAATACAAGCGTTAAATACTGCTGTTAAATATTTTTTAGAAAAAAAACACCCATTTTATGCAGAACACTATATTTGCGGACTTTGCTACATTTCTGACAGTCCAATCCAAGCGTTAAATACTGCTGTTATATTCTGTTTTAAAAAAAAACAAAACATTTTCTGCAAGATTCTACATTTGCGGCCTTTGCTGCTTTTAAGACATTCCAATGCAAACGTTAAATACTGCTGTTATATTCTTGTTTAAAAAAAAAACATCCATTTTGTGCTAGATACTACATTTGCAGCCTTTGCTGCATTTCTGACAGTTCAATACAAGCGTTACATAATGCTGTTAAATGTTTTTTAGAAAAATAACACCCATTTTGTGCAAGATACTACATTTGCCGGCTTTGCTGCATTTTCGCCAGTTTAATCCAAGCATTAAAATACTGCTGTTATATTCTGGTTTTAAAAAAATACACATTTCGTAATAGATACTACATATACGGCCTTTGCTGCATTTTCGACAGTTTAATCCAAGCATTAAATACTGCTGTTATATTCTGGTTTTAAAAAAATACCCATTTTGTGCGAGATACTACATTTGCGGCCTTTGCTGCATTTCCGACAGTCCAATACAAGCCTTAAATACTGCTGTTAAATGCTTTCTTAGAAAAAAAAACACCCATTTTGTTCTTGATACTACATTTGCGATCTTTGCTGCATTTCCGACAATCCAATCCAAGAGTTAAATATTGCTGTTATGGGGCGTGGCTAGCAGCCGGCATGGACGGTCGCACTTAATCTGAGCTCCAGCTCCCGACCTTAATCCTGAGCCATCCTGAGTGCCATTGCAGCCATTCAACCTGATCCAGAGACATACGGTCGACTGCTCCTTCATAGCTACTGGAGATGGGGCCCAGCAAAGCCCAAGCGGCCGCTGACCGGCTGAAAGAGTTTGCGCGCCAAGAACACCATAATGGCGCCGCGGCAGCCGGCTCACCACGCACGCAGCACACCCGCGGCCAAGCGGCACAACAGGCAGCTGCTGAGGAACCGGAGGCGGCTGATCTCTCCCTGAAGGAGGCTCATGAGCAGCTGATGACAGCGATACTGGCCTGCCAAACGTCCCTTACCACCAAGATAGAGGAGGTACGTGTGGATGTCGGCCTCCTGAGACATGATGTGCAACAACTCAGAGAAAGGGTGCAGGGGACGGAGGAGAGGATCTCTGAGCTGGAGGACCTTACTCGCCCCATTCCTGCTAAAATACAGGCCCTAGAAGGTTCAGTATCCTTATGGCAACAGAAATGTGATGATTTGGAGAACAGGGCCAGGAGAAATAACGTGCGTATTCTGGGCCTACCTGAATGAACAGAGGGGCGAGATCCTGCGGCTTTCCTCGAGGCCTGGTTCAGGTCGACTTTCCCTGAGGCGTCTTTCTCGATGGCGTATGCAGTGGAGCGGGCCCATAGGGTCCCGGCCCGACCGCCACCACCGGGGGCACCGCCCAGGTCGCTCCTAGCCCGCATGTTAAACTGGAAGGACCGCAACATAATCCTCACCCAAGCAAGAAAGATGCAGACCGTCATGCATGAAAACGCCAAGGTGTCCTTGTTCGCTGATTTCTCCGCCGAGCTTCAGAAGAAACGGGCGACTTTTGTGGCCGTCAAAAAGAGACTCAGGGACATGAACTTACCGTATTCCATGGCCTATCCCGCCAGGCTGAGAGTGGTGGATGGAGAGAGATCCCATTTCTTCACGGATCCCAGAGAAGCGGATGAGTGGGCCGCAAGAAAATCGCGGAGATTGCCGCCACCTCCATGAAGTATATTAATGTGCCAGCAATCTGGCTCTCATTTTTGTCCAGACCCGGGCGGTTGATCCGCGTTGGTGGCGATATCAGCGTGGCGTTTTTTCACTTGCATCGGACCCCTGTTTGCTGCTCTGGACTTGGCGTGAGTTTTGCCGTTTATATTGTACACTGAAGAATTGCTGCAGGCACGACGTGTATCGTGCTAAGGGAGCTGGTCGGATACCGGCATATTCTTTTTACATCTAGTGATATGCTGGTCCCTGACTATATAGCCACTGAGACATTTTTGCCTGATTTTTGGCGATGTGATATATGTCTTTATGTTGTTTCACAGCATAACTGGTTCAGATTTCAATGTTTGTATTATGTTTTGGCACTGTATGGTATAGCAATGCATGCAGACAGCAGCGTACAGTATATGCACTGGGGAAGATGGGGGATTGCAGAGAGTGGGGGAGACGGAGGGAGAATGGCTTTGTGCATAGATCAATGTTGTGGGTCAAATGGCTGCCATAGTGTTGATGTCATGGAATGTGAGGGGACTGGGAGATCCGGGTAAAAGAATATCTGTCTTTGCTCATGTCCGCAGATATAACCCGCACATACTTAGCCTGCAGGAGACCCATCTCACAGCCGAAACTGCGGGGAGGTTACAGAAACCATGGGTACAGTGGTCTGGCCACTCGTTTGGCACTTCTCACTCTAAGGGAGTGTCGCTAGTAATTAACCGCTCCATTAGATGGGAACCGCACGCAGTTGAGACGGACCCGGATGGCGGGTTTATATTTGTGCATGCACATGTGAATAATGTCCCGTTTGTGATTCTTAACATTTACTGTCCCCCCCCTGCCAATATGTCAGTCCTTCAAACTGCAGCCACGTTTGCAGCCCAGTATCCGCATGCTAGGTTGCTGTGCATAGGGGATTTGAATATGACTATGAACCCACAGATGGATCGTTTCCATGCTAATCCCGCACCCCCGGTTTCTAGTCCGCCCAGCTTATTAGCGGCGTGGATCGGGGAGATGGGATGGTTGGATTTGTGGAGGGAAAAGCACCCAGACTCTACTGAGTACTCCTGTTTTACTCCCTCTTCAGGAGCAATGTCTAGAATTGACTACATGTTTGGTTCCCCTGAAATATACCTTGAGCTGGCAGATATTACGCATGGCCCTCAGAGTGTTTCGGACCATGCGCCTTTGATAGCGAGGTTCAATTCAACACAGGGATGTAGCCCCAGCGCCAGGACGAGAATACACCCATTTTGGCTTACCCTCCTGAAAGAACAAGATAGGATCCCTGATCAATTGCAGGTGTTTCTGGAGGTGCAGGACGCAGACACTAACCCTCTGCTGTTGTGGGATACGCTGAAGGCTTATCTTAGGGGGTGTCTTAAGTCATCCATCTCCTTTATTAAAAGGGACACTAGGAAGAAGGAGGATTCTCTAAATACATGTGTTAGGGAGGCGGAGGCAAGGTTTGCGTTAGACCCATCTGACGCAAATCGGCAGGATTGGATGCGGAAAGGCAGGATGTATTTGGTTCACCTAAAGGAAAAAAGCAACCGCAAAGTGTTCTTTTACAAACAGCAGGCTTTTGAGATGGGGGACAAGGCAGGGCGAGTACTGGCGCATATTGTCCATAAGAATTCCTCAGCTCCACCAGTTTTGAGGATCCGCACCTCGGACGGGGAGATTAGGGATTCTGTGCCAGATATTTTAGCATGCTTCGCTGATTTTTACCAGAGCTTATATCTCACCAGGGTGGAATATACGGAAGTAGACCTAGAGCAGTATCTGAATGAAGTGGAGCACCCGAGTTTATCAATGGCAGATCGCGATAGGTTAGAGGAAGATATCACTGTAGAAGAGATTCAGGAGGCTATTGGTGATCTGGCGAATGGGAAGGCTCCTGGTCCGGACGGCCTGCCTCTAGAAATATACTCCAAGTATGCAGATAAGTTAGTGCCTCAGCTTAAGGTGATGTTTCAGGAAGCCTGGCGAGAGGGCAGATTACCGGACTCCCTTTACGAAGCAACCATAGTGGTACTACTGAAGCCGGACAAGGACCCTTTAGATTGTGCATCCTATCGGCCAATTTCTTTGTTAAACCTAGATTACAAGATTCTGGCAAAGATCTTCACCAATAGGTTGAACAAAATAATTACTAGTATTATACACAGTGATCAGATGGGGTTTATGCCTGGACGCTCGACCTCTGGTAATATTCGTAGGACCCAAGTTATAGCCCAAATTGGTGTCCATCATGATAGACATTGGGCCCTGGCCTCGTTGGATACGGCTAAGGCTTTTGACTCACTGGAGTGGCCGTTTTTGATGAGGGTCATGGGGAGGTTCGGCTTTGGGCCTAGGTTCATGCAGTGGATCCGGATATTATATAGATGCCCTAGAGCTAACATCCTAGTGAATGGCACGACTTCAGCTTACTTTAACTTGCAGAGAGGTACGAGGCAGGGTTGCCCCCTCTTGTTTGCCATTGCCATTGAACACTTGGCCATTCGGATCCGGCAAGATCTAATATATTCTGGAGTTAGTATGGGTGGGAGGGAAGACAGAGTAGGCCTCTATGCGGATGACCTCATTCTATTTCTTGATAGACTGGACATCTCTCTACCACGGGCGATCACTATTATAGAAGTGTTTGGGAAGTATTCAGGGCTACTCATTAATTGGTCCAAGTCAGCACTAATGCCTTTGTGGAACTCTGACTGGCCTGATGTCTGTCATAACCTCAAGATAGTGGATCATTTTAAATATTTGGGGGTTTATATTACTAGAGAGCCGAGGGAGGCCTACACTAAAAATATTGCCCCGCTGGAACATGTCTTTTCTGGTAAATTTAAAATTTGGAGAACACTTCCTATATCGATCATGGGAAGAATCAATTTGATAAAGATGATCCTTTTACCTAAGGGGCTATACCTATTGGAACATGCTTGTACTCCAATACCGCGTAGTTTCTTTGACCGTCTTCACTCACTAATGGGTCAGTTCGTTTGGGGCAGGGCTAGACATAAACTTGCCTTGAACACTTTGCAGCGCTCTAATTTGCGGGGTGGTGCAGCGCTGCCAGACTTCCATTTATACTTTCTTGCAGGCCAGTTGAGATTTTTGGCTAACTGGGTGGATGGAAAGCCTCTGTTGAACATGGAATTTTACTTACAACAGTATTTGGGACAGTTGAGTCTATGGCCGGTGCTGGATGGGGCTGAGTCTGTATCTGGGAAACTGTTGCAGATCCACAAGTTGGCACAGCAGGTCTGGAGAGATGCCAAATTGCGTCAATACCAGGACTGGCCGGATGATATCCCCTTATGGGATAATTCATTATTCCCGCACTTGCAGTCTATAGAAGGCACTCACACTTGGGTGTCTGCAGGTATAACTGCGCTAAGGGACTTGTATAAGGATGGCATTCTCTATTCCTTCTCCCAGGTTCAGGAGATATTTGGGTTGGAGCGTACTCAATTCTTTAGATTTCTGCAGATCAGACATGCCTTGCGCGAGCAATTTAGGGACCGGAACAGGGCCATTTCCTCCTATCCTTTGATCGGAGTCATTAAATCACAGGGACCAAAGGGCATAATCTCAGCTCTGTATACATACCTGCTGGGGTTGCGGATGGCCTCACAGCCCATACTGGCTGAGACTAGATGGAAAGGGAACATTCCCCACCTTACTGCAGAAGAATGGGTGGATGCACTGGAGGCTGTGATTCATGTGTCACCCTCGGTTAACAATAGGCTCATCCAATTGTTTATGCTGCACCGCAGCTACCTGACTCCTACCAGGCTGCATAAGATGGGGAGAATGTCCCAGCCGGATTGCCTTAGGTGTGCTCATAGCAATGCCGACTTCTGGCATATGATGCGGGAGTGCGGACACATCAGATCATACTGGCATGATGTGCTTGCAATCTTATCATCCCTAGGAATGGGCCCTATACCTCTGTGTCCCAAGGTTTGTCTGCTGGGTATTTTGGATAATGATGGGTGGACTCACTATAATAAAATACTTCTGAGCGAATCCCTTTTTATGGCCCGCAAAGTGATTGCCATTAAGTGGATGGCAGAGGAATACCCTACAGTAGGCATATGGAAGAAACTTGTCAACCAGACCATACCGTATGAAAAAGTACTTTATGTGAACAGAAAATGTCCTGAGAAATTTCAAAAAGTGTGGGGTCTGTGGTGTGATTCTAACCTGACTACCTCGCCTGGTTCTGCAGTCTCTGTGGATTCTTGAAATGTTGCGCTGGGAATGATATGCGTTTCTCCTGAGTCTCATGGATTGTACTATTTATCAGGAATGTATGCAGGTCCTATATGACAAGTTTAGTGCGGAATGATGTGTTCTGTTGTACCTATGCCAGATATAATTGATGTACCTGTCACTGTATGCTGCATGCAACATATTCTGTATGCGTTTGTCTGTACCGTGTAAGTGCCTTGTTACTCTTTTTCAATAAAACGAGTTTAAAAAAAAAAATACTGCTGTTATATTTTGGTTTTAAAAAAAGCACCCATTTTGTGTTAAATACTACATTTGCTGCCTCTCCTGCATTTCTGACAGTCCATTCCAAATGTTAAATACTGCTGTTATATTGTGATTTAAACAGGAACACCCATTTTGTGATAGATACTACATTTGCGGCCTTTGCTGCATTTCCTACAATCCAATCCAAGCGTTAAATACTGCTGTTATATTATGGTTTTAAAAAAACACCCATTTTGTGCAAGATACTACATTTGTGGCCTTTGCTGCTTTACGACAACCCAATACAAGCGTTAAATACTGCTGTTATATTCTGTTATTTTTTTAAAAAACATCCATTTTGTGCTAGATACTACATTTGCAGCCTTTGCTGCATTTCCGACAGACTAATTCAAGCCATAAATACTGCTGTTATATTGTGATTTAAAAAAAACACACCCATTTTGTGCTAGATGCTGCATTTGCGTCCTTTGCTGCATTTCTGACAGTCCAATATAAGCGTTAAATACTGCTAATAAATGTTTTTTAGAAAAATAACACCCATTTTGAGATAGATACTACACTTGCGTCCTTTGCTGCATTTCCGACAGTCCAATACAAGCGATATATATTGCTGTTATATTCTGGTTTGAAAAAAACACCCATTTTGTGCAAGATACTACATTTGCGGCCTTTACTGCTTTTCCGACAATCCAATACAAATGTTAAATACTGCTGTTATATTCTGTTTTTTTTTTAAAAAAATCAATTTTGTGCTAGTTTCTACATTTGCAGCCGTTGCTGCATTTCCGACAGACTAATAAAAGTGTTAAATACTGCTGTTATATTGTGATTTTTTAAAAAAAAACCATTTTCTGCTAGATACTATATTTGCGGCCTTTGCTGCATTTCTGACAGTCCAATACAAGCGTTAAATACTGCTGTTATATTATGGTTTTAAAAAAACACCCATTTTGTGCAAGATACTACATTTGCGGCCTTTACTGCTTTTCCGACAATCCAATACAAACAATAAATACTGCTGTTATATTCTGGTTTTAAAAAAAGAATCCATTTTGTGCTAGTTTCTACATTTGCAGCCGTTGCTGCATTTCCGACAGACTAATAAAAGTGTTAAATACTGCTGTTATATTGTGATTTTTTTTTAAAACACCCATTTTCTGCTAGATACTATATTTGCGGCCTTTGCTGCATTTCCGACAGTCCAATACAAGCGTTAAATACTGCTGTTAAATATTTTTTACAAAAATAACACCCATTTTGTGCAGAATACTATATTTGCGGACTTTGCTACATTTCTGACAGTCCAATCCAAGCGTTAAATACTGCTGTTATATTCCGGTTTAAAAAAAACAAAACATTTTCTGCAAGATTCTACATTTGCGGCCTTTGCTGCTTTTAAGACAATCCAATGCAAACGTTAAATACTGCTGTTATATTCTTGTTTAAAAAAAAAACATCCATTTTGTGCTAGATACTACATTTGCAGCCTTTGCTGCATTTCCGATAGACTAATACAAGCTTTAAATACTGCTGTTATATTGTGAATAAAAAAACCCACCCATTTTGTGCCAGATACTACATTTGCGGCCTTTGCTGCATTTCTGACAGTTCAATACAAGCGTTACATAATGCTGTTAAATGTTTTTTAGAAAAATAACACCCATTTTGTGCAAGATACTACATTTGCCGGCTTTGCTGCATTTCCGACAGTTTAATCCAAGCATTAAATACTGCTGTTATATTCTTGTTTTAAAAAAATACACATTTTGTAATAGATACTACATATACAGCCTTTGCTGCATTTCCAACAGTCCAATCCCAGCCTTAAATACTGCTGTTATATTCTGGTTTGAAAAAAACACCCATTTTGTGCTAGATACTACATTTGCGGCCTTTGCTGCATTTCCGACAGTCCAATACAAGCCTTAAATACTGCTGTTAAATGCTTTCTTAGAAAAAAAACACCCATTTTGTTCTTGATACTACATTTGCGATCTTTGCTGCATTTCCGACAATCCAATCAAAGAGTTAAATACTGCTGTTATATTTTGGTTTTAAAAAAAACACCCATTTTGTGCTAAATACTACATTTGCTGCCTCTCCTGCATTTCTGACAGTCAATTCCAAGTGTTAAATACTGCTGTTATATTGTGATTTAAAAAGGAACACCCATTTTGTGATAGATACTACATTTGCGGCCTTTGCTGCATTTCCTACAGTCCAATCCAAGCGTTAAATACTGCTGTTATATTATGGTTTTAAAAAAACAGCCATTTTGTGCAAGATACTACATTTGTGGCCTTTGCTGCTTTACGACAACCCAATACAAGCGTTAAATACTGCTGTTATATTCAGTTTTTTTTTTAAAAACATCCATTTTGTGCTAGATACTACATTTGCAGCCTTTGCTGCATTTCCGACAGACTAATTCAAGCCATAAATACTGCTGTTATATTGTGATTTAAAAAAAACACACCCATTTTGTGCTAGATGCTGCATTTGCGTCCTTTGCTGCATTTCTGACAGTCCAATATAAGCGTTAAATACTGCTAATAAATGTTTTTTAGAAAAATAACACCCATTTTGAGATAGATACTACACTTGCGTCCTTTGCTGCATTTCCGACAGTCCAATACAAGCGATATATATTGCTGTTATATTCTGGTTTGAAAAAAACACCCATTTTGTGCAAGATACTACATTTGCGGCCTTTACTGCTTTTCCGACAATCCAATACAAACGTTAAATACTGCTGTTATATTCTTTTTTTTGTTTTTAAAAAAATCTATTTTGTGCTAGTTTCTACATTTGCAGCCGTTGCTGCATTTCCGACAGTCCAATACAAGGGTTAAATACTGCTGTTAAATATTTTTTAGAAAAATAACACCCATTTTGTGCAGAATACTATATTTGCGGACTTTGCTACATTTCTGACAGTCCAATCCAAGCGTTAAATACTGCTGTTATATTCTGTTTTTTTTAAAAAAAAACATTTTCTGCAAGATTCTACATTTGCGGCCTATGCTGCTTTTAAGACAATCCAATGCAAACGTTAAATACTGCTGTTATATTCTTGTTTAAAAAAAAAACATCCATTTTGTGCTAGATACTACATTTGCAGCCTTTGCTGCATTTCCGATAGACTAATACAAGCTTTAAATACTGCTGTTATATTGTGAATTAAAAAAAAAACACCCATTTTGTGCCAGATACTACATTTGTGGCCTTTGCTGCATTTCTGACAGTTCAATACAAGCGTTACATAATGCTGTTAAATGTTTTTTAGAAAAATAACACCCATTTTGTGCAAGATACTACATTTGCCGGCTTTGCTGCATTTCCGACAATTTAATCCAAGCATTAAATACTGCTGTTATATTCTGGTTTAAAAAAAAAACACATTTTGTAATAGATACTACATATACAGCCTTTGCTGCATTTCCAACAGTCCAATCCCAGCCTTAAATACTGCTGTTATATTCTGGTTTGAAAAAAACACCCATTTTGTGCTAGATACTACATTTGCGGCCTTTGCTGCATTTCCGACAGTCCAATACAAGCCTTAAATACTGCTGTTAAATGCTTTCATAGAAAAAAAAACACCCATTTTGTTCTTGATACTACATTTGCGATCTTTGCTGCATTTCCGACAATCCAATCAAAGAGTTAAATACTGCTGTTATATTTTGGTTTTAAAAAAAACACCCATTTTGTGCTAAATACTACATTTGCTGCCTCTCCTGCATTTCTGACAGTCCATTCCAAGTGTTAAATACTGCTGTTATATTGTGATTTAAAAAGGAACACCCATTTTGTGATAGATACTACATTTGCGACCTTTGCTGCATTTCTGACAGTCCAATACAAGCATTAAATACTGCTGTTAAATGTTTTTTAGAAAAAATAACACCCCTTTTTGTAATCGATGCTACATTTGCGGCCTTTGCTGCATTTCCGACAGTCCAATCCAAGTGTTTAATACTGCTGTTATATTCTGGTTTTAAAAGAAAACCTATTTTGTGCAAGATATTATATTTGTGGCCTTTGCTGCTTTACGACAATCCAATACAAGCGTTAAATACTGCTGCTATATTCTGGTTTAAAAAAAACATCCATTTTGTGCTAGATACTACATCTGCAGCCTTTGCTGCATTTCCGACAGACTAATTCAAGCGATAAATACTGCTGTTATATTCTGGTTTGAAAAAAACACCCATTTTGTGCTAGATACTACATTTGCGGCCTTTTTTGTTTTACGACATTCTAATACAAGCGTTAAATACCGCTGTTATATTCTGGTTTAAAAAAAAACACCCATTTTGTGCTAGATACTACATTTGCGGCCTTTGCTGCATTTCTGACAGTCCAATTCAAGCATTAAATACTGCTAATAATAGTTTTTTAGAAAAATAACACCCATTTTGTGCTAGATACTACACTTGCGTCCTTTGCTGCATTTCCGACATTCCAATGCAAGCGATAAATACTGCTGTTATATTTTTGTTTGAAAAAAACACCCATTTTCTGCAAGATTCTACATTTGCGGCCTTTACTGCTTTTCCGAGAATCCAATACAAACGTTAAATACTGCTGTTATATTCTGGTTTAATAAAAAAACATCCATTTTGTGCTAGATACTACATTTGCAGCCTTTGCTGCATTTCCGATAGACTAATACAAGCGTTAAATACTGCTGTTATATTGTGATAAAAAACAAAAAAACACCCATTTTGTGCAAGATACTACATTTGCATCCTTTGCTGCATTTCCAACAGTCCAATACAAGCGATAAATACAGCTGTTATTTTCAAGTTTGAAAAATACTACATTTGCGGCCTTTGCTGCTTTACGACAATCCAATGCAAGCAATAAATACTGCTGTTATATTTTGGTATGAAAAAAACACCAATTTTCTGCAAGATTCTACATTTGCGGCCTTTACTGCTTTTCCGACAATCCTATACAAACGTTAAATACTGCTGTTATATTCTGGTTTAATAAAAAACATCCATTTTGTGCTAGATACTACATTTGCAGCCTTTGCTGCATTTCCGATAGACTAATACAAGCGTTAAATACCACTGTTATATTCTGGTTTAAAAAAAAACATCAATTTTGTGCTAGATACTACATTTTCAGCCTTTTGCTGCATTTCCGACAGACTTATTCAAGAGATAAATACTACTGTTATATTGTGATTAAAAAAAATACCCATTTTGTGCAAGATACTACATTTGCGGCCTTTGCTGCATTTTTGAAAGTCCAAATAGAGCGTTAAATACTGCTAATAAATGTTTTTTTTTAGAAAAATAACACCCATTTTGTTAAAAATACTACACTTGCGGGCTTTGCGGCATTTCCGAAAGTCCAATACAAGCATTAAATATTGCTGTTATATTATGGTTTAAAAAAAATACACATTTTGTGCAAGATACTACATTTGCGGTCTTTGCTGCATTTCCGACAGTTCAATACAAGCGTTAAATACTGCTGTTATATTGTGATTTTAAAAAAAACACCCATTTTGTGCTAGATACTACATTTGCGTCCTTTGCAGCATATCCAACAGTCCAATAGAAGCGATAAATACTGCTGTTATATTCTGGTTTAAAAAAAACACCCAATTTGGGCAATATACTACATTTGCAGACTTTGCTACATTTCTGACAGTCCAATCCAATCGTTAAATACTGCTGTTATATTCTGGTTTTAAAAAAAATACTCATTTTGTGCAAGATACTGCATTTGCTGCCTTTCCTGCTTTTCCGACATTCCAACACAAGCTTTAAATACTGCTGTTATATTCTGGTTTAAAAAAAAAACATCCATTTTGTGCTAGATATTACATTTGCAGCCTTTGCTGCATTTCCGACAGACTAATACAAGCGTTAAATGCTGCTGTTATATTGTGATTTAAAAAAAAACACCCATTTTGTGCTAGATACTACATTTGCGGCTTTTGCTGCATTTCTGACAGTCCAATACGAGAGTTAAATACTACTGTCAAATGTTTTTTAGAAAAATATTACTTATTTTGTGCTAGATACAAAATTTGCGGGTTTTGCTGCATTTCCGACAGTCCAATCCAAGCATTAAATATTGCTGTTATATTCTGGTTTGAAAAAAATTCACAATTTGTGAAATATACTACATTTGCGGCCTTTGCTGCATTTCTGACAGTCCAATACAAGCGTTAAAAACTGCTGTTATATTCTGGTTTGAAAAAAACACCCATTTTGTGCACGATACTACATTTGCGTCCTTTGCTGCATTTCCGACAGTCCTATACAAGCGATAAATACTGCTGTTATATTCTGGTTTGAAAAAAACACCCATTTTGTGCAAGATACTACATTTGCATCCTTTCCTGCATTTCCGACAGTCCTATACAAGCGATAAATACTGCTGTTATATTCTGGTTTGAAAAAACACCCATTTTGTGCAAGATACTACATTTGCGTCCTTTGCTGCATTTCTGACAGTCCAATACAAGCGATAAATACTGCTGTTATATTCTGGTTTGAAAAAAACACCCATTTTGTGCAAGATACTACATTTGCGGATTTTGCTACATTTCTGACAGTCCAATCCAAGCGTTAAATACTGCTGTTATATTCTGGTTTTAAAAAAACACCCATTTTATGCAAGATACTACATTTGCGGCCTTTGCTGCTTTACAACAATCCTATGTAGGGCTGAAACGATTATTCGAATACTTTGATTAAATCGAGTCAAAATAATCCTCGATGCAGTTTCCCTGCATCGAGTAATCGTGTACAAGCACATGATCACAGAGCGGGAGTGAAATTAAGAGTCTCACTCACCGCTTCCTCCGTCCGGAGTTAAGAGAGATGGCACAGCCCTGCAGGCGGGACTCTGCATAATGCGCCGTTGCGCACATACATTGTCAGCACGCTTGCTAACGATGTGTTTGTTACGTCACCTAAGGTCCCAGTGCATGCTGGGATGAAGACTGCCTCGGTCCAGAGTCGGACTCCATGTGACTCCATGTGCCTGCGGCTGCGCCCTTCTCACTAGTGCCAGTGCCATTAGGTACCGTGATTTAAGTTAACAGCACCAGAGGCACTCCAGGGGAGGGGGGAATCGTGGGGCACTCACTGTAAATAGATTTTTTGAAAGGAGTGGAGAGTGGTTAATGGTGGCACCACCTTGGCATGTATACAGTTATTGGTTTAGAGACGGGTTAATGAAGGCACCTCCAAGGTGCTTTCATTAACCTCTACAAACCAATAACTGTGTATACATGCCCATTGCCAAGGTGCTTCCATTAACTCCTCCAAACCAATGGGCATCAGGGCATGTATAAAGTTATTAGTTTGGAGGGGTTAATGGAAGCACCTTGACATTAGACATGTATAAAGTTTTTGGTTTAGAGAGAGGTTAATGAAGGCACCTCCAAGGTGCTTTCATTAACCCCTCCAAACCAATTACTGTATACATGCCCAATTGCCCATTGCCAAGGTGCTTCCATTAACCCCTCCAAACCAATTACTGTATACATGCCCAATTGCCCATTGCCAAGGTGCTTCCATTAACCCCTCCAAACCAATTACTTTATACATGCATGGAAACACCTTGGCATTAGGCATGTATAAAGTTATTGGTTTGGAGAGGGGTTAATGGAAGCACCTTGGCAATGGGCATGTATAAAGTTTTTGGTTTGGAGGGGTTAATGAAAGCACCTTGGAGGTGCCTTCATTAACCACTCAGGGGTTAATGAAGGCACCTAAGGTGCTTTCATTAACCCCTTCAAACCAATAACTTTATACATGCCCATTGCCAATGCCAAGGTGCTTTCATTAACCCCTCCAAACCAATAACTTTATACATGCCTAATGCCAAGGTGTTTCCATTAACCCCTCCAAATCAATAACTTTATACATGCCCATTGCCAAGGTGCTTCCATTAACCCCTCCAAAGTAAACCAATAACTTTATACAGCCAAGCCATCTTCGTGGCATATATAAAGTTATTGGTTTATTAGACACTGGAGAGGGTTTAATGGAGGCAAATTGGCGCTGGCAAATTGCAATGGCACCTTGTAACGTTATTGGTTTGGATGGGGAGATCTGTGTGAAGTTGAAAGGTAATATTCTGATTGGGGAGGGGGGGTAGTTTGATCCGAAGATGTTTCTGAAATCTGAAATTCTTCTTTTACCCCCCCGTAAGGTGTGACTGTGTCACTTAAGTTTTACTAATTGTTGCACAAAGCAAGAGGCAAGGCCTAAAGAAGTATTAATTTACTTTCAACTGCGAAATGGAGAAAGAGAGAGAAAATATAAGTGAGGCCGCCGAGGGGCGATCAGAACAGACAGGACAGATAAAACGGCACAGAGTGTCCAAAGTTTGGGATCATTTCAAGCTGAGAAAGAAAGAAAAATCTGTACAGTGTGTCTATTGTAAAAGCGAACTAGCCTATCATAATAGCATGACAGCAATGCTTGAACATTTGACCAGAAAACACCCAGTTTACGCATGTACTACTAGTTCACCAAGCGGACCGAACCCAAGGTAAGTAAATCAAACATTTTACATAATCACACACCACACATGCTTCGTATTGTAATAATAATAGTTTATTTAACATATTTTTCAGTACATCACAATCACAGCGACGTATGGACAGCTATGTGTGGACAGCTGCAGCACGTTCAACTGAAGCAGCTGAGCTTACAGACAGCATCCTGAACATGATTGTCACGGACATGCGCCCGCTATCTATGGTGGAGGATGAAGGTTTTCAGAGGAGGATTTCCACTTTCAATCCAAGATACACTCTTCCTTCCAGAACCTACTTCATGAAAATTATGGAGAAAAAGTATGAAGACATCAAAGGCAAGTTGACGAACACTCTTAAGGAGACTGACAGCATTGCACTTACAGCTGACATTTGGACGAGCGTCGCTACAGAAGCTTATCTGGGGTGACGTGTCATTTTCTTGGGAAGGATTGGGAAATGGAGTCCTACAGCCTAACTACGATGCCACTTGAAGAAAGGCACACAGCAGCAAATATTGCAGAGTGGCTTGAGGATGTTATTGTCATATTTGGCATTCCAGCAAAGAAAGTCAAAGCTGTTGTCCATGACAATGGTGCTGATGTTGTAGCGGCAATGAAGATTTTACAAGAAAAACATGGATGGGCATCGGTGCGATGTGCAGGTCACACCCTGAACTTAGTTGTGCAAAGCGCTCTGAAGAACCACCAAGCTATTTCTAAGTGTGTGGCTTGTGTAAGATGCCTTGTTGAGCATTTTAAGAAGAGTGAGTTGGCATGTACAAAACTAAAGGAGAAGCAACAGCAGATGGGCACGCCACAACATATGCTGGTGCATGATGTAAGTACACGCTGGAATAGCACTTATCACATGATAGCAAGATTGCTGGAACAAAGATGGCCGGTGACTGCTGCTCTCTCAGACCCAGAAGTGACTCCAAGAGGAAAACACCACTACCTTGATCTAAAGCCTGAACAGTGGAGCCTGATTGAGGAGCTTAGCCAGGCACTTGAGCTATTTGAAGGAGCTACGGTATTTCTGAGTGGGCAGAACTATGTTACCCTCTCTGCACTTCCACAGCTAGTGCAGAACTTAAAGAAGTCCATACAGACTTTAGCTTTTGAGACTGCACCATTAATGTCATACCAGGCTCATGCAGTACAACAGATCACAACAAGATGGCAAGAACTGTCTACGTTTCAACCTGACTCGTCTTCAAACACAGCCCTAATTGCCACTGCTCTGGATCCCAGATTTAAGAAACTGAAATTCTTGTCTGCAGATGAGTCTCCATTCAAGGTCCAAAGCACAGTACAGACCATGGCAATTGTTGCCAAAAATGAAATGACACGGTCCAGTGAACATGGTGAAGCTTCTTCTAGAAGAGGACAAGAAGATAACCCTGCTGCAGCAAAGCCCAAGGATCATTCGGCGGTATCTTTCCTCCAGAACATACTGGGATCATCAGAGTCCAGCTCCAGTGATGAAGAGGATAAAGAGCAGCAGTTAAGCCAATCTGTGCAGAAGGAGGTCTTGATGTACTTTGGAGAACATCCCGTATCCAAGAAAGAGAATCCGTTGTCATGGTGGAAAACAAATGAAGCACGCTATCCAGTACTAGCAAAGCTGGCAAAGTCCTTTCTGTGTATTCCAGCAACATCCACGCCATCAGAACGACTGTTTTCTGCAGCAGGAAACATAGCATCAAAGCGCACGGCCAGCCTCAGTTCTGAGCATGTGGATATGCTCACTTTTCTCCATAGTAACTGCCAAATGATCCTTTAGGCACTCTACCTGCTGTGAAACTACTACTCCCTGCATGCAACAAACATGCTGTTCTTCTAGTTCTAACGCCTATAGAAGTGATTGAAGGAAGCATTCTGGGAGTTGTAGTTCCCAGACAGCTGGAGTGCCGGAGGTTGCTGATCACCGCTTTAGTGTAAGCCAGGGCAAGTTACATGCACTTTACCATATGATATTGATATGTACCTCAGGAGGAGATAGCCTTTATCCAAACTGGTGTAAAGGTCAACTGGTTTAGCAACCATCAGATCATTACACCTTTCATTATTCAGAGCTCCTTTGGAAAATGAGGTGGAATCGGATGATTGGTTGCTATTGGTAAACTAAGCCGCCAGTTTTCCTTTACACCACTTTTGATAAATCTATTCTCACCCACCAGTTCTTCTTTTTGCCTTCTAAAAATGCCAGAAAGCCTTTGAAGAAAATATGTGCAAGAAGACAGACTCAGAGTCAGAACTAAAGTTGCCTGAAAGTCGTTCAGAGTTGAAGTTGAACAACAAAGGGTAAGGCAATGTTTGTCTTACTTACTACTACTAAACACTATTCCGCTGTTGCAGTGGTGAAAGTAAATTCACAAAAACACTACTAACACCTTTCTATATAATTATATATATATATATATTTATACAACTATTGAAAAGACAAAAAACTTCATCATGATGTGTAGCCCAACGTATATATAGGCCCAAAACCCTCCGAGAGAGCAACATATAATAAAGAGGATACATAAACCAGGGTTCACTTCTTACTCACATTTCTGTAGATAAATACTGAATTTCTCACCATTGCATAGAGGTAGATGTGATATACACTCAATCCTTGTAGGCTCCAACACCAGGGATTGTCTGTGAATATGCTGGTCTTGGAAGGAACCTACAAGGATTGACTTGACTGTATCATATCTACGTAATGATGAGCTATTCTGATATCTACAGAAACGTGAGTAATCCAGAACCCTGGTTTAAATTTATCCTCTTATATGTTGCTCTATAGGAGGGTTTTGTAACTTTGGTTTGGGGCTGGACTTCGGCTACAGATGAGTCTGTAGTTTTTCCTATTTTAAATAATTGTAGATGTTTTATATAGAAAGGTGTAGTGTTTTTGTGAATTTACTTGATTACTTTTTTTTTGTAATTTAGCATTTTTATTTGAAATCTGCTTTTACAAGTTAAAGTATTTTGATCATCTTATTAACAGCTTAGCTTAGGCCAAGTTAACTTCACATTGCATTGCAGTGTCAACACTGGGAGTCAGTCAACTCTGATCAGCTGGCGACTGGCTGGAGTCTGGCAAAAAAATGCTATGTGACTCTGACTCACTTCACTACACACTTTGTGCAGCATTTTTTGTCCTGATCCCCATTACAGTCAATGGGCATGATGCCCAGGGCATCTATCTAGCTTGACAGATGGAGCCGGGTGTACTCCAGCAGTCCAATCCTCCACCGGAATAGACTGACGGAGACACAGAGTTCACAAATCACAACATAACCCAAGCCTGCTGGAGTATACCGTAATGGGTATAGCTGGATACAACCAGCTATATGCTCTGCAGTGCTCTCATAATCTTATTGACTATAATGTGTTCCATATCTAAGGCCATCTGGCCATGTTCTGGCATTCCTGCTGGATATCGTCTAAACTTAGCTTGAATGCTGTAACAAGGCAAGACCCTTTACACCATTACAGTCAATTGCTGCAGCAGCCGGCAGTATCCAGTTATACCTGTACATTCTGGCTGGCTGTTCTTCTGACAGAACCAGAATGTATATTGCAGGCTGCAGCTGTGAAAGAAACCTTATGTCATGTGTGTGCAATTATTTGCTATACCATACCACCACTGTAAGAAATAAAAATATTGTTTTTATAAAGAAAAACGTCATTACGTACATTATTTTAAGAAGGTTTTTCTTATTGGATTACTCAATGAATCGAGAAATATAATCGATAGAATACTCGATTACTAAAATATTCGTTTACTGCAGTCCTAATCCTATGCAAGCGTTAAATACTGCTGTTATATTGTTGTTTAAAAAAAAACCATCCATTTTGTGCTAGATACTACATTTGCAGCTTTTGCTGCATTTCTGACAGTCCAATTCAAGCGTTAAATACTGCTAATAAATGCTTTTTTAGAAAAATAACACCCATTTTGTGCTAGATACTACACTTGTGTCCTTTGCTGCATTTCCGACAGTCCAATACAAGCGATAAATACTGCTGTTATATTCTGGTTTGAAAAAAAACACCCATTTTGTGCAGAATACTATATTTGCGGACTTTGCTACATTTCTGACAGTCCAATCCAAGCGTTAAATACTGCTGTTATATTCTGGTTTTAAAAACACCCATTTTCTGCAAGATTCTACATTTGCGGCCTTTGCTGCTTTTCCGACAATCCAATGCAAGCATTAAATACTGCTGTTATATTCTGGTTTAAAAAAAAACATCAATTTTGTGCTAGATACTACATTTGCAGCCTTTGCTGCATTTCCGATAGACTAATACAAGCGTTAAATACTGCTGTTATATTGTGATTTAAAAAAAAAACCTATTTTGTGCTACATACTACATTTGCGGCCTTTGCTGCATTTCTTTTTGTAAATTCTTTATTTTGAGAGAATTTTCATAATAAAGGTAACAGTGATACATAAAGTAACAATGATACATATACTTTTGGTCATATACAGAGTGATACAAAAGAGTACTTTTGGCATCTCATGTTAAGGCACAAATTTCAGTACAGGTAGTATGTATATATAAAGCCTTCTTCTACAGGTATGAAAATTGGGGTCAACATATACACACCTAGTACAAATATGGGAACCACCTAGATAGGATGTGGGTGCCTTTGAATATGATCACAAAATTTAAATAGATGCCCCAATAGGGGGTTACCAAAAGGATAGAGTATCATAAAAGGAAATAAAACAAATATTATAGAATAAGACAAAACAAAAATAGAACAAAAAACAAGGGTCATCGTATATCATCTACGACCTTCCTTTTAGAGAGTTCTAATATACCTATTAATCTCTGGAAGGGTGAGCCAAGTAAAAAATTACGGGTAATTGTCGTTTGACAAGCATGGGAAGATCATATAGAGAGTCAAAATTTAGATACGGTTTACACCTTGTGTGCTAACCTAGGTAGCAGGCCAAAATGAAAAAACATGAAGAATATATAAAGGAACATCATGAATCTGAATCATCTAGAAATTTAGGTACATTCTTAGGTTTGTGTTTCCACTTTATAAAAGTCTAGCCAGGGTTGCCATGTTGCTAAAAAGGTTTTTCTGCATCCCTTATCCCATCCCACTAGTTCTTCCATAAGACAGATTTGATGAACTCTGTCTATCCACTCCTTTAGAGTAGGGGGATCTGAATCTCTCCATTTGGTGGGTATGACATATTTTGCAGCTGTAATCAGGTGTGTAATTAGGCAGTTGGTCTTGGGTTTAAAATCTTTCTGTGGTTTCCACAATAAAACCAGTTCCGGTGTAAGGAACTATTTATAAATAGTGTCTTAAACACTCTTCCAAAACCATTTGATTTTATCACACAACCACCAAATGTGAGACACAGTTCCTGAATCCATCAGACACCTCCAGCATACAGTCATGTGAAAAAATTAGGACACCCTTTGAAAGCATGTGGTTTTTTGTAACATTTTTAATAAAAGGTTATTTCATCTCCGTTTCAACAATACAGAGAGATTAAAGTAATCCAACTAAACAAAGAAAACTGAAGAAAAGTCTTTTCAAGATCTTCTGTAAATGTCATTCTACAAAAATGCCTATTCTAACTGAGGAAAAAGATAGGACACCCTCACATGTATTCCCTCTTAAATTGGCTCAGATCTCACACAGGTATATCACACCAGGTGCACATAATTAGTAGATCGTTACTCTGCATGTTGAATGAGGCTTGCCCTATTTAAACCTCAGACATTTAGTTTGGTGTGCTCCTGACTGTTGAAGTGAGAGTGAGCACCATGGTGAGAGCAAAAGAGCTGTCAGAGGACTTCAGAAAAAAGATTGTAGCAGCCTATGAGTCTGGGAAGGGATTTAAAAAGATCTCAAAAGATTTTGAAATCAGCCATTCCACTGTCCGGAAGATAGTCTACAAGTGGAGGGCTTTCAAAACAACTGCCAACATGCCCAGGACTGGTCGCCCCAGCAAGTTCACCCCAAGAGCAGACCGCAAGATGCTAAAAGAGGTCTCCAAAAACCCTAAAGTGTCATCTCGAGAACTACAGCAGGCTCTGGCTACTGTTGATGTAGAAGTACATGCCTCTACAATCAGAAAGAGACTGTACAAGTTTAACTTGCATGGGAGGTGTGCAAGGAGGAAACCTTTGCTTTCCAAGAGAAACATCGAGGCCAGACTGACATTTGCCAGAGATAAAGTTGACAAAGACCAGGACTTCTGGAATAATGTTCTTTGGACAGATGAGTCCAAAATTGAATTATTTGGACACAACAGCAGAGGACATGTTTGGCGTAAACCAAACACAGCATTCCAAGAAAAGAACCTCATACCAACTGTGAAGCATGGAGGTGGAAGTGTCATGGTTTGGGGCTGCTTTGCTGCAGCAGGACCTGGTCAGCTCACCATCATAGAATCCACGATGAATTCTACTGTGTATCAGAAGGTGCTTGAAGAACATGTGAGACCATCAGTTAGAAAATTAAAGCTGAAGCGGAACTGGACCATGCAACATGACAATGACCCAAAACATACTAGTAAATCAACCAAAGATTGGCTGAAAAAGAAGAAATGGAGAGTCCTGGAATGGCCAAGTCAAAGTCCAGATTTGAATCCCATTGAGATGCTGTGGGGTGACTTGAAAAGGGCTGTACGTGCAAGAAACCCCTCAAACATCTCACAGCTGAAAAAGTTCTGCATTGAGGAGTGGGGTAAAATTTCCTCAGACCGATGTCGAAGACTGGTAGATGGCTACAAGAACCGTCTCACTGCAGTTATTTCAGCCAAAGGAGGTAACACTCGCTATTAGGGGCAAGGGTGTCCTATCTTTTTCCTCAGTTAGAATAGGCATTTTTGTAGAATGACATTTACAGAAGATCTTGAAAAGACTTTTCTTCAGTTTTCTTTGTTTAGTCGGATTACTTTAATCTCTCTGTATTGTTGAAACGGAGATGAAATAACCTTTTATTAAAAATGTTACAAAAAACCACATGCTTTCAAAGGGTGTCCTAATTTTTTCACATGACTGTATATCAGTAGGTGCAAGTCTGATGCTATAAAGAAAGCTAGGGGTCCTATACCATCTCGAAATAATTTTGTATGAGTTTTCCTGTAGGCGGACACACCTGGAAAAGCCATGTGAATGCCTAAGTATAAAGTTTACATCTTCATCAGACAGGGATACTCGAAGTTCCTTTTCCCACATTCGAAGAAAGTAAGGTCGAGTATGAGAGAGATCCAAGGATAATTTAGAGTACAGTTGAGATAATATCTTAGGTCGGGGAGAGGGGAGCAAAGTATAATTTTCTATCCATGTTGGATCTGGAAGAGTTGCAAAAAGTTTCTTAAATTTTCTACACGTGAGAGTGATATCCATATCGACTAGGTCCGACCTTATGTGTCTAGGAATCTGTATTAAAGCATTTTGAAGAAATTCTGTTATATCTGTGGCTTTTCCTAATTCAGAGATCTTAAGATTAGAAAGACACTGCCAAGCTTTATGGAACCCACCTATTCTCGGATTGAGGAAAGCCAGTAGCACCGATAAAGGGGACAGTAGGTTAGTCGAGAGGTTTAAGTCTCTAGTCCCTCCACAGTATTGTAGCATGCAGCGAGTGATGTCACTAAGTGGGTTACTCTTGCTAAATGTAGAGGCTTTAACCCATAAAAGATGCATATTTTCTTCCCCTAATAAAGCCTTCTCCAAGTCAGCGTATAGGGCATTATTATCAGACCTAGCTAGATCTATCCACCTTTCTAGCAGAATAGCATGTAGATAGGTTTTGATATCTGGCAATGATAAACCTCCTTTTGTTTTCCTCCTAATGATAAGGGAGTAAGCCAAATGTGGTCTTTTGTTCTGCCAGAGGTAAGTGGTGAAAAGGCTCCTGAAATCTGATAAGAACTTATTAGAAAGCGGGACAGGGAGACATCTCAATGTGTACAATATTTGGGGTAATACGTATGTAGTAAGTAAATTTTTCCTGCCAATCCAGGAAAGGAAAGGGAGTTTAACTGAATGTAGAAAAGATTTTATTTTGGAGAATAGTGGTATATAGTTAAGTCTAAAAAGGTGTTTGGGATTTGCCGGTAACATAATACCTAAGTGCTTGATAGCTTCCGTTGGCCACTGAAATGAGGTGGACGACTTAATCTCCTTCATGTGTTGCGTGTTACCTGTGATATTCAGTATCTCTAATTTGTCATAATTCACTTTAAAATTTGAGATTTCGCCATATTCTGTTAAGATCTTCAGAATTTCCGGTATAGCTTCTTTGGGGTTGGTTATGAATAGTAACAAGTCATCAGCAAAAGCTGCCAAATAATGGGTCCTCCCTCTGACTTTTAAACCTCTAATCACTTCAGAAGACCTGAATTTGTGTAAAAGCAGTTCTAGAGTTAAGATGAATAAGGTCGGGGACAGGGGGCATCCCTGCCTCGTCCCATTCAAAATATTGAACGGGGGAGACAGCGTGCCATTAACTAAAACTCTAGCAGACGGGCCACGATATAATGAGAAAACTGCATTTATAAGCATTGGTGGGAAGCCAAAGTGTTGCAGAGCACATCTGTTCCTAGAAGTACTAGGGGGATGTTATGTTTTTTTGTGTAGTAAATAGCATGAAGGGCTCTACTAACATTATGCTTGCCCTCTCTGCCCTTGACAAAGCCAACTTCCTCTTCATTTATTAATTTTGGGAGGAGCCCCGCGACACGATGGCTTAACAACTTAGCCCAAAGCTTAACATCTACGTTAAGTAGGGAAATTGGCCTGTAGCTACTACATTTGGTGGGATCTTTCCCCTCTTTAGGGATAATTGAAATGTGGGCCATAAGTGATTGAGGGGGGAGCAAACCTCCTTTTAGAAGAAAGTTGCACATATTTGTAAAATGCAGGATGAGGGATTTATGGAATTTCTTATAATATATGCCAGGCAAACCATCTGGGCCTTGGCATTTCCCGGATGGGACACTTGCGAGTATCTCTGTTACCTCATTTATCGTTATCGGCGCCATCAATACATCCCTATCAATTTCAGATAGTTTCGGGACGTGTACCGAGCTAAGAAATGAATCTATTTTTCCGGCTAATTGGGAGGGGTCATTGTGCTGTAAATTGTATAGCTGTGAATAAAAGTTAGCAAATTCTTTGGCTATGGATGGAGTATTAGAAACATTAAGCCCCTTATCAGTTTTTATGTTAGGTATGAAAGCCTTTTATCTTTGTCCCTTTATCATTTGTGTGAGGAGTTTTGAGCCTCTATTACCATGGAGGTAGTGTTTGAACTTGGCTACTCTGAGGGTTTTTGCAGTTTTTATGTTTAGGAGATCTCTCAATTGACTTCTAAGTTTAGTGATATCTGTGTAATTGGCTTCTGTGGGGGAGAGCTTGTTAATATTTTCAATAGCTGAGATTTGAGCAATTATAGAGTCTATTTTTGCAGTTCTTTGTTTGCGCACCCAAGCTCCTAGAGCTATGAGTTCACCTCTAATGTAGGCTTTGTGTGCCTCCCATACAATAGCCTCATTCACAGACGGAGAGGCATTGATTTCAAAGAAAGTACTTAGTTTACCCTCTAGCTTAAGCCTATCTTGTTCATTCTCCAAAAGAGTTTCGTTTAGTCTCCAGGACCATTCCTTGGGGGGAATACCTTTCAGCTGTATCTCCAAAGAGATCGGGGAATGATCTGAGACTAAAATTTCACCTATAGTTGCTTGCCTTATCCTCTCAATGATATGGTTAGATAGAAATAAGTAGTCTAATCATTGGTAGGTTCTATGTACCACTGAATAGAAGGTAAAATGTCTCATACTGGGGTAAACTAGGTACAAAGGATATGGAGGTAGGGAGAAAAGAGGGGAGGGAGAAACTGTGTATCACACAAAGCCTGTGTGGGGTCACACAGCACAGACTAATTAGAGATGAGCTGGCTGAGGAAAACTTTAACTCCTGCTTCACCACACCCTTAAAATATATTGTCCTCCCCAGCCAGCACATCTTCAAACATTCCCAGCACGGTATATCCAGGAACTTCGAGTCACCTCACCTATGGAGGGAGTTATAGAATAGATACCTGCTTCTAAGGGCAATGCGGTACAAAAAGTAAGCATTACCTGCAACAAGCCAACAGGGATGCGGAGAGTACGTATCTTACAGCTCTGTATGTGTAAGTTCGTATCTCACCTAGCTCATAAAATCACCATGCCCGCCCCCGCATCTCAATTGTGGCTCAAAGAGCACATTTACGGAGACTGCCCGGGAAACTGCGGTCACATATACAGTTAAGATCCTGAAAACCCAGTACATCAAGATACAATAAAATGCAAAAGCATTATCCATGTGAGGACATATTTCGGCAGGCAAGCATTCATTTAGGACAGCTCAGGAGGTTCCGGAGCCTATCTCCTTACAGCTTTACATTAATCTAATTAAGCAAAATAGGATTGATAAATGGCAAGACTAGAAACAATCAGAATGACATTCAATCTGAACATATTAAGACTCTGATGATATGACACAAAAATAAATCCAGGTGGAAAACTGTAGGTCATACCATACTCCCAACATAAAGAGCACAAACATCTTTAAAGCTGGACTCCAACTTCAGGTGTCCTTTAATTCGGCTTGGCGTTTCTTGGCAGTGGGCGACTTGAATTTTCTGCCAATCTGCCAATCTGCCCCCGATGGTATTGGTGGGATTTTTGTCCCTCCTGCAAGTGGCAGCCAAGAAGGAATGTCCAGAGGCTCCATTTTCAAAATATTCCACACTTTAGTGAGGTCAGTCGGATGGCGAATAATAACTTGTTTGCCATTAATAGAGGTGTATAGGCCAAATGGAAAGAGCCATCTTAGCGGGTGCTTTTTAGCTCTCAGCAGGTCCGTCAGCGGCTTCAGTGCCCTTCGTTTGGCTAACGTGCTGGCTGCCAGATCTTGGAAGATTTGTATCTTGGTATTGTCCAGGAGTATTTCACCCTTCTTCCTGGCAGCGCTTAAAATGGCGGCGGTGTCTATGAAGTTAAGTAGACCACAAATAATGTCTCGTGGCGGGGCCTCTGCTTGGGGTTTAGGCCTTAGGGCTCTATGAGCTCTCTCTACTACCACCGCAGCTGCTCTCTCTTGGCCCAGGATAGAGGAGAAGATATTACTGACCGTGGTATGAATCGCCTCTGATGGTATGTCTTCTGGAACACCTCGTATACGTATATTCTTCCTCCAACTCCTGTTCTCTTGATCCTCAAGGTGCAGGAAGGCAGAAGTCAGTTGTTCCTGCATCTCTTCTATGTTAGTCTGCAGGGCGCCACTGTGTTTGGCAAACGCCATTTGCGTCTCCTCTAAGGCTGCAACCCTATGACCAGTCTGTTTGATATCAGCTTTAATAGCGGACAATTCCTTCATTACTGGCTCAAAGGATAAGGCTAAGGACTCTTTAAGGAAGGTCCTAGTGATCGGCATCAAGTCGCGATCGCAGTGTGTTTCTGACATAGCGCAGGATCCTTCGCTTAGGGGTTCCCTGGGACTCTCTGCCTTTGTCTTTCGTCGGTTTCCCCATAGTTTAGGGTGCTGGGAACGCTGTAATATGCTATTACATGTGCTGTGGACCGGAGCACTCAAGTCAGGCAGCCATTCCCTGACGCAGCTACCTCCGCCCCCCTTTGCTGCATTTCTGACAGTTCAATACAAGCGTTAAATAATGCTGTTAAATGTTTTTTAGAAAAATAACACCCATTTTGTGCAAGATACTACATTTGCCGGCTTTGCTGCATTTCCGACAGTTTAATATAAGCATTAAATATTGCTGTTATATTCTGGTTTAAAAAAAAAGACACATTTTGTAATAGATACTACATATGCAGCCTTTGCTGCATTTCCGACAGTCCAATCCCAGCCTTAAATACTGCTGTTATATTCTGGTTTGGAAAAAACACCCATTTTGTTCTAGATACTACATTTGCGACCTTTGCTGTATTTCCGACAGTCCAATCCAAAAGAGTTAAATACTGCTGTTATATTCTGGTTTTAAAAAAACACCAATTTTGTGCTAGATACTTCATTTGCGGCCTTTGCTGCATTTCTGACAGTCCATTCCAAGCGTTAAATACTGCTGTTATATTGTGATTTAAAAATAAACACCCATTTTGTGATAGATAGTACATTTGCGGCCTTTGCTGCATTTCTGACAGTCCAATACAAACTTTAAATACTGCTGTTAAATGTTTTTTAGAAAAAATAACACCCCCTTTTTGTAATCGATGCTACATTTGCGGCCTTTGCTGCATTTCCTACAGTCCAATCCAAGCGTTAAATGCTGCTATTATATTCTGGTTTTAAAAAAAACACCCATTTTGTGCAAGATACTACATTTGTGGCCTTTGCTGCTTTACGACAACCCAATACAAGCGTTAAATACTGCTGTCATATTCTGGTTTAAAAAAACACACCCATTTTGTGCTAGATACTACATTTGCGGCCTTTGCTGCATTTCTGACAGTCCAATATAAGCGTTAAATACTGCTGTTAAATATTTTTTTGAAAAATAACACCCATTTTGTGCAGAATACTATATTTGCGGACTTTGCTACATTTCTGACAGTCCAATCCAAGCGTTAAATACTGGTTTTAAACAAAAAAACAAAAAAACATTTTCTGCAAGATTCTATATTTGCGGCCTTTGCCTTTTAAGACAATCCAATGCAAGCGTTAAATACTGGTGTTATATTGTGATTTAAAAAAAACACCCATTTTGTGCCAGATACTACATTTGCGGCCTTTGCTGCATTTCTGACAGTTCAATACAAGCGTTAAATAATGCTGTTAAATGTTTTTAGAAAAATAACACCCATTTTGTGCAAGATACTACATTTGCCGGCTTTGCTGCATTTCCGACAGTCTAATCCAAGCATTAAATACTGCTGTTATATTC
Organism: Bufo gargarizans; assembly: GCF_014858855.1. Classification (NCBI taxonomy): domain Eukaryota; kingdom Metazoa; phylum Chordata; class Amphibia; order Anura; family Bufonidae; genus Bufo; species Bufo gargarizans. The sequence goes on along the minus strand of NC_058085.1, from coordinate 219,224,051 downwards.
TGGTTTTAAAAAAATACACATTTTGTAATAGATACTACATATACGGCCTTTGCTGCATTTCCGACAGTCCAATCCCAGCCTTAAATACTGCTGTTATATTCTGGTTTGAAAAAAACACCCATTTTGTGCTAGATACTACATTTGCGGCCTTTGCTGCATTTCCGACAGTCCAATCCAAGCGTTAAATACTGCTGTTATATTCTGGTTTAAAAAAAAAACATCCATTTTGTGCTAGATACTACATTTGCAGCCTTTGCTGCAGTTCCGACAGACTAATTCAAGCGATAAATACTGCTGTTATATTGTGATTTAAAAAAAACACCCATTTTATGCTATATACAACATTTGCGGCCTTTGCTGCATTTCTGACAGTTCAATTCAAGCGTTAAATACTGCTAATAAATGTTTTTTAGAAAAATAACACCCATTTTGTGATAGATACTACACTTCCGTCCTGTGCTGCATTTCCGACAGTCCAATACAAGCGATATATACTGCTGTTATATTCTGGTTTGAAAAAAACACCCATTTTGTGCAAGATACTACATTTGCGGCCTTTGCTGCTTTACGACAATCCAATACAAGCGTTAAATACTGCTGTTATATTCTGGTTTAAAAAAAACATCAATTTTGTGCTAGATACTACATTTGCAGCCTTTGCTGCATTTCCGACAGACTAATTCAAGCGATAAATACTACTGTTATATTGTGATTTTAAAAAAAATACCCATTTTGTGCTAGATACTACATTTGCGGCCTTTGCTGTGTTTCTGAAAGTCCAAATCAAGCGTTAAATACTACTAATAAATGTTTTTTTTTGAAAAATAACACCCATTTTGTTCTAGATACTACACTTGCGGGCTTTGCTGCATTTCCTACAGTCCAATCCAAGCATTAAATATTGCAGTTATATTCTGGTTTAAAAAAAATACACTTTTTGTGCAAGATACTACATTTGCGGTCTTTGCTGCATTTCCGACAGTCCAATACAAGCGTTAAATACTGCTATTATATTCTGGTTTTAAAAAAAGACCCATTTTGTGCTAGATACTACATTTGCGGACTTTGCTGCATTTCCGACAGTCTAATCCAAGCGTTAAATACTGCTGTTATATTCTGGTTTGAAAAAAAAACACCCATTTTGTGCTAGATACTACATTTACGGCTTTTCCTGCATTTCCGAAAGTCCAATACAAGCGTTAAATTCTGCTGTTATATTCTGGTTTTAAAAGAAGACCCATTTTGTGCTAGGTACTACATTTGCGGCCCTTGCTGCATTTCTGACAATCCAATCCATGCGTTAAATGCTGCTGTTATATTCTGGTTTGAAAAAAACAACCATTTTGTGCTAGATACTACATTTGCGGCCTTTGCTGTGTTTCTGAAAGTCCAAATCAAGCGTTAAATACTGCTATTATATTCTGGTTTTAAAAAAGACCCATTTTGTGCTAGATACTACATTTGCGGACTTTGCTGCATTTCCGACAGTCTAATCCAAGCGTTAAATACTGCTGTTATATTCTGGTTTGAAAAAAAACCACCCATTTTGTGCTAGATACTACATTTACGGCTTTTCCTGCATTTCCGAAAGTCCAATACAAGCGTTAAATTCTGCTGTTATATTCTGGTTTTAAAAGAAGACCCATTTTGTGCTAGGTACTACATTTGCGGCCCTTGCTGCATTTCCGACAATCCAATCCATGCGTTAAATGCTGCTGTTATATTCTGGTTTGAAAAAAACAAGCATTTTGTGCTAGATACTACATTTGCGGCCTTTGCTGCATTTCTGACAGTCCAATACAAGCGTTAAATACTGCTGTTAAATGTGTTTTTAGAAAAACACCCATTTTGGGCTAGATACTACATTTGCGGTCTTTGCTGCATTTTGGAAAGTCCAATCCAAGCGTTAAATACTGCTGTTATATTCTGGTTTAAAAAAAAACACCCATTTTGTGCAAGATACTACATTTCCGGACTTTGCTACATTACTGACGGTCCAATCCAAGCATTAAATACTGCTGTTATATTCTGGTTTAAAAAAAACACCCATTTTGTGCAAGATACTACATTTGCGGCCTTTGCTGCTTTACGACAATCCAATACAAGCGTTAAATACTGCTGTTATATTCTGGTTTAAAAAAAACATCAATTTTGTGCTAGATACTACATTTGCAGCCTTTGCTGCATTTCCGACAGACTAATTCAAGCGATAAATACTACTGTTATATTGTGATTTAAAAAAAAATACCCATTTTGTGCTAGATACTACATTTGCGGCCTTTGCTGTGTTTCTGAAAGTCCAAATCAAGCGTTAAATACTGCTATTATATTCTGGTTTTAAAAAAGACCCATTTTGTGCTAGATACTACATTTGCGGACTTTGCTGCATTTCCGACAGTCTAATCCAAGCGTTAAATACTGCTGTTATATTCTGGTTTGAAAAAAAAACACCCATTTTGTGCTAGATACTACATTTACGGCTTTTCCTGCATTTCCGAAAGTCCAATACAAGCGTTAAATTCTGCTGTTATATTCTGGTTTTAAAAGAAGACCCATTTTGTGCTAGGTACTACATTTGCGGCCCTTGCTGCATTTCCGACAATCCAATCCATGCGTTAAATGCTGCTGTTATATTCTGGTTTGAAAAAAACAAGCATTTTGTGCTAGATACTACATTTGCGGCCTTTGCTGCATTTCTGACAGTCCAATACAAGCGTTAAATACTGCTGTTAAATGTGTTTTTAGAAAAAACACCCATTTTGGGCTAGATACTACATTTGCGGTCTTTGCTGCATTTTGGAAAGTCCAATCCAAGCGTTAAATACTGCTGTTATATTCTGGTTTAAAAAAAAACACCCATTTTGTGCAAGATACTACATTTGCGGACTTTGCTACATTACTGACGGTCCAATCCAAGCATTAAATACTGCTGTTATATTCTGGTTTAAAAAAAAACACCCATTTTGTGCAAGATACTACATTTGCGGCCTTTACTGCTTTTCCGACAATCCAATACAAACGTTTTTTCTTTTTTTATTTATTTTTATTTATAATTTTCTTCATGTAAAATACAAAAGCACAAAGAGGCAGAAGATTCTCAGAAACACAGAAACTGAACATTACAAGTATACAGATATGTACCCAAGTGTACTACCAAATTGCTATAGGCAATAACAGTTCCATCCATATCTGGAATACTTTCATTTCACAAAGAGAGACTAAAAAAAAATAAGAAAACATAAAAACAATACCATATAACCCCCCCCCCCCCCCCTCCTCTCCACCCTCGGTTGTCTTGGGAGTATCCATAAGACTATTTATTTCCAATAATCTCTTTTCAGGACTTTGTATCATCCCTCCTCCCTCCTACTTAATTTTTTGTATCCATTATTGCCCCTCTTTCCCCCAGGCAAGCATACTCATATCACTGCACCCTCTCACATTAATTTTTCCACTCTGCGAGTCTGTCCACTCCCCACCCTCTGGCCAGCACGACCCGCGCGAGCATTAATCCTTTTTCCCATTTCCTTACATTTTATTTATCCGCCCCTTTTTCCTAATATCTCCCAATACTGCTACCATAATCTCCAGTGGGGCAAAACACCCTGTTACTCTAGCAAGGTCCTGAAAAACTTGTGTCCAATAACCCTGCACAATGGGGCAGTACCAAATCAAGTGTATAAAATCCGCATTCTACTCTCTACACTTTCAACATTTTGCCTCCCTTGTTTTGTACATCTTACTCAGTGCCTGGGGGGGTTATATACGTCCGGTGGAGGATAAAAAACTGGTCAGTCGGAAACTACTCGAGATGGTACTCCTCTTTATACTTTTATAAATACTTCTCCAATCCAACGTGCCAGGTTCCACCTCTAGTGCCCATTTATTCTCACTATTAAATCTAGTCACCCCTCCTAACCCCGTCTTTATTTTTTTTTATATATCTGAGAAATTGATACTTTTCTCCCAATTCCCCGATAACAAAATTCCCCAAATTCTGAGTGTTTCGTATTTAAGTAATCTCTATTTTCAGTTGAATCAAAAGCGTGTTTTAATCTAGCATATCTAAACCATGAAAGGCTATCTAAATCTACACTAAGCCCCATTTCCTCTAGTGTCTTGACCTGTCCATCCACCACTATCTGTGACACAAACCTAATACCATTTCTCTCCCAGAAGACATAATCTTCTAGCTTCCAGAACTTCCTTAAATTCAAGTTTCCCCAAATAGGAGTGAACCTTAAAGAATAGTTTATACCCAATAGCTTTTTAACATTAACCCAGACCAAGTGAATCATGTTACTAATTGGGCACTGCCTGCCCTTTATTTTTATCATTCCGGTTTCTAAAGTACTAATGATATTGTATTGGAGACCTCCAAAATCCCCTCCCAAATAACGACGCAGTCTATCATCCTCCATCATTAACCACTGCAGCTGGGATGCATAATAATAACCTCGAAAACATGGAACAGATAACTCTCTGTCCTCTTCATCTAGCCATAAATATTTTTGTTTCAACCTGACCCTTTTTCTCCCCCAGATAAGGTCATTTATCACTCCTTCTAATGCATTGAAAAAATGATCCCCTATCCACACAGGGCAGGAGGAGATAATGTACAAAATCTGCGGCAACAACACCATCTTTATTATCGTGATTCGGTCCACCTGTCGAATCAACTGTTTTTGCCAGGCACTTGTTTTCTCTTTCTCTCTTTTAAGCAAAGGGTGAATATTAAGTTCTAAATACTCCTGAACCCTTGAGCTAATTTTAATGCCGAGGTATTCGAAAGACTCCGTGGGTTTCAGAATTTTCACATTACAATCCTCCTGTCCTATTTCGTGGCCAATTGGGAGCAACACCGATTTTGTCCAGTTCACCCTGAGACCGGACATTAGACCAAACTGATTTCCTATTCCCATCAGGTATGGTACCATTGATACCACCCCTTCCAAAAAAAACTAAATATCATCCGTATAAAGGCATATTTTATCCATTGTACCATTTCCCCCGAACCCCTTTATTTTATCATCTGCTCGAACCTTACAAGCCAGGGGCTCAACAAATATAGCAAACAATAATGGGGAGAGAGGGCACCCCTGACGAGTTCCCCTCTGCAGAGGTATTGACTCTGATATTACTCCGTTGATTTTAACCCTAACTTTGGAGTTGTTGTAAAGCAGTTGTACCCATCTGATAAATTTTTCCCCTAAGTTAAACTCCTGCATTATTTTCCAGAGGTATGCCCATTCCACCCTGTCGAACGCCTTCTCCGCGTCCAAAGACAGGATGGAATGGGCGCCCTCCCCGCTCATCTGCAGATTCAACAGGGTCCGTGGAATATTCGTTTGGGCTTGGCGTTTAGGTACAAACCCTGATTGGTCCGGATGTATTAACTTCTCAATGACTCTTTTTAGGCGGTTTGCAAGTAGTTTTGCGCATAATTTAAAATCAGTATTGAGGAGACAAATAGGGCGATACGAGTCCACCTTTTTCTCATCCTTCCCTATTTTTCCCAACAGAGTTATAACAGCCTCCGAAAGGGAGGCCGGAAGTTCACCCCTGTCCATCGAGTCATTTAAGACGTGGACAAAAACTGGGAGAATAACGTCTCCATATCTTCTATATATCTCAAAGGGGAGGCCGTAATAAATTCCTGCTCTATTTCTCCCTGGTTGGTTGCCACCCCCCCATCTCTCCCCTCAACACTCCTAATCCTGTTGCCTCCCCTTTGATTCTGTACAAGAGTGGACAGTAATCTCCCCGACTTTCCGGATTCCCTAAAGTACCGTGCCCCCTCAAAAAGCACTTTTTGTTGTGCCTTATCCGTCAGGTAATTTTTTAATACAGTTTTGGCCTCATCCAGCTGTCCCGTCAATTCTGGGAGTTTCGTGATCAGAAGTTCTGCTTCTATTTCTTTTATTCTATCTCCCAACTCTCTCTCCAGCTTGGCAAAGCCACTTTTTAATTCATTAATTTTGCTTACCAGGATACCACGTAGGAAAGCTTTAAAGGCATCCCACACAAACCCTAAACATGTGGAGCCTAAATCTGCCAAAACTCCTCTATGTCCGCCCTGATGCCCTGTTCCTCCTTGATTAAATTCAGCCAGTGCGGGTTCAAGCAAAACTCCCGGCTTATTAGCCTAGAGTTTGTTTTAAATGACAGGCAAACGGGGGTGTGATCTGAAATGCTGTTTACTTCATACCTCATGCTTAATATCTGGTCTATCAGTTCGGAACTGGCTAATGCCAAATCTATTCTAGACATCGTTTTGTTTCCACCACTAAAACAAGAAAATGGGCACTTATCATCATAAAGGTACCTCCATACATCTATTAGTGATAGTTCCTGCGATATTTTCCCCAACAGTGTTTGTTTTTGTTGTAACATCTCGGGTATATCCTTTGAACTCACTGAATATCTGTCTAGCTTACTATTCATGACGTTATTAAGATCCCCCATTATTAATATGGGGCATTTACCCCTAGAGTCTGCAAACTCCACCAGTCTATGGAGTTTGGGGGGGGGGGAATGGGGCGAGGGGTATATACACAAAAGCTAGAATACACACTATGCCGTTCCACTGGCAATAGAGAAATACATATCTGCCCCTCTCGTCTATTTCCTGAGCAAGTGGGAGGTAATCTACTTTCTGGTGGATATATACACTGACTCCGCATGAGTAGGTAGAGAAACATGAATGATACTGATACAGGGCCCATTTCTTCATTAATAAATTTATCTTGTCTTTGGTACTATGTGTCTCCAATAACCCAACTATGGCCAGGAGATGTCTAGTGACAGTGTCAAAAACCATAACCTTCTTGACCCTGTCTCCCAGGCCCCGTACATTCCACGTCATAATCCTACTCATGCGGAGCCCCCACCTGTTTTTATCTTAACCTTCGTCCCTACTAGATCTCCCAAGACAACCGTTCCCCCCCCCGAACCCCACTCCTCCCCCCTCCCCCTATTTCTGTCCCCCCTCCCCGTCTGGTCGGTAGAAATCAAACATTTCCCCCACCTCTTACACTTGGCCCCTTCCCACCCCTTCCCCTCTTTCCCGTGAACCGTCCGGCGCCTTTCATGTTCCTATCCTTTCATATTCCTATACCTTTGGCCACTCCACTGCCTCCTCTGGAGAGCCGAAAAACTAGCCTGATCGCGGTATATAACGCGAAGCTTAGTAGGATATATCAAGGCATATTGTATCTGAGCAGCCGCTTATCTCTTCTTAACTTCTTTAAACTCACGCCTTTTTATCTGTGTTGCTCTAGAGTAGTCTGGATATATCTCTATTTTGTTTCCATTAAACTCAATTAATTGCATCTTCCTTTTAGTTCTCATTATTACATCTCTATCCCTGCAGCTTTGTATTTTAGCTAGAATTGCCCTAGGTGGACTCCCTTTTGGGGAGGTCTCCCCGGAATTCTGTGGGCTCTTTCCACTGCAAACCATTGAGATAGAACCTTATTTTTAAAAGTATCCTGTAACCACTGTTGAATAAACCCTGTTGTGTCCTCTCCTTCCACCCCCTCAGGGAATCCCACTAACCTAATGTTTGATCTCCTAGACATATCTTCCATTGTAGTGATTCTATCTAAAAGGGTCTTTTTTCCCCCATCTATCCCTTCCACTCTTTTTTTTACTCCTTCTAGATCCTTTTTCATACTTCCAGAGGATATCTGCAACTCTTTGACCTTATCCCTGACTTTATTCATATCCTCCTTTATAAAGGAGAGATCCACCTGTACTGACGCAATCTTGAGGGTCAGCTCCTCTAGGCTATGATTAGATTTTTGTACCGCATCCAGAATTTCTAGCAGCTTCCCATCTACCATATTTATTCTCTCCTCCATCCCTTCTCCACTACCCAACCTCCTATCCATCCCCCCATGACCCTCAGAAGCCGGTGGATCACCAACTTCCTTCTGACTTTCCTTATTCCCCCATAGCGAGCTCATAATTTTGGGAGGGGATTTAAGATATTTCTCAAGACCGGTTACGGTAATATTACCCTTTCCTCCTCCCGGCGAGGAGGTACCTACAGACTTTCTGTTGAAGCCCTTTGGAGGCATAACTACAACCTCCCTAGAGGGTATTACAGAGGAACAAACAATTCAGGCAGTTCAGGCAATTCAGGCAATTCACAATACCACTGCGCTGACATGCAGCGACTCCCAACAATCCCCAAGAGCAGATGAGATCAGCGGCGAAAAATTGCTATATACAGCAGTTCAACAGCTTAGCATATCCCCCGGTGTTCCCCGTCTACATACAACAAAAAAAAAAAAAAAAAAAAACTCCAGTGATGGAAGAAAAAAAAAAAGAGTTCAGCTCCTGATCCCCTTCTCCTCTCTTCTTCCCGTTTCACTCCCGGACTCCCAGGCTACGTGAACCACAGTTCTCTTTGGTTCTATCCTCTTCCATTCCTTGCACCTCTATGCTCAAAATCAGGTATCATACGGCCCAGCTATCCGCATAAATCCCACCAGTCGGAGGTTCTCCTATATATAGTCACACGGAGGTTGTCCAGCCAAGTCGAGCGTTCTCCCACAACGCACGCTTCCTAGCCGATCCACACTGCTTATAGCAGATAGCAGCACCCAAAATAGATTGTTTCCCACAATGCGACTCAATACCCCCCAGACCAGTTCCAAACGCAGGTACTTAAAAAGATTCTAATAGGATACCTCTCCTCTGGACCACCTCCTGGTGGGGGGCTCCGTTCATCCACTCAGGCAGTCAACTATCCGGGGGAGGCAGCAACGCTTACCGCAATACCAGTCTTGTCCCACATGTGCTCCTGGCGAGGGGGGGGGGGGCGCCACAGCACAGGGTGCCTCCAGATTACCTTTACAGTCGGACCCTTCTAAGCCATAACCGAGGAGCGCCGGCAGGAGCGCCTCTTCCCGCGAGAACCACCGTCACCTCCGGCTCCTACCAGCAGCGTCCGCAGCTCCTATAGCGGCTCGGCCCTCTGTCCACGGGAGAGCAGCTCCATCAACGAACCGGAGCACAAGGAGGAGGGGGGCGGGAGCGCGGCCCATCCACGTGATCACCTCACGTCATGCCGCTACGCCCTGCACAGTTCTGCCATCCAATACAAACGTTAAATGCTGCTGTTATATTCATTTGGGGCCATTTTGGGCTAGATTCTACATTTGCAGCCGTTGCTGCATTTCCGACAGACTAATACAAGCGTTAAATACTACTGTTATATTGTGATTTTAAAAAAACACCCATTTTGTGCTAGATACTATATTTGCGGCCTTTGCTGCATTTCTGACAGTCCAATACAAGCGCAAAATACTGCTGTTAAATGTTTTTTAGAAAAATAACACCCATTTTGTGCAAGATATTACATTTGAGGGCTTTGCTGCATTTCCGACAGTCCAATCCAAGCAATAAAGATTGCTGTTATATTCTAGTTTGAAAAAAAAACACATTTTGTAATAGATACTACATATGCGGCCTTTGCTGAATTTCCAACAGTCCAATCCAAGCGTTAAATACTGCTGTTATATTCTGGTTTGAAAAAAAACACCCATTTTGTGCTAGATACTACATTTACGACCTTTGCTGCATTTCAGACAGTCCAATCCAAGAGTTAAATACTGCTGTTATATTCTGGTTTTAAAAAAAACAACCATTTTGTGCTAGATACTACATTTGCGGCCTCTCCTGCATTTCTGACAGTCCATTCCAAGCGTTAAATACTGCTGTTATTTTGTGATTTAAAAAAGAACACCCATTTTGTGATAGATACTACATTTGCGGCCTTTGCTGCATTTCTGACAGTCCAATCCAAGGGTTAAATACTGCTGTTATATTCTGGTTTTAAAAAAACACCCATTTTGTGCAAGATACTACATTTACGGCCTGTGCTGCTTTACGACAATCCAATACAAGCGTTAAATTCTGCTGTTATATTCTGGTTTAAAAAAAAACATCAATTTTCTGCTAGATACTACATTTGCAGCCTTTGCTGCATTTCCGACAGACTAATTGTCACGACCCTTGGTCATGGTCGTGACTCCTTGGGTGCCGCATGCTGTTGCCCGCGGTTTGGGAGTTTGTCAACCGCAGCTGGGGCACTTAGTTGTTTGCCTCAGGTGCGGTTGCCGCGGACAACAAGTGTGCGTGCGGTTGCCCTTGGCAACGGGTTTTGTGTGAATGCCCGTTTGTGTGTCTGTGTGCACTTTGTGTTGTTTGTTGTGCACGAGGTGATGTTTTATGTGCACCTGGACTCCTCCCTTCACCTGCGGTTGTCCGCGGCAACGTCTGGCGATGTTTGCATGCTGTGGAGGTGTCTCGGCCTGTTGGCTGTTCTGGAAGACACGGTTGCCACGCATGCCGTTGCCGTCGGAGACAGGTGAGTGAGGTTGCGTGTTTTCCCCTTTATGTGAGTTTCCCTTCTGTGTTGCTGGAAGGGTTAACTCCCTTCCCAGTGTGTGTGACTTCACTGGGTGTGTGCTGATCGTTGGGTGGGGCCTCTTGGCCTATAAAGCCTCAGCCCCTGGCTGGGCTCAGTAGGTTGCTCTCAGCCATGCTGGCTGGAGCAGCCTCCTGTCTCCTCCATCTGCCTGGTGGGGACCATCCTTCTGGTCATAAACCTCTGTCAGTTTATCCTGTGTTTCATGGTGTTATCTAGGTGTGTGCGGGGTTATCTTGTTAGTGCAGCTTATGGTTTCCTGGTTTCCCTTGTATGTCTGGTGTGTGCTGTGTCCTTTATGTTGCTGTGGACATCAGCACTTGTTCATGGGTTCCAGGTTTGTGTGTCTGTGGCAGGTAAGTGCAGGACTAGTCTCACTTACCTGTCATTTCCATATGTCTGTTGATGTTCCCCCTGTGTTGCTTGGCCGTTGAGACTCCTGCTCCTCCGTGTCTAGGAGGAGCAGGTCGTCTTACTCTGTCCCCTAGTTCAGGGCCGACTTGAGGGCTTGTAGGGACTCTTAGGTTCCGGCGTATGAGCCCTCCTACCACCGAGGTCGGCTCATACAGACAGGAGACAGGGTCAGCGTTAGGGACGCTATAGGAGGTGACCTGCTCCCTAACTCTGTGGTCCCGGCCAAGGGGTAACCCCACCATCTCCTGGCACCGCACGGCTGGGGGTTTCCCCCACCGCCAGCCGTGACACTAATTCAAGCGATAAATTCTACTGTTATATTGTGATTTTAAAAAAACACAGATTTTGTACTAGATACTACATTTGCGGCATTTGCTGCATTTCTGAAAGTCCAAATCAAGTGTTAAATACTGCTAATAAATATTTTTTTAGAAAATTAACACCCATTTTGTGCTAGATACCACACTTGCGGGCTTTGCTGCATTTCCGACAGTCCAATCCAAGCATTAAATATTGCTGTTATATTCTGGTTTAAAAAAAAATACACATTTTGTGCTAGGTACTACATTTGCGGCCTATGCTGCATTTCAGACAGTCTCATCCAAGCGTTAAATACTGCTGTTATATTGTTATTTTAAAAAAACACCCATTTTGTGCTAGATACTACATTTGCGGACTTTGCAGCATTTCTAACAGTCCAATCCAAGCGTTAAATACTGCTGTTATATTCAGTTTTTTTTTTAAAAACACCAATTTTGTGCAAGAAACTACATTTGCGTCCTTTGCTGTATATCCGACGGTCCAATAGAGGCGATAAATACTACTGTTATATTCTGGTTTGAAAAAAACACCCATTTTTTGCAAGATACTACATTTGTGGACTTTGCTACATTTCTGACAGTCCAATCCAAGCGTTAAATACTGCTGTTATATTCTGGTTTTAAAAAAAACAACCATTTTGTACAAGATGCTCCATTTGCGGCCTTTGCTAATTTTCTGACAATCCAATACAAGCATGAAATACTGCTGTTATATTCTGGTTTAAAAAATAAAACATCCATTTTGTGCTAGATACTACATTTGCAGTCTTTGCTGCATTTTCGACAGACTAATACAGGCGTTAAATACTGCTGTTATATTGTGATTAAAAAAAACACTCATTTTGTGCTAGATACTACAATTGCGGCTTTTGCTGCATTTCTGACAGTCCAATCCAAGCGTTAAATACTGCAGTTAAATGTTTTTTATAAAAATAACACTTATTTTGTGCCAGATACTACATTTGCGGGATTTTCTGCATTTCTGACTGTCCAATCCAAGCATTAAATATTGCTTTTATATTCTGGTTTAAAAAAAACATCCATTTTGTGCTAGATACTACATTTCCAGCCTTTGCTGCATTTCCGACAGACTAATTCAAGCGATAAATACTGCTGTTATATTGTGATTTAAAAAATACACCCATTTTGTGCTAAATACTACATTTGCGGGATTGCTGCATTTCTGACGGTCCAATTCAAGCGTTAAATACTGCTAATAAATGTTTTTGTTTTTTTTTAAATAACACCCTTTTTGTGCAAGATACTACATTTGCGGCCTTTACTGCTTTTCCGACAAAACAATACAAACATTAAATACTGCTGTTATATTCTGGTTTAAAAAAAAACATCCATTTGTGCTACATTCTACATTTGCAGCCTTTGTTGCATTTATGACAGTACAATACAAGCGTTAAATACTGCTGTTAAATGTTTTTTAGAAACATAACACCCATTTTATGCAAGATACTACATTTGCGGGCATTGCTGCATTTCTGACAGTCCAATCCAAGCATTAAATATTGCTGTTATATTCTGGTTTGAAAAAAAAAATACACATTTTGTAATAGAAACTACATATGCAGCCTTTGCTGCATTTCTGACAGTCCAATCCAAGCCTTAAATTCTGCTGTTATATTCTGGTTTGAAAAAAACACCCATTTTGTTCAAGACACTACATTTGCGGTCTTTGCTGCATTTCCGACAGTCCAATACAAGCGTTAAATTCTGCTGTTAAATGTTTTTTTAGAAAAAAACACCCATTTTGTGCTAGATACTACATTTGTTATCTTTGCTGCTTTACGACAATCCAATACAAGCGTTTAAATACTGCTGTTATATTCTGGTTTAAAAAAACAAAACCATCCATTTTGTGCTAGATAGTACATTTGCAGCCTTTGCTGCATTTCTGACAGACTAATTCAAGCGATAAATACCTGCTGTTATATTGTGATAAAAAAAACACCCATTTTTGTGCTTGATACTACATTTGCGGCCTTTGCAGCATGTCCAATTCAAGCGTTAAATACTGCTAATAAATGTTTTTTTGAAAAATAACACCCATTTTGTGCTAGATACTACACTTGCGTCCTTTGCTGCATTTCCAACAGTCCAATACAAGCGATAAATACTGCTGTTATATTCTGGTTTGAAAAAACTCCCATTTTGTGCAACATACTATATTTGCGGAATTTGCTACATTTCTGACAGTCCAATGGAAGCGTTAAATACTGCTGTTAAATTCTGGTTTTAAAAAAACACCCGTTTTGTGCAAGATACTACATTTGCGGCCTGTGCTGCTTTACGACAATCCAATACAAGCGTTAAATTCTGCTGTTATATTCTGGTTTAAAAAAAAAAATACATTTTGTGCTAGATACTACATTTGCAGCTTTTGCTGCATTTCCGACAGACAAATACAAGTGTTGAATACTGCTGTTATATTGTGATTTAAAGAAAACACTCATTTTGTGCTAGATACTATATTTGCGGCCTTTGCTGCATTTCTGACAGTCCAATACAAGCATTAAATACTGCTGTTAAATATTTTTTAGAAAAATAACACCTATTTTGTGCAAGATACTACATTTGCGGGCTTTGCTGCATTTCTGACAGTCCAATCCAAGCATTAAATGTTGCTGTTATATTCTGGATTAAAAAAAATAAACATTTTGTAAAAGATATTACATATGCGGCCTTTGCTACATTTCCGACAGTCCAATCCAAGCCTTAAATACTGCAGTTATATTCTGGTTTGAAAAAAAACACCTATTTTGTGCTAGATACTACATTTGCGGTCTTTGCTGCATTTCTGAAAGTCCAAATCAAGCGTTAAATACTGCTAATAAATGCTTTCTTTTTAGAAAAATAACACTCATTTTGTGCTGGATACTACATTTGCGACCTTTGCAGCATTTCTGACAGTCCAATACAAGCGTTAAATGCTGCTTTTAAATGTTTTTTAGAAAAATAACACCCATTTTGTAATATATACTAGATTTACGGCTTTTCCTGCACTTCCGAAAGTCCAATACAAGCGTTAAATTCTGCTGTTATATTCTGGTTTGAAAAAAAACACCCTTTTTGTGCTAGATACTACATTTGCAGCCTTTGCTACTTTTCCGACAGTCCAATCCAACCGTTAAATACTGCTGTTATATTCTAGTTTTAATAAAACACCCATTTTGTGTAAGATGCTACATTTGCAGTCTTTGGTGCATTTCCTACAGTCCAAACAAGCGTTAAATCCTGCTGTTATATTCTGGTTTTAAAAAAAGCATCCATTTTGTGCAAGATACTACATTTGCAGCCTTTGCTGCATTTCCTACAGTCCAATACAAGCGTTAAATACTGCTGTTATATTCTAGTTTTAATAAAACACCCATTTTGTGTAAGATGCTACATTTGCAGTCTTTGCTGCATTTCCTACAGTCCAATACAAGCGTTAAATACTGCTGTTATATTCTGGTTTTAAAAAAACACCCATTTTGTGCAAGATACTACATTTGCGGCCTTTCCTGCAATTCCGACAGTCCAATACGTTACATACTGCTGAAATATTCTGGTTTGAAAAAAACACCCATTTTGTGCAAGATACTACATTTGCTGTCTTTTCTGCTTTTCCGACAGTCCAATACAATCGTTAAATACTGCTGTTATATTCTGGTTTTTAAAAAACACCCATTTTGTGCAAGATACTACATTTGCGACCTTTACTGCATTTCTTACAGTCCAATACAAGCGTTAAATCCTGCTGTTATATTCTGGTTTAAAAAAAAACCACCCATTTCATGCAAGATACTACATTTGCAACCTTTGCTGCTTTTCCGACAATCCAATACAAGCGTTAAATACTGCTGTTATATTCTGGGTTAATAAAAAACATAAATTTGTTTGCTAGATACTACATTTGTGGTCTTTCCTGCATTTCCGACGGTCCAATCCAAGGTTTAAATACTGATGTTTTATTCTGGTTTTAAAAAAACACCCATTTTGTGCAAGATACTACATTTGCTGTGTTTTCTGCTTTTCCGAAAGTCCAATGCAAGCGTTAAATACTGCTGTTATATTCTGGTTTAAAAAAACAACATCCATTTTGTGCTATATACTACATTTGCGGCCTTTGCGGCATTTCCGACAAACTAATACAAGCGTTAAATACGGCTGTTATATTCTGGTTTGAAAAAAACACCCATTTTGTGCAAGATACTACATTTGCTGCCTTTGCTGAATTTTTGACAGTCCAATACAAGTGTTAAATACTGCTGTTATATTCTGTTTTTTTTTTAAAAACTCCCATTTTGTGCCAGATACTACATTTGCGGCCTTTCCTGCATTTCGACATTCCAATACGAGTGTTAAATACTGCTGTTATATTCTGGTTTTAAAAAAACACCCATTTTGTGCTAGATACTAAATTTGTGGCCTTTCCTGCATTTCCGACAGTCCAATCCAAGCGTTAAATGCTGCTGTTATATTGTGATTTTTTTTAAAACACCCATTTTGTGCTAGATACTAAATGTGCGGCCTTTGATGCATTTCCGATGGTCCAAAACAAGCTTTAAATACTGCTGTTATATTCTGGTTTCTGAAATGCCAAATCAAGCGTTAAATACTGCTAATAAATGCTTTTTTTTCAAAATAACACTCATTTTGTGCTAGATACTACATTTGCGACCTTTGCAGCATTTCTGACAGTCCAATACAAGCGTTAAATGCTGCTTTTAAATGTTTTTTTTAGAAAAATAACACCCATTTTGTAATATATACTACATTTACGGCTTTTCCTGCATTTCCAAAAGTCCAATACAAGCGTTAAATTCTGCTGTTATATTCTGGTTTGAAAAAAACACCCTTTTTGTGCTAGATACTACATTTGCAGCCTTTGCTACATTTCCGACAGTCCAATCCAACCGTTAAATACTGCTGTTATATTCTAGTTTTAATAAAGCACCCATTTTGTGTAAGATGCTACATTTGCGGTCTTTGGTGCATTTCCTAGAGTCCAAACAAGCGTTAAATCCTTCTGCTATATTCTGGTTTTAAAAAAAGCATCCATTTTGTGCAAGATACTACATTTGCAGCCTTTGCTGCATTTCCTACAGTCCAATACAAGCATTAAATACTGCTGTTATATTCTAGTTTTAATAAAACACCCATTTTGTGTAAGATGCTACATTTGCCGTCTTTGCTGCATTTCCTACAGTCCAATACAAGCGCTAAATACTGCTGTTATATTCTGGTTTTAAAAAAACACCCATTTTGTGCAAGATACTACATTTGCGGCCTTTCCTGCAATTCCGACAGTCCAATACGTTACATACTGCTGAAATATTCTGGTTTGAAAAAAACACCCATTTTGTGCAAGATACTACATTTGCTGTCTTTTCTGCCTTTCCGACAGTCCAATACAATCGTTAAATACTGCTGTTATATTCTGGTTTTTAAAAAACACCCATTTTGTGCAAGATACTACATTTGCGACCTTTACTGCATTTCTTACAGTCCAATACAAGCGTTAAATACTTCTGTTATATTCTGGTTTTTAAAATAACACCCATTTCATGCAAGATACTACATTTGCAACCTTTGCTGCTTTTCCGACAATCCAATAAAAGCGTTAAATACTGAAATACAAGGGAATGATTGGGCACATCTAAGATATTTGGTAACTAATATTTATTAGAATGGTTAAAATATTTTAGATAATAAAGCAGCAGTATAAATTAGCGTAACTGCCACGTATTTAAGCAGCATTCAGATAAAAATTATGCGTGTTTGTGACCGAAATGAGGCTCAGGGTGGTCATTTACAGATGATGTTATTGACTAGCAGCCTCATTGCGACCACAATAGACAAGTTTAATATATAGTAAAATCCAATAGTAATGAATCAAGTTATAATACTTGTAATTTTAAAATGCAGTATAGGTAATGAAAATATAAATATTTGGATGCGACAAGTTGGAATCCCTCAGGTGTTGTAACCAACTTGGGGCGGCACGATAATGTTAAAGAATGATTGCAATATTCAAAGTCAAAGTTGCTCCGTCACTGACCCAGCGGCGTCCCGCTTTCAGTCAGAGATCGATCCAGCAGTAAAACGACAGTCAGTTCAGGAACACTCTTACCAATGTTGGAGGGTTCTCCTGATTAGGAGAAACCTCAGCCGTCTATCGAAACCCTCTCTCGGTTTTTCTCTTTGCGGTTAGGTGGATCCAGCAGTGGTTAGTGTGCGTCACTTGTTGGCAATGATATATCGACGATGTGTTCTTTATTTGGCAATCGGGCCCCGAATCTCTTAAACAGTTTTTAGATGATATTAATCAGAATGATTTTAATCTCAAATTCTCCGGTACTAACAGCAAAGAAACTTTAGAATTTCTAGATTTGAAGATCTACGTAGATGAGAATGTACTCAAAACATGCACGTTTATTAAGCCTTCAACGCGGAACAGCTATATTTTGTTCAATAGTTGCCACTTACCAAGTTGGCTTACTAATATTCCGCAAGGCCAGTTCCGGAGATTGAGACGAAATTGCACAATGACGGACAAATTTGAAATAGAGGCGGAGCAAATGAAATTAGAATTTTTAAAAAGAGAATATCCAGAAGAACTTTTAAATTCGGCATTAGATAAAGTCACTAAAATGGATAGAAAAGAATTTTTTAACACTAAAAATAATAACCGCAAAGGAGAAATAGACAATCAAGTAAAGATAATATTACCTTATAGCAGTGAATATGGCAAGATAAGGAATATTATACAAAAACATTGGGACATCATCAAAAAAGAAAGAATTATAGGGACGATAATCCCATTAACCACTTCAGCCCCGCTAGGTGAAACCCCCTTCATGACCAGAGCACTTTTTACACTTCGGCACTACACTCCTTTCACCGTTTATCGCTCGGTCATGCAACTTACCACCCAAATGAATTTTACCTCCTTTTCTTCTCACTAATGGAGCTTTCATTTGGTGGTATTTTATTGCTGCTGACATTTTTACTTTTTTTGTTATTAATCGAAATGTAACGATTTTTTTGCAAAAAAATGAAATTTTTCACTTTCAGCTGTAAAATTTTGCAAAAAAAACGACATCCATATATAAATTTTTCACCAAATTTATTGTTCTACATGTCTTTGATAAAAAAAAAATGTTTGGGCAAAAAAAAAAATGGTTTGGGTAAAAGTTATAGCATTTACAAACTATGGTACAAAAATGTGAATTTCCGCTTTTTGAAACAGCTCTGACTTTCTGAGCACCTGTCATGTTTCCTGAGGTTCTACAATGCCCAAACAGTATAACTACCCCACAAATGACCCCATTTCGGAAAGTAGACACCCTAAGGTATTCGCTGATGGGCATAGTGAGTTCATAGAACTTTTTATTTTTTGTCACAAGTTAGCGGAAAATGATGATTATTTTTATTTTTTTATTTTTTCTTACAAAGTCTCATATTCCACTAACTTGCGACAAAAAATAAAAAAATTTAGGAACTCACCATGCCCCTCACAGAATACCTTGGGGTGTCTTCTTTCCAAAATGGGGTCACTTGTGGGGTAGTTATACTGCCCTGGCAATTTAGGGGCCCAAATGTGTGAGAAGTACCTTGCAATCAAAATGTGTAAAAAATGACCGGTGAAATCCAAAAGGTGCACTTTGGAATATGCGCCCCTTTGCCCACCTTGGCAGCAAAAAAGTGTGACACATCTGGTATCGCCGTACTCAGGAGAAGTTGGGGAATGTGTTTTGGGGTGTCATTTTACATATACCCATGCTGGGTGAGAAAAATATCTTGGTCAAATGCCAACTTTGTATAAAAAAATGGGAAAAGTTGTCTTTTGCCAAGATATTTCTCTCACCCAGCATGGGTATATGTAAAATGACACCCCAAAACACATTCCCCAACTTCTCCTGAGTACGGCGATACCAGATGTGTCACACTTTTTTGCAGCCAAGGTGGGCAAAGGGGCGCATATTCCAAAGTGCACCTTTTAGATTTTGCAGGCCATTTTTTACACATTTTGATTGCAAGGTACTTCTCACACATTTGGGCCCCTAAATTCCCAGGGCAGTATAACTACGCCACAAGTGACCCCATTTTGGAAAGAAGACACCCCAAGGTATTCCGTGAGGGGCATGGCGAGTTCCTAGAATTTTTTATTTTTTGTCACAAGTTAGCGGAAAATGATGATTTTTTTTTCTCTTTTTTCCTTACAAAGTCTCATATTCCACTAACTTGCGACAAAAAATAAAAAATTCTAGGAACTCGCCATGCCCCTCACGGAATACCTTGGGGTGTCTTCTTTCCAAAATGGGGTCACTTGTGGCGTAGTTATACTGCCCTGGCAATTTAGGGGCCCATATGTGTGAGAAGTACTTTGCAATCAAAATCTGTAAAAAATGACCGGTGAAATCCGAAAGGTGCACTTTGGAATATGTGCCCCTTTGCCCACCTTGGCATCAAAAAAGTGTCACACATCTGGTATCGCCGTACTCAGGAGAAGTTGGGGAATGTGTTTTGGGCTGTCATTTTACATATACCCATGCTGGGTGAGAGAAATATCTTGGCAAAAGACAACTTTTCCCATTTTTTTATACAAAGTTGGCATTTGACCAAGATATTTTTCTCACCCAGCATGGGTATATGTAAAATGACACCCCAAAACACATTGCCCAACTTCTCCTGAGTACGGCGATACCAGATGTGTCACACTTTTTTGCTGCCAAGGTGGGCAAAGGGGCACATATTCCAAAGTGCACCTTTCGGATTTTGCAGGGCATTTTTTACACATTTTGATTGCAAAGTTCTTCTCACACATTTGGGCCCCTAAATTGCCAGGGCAGTATAACTACCCCACAAGTGACCCCATTTTGGAAAGAAGACACCCCAAGGTATTCCGTGAGGGGCATGGCGAGTTCCTAGAATTTTAAATTTTTTGTCGCAAGTTAGTGGAATATGAGACTTTGTAAGGAAAAAAGAAAAAAAAAGAAAAATCATCATTTTCCGCTAAATTGTGACAAAAAATAAAAAATTCTAGGAACTCGCCGTGCCCCCCACGGAATACCTTGGGGTGTCTTCTTTCCAAAATGGGGTCACTTGTGGCGTAGTTATACTGCCCTGGCAATTTAGGGGCCCAAATGTGTAAGAAGTACCTTGCAATCAAAATGTGTAAAAAATGGCCTGCGAAATCCGAAAGGTGCCCCTTTGCCCACCTTGGCTGCAAAAAAGTGTCACACATGTGGTATCGCCGTACTCAGGAGAAGTTGGGCAATGTGTTTTGGGGGGTCATTTTACATATACCCATGCTGGGTGAGAGAAATATCTTGGCAAAAGACAACTTTTCCCATTTTTTTATACAAAGTTGGCATTTGACCAAGATATTTTTTATCACCCAGCATGGGTATATGTAAAATGACCCCCCAAAACACATTCCCCAACTTCTCCTGAGTACAGCGATACCACATGTGTGACACTTTTTTGCAGCCTAGATGCGCAAAGGGGCCCAAATTCCTTTTAGGAGGGCATTTTTAGACATTTGGATCCCAGACTTCTTCTCATGCTTTAGGGCCCCTAAAAATCCAGGGCAGTATAAATACCCCACATGTGACCCCACTTTGGAAAGAAGACACCCCAAGGTATTCAATGAGGGGCCTGGCGAGTTCCTAGAATTTTTTATTTTTTTGCATAAGTTAGCGGATATTGATTTTTTTTTGTTTTTTTTCTCACAAAGTCTCACTTTCCGCTAACTTAGGACAAAAATTTCAATCTTTCATGGACTCAATATGCCCCTCACGGAATACCTTGGGGTGTCTTCTTTCCGAAATGGGGTCACATGTGGGGTATTTATACTGCCCTGGCTTTTTAGGGGCCCTAAAGCGTGAGAAGAAGTCTGGAATATAAATGTCTAAAAATGTTTACGCATTTGGATTCCGTGAGGGGTATGGTGCGTCCATGTGAGATTTTATTTTTTGACACAAGTTAGTGGAATATGAGACTTTGTAAGAAAAAACAAAAACAAAAACAAACAAAAAATTTCCGCTTACTTGGGCCAAAAAAAATGGCTGAATGGAGCCTTACCAGGGGGGTGATCAGGGAGTCTATATGGGTGATCACCCCCCTGTCATTGATCACCCCCCTGTCATTGATCACGAGTGATCAATGACAGGGGGGTGATCAATGACAGGGGGGTGATCACCCATATAGACTCCCTGATCACCCCCCTGTCATTGATCACCCCCCCTGTAAGGCTCCATTCAGACATCCGCATGATTTTTTACGGATCCATGGATACATGGATCGGATCCACAGAACGCATGCGGACGTCTGAATGGAGCCTTACAGGGGGGTTATCAATGACAGGGGGTGATCAGGGTAATCAGGGTGATCACCCCCCTGTCACTGATCACCCCCCCTGTAAGGCTCCATTCAGACATCCGCATGATTTTTTACTGATCCATGGATACATGGATCGGATCCACAGAACGCATGCGGACGTCTGAATGGAGCCTTACAGGGGGGTTATCAATGACAGGGGGTGATCAGGGTAATCAGGGTGATCACCCCCCTGTCACTGATCACCCCCCCTGTAAGGCTCCATTCAGACATCCGCATGATTTTTTACGGATCCATGGATACATGGATCGGATCCGCAGAACGCATGCGGACGTCTGAATGGAGCCTTACAGGGGGGTTATCAATGACAGGGGGTGATCAGGGTAATCAGGGTGATCACCCCCATGTCACTGATCACCCCCCCTGTAAGGCTCCATTCAGACATCCGCATGATTTTTTACGGATCCATGGATACATGGATCGGATCCGCAGAACGCATGCGGACGTCTGAATGGAGCCTTACAGGGGGGTTATCAATGACAGGGGGTGATCAGGGTAATCAGGGTGATCACCCCCCTGTCACTGATCACCCCCCCTGTAAGGCTCCATTCAGACATCCGCATGATTTTTTACTGATCCATGGATACATGGATCGGATCCACAGAACGCATGCGGACGTCTGAATGGAGCCTTACAGGGGGGTTATCAATGACAGGGGGTGATCAGGGTAATCAGGGTGATCACCCCCCTGTCACTGATCACCCCCCCTGTAAGGCTCCATTCAGACATCCGCATGATTTTTTACGGATCATGGATACATGGATCGGATCCGCAGAACGCATGCGGACGTCTGAATGGAGCCTTACAGGGGGGTTATCAATGACAGGGGGTGGTCAGGGTAATCAGGGTGATCACCCCCCTGTCACTGATCACCCCCCCTGTAAGGCTCCATTCAGACATCCGCATGATTTTTTACTGATCCATGGATACATGGATCGGATCCACAGAACGCATGCGGACGTCTGAATGGAGCCTTACAGGGGGGTTATCAATGACAGGGGGTGATCAGGGTAATCAGGGTGATCACCCCCCTGTCACTGATCACCCCCCCTGTAAGGCTCCATTCAGACATCCGCATGATTTTTTACGGATCCATGGATACATGGATCGGATCCACAAAACGCATGCGGACGTCTGACTGGAGCCTTACAGGGGGGTTATCAATGACAGGGGGGTGATCAGGGAGTGTATATGGGTGATCACCCGCCTGTCATTGATCACCCCCTGTAAGGCTCCATTCAGACGTCCGCATGCGTTTTGCGGATCCGATCCATGTATCCATGGATCCGTAAAAATCATGCGGACGTCTGAATGGTGCCTTACAGGGGGGTGATCAATGACGGGGGTGATCAATGACAGGGGTTGATCAGGGAGTGTATATGGGTGATCACCCCCCTGTCATTGATCACCCCCCTGTAAGGCTCCATTCAGACGTCCGCATGATTTTTACGGATCCATGGATACATGGATCGGATCCGTAAAAATCATGCGGACGTCTGAACGGAGCCTGACAGGGGGGTGATCAATGACAGGGCGGTGATCAATGACAGGGGGGTGATCAGGGAGTTTATATGGGGTGATCAGGGGTTTATAAGGGGTTAATAAGTGACGGGGGGGGGTGTAGTGTGGTGTTTGGTGCGACTGTACTGTCCTACCTGAGTCCTCTGGTGGTCGATCCTAACAAAAGGGACCACCAGAGGACCAGGTAGGAGGTATATTAGACGCTGTTATGAAAACAGCGTCTAATATACCTGTTAGGGGTTAAAAAATTCGGATCTCCAGCCTGCCAGCGAGCGATCGCCGCTGGCAGGCTGGAGATCCACTCGCTTACCTTCCGTTCCTGTGAGCGCGCGCGCCTGTGTGCGCGCGTTCACAGGAAATCTCGCGTCTCGCGAGATGACGCATATATGCGTGACTGTGCGCCAGCCTGCCACCTCCGGAACGCACACGTGCGTTAGGCGGTCCGGAGGTGGTTAAAACCCTTGATTGTCTTCACTAAAGCACCAACTCTGGGAAACAAGATAGCCCCCACAGTCAAAGAAAATGATCAACGCCAAAATACCCCAATATTACAGAAATGGATAGATCTTAAGGGTTTCTTCAGATGTGGCCAATGTGGCAACTGCAAACTGACAACATTTACCAAACAAACAAAAGAAATAATTGCAACCACAAATGGATACAAACACACTATAAAAGAATTTTTAACCTGCAGCACAGAAAACGTCATCTATATAATAGAGTGCCCTTGTAAACGTCAGTACATAGGCAGGACTAAAAGAACCCTTAAAAAACGCCTTTCTGAACATATATCTAACATTAAAAAAGGTGTGGAAACTCATTCACTTTCGAAACATTTTAAAATTGTGCACAATAGTGACCCATCTAATTTAAAATTTGCGGCCATAGATAAAGTTCCAAAATCACATTAGTAAAATGTCGAGATTAGAGACACAAAGAATTTTTTAAATGGAGACTATGATTCCAGATGGTTTATGTAAAGGGGGAATATTAATCACCAATATTATGCGAACATTGGTAATTAATATTCATAAATAGGAGGAGCCGTCTAGTGATGACTCCGCCTATTTATGCCTTTATATAACAATTACACAATATCTTCGCTATGCCTTACACTAATCACTATACTACTGCATGCGCCTTACTTACTACCGCTAACAAGTACACACTACACAAAGGGTACAAGTAACACAGTATTTATTACAGTACACTACGCACGCAATTCTGACAACACAACACTAAATATACAGTACTCAACTACACTACACGTTCCCAAATTCCACCCACAAACTAACTATACAATACACATATACAAGTATAACAACCCACCCGCCTAGCTCTATACTGTCCCTACGGGGTTACAAGAGGGTTAAACACGATACAGTTTGTTTGCAGAGCAGAAGCATGCTCTACAGCGCAGCAGTGCAGGGAATGGTAGGGGGTCAGGGATGTCAAGGGTTAACCAGGAGACTTGGACTGGCAGTGCTGCTGCAGGGCAGTTCAAGGAGGGTTAATCAGGGGAGTAGGAGAAGGGTTGTGTTATGGAGGGTCAGGGGTAAACCAAGGGATGCAGGACCCAGCAGGGGAAGGCCTGGCAGGAAAAGGGTTAAATCAGGGGCAGGGGCACAAAATACCAGCAGAGGAGCTGGGGTTCTGGCAGGGAAGGGGTTGAGGAATAACCAGGGGTTATAGGGTAGTGGTATGGGGGTTTTAGGGTTAAGAAGTGGGGGTTCGTTGGTGGGATAGTGGGGTGATACTTATTCCAGAGCGCAGGACGCTCTTTCCTGGGTCCGGTCAGGGGTCCTTCAGGATGGGACGGCAAGGCACTTCTGTTGAGCGCCGATTGCGCTCTCCTCCTTCTGGGGGTTGGGGACGGCAGGGGTCCGGTCCGGCTCTTATCCCAGAGCGCAGGATGCGCTCTCCTGGGGGGTCCTGTTCCTAACTGCCCTGACCGCAGGACGCGCTCTCCTCATATCGGGGCCCAGACCCTCACTAACCTACTGAGTGCCGGGCCGCCGGATATTTAAACCCGGCCGCCCGCACTCCCGCGCTGCGTCACCCACCAGGGGGCGCGCGCGCGTCCCCATTATCCACGTGGGCCGGCGCAGTGATATGACGTCACTGCGCCGGCCCGCACATCGGGGACACGCTGCAGACAGGCGGGAGATCCTTTGATCTCCCGCCTGTAGCTCTCAGCCTTCCGGACATCGCAATGGTAATTGCGATGCCGGAATGCGCATAATAGCGCATAATTATCCGGTCATCCTGGCGCCTTTACTCAGAATACATCAATGTGAATGCTTGGGCCACATTCACATTGATGCATCTGGGTCCATGTAGTGGGGGGGGGGGGGGTTTATATAATATACATGAGTATGGATGCTTGGGGCACATCCATACACATGTATATACATTAATAAGGGGGCACAGATTATATAAGGGGGCACAAGGCCCCTACATATACCATAAGGGGGCACAAGGCCCCTACATACATTATAAGGGGGCACAAGGCCCCTACATACATTATCAGGGGGCACGGCTCCCAGGGGACACATATTTCCCACAGGGGCCAACATGAGCCCCTGGGGATCACCATGGGCAGACGTGCGCAGATGCTGGGCACATCTGCGCACATCGTCCCATGATGCTATGTCTAATGTATGCACATATATACCATACATGCCCGCACGTGTTTGCGGGCATGCATGGATATATATGCATACGTCTCAACCGTTCCTCAACAGTTTAAATGCAGAATATGAACTCTTCGGCTTTCTATAAATACAGGTTGGGGACTGCCTTTGAGGGTGAACTATGCCGAGTAGCTTTATGCCCCGGCTGGTTCCCCCTTGACGGCAGTCCCACAACACAGAACATCGACCGACTGTGTATGGCATTATTCCAATTCCTCCATGTAATATTAGTCAAGCAAGAAAAAATTTTCTTCTTCCCCCCTTTTTTTGGGGGGGTCAATATTACTGAGTTTCAGCAACTTTCAGTATTTTATCAATTTTACATTTTTACAATTTATTAACTTTGCGGAATCTTTATAGGATCCATTGTGATATAGTATATACCTTATTTAAAATTTCTAGTGTATTTTACTATTTTAAAAAATAACAGTCTATATTATTTATATAAAAAAAATTTTTTACAATACATTTTGATCTATTTTTATATATGTTTTACTTTTTTTATATTTTATATTTTATTCATTTGTGTAAAATTTTTGGTCACTAATGAATACATGTATTGATTGGATACATAGTGTTTCCAGAACTCTAAAGAAGACCAAATATGAATTAATATAGTCACTGATATATAAATTATTTTTATGGGTATAAAGTAAGAATTTCTCAGATACATGGACAAAAAATATATATAAAAAAATACTTTGATGTCAGAACACATATGTAACATTAATTATGTAGGATTTGGGAAAATATTTCTCTCTTTCCCTTCTCCTTCTGTATTCTTACTTTTTTTTTTATCTTTTTAATCTTTTTCTTCTTCCTTCTAGATTCCCAATTTTTTTGGGGGGGCGTGGCTTGACTGCAGGAGATGATGGTCGTGTGAGGAAGGAGCTCCTCCACAGATTTGCTCTAAAAGCGACATAAAAGCACAAAAATTGCCTCAAAATGGATAATTTCTTTACTACCAAGAAGTCCAAATCATCAAGAATGAGGACAGCAAAGAAATCCGATCGTTCCAGGAGAAGAAGCATGTCTTTTTCCAGCCATGAGCTGGACGATCGGGAGGATGCTGGAACTGCTTCAGACGCCTCATCGGGCTCTAGCTACCAGAGAGACCCTGCAGTGGATAGAAAATCATTTTTCTCCACTCCAACTAACCCCAATCGGAAGATTGTTCAACTGCCTCCCTGCACCCCGCTTAAAAGGGGGAAAGCGACTACAGATTCGAGGGAATCATCGAGGGAGAGCCGCGACAGGGCCGCGGCCGCACCCAGTCAGGCTGCAGGAGAATCCAAAGGGGACGCGACGGCACATGCACACCGGAATCCCCATGCATCCGATTTAATGGAGAAAAAAGATCGAGAACGGGGAGATCATCAACCTCCTTATATCCCTCTCAAGAGGGGGAAAGTGACCAAAGAATCCAGAGATTCATCAAGAGAAGGCCGCGACAGGGCCGCAACAGTGCCCAGCCTTGACAAAGGAAATAACAATGAAGGCGCTACGGCACATGCACTTCAGAATCCCCATTCATCCGATTCTATGGAGCAGAGTGATCGGGACCAGGGAGATCTCGATAATACCGCTGTGGATCTCAATGCAGAACAGGCAAAGTCTCCTTTACAGGCAGCTGGTGCCATCCCAAAGCACAGTAAAGAGCGACCCATTGTGAGCGCATCTCTGATCCCTGACCGAGCACCAGATAATTTTGAGAGCTTCCAAGCGGCTGATAAAGAACTTTCAGCAACACTCCTCAAGGATATGCTTTTGGCGCTTAAGGGCTCGATCAACCAGGATTTCAAAGCTGCTATAACTCCACTACAGCTGGCAATTGATGAAATCGGGGACAGGGTCACTCACGTGGAGGACAAGATGGGTGAGTTTGCGGAATCGCAAAATAACATCATTGATAAGCATAATGAGTTTGAGGACACGGTAGAGGCACTGCGGGCCAAGGTGAATGATTTGGAGGACCGCAGCAGGCGGAATAACATAAAGTTCCGCGGTGTCCCAGAGTCAGTGACCAATAGAGATCTAATCCCATACATTGTAGACCTGGTCAAGTTATTGATTCCCCATGTTAAGGATTATGAACTGAGCATCGACCGGGCACATAGGCTCCCGAAACCCTCATTCTTAAACAAAGAAATTCCCAGGGACGTTTTGGCACGCTTTACCTTCTACCATGTGAAGGAACTGATGATGAGAGAGATGAGAAAGAACCCCTCTCTCCCAGACCAGTTTGCAGACCTAAAGCTTTTCACTGACTTATCTGCGGCGACTATAAAGACTAGGAGATCCTTCAGTGACATTACAAGAACTCTGGCTGCATATGATATAAACTACAGATGGGGGTTCCCGGTCAAGATTTTAGTTTTTAAAGGCGGTGTTTTACATGCTTTGACCTCCCCTGACTCTGCAAAAGCCACACTAGAAAAATGGGGCTTGGAAATAGTTCCAGCGACGCGAATCCAAGATGGCCACCGCAGCAGACCACAGAGGAGCCAACGCCCTGGGAGATCAAGAAAGAACAAAGAGGATGAAGAGAGATAAGGTTAAGGATTCCAGCTTGAGGCCGCAACTTTGAGCATTGTGACTGTGGAGGGACACCCCCCATGGTAGCCGGACTTATCCGCCCCCTAGACTGTTTTTCTACCTTTGATGGTATACGCCCATCAGTTAGGTTTAGCCCAGTTTTTTTAAAGGGCTGTTTAGTTTTTTTTTCTCTTTTTACTGCTGCTGTTTTTCATGCAGTGGCTTCCTACCTACATTATGCCATTTCTGCAGTCCTTAACACCTCTGTATACGCCTGTACCCTCTTCTGCCGTCCTGGACCTGAGCACTCAGCCGGATTCAATGCCGCGATTTCTGGTAAATATAACTGGTGTTTTGACCTGATAATTTTGAGATACATAGCAATGAATGATTTTCAGCCATGTCTGTTGCCTTAGTCTCCATAAATGTGAGGGGACTAAACTCCCCATTCAAGCGACACCAACTATGGAGGGAGGCTATGAAAAGTAGATGCGATGTCCTGTATGCCCAGGAGACACATTTCTCCACCAATAATACCCCTACCATGCGCCATAAGCGCTTCCCAAAAATCGTGTATTCCACGTACACTCGAAAGAAAAGGGGTGTTATGATTGCTTTTAAGGATACGGTGACAGTGGATATTAAAGAGCAGATTATTGACCCTGAGGGGAGGTTTATCATATTGGTAGTACTCATAGATGATAAACTTTTCACCTTAGTCAATGTTTACGCCCCCAACACCGGTCAGATTAGATTTTTAAAAAAGTTACTCAGGAAAATAAACAAAACCAAGAGGGGACACCTCATTGTGGGAGGTGACTTCAATGCTGTATTATGTCCACATTTAGACACCACACACGGTGCCAGGTACAGAGACACGGCGGTCAAAAACTTGATAGAGTATAACGGTCTGTATGACATCTGGAGACTGAAGCATGTTACTGAGAAGGACTACACACACTTTTCCCACAAAAATAACTCTTATTCCAGGATTGATTATTTTTTGATTGAGAAGCCCCTTATTGACCTGGTCTCACTGTCTGACATAGGGAACATTGTATGGACTGACCACGCCCCTATTTCACTCACAATTCTAACTAACAAACTTCAGACTAATGACTTTGTATGGAGGTTGGACTCCTTTCTTTTAAAAAATCAGAAAGTGTTGGACACTATCAGCAAGGATCTGAAAGATTATTTTGAGATTAATGATACCCCTGGAATAGATCCATTTATATTGTGGTCTGCACATAAAGCCAAGATCAGAGGGTCATTTTTATCCCTTAGTTGCCATATTAAAAGACAAAGAGAAAGAGAGCTAGATGAGTCCCTACAGTTAATTAAGAAACTGGAGGAGGAGCATAAAATTAACCCAACCTTTCCATTAAAAGAGAAACTTCAAAAAATTAGATTCAAGGTGTATACAACCTTCTATTGCATAATTATGAGAGGATGGTGAGGAAATCTAAATTGAATTTTTATTCCCACCACAACAAGGCGGGGGCGCTATTAGCCAGGCTCTTAAAGTCACAATTCCAGAAATCCAAAATTCGCCAAATCAAACACCCTATCTCGAGACAGACCCAATTGGCTCCCAGGGATATTGCCAACGCATTTGCTCAGTTCTACAGAGACTTGTATAATTTGACCCCGGACCCTCACCATCAAGTGACTGAAGCTCAAATAATGGAATTTCTGGGTAAACTTGATCTCCCTACAATTAATCCTGTCCATCTTCAAAGACTAAATCTCCCAATTACCCTAGATGAAATCACCAAGGCTATTAACTCCTCCCCCGCCCAGAAATCCCCAGGCCCAGATGGCTTTCCCATTGAATACTATAAAGCATACATAGATGTACTTCTCCCCCATATCCACAAGACCTTCAACTTAGCATTTAGTACTGGTAGCTTTCCAGCAGATATGCTGGGAGCCAATATTGTCACAATCCCAAAACCAGACAAGGATCCCATTGAAATCAAAAACTATAGGCCAATCTCCCTGCTTAATGTGGACCTAAAAATTTACTCCAAAATCATAGCGGATAGATTTCAGAGCATATTGCCTGAATTAATTCATGGGGACCAAGTGGGATTCCTTAAAAATAGACAAGGGCCTGACAATACCGAGAAGGGTTTTATCTTTGCTCCAGTGCTGCGAAAAGTACAGAACTCCAGCAGTCTTCCTAACAATAGACGCAGAAAAGGCATTCGACCGCATTAACTGGCTGTTTGCCTTCAAGACTCTGGAGGCCTTTGGCATAAAAGGTGATATTTTGGCCGGCATTGGAGCATTGTATAGTAACCCATCCACTAGAGTATATGTCAATGGATGTATGTCAGAATCCTTTTGCATTTCAAACGGCACTAGACAAGGATGCCCTTTTTCCCCCCTATTATTTGTTCTTTCTATTGAACCTTTGGCAGCCGCTATCAGATCATCTCCAGGAGTGCAGGGAATTAAGGTGGGACAAGGCGAATATAAATTGGCTCTTTTTGCTGACGATGTCATCTTAACTCTGACCGACCCACAAAAATCCCTGGATAACTTCTTTCAGATTGCTGAGGCTTTTGGGCGACTATCTTATTACAAAATTAACCAGGAAAAGTCCCAAGCCCTCCCCATTAATATTGACCGTGAGTTACTGTCCGTTCTCACAAACCAATTCAAGTTAGACTGGCAAAAATCTAAAATTACGTATCTGGGTATACAGGTGTCGCATCCTTCTTCAAGACTCTTTGACAACAACTTTCCTAAACTAGCCTCCCAACTGGGTAAGGACATGGCTGAACTTTCAAAAATCACTGTATCCTGGCTGGGCAGAGTAGCAGCGTATAAGATGCTGCTTCTGCCCAGACTTCTGTATCTCTTCAGGTCGATACCAGTTGACATTCCTGAAACTTACTTCGCGGCATTGAATGACAGGTTAAGGAAGTATATATGGGAGCATAAAAAGTCTAGGGTAGCGTTCCAAACTATCCTCAGACACCAAAGGAAGGGTGGCCTAGGAGTTCCCCACATTAAATTTTATTTCCATGCAGCGGCTCTGGATCAATTGACTCACTGGTGGTCCAACAATTCTGACAAGTTATGGGTCCAGATTGAGAGACAGGTATGTGGGCTGGGTACTTTGAAATCAAGATTGTTAGCACCTGTTCTAGGCATTCCTCTTCCCCCCCCTCACATTAACATAATTAGATTCTCGGATAGCATATGGAAATCTTTCCTAAATGCGAGGAGGGGGAAGATCCATTCACCCTTAACAGATTGCACACTTGACTTTCTTCACGATCAGACTGATATGGTGCCCATCCAGGAGTGGAAGGATAAAGGTATATCCTCCCTTCAAGATTTTATTAGAGTTGACAAAATACTCCCGTTCTCAGAGCTTAAAGAGAAATTCTGTCTGGGCAGAGATGACTTGTATAGATATCTTAAGATCAGGGACTTTGCCAACAAACTAGTGATGAAGGACAGACGTATAACCCCACAAATTACCCTGATAGACAAGCTGTTTAAAAAGAAAAAAGGCATCTCCACTTTCTATACCCAGTTAACAGAATCCCTCAACTCTGTCACTAATCATCCGATGACCAAATGGGAGCAGGAATTAAACATCAAACCAGATCTGGATGATTGGTATGCTACATTTACTAATATCCATAAGTATTTTCATAGTACTAATCACAGGGAGGTCTTGTTTAAGACCTACCTGAGGTGGTACCACACTCCCAGCAAACTTTACTTCATGTTTCCCAGGTACCTCAGATAGATGCTGGAGGCAGTGTGGGGAGAAAGGGACGCTCCTGCATATTTTGTGGGAATGTGACTCCATCAAACCCCTTTGGAAGGCAGCGAGAGTCTTGATTCAGAGTATTCTGAAGATTGACATTGATCTCACCCCACAGCTTGCTTTACTACTACTGGGATTAGAGGAGGTGCCATATCAGTCTAGATCCATAGTAGCCCATATTGTGATGACTACAAAACTAGTGATCACACGACACTGGAAGACTACAGACACTCCTCACATTAGGGAAGTGTGGCAATCAATAAATACAACTTGTTCCTTTGAGCACTCCATTGCAAGGGTCCAGGACAGAATTAACAATTTTCACTCTAGATGGGATGTATGGCGTAACAGTAAATACTACTCATCGCAGATTTAATGGCAGACTCTGCATCGACTTTATAATGTTGGGTTTACCCCCTTGAAGTTGTTCCTTGTTTTTCTTTGTTTTGGTTTTTTCCAATTCCTCCTCTCCCTTCCCTTTCCCTATATGTTTGTGTTTTTCCCTCAGAGGCCACGGCCTACTCTACCAGTCATCAAGTCTTCAGCTTTACTGATCCAATTTCAAAGTCTGTTTAAGAATTATATCTGCACCTACTGATTGTAATGCTGTTGACACATGTTATGAGGGGAAGTGCTATGTTTTGTCCCTCTTTTTCCACTGTTTTCATTTCTTAAAATATTTGAAAAATCTTATAAATAAAATATTGCATAGATTCCCAATTTTATAACATACACTGGTTGTTTCTACATATATGTATATATATATATATATATATAAATCTTGTTCATAATGTGCTATATATGTTGCAACCTCATTATCGTTTGAAATAGTATTCAATATGCAGCCGTTATGGCGGCCTGTGGTAAAAATAAAAACGCAAGAGAACCGCAAAAGTATTATGTGGTTACCATTGTTCACTTCTATTTTTAGCTTCAGTTTTATTTTTATTAAAATAAGTTCAGAAGACAATATGACCTGATGGGTGACGGCACAGATTGATCACGTTTAAACCAAAGTGAAATAAGAAAAGCTGTCATATTATACTAAAGAGTGAACTTTCCCTCGATGGGTTAATGACTTACATAAGACTTCCGGAATTAAAATCCGTATCGGGTCTTGCAAAGTCCTTCTATAGGGTATAAAAGGACGATCGTTTGGGGAGGTCGGATAGCCACTGAGGAAGGGGACACTATAGCCCCGAAACGCATCTGGTCTGACCCCCCAACTTCATGCGAGTGCACTGCATCTAATTCACTTAAGGACTACTCTAAACCAGTGTATCCAACGGAGCCGATCTGAAACCTAACCCGGAAAATTGGTATTTTTGGATCCAAACAAGCGGGACCACGTGCAGCAACCGCACTGCCAACAAGTGACGCACACTAACCACTGCTGGATCCACCTAACCGCAAAGAGAAAAACCGAGAGAGGGTTTCGATAGACGGCTGAGGTTTCTCCTAATCAGGAGAACCCTCCAACATTGGTAAGAGTGTTCCTGAACTGACTGTCGTTTTACTGCTGGATCGATCTCTGACTAAAAGCGGGACGCTGCTGGGTCAGTGACGGAGCAAATTTGACTTTGAATATTGCAATCATTATTTAACATTATCGTGCCGCCCCAAGTTGGTTACAACACCTGAGGGATTCCAACTTGTCGCATCCAAATATTTATATTTTCATTACCTATACTGCATTTTAAAATTACAAGTATTATCACTTGATTCATTACTATTGGATTTTACTATATATTTCACTTGTCTATTGTGGTCGCAATGAGTGCTGCTTAAATACGTGGCAGTTACGCTAATTTATACTGCTGCTTTATTATCTAAAATATTTTAACCATTCTAATAAATATTAGTTACCAAATATCTTAGGTGTGCCCAATCATTCCCTTGTATTTCTGTCTTTTCTAGCAGCGGGGTGACGCTGCAAGATTGAGAGCACCCTTTTTGGCGTATCAGCCACCCTGTGCATCCAACTAACCTATTGTTTTGAAGCATTAAATACTGCTGTTATATTCTGGGTTAATAAAAAACATAAATTTTGTGCTAGATACTAAATTTTCAGCCTTTGCTGCATTTCAGACAGTCCAATCCAAGCGTTAAATACTGCTGTTATATTCTGGTTTTAAAAAAACACCCGTTTTGTGCAAGATATTACATTTGCTGTCATTTCTGCTTTTCCGACAGTCCAATACAAGCGTTAAATACTGCTGTTATATTCTGGTTTTAAAAAAACACCCATTTTGTGCTAGATACTACATTTGCGGCTTTTGCTGCATATCTGACAGTCCAATACATGCGTTAAATACTGCTGTTAAATGTTTTTAGAAAAAAAACATCCATTTTGTGCAAGTTACTTCATTTGCGGCCTTTGCTGCATTTCTGACAGTCCAATACAAGCGTTAAATACTTCTGTAAAATGTTTTTAGAAAAAAAAACACCCATTTTGTGCAAGATACTACATTTGAGGACTTTTCTACATTTCTGACAGTCCAATCCAAGCGTAAAATATTGCACTTATATTCTGTTTTTTAAAAAACACCCATTTTGTGCTAGATACTACATTTGTGGCCATTCCTGCTTTTCTGACAGTCTAATCCAAGCGTTAAATACTGCTGTTATATTCTGGTATTAAAAAAAAAACTATTTTGTGCTAGATACTACATTTGTGGCCTTTCCTGCATTTCCGACAGTCCAATCTAAGGGTTACATACTGCTGTTATTTTCTGGTTTTAAAAAAACACCCATTTTGTGCTAGATGCTACATTTACGGCCTTTGCTGCATTTCCTACAGTCCAATACAAGCGTTAAATACTGCTGTTATATTTTGGTTTTAAAAAAAACATTCATTTTGTGCAAGACACTACAATTGCAGCCTTTGCTGCATTTCCGACAATCTTATACAAGCGTTAAATACTGCTGTTATAGTCTGGTTTTAAAAAAACACCCATTTTGTGCTAGATACTACATTTGTGGCCTTTGCTACATTTCTGACAGTCCAATCCAAGTGTTAAATACTGCTGATATATTCTGGTTTTAAAGAAACACCCATTTTGTGCTAGATACTACATTTGTGGCTTTTCCTGCAGTTCCGACAGTCCAATCCAAGTGTTAAATACTGCTGTTATATTGTGGTTTTAAAAATACACCCATTTTGTGCAGGATACTACATTTGCGGCCTTTGCTGCATTTCCGACAGTCCAATACAAGCGTTAAATACTGCTGTTATATTCTGGTTTAAAAAAAAACATCAATTTTGTGCTAGATACTACAAACCGGATTCCCAAAAAGTTGGGACACTAAACAAATTGTGAATAAAAACTGAATGCAATGATGTGGAGATGGCAAATGTCAATATTTTATTTGTAATAGAATGTAGATGACAGATGAAACGTTTAATCCGAGTAAATGTATCATTTTAAAGGAAAAATACGTTGATTCAAATTTTCACGGTGTCAATAAATCCCCAAAAAGTTGGGACAAGTAGCAATAAGAGGCTGGAAAAAGTAAATTTGAGCATAACGAAGAGCTGGAAGACCAATTAACACTAATTTGGTCAATTGGCAACATGATTGGGTATAAAAAGAGCTTCTCAGAGTGGCAGTGTCTCTCAGAAGCCAAGATGGGTAGAGGATCACCAATTCCCACAATGTTGCGCAGAAAGATAGTGGAGCAATATCAGAAAGGTGTTACCCAGCGAAAAATTGCAAAGACTTTGCATCTATCATTTTGTGACTACGGCGTGATGACATGAACACGATGACATGAACACGTCGCGGCTCGCTCTTTCCCCCCCGTTAGCCTCCTCCCTCCATGCTCCCGGCTCCAGCCGAAAAGCTGATGCCCTGAACGCTTAGTGCCGCGACGCTGCGACTCACCTCCCTCGGCTGCTCTGTGTGTGGAGCGCTTGGATCCCTGTGGCTCTCTCCTGGTTTGGTTGTTGGTCGTTATGCTTGTTTCTGGCTGGTGCTGCTGCCGGTGTGCTCCCGCTCTGTCCATGGTTTTGGATGGTCCCGGGGATCCTCTGCCTCCTTCTTTCGCTGTCTCCGGCTCTCCTGCCCTGGTGCGCAGTGCTTGCCTGGAATTGGCTGTTCCGCTAGTCTGCTTGTCGTCTGCCCTCTGCTGGTGATGATGCCCTCTGCTGGTGATCGGTGGGACTACATGCTTGCTGTCTTTCTCCACTGACTTGGATCTTTTCTTCTCGGCTTGAAGCGGGCACCTGGATAGCTACATCCTGACCATCTGGACTATCTGGCATCTGGACTATTTGTTATCCGGGCAACCAGCGAGGACCCCTCGTCCCCCTTCTCTGCCGGCTCTGAAACTCCTGCTCGGTTTGTGGCGTGCACCGGGATTGCGGGTGCTCCGTACACGTGAGAATATTGTTTTTTGTGACTCTATTGCTGTTATTCCGTTAATCTCTCTGCTGCACTGAAGCGAAATGTTGGGTTTTGTCCTTTCCTTCTTGTGGTGTTTGGAGAGGGGGGGATAGAGGGGTGATAAAGGAGAAGGAGAGGAAAGGAAAGGGTCAAAAGGAGGAAGTAAAAAGGGAGGAAGAAGATAAGGGGAGAAATAATTAAAAGGAGATACAAAGGAGAGTATAAACTAAAAGAAAAGGAAGGAAAGGAAAGGGGGAGGGAAAAAAAAAGGGCCAGGGAAGGGGGGGGGAAGAGGGAAAGAAAATAGGAAAGGGGGAGGGGAAGGAAAGGGGGAAAAAAGAAAAAAGGAAAAGGGGGAAAAAAGAAAAAAGGAAAAGGGGGAAAAAAGAAAAAAAAAAGGAGGGGACGAGAAGGAAGGAAAAAAAGGAAAAAAAAAGGAAAAGAGAGAGAAGGGAAAAGGGGGAAAAAAAGAGGGAAAGGACGGGGGAAAAAAATGGAAAGAAAATGGCCCCAAAGCGACGGTCAGTGGATTCCTCTGTAACAAAGCTTGGGTCTAAGAC
The DNA here is from genome assembly GCF_014858855.1 of Bufo gargarizans. Lineage (NCBI taxonomy): Eukaryota > Metazoa > Chordata > Amphibia > Anura > Bufonidae > Bufo > Bufo gargarizans. Next base: position 219,186,994 of record NC_058085.1, on the reverse strand, counting down.
TCCAGAGAATAAAATTTATAAGATTTTGAAATCGCCCATCCTAAATGAAAAGAACTCAGTTAAAACGAAACTCTCTGCCAATTTGAAGAAATCTGTTAAAACTCCCCAAACTGATGAACTATCCGAGGATGGATTAGCAGAGGCAGGTCAGGAGGCAGGAGAGAAAGTCTCTCCGCACAAACGCGAGTTGAATATGACCCTTCAGTTTTGAATAAAATCCTTTGTGACGTGGAAAATAACGGCACTTTAGTGCAAGGGATGTCTACTCAACTGGGTTCAGTGCAGAGTGACATTACTCTAATAAGAGAAGATCTGGTAAAGATCCGCGACCGAGTCCTCAATGTTGAAAAAACAGTTGATTCTTTGCAAACCGATATAGACATGTTAAAATCTAAAACTTCGCTTCTCGTCTCAGAAAATCAATTATTACAAAACAAGCTGGAGGATCTGGAAAACAGGTCAAGGCGAAACAACGTTCGCAAAATTGGTTTCCCAGAAGGAGTTGAAGGCCGACATCTAGAGGAAAAACTTAAAGATGTGGACTTGAACAACCTTGGTAGCAATTATTTCTCCTCTATGTTTCAAATAGAAAGAGCCCACCGAATCCCAGGAGGGAAACCCATTGCAGGGAGGCCGCCGCGTGCAATTTTAATGAAATTACTATTGTCCGTCGACAGAGACATGATATTGAGAAGAGCAAGAGAATGTACACCTATTGAATATCAGGGCACCAAACTGCTCTTTTTTCCTGACTTTGCTCGGCAGACCCAGGAAAAAAGAAGAAACTTCATAGAGATAAAGAAACGCTTGGCATCTAAGGACATCAAATACTCTCTACAGTATCCAGCGAAACTAAGAGTGATCCATAACAGGACTTCCCAATTTTTTGAAAAACCACAACAAGTGCTAGATTGGATGGAGCAAATGGGCATATGAAATTGTGTAACACTATGATGGAGGGGATGGAGGGGAGGTGGGGCTAGGGTAGGGGAGAACGGCCGGAGGTTAGAGGTTCGCTGACTAGATCGGGCGGATCAACGGAGAGAGGGGGCGGGAGGGAGCGGGGAGAGGGAACCCACCTTGCAGGTATGGGGTGTTTTTTCTTTTTCTTTTCTTATTTCTTCTTTCTGTGCGTGTCTTGTGCCTTTCTCTTTGTCGTGATTGATGTCTACTAGAATTGTATCTTGGAATGTCAGAGGGCTCGGGGAAAGGGTTAAAAGGCAAGCTATTATGGATGCACTAAAAAGATATCTTCCAGCAATTATTTGTATAGTAGAAACTCATCTTACTAAAGAAACCGTGTCCCGTCTGACAACGGGATGGTATTCTCAAGCTTACCACTCCACTTTTAGCGGATCTTCTAGGGGTGTCTCAGTTCTGATTCATAACTCCGCAGGCTTTACCCGGATAGATTCTTATATAGATGATCAGGGCAGATTTATCTTTTTGTATGGCAAGCTGCATGGCTATAGCTACATCCTTGCTTTCTTCTATATACCTCCTCCATTCTCAATGTATCCACTGATCCAGTTATTGTTTTTCTCTGAAAAGAGACCAGAATGTCGGTTAGTTCTGATGGGGGATTTTAATGCGGTCATGGACCCTAAAAAAGATAGATTTACATTAGATGCAGAATCGGGGAGGAATTTTTGTAATTCCCCGTTGCCCCAGTTCTGTTTGGAGGTTGGAGTGGTGGATATATGGGAACATCTTGGCGGAGGAAAGAGAGTATACTCCTGCGTCAGCAGGGCAGGCAGAGCAATGTCTAGGATTGATTTAGCATTCACTAATGAGAGCAATCTGAGCAACATCCGGAAGATGCGATATGGAGTAAGAACAGTTTCGGACCACTCACCCGTACTAATTGAGATTCGCACCAGGGAGAATAAGGATAATAGGAGGCTAGGATTCAAGCTGAATCCATACTGGCTCACTATTATGGACAACCATCAGTCTATTAAACTATTGATATCCTCCTTTTGGGAGGTGAACCTCCCCTCTGCTAACATCAATATAGTATGGGATGCTCTGAAAGCATATTTGAGGGGGGTCTTTATAAGCGAGATTGCTGCAGTAAAGAGAACATTTAGGAAAAAAAGAGGAGGAACTAGCCAAAACTGCTGCATTTACAACTGAGCGATTTACCAGTCAACCCACTGAATATAACAGGGAAGAAATGCAGAAGGCTAGCTGCTCCTTGGAGAAATATGTAATAGATAAAGCAAACCACAGAGTATTCAAGGGTTTTAAGGGTTTAAAGTATTTTTCGGAGCCTGGACGCCCTGGTAAGCTCCAAGCCAGAATTATTACACAACAAGATAAGGAAAATAAACCCATTCTTTCGATTCGCAACCCAGAGAGGGAAATCATAACAGATTCAGAAGGAATTAGTGATACCTTTCTACAATACTTTGCTCAGATATACAGATCCTCTCCTGTCTTGTCATCTGACCTGGCGATGCGGTTCTTGGAGAAAATTCCACTTTCGACCCTAAATAAAGCTCAAATAGAATATTTGGAAGATGAGCTGTCTCTCTCGGAGCTGCAGGAGGCCCTGGGGTCCATCTCGGGGAACTCATCGCCAGGGTTAGACGGCCTTCCATACGAATTTTACCGCAAGTACAGTGATGTTATTCTTCCTCAGATGTTAGAGGTTTTGTCTCAAGCAACACAGGGAGGGGATTTACCATGTTCTATGATGGAAGCTCTCATTGTCTTAATTCCTAAAAAGGATAAAGACCTGGTAGAATTGAGCTCCTTAGACCAATCTCCGTACACTGATGCTAAGTTACTATCAAAAGTTTTGGCTAGGAGGCTTTCTCGGGTTATATCTACCATCATTCACCCAGATCAAAATGGCTTTATGCCAAAAAGGGGCACTCATCACAACTTGCACAGGTTATTTATGAATATTTAGTCCCCTAGGTGCGGCGCCCACTCCATCCTGTCGTTGGACGCTACCAAAGCCTTCGACAGGGTGGAGTGGACTTTTCTCTGGGAGGTGATGAAAAAAATGGGCGTTGACCCAAGATTTATGGCGATGGTTCAGCTACTATACAACGCTCCAGCTGCTAGGATTAGGATCAATGATACAATGACAGAGAGGTTTACTTTAGGAAGAGGCACCCGCTAAGGCTGTCCCCTTTCCCCCCTTTTATTTAATATTTACATTGAACCCTTAGCAGCTAGTATAAGGCAGGATTCGAAGGTGGCCGGTTTTGGCACAATGGGGAAGCATGATTGTGTATCTCTCTACGCAGACGACATCCTGGTTTATATCCATCAAACAAAAACTACTCTTCCTCGCATAATGGACCTGGTTGGTCTTTTTTCCGATCCGTGGAGATCAACTGCGAGAAGACTGTTCTCCTCCCTATAGACGAGTTGTGAGGAGATTGGGATAACCAGTTAACGATCTCTGATTCAATAAAGTACCTGGGTATAACAGTTTCTGCCAAACCTCAGGAATACCTACAACTTAATCGGATTTCCTTGCTGATAAAGTTGAGGGCTAAAACTAAGATATGGCAAAAAATTCTGCCTGCAAGGGCGGACAGAATTGCATTAATAAAAATGGTAGTGCTGCCCCAGGTTCTCTACGTCCTTCGCAACTCGCCTGTATGGATTGCAGATAAGTATTTTAGATTGATAGAGCGGATGCTCAATGACTTATTATGGGGGAGGAAGCGCGTGAGATTGAAGCTACTCTATTTCCCTATGCCCTACAATTGGGGAGGTCTCAACCTCCCCTATTTTAGGGGCTACTTCATGGCCTCCCAACTTTGCCTTTTTAATGACTGGGAAAATAGCCAGTTTTGCAGCAAAGTGGTGAAAGACTCAGGCTTTTCGGATTTTTTTTACCGTACTGGAGTCTGACTATTTATCAGACACACATATCGGGTATACAATTTTCTGCAGTATGGTTGCAAAGACTTGGCTGGCTATAAGGAGTTGGTGTAGAGTTAAGGCATCACTCATCTGCACCCCATTGTGGCATAACTCAAAGCTTTTGAATTTAAATGATTTAAGTTGTCGCCAGTATTGGAGGACTAAAAATGTACAGTACCTACATCAAGTGGTCAGCGGCGGACAAATGTTGCCCCTCATGGAGCTAAGGCAAAGGGCAAATCTAGGTTAGGTGGCTTGGTATGCATACTTTCAATTGAGGTCAGCACTTTCTGGCACTTCTAACACTTACTTACTTGACTATAGATTCTCCTGAATTTTTACATTATTTAATTTGTAAGAAAGCTGTCACGAGGGTTAAAGTATCACATTGTTATAGACACTTAATGGAAAAAATGTTCTCGGATGTTCTCTCTCCAGGACAGAGATCCTGGTCTTCCTCACTTTCAGAGGTGGGCCCCCCAGATTGGGAGAATATAGGGGAAAGTTTAAAGTTTGTTTCACACAATTTTAATCACACTGTTGTACAATTTAATATTTTGCACAAAATATATATGACACCTATATGGCTATACAGGAGAGGAATTAGAGCCTCCTCTGACTGCCCACGCTGTGGTGCTCCCGAGGCAGATCATTTACATCTGTTCTGGGACTGCCCAATGGTGAGCAGGTACCGGAGACTGGTTCAAACTAACCTGGCTCGTAAACTTAACATTGACGTTCCTTTGTCCCCCAGGATATGGATCCTGGGAGACTTATCGGATGTTAATTACCAGCCTATAAAACGCCGATGCTGATTAAGGTGATGTTTTTAGCTAGGCTTCTCATCTCTAGATCATGGTTCTCCCCCTCCGCTCTAGACTGTAGTAACTGGCTGAGTTTGGTTCAGAAAGTGAAAAGCTATGAGAGGATTCTGTACAAACAGAGAGGATCCTATTTGAAGTGGGGTAAACTATGGAAGGATTGGGACACGGTTAAATAATCCAGATTTTCCTTTTTCCTTTTTTTTTTCCCGTTTAGCTTTTTTTTTTTTTTTATATATGAATTGTAACTTTGAAATATGTTACACATCTGAGCATTGGAGTATCTCTAGGAATGCTGGAGGATGGCAGGACCCACCGGCACTAAACAATGGTTAATTTTTTTATCTTTCCATAATATCATGCGGCTTATGGGCGGGGGTCCGGGGCTTGGGACCTCGGGAGGGGGGGGAGGGGGGGCTGGGCAGCGGGTGTGACCCGAGACGCAGTTCTTCCTGTCAGACATGAGGTTGGACTGCGGGCAGTGACATGACACATGTGTGGTATGGGTGTTATCATGTGTTCTCTTAATGGGACGGAGTCAGTTTTCGGCTATGTCCAAATTTTCTTTAACTGCCGGTGACTGCCGAGTGATACTCGATCCGAGTCCTCTGGCATATAAGACACTAATTTGAGTACATGTGAGGCATGGCTATGTAGGGCATCAATATTCAACTTTTAATTATATGGGGATGAGGCAGTAAAACATCTGAGTGGTTTTTCCACCATTGTGATAGAAGACTGCTGGACCCCCTCTCTTGCTTTATAAAGGTTTTGTGATCAAAGATCGCTGTAAGCCGGGTACGTATGGTCTATGTGTGTATCAGGTGACTGGTCACATGATTGTTAATCCTGCCGATTGTGTTCACCCATGCTCAGAAGTGGGGGTAGGTGGTGCGTGTTTGTTGCCTGGCGACCGTCTGGGTTGCAGGCCTCTGATCCCTGCCTCTTATAGATAATATTACGTCAAAAGGGAGGTTTCGTGTATCCGCTTGATTAAGCTCCGGATGCCGGGTGGATCCTGCTTTTCCCCCCGTATGTGAGATCCCTATTTGATTTTTAATATTTACACAACTATGGACACGTATATGAAATTATTGTTAATCATGTTCACAAATCAGAATTGACGGACTTATGGATTTTATAATACCACAAATGTAACATTGACATTAATTTTTGTACATAAAAAAAATACTGCTGTTATATTGTGGTTTTAAAAAAACACCCATTTTGTGCTAGATAGTACATTTGCGGCCTTTGCTGCATTTCCGACAATCCAATACAAGCGTTAAATACTGCTGTTAAATTGTGGTTTTAAAAAAAACACCCATTTTGTGGAAGATACTACATTTGCGGCCTTTGCTGCATTTCCGACAGACTAATACAAGCGTTAAATATTGCTGTTATTTTGTGAATTTAAAAAAACACACATTTTGTTCTTCATATTACATTTGCAGACTTTGCTACATTTCCGACAATCCAATACAAGCGTTAAATATTGCTGTTCTATTCTGAATTGAAAAAAACACCTATTTTGTGCTAGATACTACATTTGCGGCCAAGCGTTAAATACTACTGTTATATTCTGGTTTTAAAAAAACACCAATTTTGTGCAAGATACTACATTTGTGGCCTTTCCTGCATTTCCGACAATCCAATACAAGTGTTAAAAACTGCAGTTATATTCTGGTTTTAAAAAAGCACCCATTTTGTGCTAGATACAAAATTTGTGGCCTTTCCTGGATTTCCGACAGTCCAATTCAAGAGTTAAATACTGCTGTTATATTGTGGTTTTAAAAAAACACCCATTTTGTGCTAGATACTAAATTTGCAGCCTTAGCTCGTTTTCCGACGTTCCAAAACAAGCTTTAAATATTGCTGTTATATTCTAGTTGGAAAAAACACCACTTTTGTGCAAGATACTACATTTGCGGCCTTTGCGGAATTTCTGACAGTCCAATCCAAGTGTTAAATACTGCTGTTATATTTTTGGTTTGTAAAAAAAAACACCCATTTTGTGCTAGAGACTACATGTGTGGTCTTTCCTGCATTTCCGACAGTCCAATTTAAGCGTTAAATACTGCTGTTATATTGTGGTTTAAAAAAATAAAATAAACATTTTGTGCTAGATACTACATTTGCGGCTTTTGCTGCATTTACGACAGTCCACAATATACTGCTGTTATATTGTGGTTTAAAAAAAACACCCATTTTATGCTAGATACTAAATTTGCAGCCTTTGCTTGTTTTCCGACGTTCCAAAACAAGCTTTAAATACTGCTGTTATATTCTGGTTTAAAAAAAACCCACCCATTTTGTGCAAGATACTACATTTACGGCCTTTGCTGCTTATCTTACAGTACAATATAAGCGTTAAATACTGCTGTTATATTCTGGTTTTAAAAAAACACCCATTTTGTGCAAGATACTACATTTATGGGCTTTCCTGTATTTCCGACAGTCCAATCCAAGGTTTAAACACTGCTGTTATATTTTAGTTTTAAAAAAACACCTATTTTGTGTAAGATGCTACATTTAAGGTCTTTGCTGCATTTCCTACAGTCCAATCCAAGCGTTAAATACTGCTGTTATATTGTGGTTTTAAAAAAACACCCATTTTGTGCAAGATACTACATTTGCTGTCTTTTCTGCTTTTCCGACAGTCCAATACAAGCGTTAAATACTGCGGTTATATTCTGGTTTAAAAAAACAACATCCATTTTGTGCTAGATACTACATTTGCTGCCTTTGCTGCTTTTCCGACAATCCAATACAAGCGTTAAATAATGCTGTTATATTCTGGTTTAATACAAAAACATCAATTCTGTGCTAGATACTACATTTGCGGCCTTTGCTGCATTTCAGAAAGTCCAATCCAAGAGTTAAATACTGCTGTTATATTCTGGTTTTAAAAAAAACACCCATTTTGTGCTAGATACTACATTTGCGGCCTTGGCTGCATTTCCTACAGTTCAATACAAGCGTTAAATACTGCTGTTAAATTGTGGTTTTAAAAAAAAACACCTATTTTGTGCTAGATACTACATTTGCGGCCTTGGCTGCATTTCCTACAGTTCAATACAAGCGTTAAATACTGCTGTTAAATTGTGGTTTTAAAAAAAAACACCTATTTTGTGCTAGATACTACATTTGCGGCCTTGGCTGCATTTCCGACAATCCAATACAAGCGTTGAATACTGCAGTTATATTCTGGTTTTAAAAAAGCATCCATTTTGTGCTAGATACAAAATTTGTGGCCTTTCCTGCATTTCCAACAGTCCAATTCAAGCGTTAAATACTGCTGTTATATTGTGGTTTTAAAAAAACACCCATTTTGTGCTAGATACTACATTTGCGGCCAAGCGCTAAATACTACTGTTATATTCTGGTTTAAAAAAAAACACCAATTCTGTGCTAGATACTACATTTGTGGCCTTTCCTGCAATTCCAACAGTCCAATACAAGTGTTAAAAACTGCAGTTATATTCTGGTTTTAAAAAAGCATCCATTTTGTGCTAGATACAAAATTTGTGGCCTTTCCTGCATTTCCAACAGTCCAATTCAAGCGTTAAATACTGCTGTTATATTGTGGTTTTAAAAAAACACCCATTTTGTGCTAGATACTACATTTGCAGCCTTTGCTCGTGTTCCGACGTTCCAAAACAAGCTTTAAATACTGCTGTTACATTCTAGTTTGAAAAAAACACCACTTTTGTGCAAGATACTACATTTGCGGCCTTTGCTGAATTTCTGATAGTCCCATCCAAGTGTTAAATACTGCTGTTATATTTTGGTTTTAAAAAAACACCCATTTTGTGCTAGAGACTACATGTGTGGCCTTTCCTGCATTTCCGACAGTCCAATCCAAGAGTTAAATACTGCTGTTATATTCTGGTTTTAAAAAAAACACCCATTTTGTGCTAGATACTACATTTGCGGCCTTGGCTGCATTTCCTACAGTTCAATACAAGCGTTAAATACTGCTGTTAAATTGTGGTTTTAAAAAAAAACACCCATTTTGTGCAAGATACTACATTTGTGACAATCCAATACAAGCGTTAAATACTCCTGTTATATTCTGGTTTAAAAAAAAACCCATCCATTTTGTGCTAGATAGTACATTTGAGGCCTTTGTTGCAATTCCGACAGACTAATACAAGCGTTAAATACTGCTGTTATATTGTGAATTAAATAAAACACCAATTTTGTGCTTGATACTACATTTGCGGACTTTGCTGCATTTCCGACAATCCAATACAAGCGTTGAATACTGCTGTTCTATTCTGAATTGAAAAAAACACCCATTTTGTGCTAGATACTACATTTGCGGCCAAGCGTTAAATACTACTGTTATATTCTGGTTTTAAAAAAAAACACCAATTCTGTGCTAGATACTACATTTGTGGCCTTTCCTGCAATTCCGACAGTCCAATACAAGTGTTAAAAACTGCAGTTATATTCTGGTTTTAAAAAAGCATCCATTTTGTGCTAGATACAAAATTTGTGGCCTTTCCTGCATTTCCAACAGTCCAATTCAAGCGTTAAATACTGCTGTTATATTGTGGTTTTAAAAAAACACCCATTTTGTGCTAGATACTACATTTGCAGCCTTTGCTCGTGTTCCGACGTTCCAAAACAAGCTTTAAATACTGCTGTTAAATTCTAGTTTGAAAAAAACACCACTTTTGTGCAAGATACTACATTTGCGGCCTTTGCTGAATTTCTGATAGTCCAATCCAAGTGTTAAATACTGCTGTTATATTTTGGTTTTAAAAAAACACCCATTTTGTGCTAGAGACTACATGTGTGGCCTTTCCTGCATTTCCGACAGTCCAATTTAAGCGTTAAATACTGCTGTTATATTGTGGCTTAAAAAAATAAAAAAAAAACATTTTGTGCTAGATACTACATTTGCGGCTTTTGCTGCATTTACGACAGTCCAATACAAGCGTTAAATACTGCTGTTATATTCTGGTTTAAAAAAAAAAAAACACCCATTTTGTGCAAGATAATACATTTGTTGTCTTTCTGATTTTCCGACAGTCCAATCCAAGGTTTAAATACTGCTGTTATATTCTGGTTTTTAAAAAACACCCATTTTGTGCAAGATACTACATTTGCGGCCTTTGCTGCTTTTCTTACAGTCCAATACAAGCGTTAAATACTGCTGTTATATTCTGGTTTTTAAAAAAAACATCCATTTTGTGCAAGATACTACATTTGTGGTCTTTCCTGCATTTCCGACAGTCCAATCCAAGGTTTAAATACTGATGTTATATTCTAGTTTTAAAAAAACACCCATTTTGTGCAAGATGCTACATTTGCTGCTTTTGCTGCATTTCCTAGAGTCCAATACAAGCTTTAAATACTGCTGTTATATTTTAGTTTTAAAAAAACACCCATTTTCTGTAAGATGCTACATTTGAGGTCTTTGCTGCATTTCCTACATTCCAATCCAAGCGTTAAATACTGCTGTTATATTGTGGTTTTAAAAAAAACACCCATTTTGTGCAAGATACTACATTTGCTGTCTTTTCAGCTTTTCCGACAGTCCAATACAAGCGTTAAATACTGCGGTTATATTCTGGTTTAAAAAAACAACATCCATTTTGTGCTAGATACTACATTTGCGGCCTTTGCTGCATTTCCGACAAACTAATACAAGCGTTAAATACTGCTGTTATATTCTGGTTTGAAAAAACAGCCATTTTGTGCAAGATACTACATTTGCTGCCTTTGCTGCTTTTCCGACAATCCAATACAAGCGTTAAATACTGCTGTTATATTCTGGTTTAATAAAAAAACATCAATTTTGTGCTAGATACTACATTTGCGGCCTTTGCTGCATTTCAGACGGTCCAATCCAAGAGTTAAATACTGCTGTTATATTCTGGTTTTAAAAAAAACACCCATTTTGTGCTAGATACTACACTTGCGGCCTTGGCTGCATTTCCTACAGTTCAATAAAAGCGTTAAATACTGCTGTTAAATTGTGGTTTTAAAAAAAAACACCCATTTTGCGCAAGATACTAAATTTGCGACAATCCAATACAAGCGTTAAATACTCCTGTTATATTCTGGTTTAGGCTACTTTCACACTAGCGTTTGGAGCGGGTCTGTCTGATGTTTCATCAGACGGATCCGCTCCTATAATGCAGACGTTTGCATCCGTTCAGAACAGATCCGTCTGCATTATAACTTAGAAAAATTTCTAAGTGTGAAAGTAGCCTGAGCGGATCCGTTATATTCTGGTTTTAAAAAAAACACCCATTCTGAGCTAGATACTACATTTGCAGGCTTTGCTGTTTTTCCGACAATCCAATACAAGCATTAAATACTGCTGTTATATTGTGGTTTAAAAAAAAATATCCATTTTGTGCTAGATAGTACATTTGCAGCCTTTGCTACATTTCTGACGGACCAATCCAAGCGTTAAATACTGCTGTTATATTGTGGTTTTTAAAAAACACCCATTTTGTGCAAGATACTACATTTGCTGTATTTTCTGCTTTTCCGACAGTCCAATACAAGCGTTAAATACTGCGGTTATATTCTGGTTTAAAAAAACAACATCCATTTTGTGCTAGATATTACATTTGCGGCCTTTGCTGCATTTCCGACAAACTAATACAAGCGTTAAATACTGCTGTTATATTCTGGTTTGAAAAAAACACCCATTTTGTGCAAGATACTACATTTGCTGCCTTTGCTGCTTTTCCGACAATCCAATACAAGCGTTAAATACTGCTGTTATATTGTGGTTTTAAAAAAAACACCCATTTTGTGCAAGATACTACATTTGCTGTCTTTTCAGCTTTTCCGACAGTCCAATACAAGCGTTAAATACTGCGGTTATATTCTGGTTTAAAAAAACAACATCCATTTTGTGCTAGATACTACATTTGCGGCCTTTGCTGCATTTCCGACAAACTAATACAAGCGTTAAATACTGCTGTTATATTCTGGTTTGAAAAAACAGCCATTTTGTGCAAGATACTACATTTGCTGCCTTTGCTGCTTTTCCGACAATCCAATACAAGCGTTAAATACTGCTGTTATATTCTGGTTTAATAAAAAAACATCAATTTTGTGCTAGATACTACATTTGCGGCCTTTGCTGCATTTCAGACGGTCCAATCCAAGAGTTAAATACTGCTGTTATATTCTGGTTTTAAAAAAAACACCCATTTTGTGCTAGATACTACACTTGCGGCCTTGGCTGCATTTCCTACAGTTCAATAAAAGCGTTAAATACTGCTGTTAAATTGTGGTTTTAAAAAAAAACACCCATTTTGCGCAAGATACTAAATTTGCGACAATCCAATACATGCGATAAATACTCCTGTTATATTCTGGTTTAGGCTACTTTCACACTAGCGTTTGGAGCGGGTCTGTCTGATGTTTCATCAGACGGATCCGCTCCTATAATGCAGACGTTTGCATCCGTTCAGAACAGATCCGTCTGCATTATAACTTAGAAAAATTTCTAAGTGTGAAAGTAGCCTGAGCGGATCCGTTATATTCTGGTTTTAAAAAAAACACCCATTCTGAGCTAGATACTACATTTGCAGGCTTTGCTGTTTTTCCGACAATCCAATACAAGCATTAAATACTGCTGTTATATTGTGGTTTAAAAAAAAATATCCATTTTGTGCTAGATAGTACATTTGCAGCCTTTGCTACATTTCTGACGGACCAATCCAAGCGTTAAATACTGCTGTTATATTGTGGTTTTAAAAAAACACCCATTTTGTGCAAGATACTACATTTGCTGTATTTTCTGCTTTTCCGACAGTCCAATACAAGCGTTAAATACTGCGGTTATATTCTGGTTTAAAAAAACAACATCCATTTTGTGCTAGATATTACATTTGCGGCCTTTGCTGCATTTCCGACAAACTAATACAAGCGTTAAATACTGCTGTTATATTCTGGTTTGAAAAAAACACCCATTTTGTGCAAGATACTACATTTGCTGCCTTTGCTGCTTTTCCGACAATCCAATACAAGCGTTAAATACTGCTGTTATATTCTGGTTTAATAAAAAAACATCAATTTTGTGCTAGATACTACATTTGCAGACTTTGCTGCATTTCCGACAGTCCAATACAAGCGTTATATACTGCTGTTCTATTCTGAATTGAGAAAACACCCATTTTGTGCTAAATACTACATTTGCGGCCAAGCGTTAAATACTACTGTTATATTCTGGTTTTAAATCAACACCAATTTTGTGCTAGATACTACAATTGTGGCCTTTCCTGCATTTCCGACAGTCCAATACAAGTGTTAAAAACTGCAGTTATATTCTGGTTTTAAAAAAGCACCCATTATTTGCTAGATACATAATTTGTGGCCTTTCCTGCATTTCCGACAGTCCAATTCAAGCGTTAAATACTGCTGTTATATTGTGGTTTTAAAAAAACACCTATTTTGTGCTTGATACTAAATTTGCGGCCTTGGCTGCATTTCCTACAGTTCAATAAAAGCGTTAAATACTGCTGTTAAATTGTGGTTTTGAAAAAAAACACCCATTTTGTGCAAGATACTACATTTGCGACAATCCAATACAAGCGTTAAATACTCCTGTTATATTCTGGTTTAGGCTACTTTCACACTAGCGTTCGGAGCGGGTCCGTCTGATGTTTCATCAGACGGATCCGCTCCTATAATGCAGACGTTTGCATCCGTTCAGAACGGATCCGTCTGCATTATAACTTAGAAAAATTTCTAAGTGTGAAAGTAGCCTGAGCGGATCCGTTCAGACTTTACATTGAAAGTCAATTGGGGACGGATCCGCTTGAAGATTGAGCCATATGGTGTCATCTTCAAGCGGATTCGTCCCCATTGACTTCCATTATAAGTCTGGACGGATCCGCTCGCCTCCGCACGGCCAGGCGGACACCCGAACGCTGCTTGCAGCCTATTTTGTGCTAGATACTACATTTGCAGTCTTTGCTAAATTTCCGACAGTCCAATTCAAGCGTTAAATACTGCTGTTATATTGTGGTTTTAAAAATAAAACACCTATTTTGTGCTTGATACTAAATTTGCGGCCTTGGCTGCATTTCCTACAGTTCAATAAAAGTGTTAAATACTGCTGTTAAATTGTGGTTTTAAAAAAAACCACCCATTTTGTGCAAGATACTACATTTGCGACAATCCAATACAAGCGTTAAATACTCCTGTTATATTCTGGTTTAGGCTACTTTCACACTAGCATTCGGAGCGGGTCCGTCTGATGTTTCATCAGACGGATCCGCTCCTATAATGCAGACTTTTGCATCCGTTCAGAACGGATCCGTCTGCATTATAACTTATAAAAATTTCTAAGTGTGAAAGTAGCCTGAGCGGATCCGTTCAGACTTTACATTGAAAGTCAATGGGGGACGGATCCGCTTGAAGATTGAGCCATATGGTGTCATCTTCAAGCGGATCCGTCCCCATTGACTTCCATTATAAGTCTGGACGGATCCGCTCGCCTCCGCACGGCCAGGCGGACACCCGAACGCTGCTTGCAGCCTATTTTGTGCTAGATACTACATTTGCAGTCTTTGCTACATTTCCGACAATCAAATACAAGCGATAAATACTGCTGTTATATTCTGGTTTTAATGAAACACCCATTTTGTGCTAGATACTACATTTGTGGCTTTTCCTGCATTTCCGACAGTCCAATCCAAGCGATAAATACTGCTGTTATATTGTGATTTAAAAAAAAACACCCATTTTGTGCAAGATACTACATTTGTGGCCTTTGCTGCATTTCCGACAGTCCAATACAAGCGTTAAATACTGCTGTTATATTCTGGTTTAAAAAAAAAACACCAATTTTTTGCAAGATACTACATTTGTTGTCTTTCCTGATTTTCCGACAGTCCAATACAAGCGTTAAATACTGCTGTTATATTCTGGTTTAAAAATAAAACACCCATTTTTGCAAGATACTACATTTGCGGTCTTTCCTGCATTTCCGACAGTCCAATCCAAGGTTTAAATACTGATGTTATATTCTGGTTTTAAAAAAAACACCCATTTTGTGCAAGATGCTACATTTGCTGCTTTTGCTGCATTTCCTGCAGTCCAATACAAGCTTTAAATACTGCTGTTATATTCTAGTTTTAAAAAAACACCCATTTTGTGTGAGATGCTACATTTGCGGTCTTTGCGGTATTTCCTACAGTCCAATCCAAGCGTTAAATACTGCTGTTATATTGTGGTTTTAATAAAACACCCATTTAGTGCAAGATACTACATTTGCTGTCTTTTCTGCTTTTCCGACAGTCCAATACAAGCGTTAAATACTGCGGTTATATTCTGGTTTAAAAAAACAACATCCATTTTGTGCTAGATACTACATTTGCGGCCTTTGCTGCATTTCTGACAAACTAATACAATCGTTAAATACTGCTTTTGACTTCAGATTCCGGGCTAACATCGCTTCTTTAAGAGCCGTTGGAGGGCCGCCGCTAGTGAAGTGGAGCCCTGGAGAGTGTATGGAGCACTAACTGTTAAGAAGCGGACAGAAAGCTATTCCCCAGGAGATAACCGGCACTGACAGTGCGGACAGGACCTGTCCCAAGATGGCACCGTTTCCTCCCCCCTCGCCGAGGTCTGCATCTGCTGAAAAACAAGATGCCCAGATTGTTAACACGCAGTTAGATCTTTTTGAAACCTCCAGTAAGGTGATAGATGTAAAGACTCTGGCCATTGAAGTGGCGAAACAATTAGCCCCCAATATCATAGCCTCTTTAGCCACTACTACCCTGCATGCTGCGCTTAATAAATTGAAGAAGGAGGTGGACTTACAGGATCACAGGGTGTCTGAGGTGGAACAATGGGTGGCTTGCATGGAGGAGTAGGTGACAGACACCGCACAGAGGATGCGGGATTTATACCAGCTGGCAGAGAAGTTGAACGACCGCGTTGAAGACCTTGAAAATAGGTCCAGACGCAGTAATCTGTGCTTGGTCAGGGTACCTGAATCGGTGCCGGTGGCAAAACTTCGCCGCGTTTTCGAAATTACCGCAGGCTCTGGGACTCCAGGGCGGAAGAAGGAAGGTGGAGAGGGCCCACAGAGTGGGACCCTGGAGAGATCAAGTGTCGTCTGCTAACAATAAAGCGGACCAGAGGCCAAGACAGGCGATATGCAAGTATTTGGACTACTCTGATAAGGAGGACATTCTGCGGGCTTACCGAGCAAGACGGGAGCCTCTGATACTGAAAGGGACTGATACTGAAAGTCCTGCTTTTTGCTGATTATTCTGCAGAAGTGACGCGGAAACGGAGGGCTTTTGGGCCTGTTTGCACTAGCCTTTATAAGAATGGTACTAGATTCCAATTAGCCTATCCCACTATCCTGCGGATACAGCTATCTGATGGTGGCTCTAAGCAATTTACGGATCCAATGGAGGCGGAGGAGTTTATGCGAAATCAAGTGGATCGTAGACAAGGAACTGTCGATATGGTGGAGGACCGTCAAGACACTACCATGCGGCCGAGAGGCAATCTATGGCACCGGGTGCATCAAATTTCTTCGTCTCTTCCACAGAGGATGAATAAGTTTCCAAAATCTTCGGGAGCAAAAATCGCACGGAAGACGGGAGGACTGTGATATAAGTGTCAAGTTATGTCTCGGATACTGGGACTTATTTCGCTGGTTTTGGGGGAGGGGAGGAGGGTTTTTCTCTTTTTGTCGTTTCAGGGATATTCACAGGGACATTTCATAATGTCTGGGGATTCTGGATCTTAACGGCTAATAGGCGGTGGTGGAACGCGTCTAATGCTAGAAAAAAGGGAGTTCTTATACAGATTGTGGTGTCTATTGTAAGCGGTTTTACTTTGATTAGTTTTATTTGCATTACTTAGCCATGGTTCTTATGTGGCTTATTTTTCTCTGTTTTGGGGCAATATGTGAGCAATCAATGTATGATGATTCATGGAGTGCTGTCGGCCTGGGAGGCAGTGCTTCAACGGATAATTTTCAAACCACGATGGAGAGGTAGGGAGGGGTTCTCTGTCGACAGGTGGGTCTTATATAACTAATCAATTTATGAGAATAATTTCATGGAACGTAAAGGGGTTAAAATCTCCTAATAAGCGCATGAAAGTTCTGAGGCACTTGCGTAGAATGAAGGCGGATATTGCCTTGTTGCAGGAGACCCACCTGTCGACAGCGGACTTCCATATGATGAAGAAGCTGTGGGTGGGGGAGGTATATGGCTCTGCGGCTGTGGACAGAAAAGCAGGAGTCCTAGTCTTAATAGGTCGCCACTTGTCACATACTGTTCACTCTGAAAAAGCGGATGACGCAGAAAGGGTGATACATTTGCATATTTCTGGCCCTTTTGGGGATTTTAGTCTTTACAACATTTATGCACCTAATCAGGGCCAGAAAGCCTTCTTTGATTCATTATGTGCTAGAATGTTGCAGGATACGCATGGTGCAAAAGTGGTAGGGGGGGACTTTAATGCCGTAATGAATCAGTTTGAGGATAGGAGGTCTGCTAGTGATATTAGTCGTCATCATTCTCTGGGGGACTTTGCCGAGTCGTTGTCTCTCAGGGATATGTGGAAGGTCTCTAATCCTCAAGGGCAGGAATTTACTCACTATTCAAGAGTTGGTCCAGAATCGATTATTTGTTTGTGTCAGTAGCGATTGTGCATAGAGTGACTGATATTGTTATAGGGGACATGGTAATATCGGATCATTCTCCTCTCCTAATGGATATCAGGGAAGTGTATAATGGGGGTAGTGAGTATATATGGACATTCCCTAATTATTTGATAAAGGATGACGAGTTTGTAAAACTCTTGAAAGGGTGGTGGATGGAATTTGTTGATGACAATAGGCAGCATGTGAATGATCCGATATTATTCTGGGAAACGGCCAAAGTTGTTCTGAGAGGTAGGTTGATGGCTTATGTCTCCTCTATTAAGAGGATAGCCAGGAAACAGTATGAAAAAGCTAGTACATGTTTAAGGGAAGCTTATAGTAACTTTCTCTTGGCCCAGACCCAGATTGCTAAAGAACACTGGATCTCGGCTAAGAGAGACTTTGATGAATGGGCGGAAAAAATAGAGATTTCGAAAAGATCTCAACTAGAGGCCTGTTTGCATAGATTTGGTAACAAATCTGGGAAGCTGCTGGCCTCTTTGGCTAAAGGTAGGCGTCCTTTGAATCACATCCAGGTGGTGAGGAGAGGAGATGGGACCAGGGAGCACAGACCGCAAGAGAATAATACGTTGTTTGAACGCTATATGGAGACATTCTACCAAAATGCTGGGGATAGGGTGGAGGAGGGGAGGGCTTTCTTACTGCGTATCTCCTTGCCAACTCTGACAGTGGAACAGTTGGATACTTTAAACGCCCCATTGACGGCAACGGAGGTACAGGCAGTTATAAAATCCTTTCCCTCTGGTAAATCCCCAAGCCCGGATGGGTATACGGCAGACTTTTACAAAGCATTAGATGCTCAGGTGGTGCCATATTTGACGTCCCTTTATTCTTCTATAGTTGAGGGGACTATGTTGCCGGAGCGGATGAATATGGCTCACATAACGTTACTTCATAAAGCTGGGAAAGATACGGAAAATTTGACGTCTTATAGGCCAATATCCCTAATTAACCATGACCTTAAAATCCTATCAAAATTGCTTGCCAACAGGTTGGCCGTTGTTCTTTCCTCTTTGATCTTCCCTGCGCAGGTGGGTTTTCGTTAAAGGTAGGGCGGCTGTCACCAATTTAAGGAAAGTGTTATTAGCCTTTTCTGTGGCCGGAAAGGTGGAATACCGGAGACAGGACCCAGCCATTCTCACTTTAGATGCGGAAAAGGCTTTAACTGGAAATGGCTGGGTCTTGTCCTGGATTTGGTGGGCATTAAAGGGATGTTTCGTACGCTCTTAGATGGGTTGTCAAGGGTCTGCACAGGGGGTTGTCTAGCCGATTCTTTCTTGTTACAAAGAGGAACTAGACAGGGTTGTCCCCTGTCTCCTCTCTTGTTTGACTTAGCTATAGAGCCATTGTCTAGATGGCTGGACTCAGAAGATTTTTTTGAGGGTTTACAGGTGGGTAAGAAGCAGCTACGTACGGCTTTGTTTGCTGATGATATCTTGCTTTTCTTATCTAACCCTAGGAGGGATATTGGGAGGATTATTGAGGCACTAGAGGAGTTTGGTCTTCTCTCTGGGTTGAAGATAAATAAATCAAAAAGTGAGATATTATTTTTAAAGGGCGGGGGGCAGAGGGAGATGGGAAATGACCTAGGGGGTATACCAATTGCCCGTTCTTACATAACTTACTTGGGGATTAAAGTAGGGACCACTCCTGAGTCTATATATAGACTCAATTATGACCCGTTAATAACTAAAATAGTTAAAGAACTACATAGATGGCATGATCTGCCGCTGTCGTTGTTGGGGCGTAATCATCTTATTAAGATGATGTCAGTTTCTAAATTTCTCTACCCTATGCAGACTATCCCCATTCTGTTAAAACATAAAGATGTCTCCAAAATTGTCAAAGCATTCAAACTCTTTCTGTGGCATGGCAAGAGACCTAGGATACCAATGCGTTGGTGAGCCAATTGAAGGGGACACTTGGTCGTCTGTTGTTCAGATTGGCCAGTTCTTCTTAGTTCTACGTAAGAGGATTGATTATGTATGTCATTGTAAATCGCCACCGGCCGGGGCGAACTCCCAATACTTCAATAATACCAGACAGCCTATGCTACAGCCATCCTCCCTTGGATCCGCTCTCCCTGCTTTCTGCATCACACACAGAAGAGATACAAAGATCACCGCAGGACACATTATCGCAAATCGCAACGCGCATATTTCGTCTAAGGTAGGACCGAGACATATATATGTGGAAGCGATTTTATGTACTTGCGTGATAAGGAGGAAGGTGTTTGTTTAGCTTGGTGGTCTATTTACTCGCATTTGTAGCGCGCAGTGTTGCATTTTTGTTATTTATTTGTGTCTTGTACAGCAGGTCTGTACATAATCTAGTATAGCAGGATACAGGACTGCTAGAACACTGCTGCGATTTTCATGGGGGTAAGCGCCAGTTGAGAAGTTTTGCATGTATTGATTGCGTATATTGACTGCTCTGTACTAGTGAATGCATATTGCCCTATGTTTGTAATTGAATTATCTATGGCACTTGCAGTGCTTACATTTGCAGTGCTATTTTTTTTGTGTGTGTTCAGAGATGTACACTCTGAATGTATTGTATGTCTTGTTGAAGGAAAAATAATAAAGAATTATTAAAATACTGCTGTTATATTCTGGTTTGAAAAAAAAACACCCATTTTGTGCAAGATACTACATTTGCTGCCTTTGCTGCTTTTCCGACAATCCAATACAAGCGTTAAATACTGCTGTTATATTCCGGTTTAATAAAAAAACATCAATTTTGTGCTAGATACAACATTTGCGGCCTTTGCTGCATTTCAGACAGTTCAATCCAAGAGTTAAATACTGCTGTTATATTCTGGTTTAAAAAAAACACCCATTTTGTGCAAGATACTACATTTGCGGACTTTGCTACATTTCTGACAGTCCAATACATGCGTTAAATACTGCTGTTATATTCTGGTTTAAAAAATAAAACATCCATTTTGTGCAAAATACTTCATTTGCGGCCTTTGCTGCATTTCCGACAAACTAATACAATCGTTAAATACTGCTGTTATATTGTGATTTAATAAAACACCCATTTTGTGCTAGATACTACGTTTGCGGCCTTTGCTGCATTTTTGACAGTCCAATCCAAGTGTTAAATACTGCTGTTAAATGTTTTTTAGAAAATAAACACCCATTTTGTGCTAGATACTTCATTTTCGGCCTTTGCTGCATTTCTGACAGTCCAATGTAAGCCTTAAATACTGCTGTTATATTCAGGTTTTTTTTAAACCCCCATTATGTGCAAGATACTACATTTGCGGACTTTGCTGCATTTCTGACAGTACAATCCAAGCGTTAAATACTGCTGTTATTTTCTGTTTAAAAAAAATAAAACATCCATTTTGCGCAAGATACTTCATTTGCGGCCTTTGCTGCATTTCCGACAGTCCAATACAAGCGATAAATACTGCTGTTATATTCTGGTTTGAAAAAAACACCCATTTTGTGCAAGATACTACATTTGCGGACTTTGCTACATTTCTGACAGTCCAATACATGCGTTAAATACTGCTGTTATATTCTGGTTTAAAAAATAAAACATCCATTTTGTGCAAGATACTTCATTTGCGGCCTTTGCTGCATTTCCGACAAACTAATACAATTGTTAAATACTGCTGTTATATTGTGATTTAATAAAACACCCATTTTGTGCTAGATACTACGTTTGCGGCCTTTGCTGCATTTTTGACAGTCCAATCCAAGCGTTAAATACTGCTGTTAAATGTTTTTTAGAAAATAAACACCCATTTTGTGCTAGATACTTCATTTTCGGCCTTTGCTGCATTTCTGACAGTCCAATATAAGCCTTAAATACTGCTGTTATATTCAGGGTTTTTTTAAACCCACATTTTGTGCAAGATCTACATTTGCGGACTTTGCTGCATTTCTGACAGTACAATCCAAGCGTTAAATACTGCTGTTATATTCTGGTTTTAAAAAAACACCAATTTTGTGCTAGATACTACATTTGTGGCCTTTGCTGCATTTCCGACAGTCCAATACAAGCGTTAAATACTGCTGTTATATTCTGGTTTTAAAAGAAACACCCATTTTGTGCAAGATACTACATTTGCTGCCTTTCCTGCATTTCCGACAGTCCAATACAAGCGTCCGGGCATAGCTACTGTAAAGGGGGCACATCTGGACATAGCTACTGGGAAGGGGGACATCTGGGCATAGCTGCTGTGAAGGGGGCACATCTGTGAACAGCATTTGGGCAAAGCTTCTATGAAGGGACACATTTGTGCAAGCTACTGGAAAGGGTGAGCATCTGGGCATAGCTTCTGTGAAGGTAATACATCTGTGCTCAGCTACTGTTATGGGGGCACATCAGAGCATAATACTGTGATGGGGAATATCTGGGCATCGATACAGTGACAGCAGAACATATGGGCATAGCTGCTGTGAAGGGGCACAGCTGTGAACAGCTACTGGGAAGGGGGAACATCTCTTCTCAGCTACAGGGAAGGGGGCCCATCTGGGCATAGCACTGTGATGGGGGAACATCTGGGAATAGCTGCTGTGGAGGGGAACATCTGGGCATAGCTACTGTGAAGGGGGAACATCTGGGCATAGCTACTGTGAAGGGGCACATCTGTGCACATCTACGGTGAAGTGGGAACATCTGGGCAAAGCTGTTGTGAAGGGTGCATATCTGTAAACAGTTACTAGGAAGGGCGCAAATCTGAGCAAAGCTGATGTGAAGAGGCACATCTGTGCTCAGCTACTGGGAAGGGAGCACATCTGGGCATAGCTACTGTAAAGGGGACACATCTGGTCATAGCTACCGTGAAAGAGGGAACATTTGGGTATAGCTACTTCGTTGATTCAGGGAGTTATTGTGATTGCCTGATTGGAATCAGGAAGGATTTTTTTTCCCATTAAGTGAGGAAAATTGGCTTCTACCTCACAGGGCTTTTTTTTCCTTCCTCTGGATCAACTTGCAGGATAACAGGCCGAACTGGATGGACAGATGTATTTTTTTGGCCTTATAAACTATGTTACTATGTTACTGTACAGCAGGCACATCTTGGCAGCTGTAATGCAGGGAAATCATAGCATTTTTGTTATTTATTTGTGTCTTGTACAGCAGGTCTGTACATAATCTAGTATAGCAGGATACAAGACTGCTAGAACACTGCTGCGATTTTCATGGTGGTAAGCGCCAGTTGAGAAGTTTTGCATGTATTGATTGCGTATATTGACTGCTCTGTACTAGTGAATGCATATTGCCCTATGTTTGTGATTGAATTATCTATGGCACTTGCAGTGCTTAAATTTTTTTTTGTGTGTTCAGAGATGTACACTCTGAATGTATTGTATGTCTTGTTGAAGGAAAAATAATAAAGAATTATTAAAATACTGCTGTTATATTCTGGTTTGAAAAAAAAACACCCATTTTGTGCAAGATACTACATTTGCTGCCTTTGCTGCTTTTCCGTCAATCCAATACAAGCGTTAAATACTGCTGTTATATTCTGGTTTAATAAAAAAAACATCAATTTTGTGCTAGATACAACATTTGCGGCCTTTGCGCATTTCAGACAGTTCAATCCAAGAGTTAAATACTGCTGTTATATTCTGGTTTAAAAAAAACAAACCCATTTTGTGCTAGATACTACATTTGCGGCCTCTCCTGCATTTCTGACAGTCCAATGTAAGCCTTAAATACTGCTGTTATATTCAGGTTTTTTTTAAACCCCCATTATGTGCAAGATACTACATTTGCGGACTTTGCTGCATTTCTGACAGTACAATCCAAGCGTTAAATACTGCTGTTATTTTCTGTTTAAAAAAAATAAAACATCCATTTTGTGCAAGATACTTCATTTGCGGCCTTTGCTGCATTTCCGACAGTCCAATACAAGCGATAAATACTGCTGTTATATTTTGGTTTGAAAAAAACACCCATTTTGTGCAAGATACTACATTTGCGGACTTTGCTACATTTCTGACAGTCCAATACATGCGTTAAATACTGCTGTTATATTCTGGTTTAAAAAATAAAACATCCATTTTGTGCAAGATACTTCATTTGCGGCCTTTGCTGCATTTCCGACAAACTAATACAATCGTTAAATACTGCTGTTATATTGTGATTTAATAAAACACCCATTTTGTGCTAGATACTACGTTTGCGGCCTTTGCTGCATTTTTGACAGTCCAATCCAAGCGTTAAATACTGCTGTTAAATGTTTTTTAGAAAATAAACACCCATTTTGTGCTAGATACTTCATTTTCGGCCTTTGCTGCATTTCTGACAGTCCAATATAAGCCTTAAATACTGCTGTTATATTCAGGGTTTTTTTAAACCCACATTTTGTGCAAGATCTACATTTGCGGACTTTGCTGCATTTCTGACAGTACAATCCAAGCGTTAAATACTGCTGTTATATTCTGGTTTTAAAAAAACACCAATTTTGTGCTAGATACTACATTTGTGGCCTTTGCTGCATTTCCGGACCGGCCAATACAAGCGTTAAATACTGCTGTTATATTCTGGTTTTAAAAGAAACACCCATTTTGTGCAAGATACTACATTTGCTGCCTTTCCTGCATTTCCGACAGTCCAATACAAGCGTCCGGGCATAGCTACTGTAAAGGGGGCACATCTGGACATAGCTACTGGGAAGGGGGACATCTGGGCATAGCTGCTGTGAAGGGGGCACATCTATGAACAGCATTTGGGCAAAGCTTCTATGAAGGGACACATTTGTGCAAGCTACTGGAAAGGGTGAGCATCTGGGCATAGCTTCTGTGAAGGTAATACATCTGTGCTCAGCTACTGTTATGGGGGCACATCAGAGCATAATACTGTGATGGGGAATATCTGGGCATCGATACAGTGACAGCAGAACATATGGGCATAGCTGCTGTGAAGGTGCACAGCTGTGAACAGCTACTGGGAAGGGGGAACATCTCTTCTCAGCTACAGGGAAGGGGGCCCATCTGGGCATAGCACTGTGATGGGGGAACATCTGGGAATAGCTGCTGTGGAGGGGAACATCTGGGCATAGCTACTGTGAAGGGGGAACATCTGGGCATAGCTACTGTGAAGGGGGCACATCTGTGCACATCTACGGTGAAGTGGGAACATCTGGGCAAAGCTGTTGTGAAGGGTGCATATCTGTAAACAGTTACTAGGAAGGGCGCAAATCTGAGCAAAGCTGATGTGAAGAGGCACATCTGTGCTCAGCTACTGGGAAGGGAGCACATCTGGGCATAGCTACTGTAAAGGGGACACATCTGGTCATAGCTACCGTGAAAGAGGGAACATTTGGGTATATCTACTTCGTTGATTCAGGGAGTTATTGTGATTGCCTGATTGGAATCGGGAAGGATTTTTTTTCCCATTAAGTGAGGAAAATTGGCTTCTACCTCACAGGGCTTTTTTTTCCTTCCTCTGGATCAACTTGCAGGATAACAGGCCGAACTGGATGGACAGATGTATTTTTTTGGCCTTATAAACTATGTTACTATGTTACTGTACAGCAGGCACATCTTGGCAGCTGTAATGCAGGGAAATCATAGCATAAAGGCTGATGTAAATGGGGCCCATCTGGGCATAGCTACTGTTAAGGGAGCACATCTGGGCATACAGGTTCATGTGAAAGGGTTACATCTGGGCAAAGCTGCTCTGAAGGGGGCACATCTGGGCATAGCTACTGGGAAGGGGGAACATATGGCCATAGCTACGGTAAAGGGGGCACATCTTGGCATAGCTACTGTGAAGCGGGCTCATCTGGGCATAGCTGCTGTGCGGGGAGAACATCTGTGAACAGCTACTGGGAATGGGGTACATTTGGGCAAAGCTGCTGTGAAGGGGGCACATCTGTACACAGCTACTGGAAAGGGGTTACATCTGGGAGAAGCTGCCGTGTAGGGGGTACATCTGTGCATAGCTAGTGGGAAGTCGGCTCATCTTATCTAGTAACATAGTAACATAGTACATAAATCCGCTCCAGAAATACATCCAGGCCCCTCTTGAATTCCTTTATTGTACTCACCATCACCACCTCCTCAGGAAGAGAGTTCCATAGTCTCACTGCTCTTACCGTAAAGAAGCCTCTTCTATGTTTGTGTGCAAACCTTCTTTCCTCCAGACGCAGAGGATGTCCCCTCGTCACAGTCACAGTCCTGGGAATGAATAGATGAGGGGATAGATCTCTGTACTGTCCCTTGATATATTTATACATATTATTAGATCTCCTCTCAGTCGTCTTTTTACTAAAGTGAATAACCCTAATTTTCATAATCTTTCAGGGTACTGTAGTTGCCCCATTCCAGTTATTACTTTAGTTGCCCTCCTCTGGACCCTCTCCAGCCCTGCTATGTCTGCTTTGTTCACTGGAGCCCAGAACTGTACACAGTACTCCATGTGTGGTCTGACTAATGATTTGTAAAGTGGTAGGACTATGTTCTCATCACGGGCATCTATGCCCCTTTTGATGCAACCCATTATCTTATTTGCCTTGGCAGCAGCTGCCTGACACTGTTTTTGCAGCTTAGTTTGCTGTTTATTAAAATTCCTAGATCCTTTTCCATGTCAGTGTTACCGAGTGTTTTACCATTTAATAAGTACTTGCATTATTCCTTCCCATGTGCATAACTTTACATTTGTCAGTGTTAAACCTCATCTGCCACTTATCTGCCCAAGCCTCCAATCTATCCAGATCGCTCTGTAATAGTATACTGTCCTCTTGAGGGTTAATTACTTTACACAGTTTAGTGTCATCTGCGAAAATTGATATTTTACTATGCAAGCCTTCTACAAGATCATTAATAAATATATTTAAGAGAATAGGGCCCAATACTGACCCCTGAGGTACTCCACTAGTGACAGTGACCCAATCTGAGTATGTACCATTAATAACCACTGTCTGTTTTTTTAGGCATGGCTACTGTGAAGTAGCAACAACTGGGTATAACTTTTGTGAAGGGGGAACAGCAGCAAAGCTGCTGTAAGCGGTGCACATCTGTTAACAGTTACTAGGAAGGGGCACATCTGAGCAAACTGCTGTGAAGGGGAACATCTGTGCTCAGCTACTGGAAACGGAGCACATCTGGGCATAGCTACTGTGAAGGGGGGACATCTGGTCATGGCTACTATGAAGGGGGAACATTTGAGCATAGCTACTAAAAAGCGGGTACATCTGGGCATTGCTACTATGAAGTGGTCACATCTAGGCATACAGGCTGTGATGCAGCGAAATCATGGCATAAAGGCTGATGTGAAGGGGGCCGATCTGGGCATGGCTACTGTGAAGGGAGCATATCTTGGCATACAGACTGATGTGAAAGGGCATCTGGGCATAGCTACTTTAGTCAAATCTGTTTTTATTGAAATGAAAAGATTCACATAGCTATATGAAGCCATAACAGACCCTACATAGGGTAAAGCAATGCAGATATGAAATTGCAGTTATCACAATGATAATGGTGTACATAAATTAGGCTTCCAGGGCTTTAGCCCGACAACACAGGTAGATAAAAACAAATTCTCAAAAGAAGGTCTGTTTATCACTATTTAGATGCAAAAATAAGAGAACTAAAGACATTTTTTTAATGTTTTTTAATCTTATTTTTGCATCTGGCCTCGTTCACATCAGCGTTTAGTCCTCCGTTCGGCTTTCCGTTATGACTTGCGTCCGTTTCAAAATTGAAACGGATTCATTCATAACGGAACGTAACGGACATATTTTGCTACGTTTTTAAACGGATACCATCTAACGGATACGTTAATAAACGGATTAAAAATGTCAGTTGAAGTCCGTTCAATCCGTTTAGTTACTCCGATAACGGATCAGTTTTTTTCCTTTTTTTTTTTCAGTTGTCCCTCCCCTATCTGCATGCTATATAAAAATGGTGCTATATTGCCCAAAATATTTGCCCCCAGTAGCCAAACAACATGTCCCAGTAGCGTGATAGCATCTCACAAAAGACTAATAACATCCCCCATGTGCCTAATAGCATCCACAGTTTCAAGATATTAGCCCCCAATAGCCAAATAGCATGCCCCAGTAGATGATCGAAGTAAATACTTTTCAATTGCATCAATTCATACCCTTTTCTTGGGACTTTCTCCAACTTGCACATCAGCCTTCAGAAATGGTGAGGAGTAGCGCTCACGTGACTGTCACATGACACTCCCTTGTTTTCCTGTCTTCGTTTGTAAGTTCCTGTTTGTTCTGCGCATGTTCAGCAACAAAAAAAACGTACTTTAGGAACGCTATGTCCGCGAAATAAAATTGAACAATCCGTTTCTCATTTACTACAATGAACGTGAATGGATGCTCCGTCAAGAATCCGCTTTTCTGAACGTAGAAAAAAATCCTGCAAGCAGGATTTTGTTTTCCGTCTGAAAAAAACGTATTCCGAACGTATTACCAACTAACGGAGTCAAACGTATGCATACATACGTCAATTAGTTTCTATGGGAGGTTGAACGGATACGTTTTTAGATTTTTTTTTCTACTTCCGGACGGACTACAGGAACGGAGAGCTTGAACGCAGATGTGAACATAGCCTAAATAGTGATAAACAGACCTTCTTTGGGGAAATTGTTTTTTAGAAACATAAAAACATAATTGTCCTGTCTTTCCATATCTCTTTTTGTAATATTCCCTATTATTTGCCGTCTACTCGACTGAAAGAATATATTGGAAGGCTAATCTGTAAGGCTAAACCATGACTGATGGACGAATGTTCCCCTCTCGACATAACCTCAATCTCAGCAGGTCGTATGGGTTACTTCTATAAAGCAGGGTTTCCCTCTGGTCAGCAGACATCTCCTCTAACCTCAGTTGTTTCTACATTCTTTAACATATGCAATCCATGGCTCCCATACTTGCAAATATCTACCTCTAGCATTGTATGTCCAGCCCACCAACTCCTCCATTCTACATATATCATCAATTTTTTCATGCCACATCTTCAAGGACGGCGGTACCTTATCCTTCCATTTTATAGGTATTAATAGCTTAGCAGCCGCAATCATATGTGTAGGTAGGTTCATTCTGCTCGGTCTGAAGTCAGCCATGGGTAGCCACAATAGGACTAGTTCTGGCAAAAGCTTCAGATTTGTAGAGCAAATCTGGTTAATCATCTTTTCTATATGTTCCCAGAACTTCTTCAGATTCGGGCAGAACCACCATATATGTGACAAAGATCCCTTATCTTTCCCACATCTCCAACAGAGATCATCAGATGTCAATCTTATTTTAAACAATAACTCAGGTGTTCTATACCATCTAGTGAGGATTTTCAGGGAATTTTCTTGGATCATAATGCATTTGGAGAATCCATGAGAGTGGGTCAGTACATAACTCCTATCTCTGTCATCAAGTGCGCAATTCAACTCTTTCTCCCATGCTCCTACATAAGAGGGTATACTGTTATTTCTATCTTTCAGCAGGTGCGTGTAGATGAGCAAAATGCATTTCGAGGGGATTTTGGGAAGCAAGGTGTATGTTTCCAGCCAAGTGGGGTCCGGAAGAGGAACAAACTTGGACTTTTTAAACTTGGTACACTTGATCTCAAAATCCCTCTCTTGCAAGAAATCCCACTTTTTAATGTTTTCTCCGGTGAAGGAGGCATAATAATCTTTTCAGATGGGCGTTTTTGCCAGGTCACCTAGTACAACCCCCGGCAAGGACTTCCAGATGGCATTTAACGCAACATTTGTCGTGCTTAGGATCTGCAGAAAAATTCTAAGGGGAGCTAGAGGTGACGGTTTCCCTAGTCCCATGTTAAGAGCCATTGTTTTATTACATGCAATGATAGTACTTCTTGTGATATCACTGAACAGGGAGTGCTTATCTGTTTTTTTTTTTAAACGGAAACCATAGCATGTAATCTGCTGAATTACCTATTAGAGCAAGCTCCATCTCCACATGTATGGGTGGGGGTGCAGGTCTCGTCAAGGCAATCCACCTCTTCATATGTATGGCTTGTATATATTGCTCTATGTCTGGGAGTGATATGCCTCCTTGTTTCTTTCTCTTAGTAAGCAAAGCAAAAGGGAGTCTAGCTTTTTTGTTTGCCCAAATATACCTCCCCATTATCAATTTGATCTTGGATAAGTAGTTGACTGGTAAATACAATGGTAGAGATCTTAGGGTATAACAGCTGAGGTAAGATGTCGGCTGTTATCACATTTTTCCTCCCTGGCCAGGATAGGAACGGTAGAGAGCTTTTTGTTAGAAAGGTTTCTATCTTATTCAGCAGAGGAGGGAAATTTAGTCTGAACAATAGCTTAGGATCGTTAGGTATGTTAATTCCTAGGTATTTAATGGAAGATGAAGGCCACTTAAAGGGGGTCATACTCTTAAGTCTATTTTGTTGTGTAGAGGAGAGGGAGACTTCCAATGCTTCTGACTTGTCCAGGTTGATCTTGAAGTTTGACAATTTACCAAACTGTTGGAAGATGTTCAAAACCTCAGTCATAGCATCAACTGGGTCAGTAAGCATAAGGAGCAAATCATCGGCAAATGCCACCATCTTATGGGTGTACGTACCAATATTTAATCCTCGAATAGCAGGGTATTGTTGAAATTTTAGAAGTAAGGTCTCCAAAGTAAGTTTGAAGAGCGTGGGAGACAAGGGGCATCCCTGCCGTGTCCCATTTCGAATCAAGAAGGCATCCGACAGAGTCCCATTCACCATAATACGTGCTGATGGAGAAGAATATAGTGAAAATACAGCGTTAATAAACTGTTCTGGAAAGCCAAATGCTTCTAGGGTGCTACGCATGTACAATCAGCTGACTCTGTCAAACGCCTTCTCCGCATCAGTCCCCAGTAGTACCAATGGGGTCCGATTTCTCTTAGCATGGCAAACGGCATGGATACTCTACTGACATTGTGTCTCTCCTCCCGTCCCGGTACAAACCCCACTTGCTCTTCCCCCACAAGCTCAGGCAGTAGTTTCGAGATCCTAGCACTAAGCAACTTGGCCCACCATTTTAAATCAGTGTAGAGCAAGGAGATGGGTCTATATCTCCCACAGGCTTCTTGGTCTTTCCCCTCTTTGTGTATTACCGTAATATGTGCTGCTTGAGCCTGCGGGGGCAGAGTTTCACCTCGGAGCAAGGAGTTGCACATTTGAACAAAATGAGAAATAAGTATATCCCTAAACTTTTTATAATAAGCAATGGGGAATCCATCTGGTCCTGGGCTTTTCCCAGATGGGATGGTGTTCAGAACTTGAGTCACCTCCTCTGCTGTAAAGGGCTTAAGTAGCTCTAGACTGTTTACCTCCAAAATGGATGGGATCCTAATGGAACTTAGAAATTCCTAATCTGTAGAGCCATATCAGGGCGGGGGCCGCTATCTTTCAAGTTGTACAGGGATTCATAGAATTTACAGAACTCCTTTGCAATGGCTGGTGTGTTTGTAAGTCTATTCCTGTCTGGGAATTTTATCGCCTGGATAAATGACTTATCTCTCTGGAACTTTAACAGGGCGGTCATTAGTTTGGAGCTTTTATTACCATGAAGGTAATGCTTAAAACGCAAAACCTGTCTATGTAGAGAAATAAGGGACTTAAATACCTCTTCAGACTGTGACTTCTTGTGTAGGCTCTCAAGTGTGGATATTTGCAACAATAAGGAGTTCAGTTCTTTTAATCTATGTCTCTTTATCCTGGTGCCCAGGCTAATAAGTTCTCCCCTAATTACTTCTTTGTGGGCTTCCCACAGGATGGAGCTTGACACCTGTCATGAGTCATTATTCAAAAAATAATCCCTCAATTTTAGTGAGATTAACTGTGCATATTTAGCATACTCTATTAGGGTGGTGTTTAATCGCCAAGTGCAGGATCTACGCGGCAAATCCGCAAACTTCACACTTACACTAATGGGTGCATGATCAGAGATGACCACATTGTCTATCTTGGCATCTGTGACTAATGGGAGTGCTTGGTTATATAAGAAAATATAAATCAATCTCTGGTACGAATCATGTACTCTGGAGTGGAAAGTATAATCCTTATCCTCTGGATGTAATAACCTCCAGAAATCTGACACCCCCAGATCAGACAAAGCAAGATGAAGTCTGCGGAGTTGCCTAGTCGACACGTTTCTGGCACTAGATGACCCTGGGGTCAAAGATCATGTTCAGATCTCCCCCCATGATTAATAAACCTTCCGCAAATGGTTTCAGGGTCTCAAGCGTACGCAAAAGCCATCTAATCTGGTTACAGTTGGGGGCATACAAATTCGCTATAGTAATGGTTAAGTTAAGAATCTTCCCTTTAACCAGGAGGTATCTGCCCTCTGGATCTGCGATTTTTGCTGATATTTGGAACGGAGCATTCTTCCCAACACCGATAGATACTCCTCTCGAGGCCGATTAATGGGACGCATGATACCATAAGGGGAAATGTTTGCTGACTACATTAGGTATACGCATATGCCTGAAGTGAGTCTCCTGTATAAAGGCAATGTCAACATGCTCTTTCCTTAAGGTGTGGTATAACTGGCTTCTCTTTTGAGGTATATTAAGGCCATTGACATTGAGGGAGTAAACTTTCACTTCAGCCATATCCGTACGTACATCTGTCTAGGTGACTAGCATTACTGTAGGTGGCAAGTAAGACAGGACATAAACAATAACAGTTAAGAATGCCTATAAACAAAACAATTGGGTTATAGGGCCCAGTGGTGTCTCGTGCTGCTATGAAGCACACGATGGCCAAATAAACAAGGCCAGTGGGGGGAACATGTATGGAGAGGTCGCAGGGACCCATCTCCCATTCACCCGGCCTATCAAGCTGAATAAAGAATACCCATAATAACATCTCATAACATTACATGAATACAAAAGACTAAAACATGGGGATGCTTTGCCTATAAGCATTTCAAACACATGGCGCACTGTGGTTGTCAGATCCTCTGCGTTAATTTAACCGACTCAGGGATCCCTCTCAGACGGATGTTCTTCCATCGTCCCCTATTCTCTTGGTCTTCCAGGTAAAGGAATGCATTGTTCACCTGTTTGCAGACCGAGGCAAGCTGAGATTGCATCCCCGCACTGTGCTGCGTCATGAGGGTATGCAAGTCCTCTAAGGCCTCCACTCTGTGACCCATATGTAGGACTTCTGTCTTAATCTCCGACAGCTCTTTTAGCACTGGCGACAAAGCTTTGTCCAGCGATTGGGCTAGTGACTGTTGCAGGAAGGCTCTGGTAATCGGCAAGGTGTCACGCTCACCTTGTGGTTCAGAGCAGGCATCTGAGCTGTCTCTATCAGAGTCGTCTTTCCGCGCTTCCACTGTTGGCGCGGATCCCACTGTCTTTCCTCGCTCCGACTGAGAAGAGATCTTCTTGCTGAGGAAATTATTCATGTCGCTCTGCAAGCTTTTCTGTTTCGGGGTGCTCTCCAGTTCCCCTCTCTTTTCTCTACCGATTTTCACCATATTTGCAATGGGTAGCTCTGAAATAGGCTGTGAGACCGTGCTTATGGCCAGGAGCTCAGGCGCACACGTCCTCCACCATGCTCAGTCGGCTCCGCCCCCCTTGGCATAGCTACTTTGAAGGCGAACATCCGAGCATAGCTACTGTAAAGGGGGAACATCTGAACATAGCTACTGGGAAGGGGGGGCATCTGGGCATAGCTGCTGTGAAATGGGCACATCTGTGAACAGCTACTGGGAAGGGGGCACATCAGAGCATAATACATTGATGGGGGAATATCTGGGCATCGATACAGTGACAGCAGAACATATGGGCATAGCTGCTGTGAAGGGGGCACAGCTGTGAACAGCTACTGAGAAGGGGGAACATCTCTGTTCAGCTACTGGGAAGGGGGCCCATCTGGGCATAGTACTGTGATGGGGGAACATCTGGGAATAGCTACTGTGGAGGGGAACATCTGGGCATAGCTACTGTGAAGGGGGCACCTCTTGGAAAAGCTGCTGTGAATGGGTCACATCTCTGAATAGCTTCTAGGAAAGGGGCACATGTGTGCAAAGCTGCTGTGAAGGGGCACATCTGTGTTCAGCTACTTGGAAGGGAGCACATCTGGACATAGCTACTGTGAAGGGGGCACATCTGGGCATAGCTACTATGAAGGGGGAACATTTGGGCATAGCTACTGTAAAGAGGGCATGTCTGGCCATAGCTACTATGAAGTGGGCACATCTGGGCATACAGGCTGTGATGCGAGGAAATCATGGCATAAAGGCTGATGTGAAAGGGGTACATCTGGGCAAAGCTGCTGTGAAGGGGGCACATCTGTACACAGCTACTGGGAAGGGGGAACATCAGGGCAAAGCTGCTGTAAAGGGGGTACATCTGTGCTCAGCTGTTGGGAAGGGGGCACATCCGGGCATAGATACAGTGATGGGATAACATCTGGGAATAGATGCAGTGATGGGTCAACATCTGGGCATAGCTGCTGTAAAGGGTGCATATCTGTAAACAGGTACTGGGAAGGGGGAACATCTGGGCAAATCTGCTGTGAATGGTCCACATCTGTGCACAGCTACTTTGAAGGATTTACATCTAGGCAAGCTGCTGTGAATGGGCATATCTGTGCATAGCTACTTGGAAGGGGAAACATCTGGGCATAGCTGCTTTGAAGGCGAACATCCGGGCATAGTGTTATGTCCCCTGGACACTTTGTGTCTCTCAGGTGCTGCTGGCAATGCTGCCGGTATCTGCTCAGCAAGTTACGCACACAGGCCGATGTACTACTTAACCAGAGCAAGGTTTATTACTCAGAACATTATGGCATTCTTACATGGAGGAGTCTTATTCCAACAGCTTCTTTCCTTATCAGATGTAATCCCTTCTCAGCCTCATGTGTCTGCTTCCAGTTCCCCTCACACACACACACACTGTCTGACTTCCTGGTACAGCTCCTCCTCCCCCATCATGCATCAGGAGAAAAAGGGTAAAGGTCACAGTGATCTATCACAACATCACACCTCCTTTCCTCCCCCCAAAAAAAAAAAAAAACATAACAAGAGAACAAAATGTTGAACACATAACATAACAATGTAAAAACACAAAATGCAATCGCACACTGCAACCAGCTCTCTGCCCTACCTTTATGCTGGATGTTGAATAAGGCATTGGTGTACATTTTGGCCAAAGCGTGATAAGCCACTCACCGCGTCAAGGTTGCCTTCATGAGTGGTCCCTAACACTAGTTCCTACCCTTTATGGGCCATAACAGCCACATAAAGTCCAGGGAGCGCAGGTGAAGGCAACTCATGAAGGCAACCTTGACGCGGTGAGTGGCTTATTACGCTTTGGCCAAAATGTACACCAATGCCTTATTCAACATCCAGCATAAAGGTAGGGCAGAGAGCTGGTTGCAGTGTGCGATTGCATTTTGTGTTTTTACATTTATATTTCTATTTCGCCACAGCAATCTGCACCTGCTAAGGGTTGTGCGGGCTGAAATTTTCCACATTTTTCTCCTTGTAGTACGTATTGGAGGCGTGGCGATCTCCAAGCAGTCAAGCACACCTGTCCAGTTAATCTTCCCCCTGGAGGCTGGTTTTAAAGTCAGTATAAAACTGAGTCTGCTTATACAGCACCTACCAGTAGCTATTAGGCTCCAGGAGAAGTATAAAGTGGGCTCAGCATGCATGTGAGTACTTGCATCCCTGGATCCGATGAAAGCTGTAATGGCACCGGACGGGGTTAAAAGCAGAGTGTACTTAGCGTGCATGCTGCACCTGCGCTCCCTGGACTTTATGTGGCTGTTATGGCCTATAAAGGGTAGGAACTAGTGTTAGGGACCACTCATGAAGGCAACCTTGACGCGGTGAGTGGCTTATTACGCTTTGGCCAAAATGTACACCAATGCCTTATTCAACATCCAGCATAAAGGTAGGGCAGAGAGCTGGTTGCAGTGTGCGATTGCATTTTGTGTTTTTACATTTATATTTATATTTCGCCACAGCAATCTGCACCTGCTAAGGGTTGTGCGGGCTGAAATTTTCCACATTTTTCTCCTTGTAGTACGTATTGGAGGCGTGGCGATCTCCAAGCAGTCAAGCACACCTGTCCAGTTAATCTTCCCCCTGGAGGCTGGTTTTAAAGTCAGTATAAAACTGAGTCTGCTTATACAGCACCTACCAGTAGCTATTAGGCTCCAGGAGAAGTATAAAGTGGGCTCAGCATGCATGTGAGTACTTGCATCCCTGGATCCGATGAAAGCTGTAATGGCACCGGACGGGGTTAAAAGCAGAGTGGACTTAGCGTGCATGCTGCACCTGCGCTCCCTGGACTTTATGTGGCTGTTATGGCCCATAAAGGGTAGGAACTAGTGTTAGGGACCACTCATGAAGGCAACCTTGACGCGGTGAGTGGCTTATTACGCTTTGGCCAAAATGTACACCAATGCCTTATTCAACATCCAGCATAAAGGTAGGGCAGAGAGCTGGTTGCAGTGTGCGATTGCATTTTGTGTTTTTACATTTATATTTCTATTTCGCCACAGCAATCTGCACCTGCTAAGGGTTGTGCGGGCTGAAATTTTCCACATAACATAACAAGGCAAGCGAGATCAGTTCAGCAAGTAGTATCTCCAACTCAGTTCTGTGATTTCCGCAGCACTTCATGAGCCCTTTGTCTCTGTTCCCTGACCTCCAATGTGTCCCGTAAGATTTCAGCACTTTGCCAGCGAGGCGTTTGACGTCTTTGACGGGTAGACCTACGCAGAGGTACAGCACCGGGAGGAATAAAGTCAGTCAAAGGTACTGGAGAGGTCAGTGGGCGTCCCACAGACAAATCAGTCTCTGTAACTTCAGGCACATGGCCGGGCTCCTCAGGAATATGGTCACCAACCGGTTCAGGGTTTGGGTGTAAACTTGTGGGATCATGCCAGACACCATGCCATATGTCACCAGCAGAGTTCAGAGTAGACTCTGGTGGGTGGTCAGAAAGAAGGGTCGGTTTTGTCACTAGTGGCCGGCAAATGCGTTTCCTCAATTGTGAAAGGTGTTGCCGAACACAAATGCCTTCCTCCAGGCGGACAAGGTACATTCTTCTGCCAAGAGTTCCATCAATAACGCCAGGAAGCCAAGGAGGCAAAGCTCTGTAATTCTGAGACCATACAAGATCACCGGCACGGAATCCCAGACGGCCCGGCGGAGGAGGTGTTGGGGACTGCTCCTGCGGACGAACTAAATCAAGTTTGGTGCGGAGATGCCTGCCAAACATAAGAAAAGCCGGTGACAGCCCAGTAGTAGCGTGTTTCGTGTTACGGTACATGATCAAGAATTCCAGTAGCTTCTCTTCTGAAGGTCCAACCTGGTCCAGAGTGGACAGTAAGTGCTTCTTAAATGACTGCACAAATCGTTCTGCCAGCCCATTTGAAGCTGGATGATAAGGAGCTGTTTTGTAGTGTTGGACACCCAAACCACTAAGGAAGGATTGAAACTCATGCGATGTAAATTGAGTTCCATTGTCGGAGACTATGGCTGTAGGCAAGCCAAATTGAGCAAAGAGCTTCCTTAAAGGGATTCTGTCACCTCCCCTAAGCCAAAAAACGATTGTAAAGCAGCCATGAAGCACAGCTTACCTGGATTAGGCTGTGCTCTTTTATCTTGAAATCCGTCCAGCAGTTACTGCAAAAAACAACTTTGATTGATAAGGAAATGTGTCCTGAAGGTGCCCAGAGGGGCGTTTTTTTCTTCTTAGTGAGCCCAGTACCGCCCCTCTTTCAGTGCCCAGCCCGCCTTCCTTGTACTTTCTAACCGCCCCCAGCCTGCCACAGAGGGGGAGGAGAGGGAGGAGAGGCTGTGGCAGTACAAGGAAGGCGGGCTGGGCACTGAAAGAGGGGCGGTACTGGGCTCTCTAAGAAGAAAAAAACGCCCCTCTGGGCACCTTCAGGACACATTTCCTTATCAATCAAAGTTGTTTTTTGCAGTAACTGCTGGACGGATTTCAAGATAAAAGAGCACAGCCTAATCCAGGTAAGCTGTGCTTCATGGCTGCTTTAAAATCGTTTTTTGGCTTAGGGGAGGTGACAGAATCCCTTTAAGACTAGAATGGTAGCAGCTGAGGTAATAGAAGGCATTTGAAAAACCTCCGGCCATTTTGAATGTGCATCTACCACGATCAAATACATTTTACCCTGGATGGGGCCAGCAAAATCAAGATGGAGTCTGGACCACGGTTCTGATGGCCATGGCCAAGGTTGCAGGGTTCCTCTCTTTTGGGGTCGCTGGGCTTGACAGCACCCAGGACATTGAGCAACATAATCTTCAATTGCTGTATCCATTTGTGGCCACCAAACATAGCTCCGGGCCCGCTGCTTCATGCGCACCACACCAGGATGGCCTTCATGCAGTATCCTTAGCATGGTTGATTGCAAGTACTGGGGTACAATCACTCTATTGCCCCATTGTAGGCAACCAGCATTAGTCACAAGCTCACATTTTCTGGCAAAGTACGGACGAAAGTCACCTGAAACACTCTCTGGCCATCCAGTCTGAACATAAGAGAATATCTGAGACAGGAAAGGATCTGTGGCTGTATGTCTGGCAATCAGGGAGGTGGACATGCAAGATTGTGGCCTGTGTACTTCCACTACATGTACCTCTCTTAGTGGGTGGTCATCTCTTAGTGGCAATCTGGAAAATGCATCTGCATTGCCATGGGTATCATGGGAGCGGTATCTGATCGAATAAGCATAAGCTCCTAAAAATAAAGCGTACCTTTGTAAGCGAGATGCGGTTGTTGTAGAAATTCCTTTCTGAGGGTTCAGTATTGACAACAGAGGTTTGTGGTCAGTGATAAGTGTGAACTCCCGACCATAGACGTACGCGTGAATTTTTTTTGTGGCCCATACAATGGCCAAAGCTTCCTTGTCAATCTGGGAGTAGTTTTGTTCTGCTGAGGTTAAAGACCTGGAGGCAAAAGAAATGGGGCGCTCCGTGCCATCCGGCATGACATGGGAAAGCACTGCACCTAGTCCATAAGGCGAGGCATCACAAGCCAGGATGACGGGTTTCTTTAAATCATAGTGGACCAGAACTCGAGAAGACAGAATGAGTTCTTTAGAAAGCCGAAAAGCTTCTTCACATTTGTCTGTCCATATCCATTTAGCTCTTGCATCCAGTAAGCGATGTAATGGGTAGAGCTGGTGCGCTAGGTTCGGCAAGAAACGGTGGTAGTAATTTAGGAGGCCAAGGTAGGACCTGAGCTGGGTGACATTCCGGGGGGTAGGGGCATGGGTAAGGGCTTTAAGCTTTTCTTCAGTAGTGTGTAACCCATGACGGTCCACCGTGTGGGCACAAAACTCCAGTTGAGACTTGAGAAATTCGCATTTTGACAGATTGACACGTAAACCATACTTTTGGAGTCTCCCTAGCACAGCTTCAACATTCTTTCTGTGTTCTTCATCAGTGGGACCAGTGATGAGCATGTCATCCAGTAGACATTGGGTGAAAGGTATTCCTGCCAGTACCTCATCCATGATCCGCTGCCAGATGGCTGGAGCTGGGGCTATGCCAAAAACCTTGCGGTTATACTGGAATAATCCTTTATGAGTGTTAATGGTCAACAGGTGGCGTGAATCTGGGTGTACTTGCAGTTGCAGGTAAGCTTGCTTTAAGTCTATTTTTGTAAACTTTTGCCCCCCAGCCAGTGAGCCAAATAAATCTTCAAGTCGAGGCAATGGGTATTGATCCACAAGAAGTTGGTTGTTCAGAGCTACCCTGAAATCACCACAAATCCTAATGTCTCCATTCTTTTTCTTGACAGGTACAATTGGTGATGCCCATTCACTTCTATCCACTTTCGTTATGATCTTTTCAGCCAATAGGTGGTCCAGCTCTGCTTCCACTTTTTCCCGCAAGGCAAATCTTGCTTTACAAAAACGAGGTGTAGCACCAGGCTTCAAGAGGAGGTGGGCCATCTTTCCTTTTACGGTGCCCAAAGAGTCCTCAAAAACCTCTTTAAAACGTGACTTCAGGGATTCCACCCAATGGTCTACTTTAGAAAGCAATGTACATTGGGCAATGGTAAAAGGAGGCCTCTTTGGGCACCGTAAAAGGAAAGATGGCCCACCTCTTCTTGAAGCCTGGTTCTACACCAGGGCTTTGATCCAGTCCCTTCCATACAGCGGAGGACCTCCATTCCTTACAACATAAAGGCGTAGACTTTGACTGTGGTTGCCTAATGTAACAAGGGGCTTTACATAACCCAAGGGCTGTAGTAGTTCCTTGCTGTAGGTTTGTAGCGTGAGCTTTGTAGGTTTTAGCGGCAGGGACAGACCCGATGCCTTTAAATCAGTCCATGAAATGACAGACACAGCTGCCCCTGTATCAACATCCATGGAGACAGGACAGCCATTGAGTGTGACATCCACTTTAATCGCCGGAGTACTCCCAGCTACTCGAAACAGTCCAACATGCTGGACACATGTCTCCTCATCAGAGCTAAAACCGTTATTGTCCATATCCACACGGAATGTCTGTTTACGTCTATCTTTTGTGGTAGTGTTCGGGGAGCGAGAGCTGCGGCAAACGCGCCCAATATGACCAGTCTTCCCACAGCGAAAACAAACGACATCCTTGAACTTGCAAGCAGGCGCACTGTGAGTAGTGTTACCACAACGGTAGCAAGTCGGGGTCCCAGAGACAGAAGAATTAGGGTGGCGAGGTTTAAGCTGAGTGGCAGGGGACGGGCGTCTCGAGCGTTGAGTGATAGCAGTGTGGAATATTTCCTCACCCTGGCTTGCAGGAGTTGTAGGTGGTGCCTTCAGTAGGGTGGCGTCCCGTGTTGCCAACTCCATGACCGTAGCAAGGTCAGTGGCTTTCGTCAGAGTCAAGTCGGGTTCTGTGAGTAAACGTTTCTGTATGGCTGGGTCGCAGAGTCCCATGACGAACATGTCACGGAGAGCCGTCTGTAGGTAGTCTCCAAACTGACAAGTGGCAGCCAGTTTACGTAAAGCAATGATATATGTCTTTATATCCTCCACGGCCTGCTGCCTTCTACCGTAGAATTTAAACCGCTCCGCGATTTCCAACGGCTTCGGGTTGTAGTGTGTATGTAGCGTCTGAATTAACTCAGGCAGGGACTTAGAGGCTGGCTTGTCTGGAGAAACAAGGTCTCTGAGGGTTCCATATGCAGCTTGACCCAATGCAGTGAGAAAAACTGCACTTCTCTTTTCAACAGTCACATTATTCGCTTCCATATACTGTTCCAGCCTCTCCACCCAGGAGATCCATGACTCAGCTGCAGGATCAAATGGCTGAATAAACCCTATGAAGGCCATGTGTGCTAAAATCCACAATCCTCGTCGCCACTGTTATGTCCCCTGGACACTCTGTGTCTCTCAGGTGCTGCTGGCAATGCTGCCGGTATCTGCTCAGCAACTTACGCACACAGGCCGATGTACTACTTAACCAGAGCAAGGTTTATTACTCAGAACATTATGGCATTCTTACATGGAGGAGTCTTATTCCAACAGCTTCTGTCCTTATCAGATGTAATCCCTTCTCAGCCTCATGTGTCTGCTTCCAGTTCCCCTCACACACACACACACACACACACACACTGTCTGACTTCCTGGTACAGCTCCTCCTCCCCCATCATGCATCAGGAGAAAAAGGGTAAAGGTCACAGTGATCTATCACAACATCACACATAGCTACTGTAAAGGGGGCACATCTGGACATAGCTACTGGTAAGGGGGACATCTGGGCATAGCTGCTGTGAAGGGGGCACATCTGTGAACAGCATTTGGGCAAAGCTTCTATGAAGGGATACATCTGTGCAAGCTACTGGAAAGGGTGAGCATCTGGGCAAAGCTTCTGTGAAGGTGGTACATCTGTGCTCAGCTACTGGGATGGGGGCACATCAGGGCATAATACTGTGATGAGGAATATCTGGGCATCGATACAGTGACAGCAGAACATATGAACACAGCTACTGTGAAGGGGGCACAGCTGTGAACAGCTACTGGGAAGGGGGAACATCTCTTCTCAGCTACAGGGAAGGGGGCCCATATGGGCATAGTACTGTGATGGGGGAACATCTGGGAATAGCTACTGTGGAGGGGAACATCTGGGCATAGCTACAATGAAGCTGGCACTTCTTGGCAAATCTGCTGTGAAGGTGTCTGCTGTGAACAGCTTCTAGGAAAGAGGCACATCTGGGCATAGCTACTATAAAGGGGGCACATCTGGACATGACTACTGCAAAGCAAGCGCATCTGACCATAGCTACTATGAAGTGGGCACATCTGGGTATACAGGCTGTGATGCGGGAAAATCATGGCATAAAGGCTGATGTGAAAGGGGTACATCTGGGCAAAGCTGCTGTGAAAGAGGCACATCTTTACACATCTACTGGGAAGGGGGAATATCAAGGCAAAGCTTCTGTAAACGGGGTACATCTGTGCTCAGCTATTGGGAAGGGGGCACAGTCGGGCATAAGAAAAAAGAAAAAAGGGGAAATCCAGCTTCCAGACGACCATATAAATGCTTCAATGAAAAAACGTGCTCAAATCCGGACATGTACACCAGGTCTACGCGTTTCAAATCAACACATTCAGATCCTTACTCATGACAACATGACAGTGTAAGAGACTGGCCTTAAATAAGGGGCAGGTCAAGCATATCAGGTGGACACAATCAACACATAGCTCCACCTCAAACACATAAAAACATATGCTAAAAGTTGAAGGAGAAGAGGAAAAACTTCAAAGGATACAAAGAAAGTGTACCATGGTCAATAGTGTAATATAAGATCATGTCTGCAATTAAGATCTATTGGTAATACAAGTACCCATAGTAAAGATCCAGTATGATTCTCTGTTCAAAAGAACTCTCCTATGATCACAGCCACGTTTAGGGAATTTAACCCTTTCCACTCCTTGCACAGGCTACTGATATCACCTGCATGACAAGCCGCATAGTGTGAACTGACCGCAGAAACATTTCTAGTCAGCGCATGTGGAATGTCAGAAATATGTCAACGAATTCTAGTTTTGAGGCTGTTGGAAGTACAGCCTATATACTGTAGGTGGCATGTCATGCAGGTGATTTAGTATTCCACAAAAGTGGTATTGCAGTTGATATACTGGTTCACAGTAAAAGTTTTTTGGTTGGATACAGAGACAACAGTTTGGCCAATTGAAAGGTGCTTGCAGCAGGTGCAGATACGATGTCCGCACTTATAGTTGCCTTTAAAATGTAGCCAGCTCTGCTGTGTCTGCAGATCATCCATAAACAGACTGGGGCTGATACGTTGGCCCAGAGTTGGAGCTCGACGGGCAATGCATTTAACCACCTCCCATCTCGCTAACGCCGAAAGGCATGATTGCTGCGGCGCTGCCAGGTCACACTAACGCCGATCGGCGTCATCTTGCGTGAGCCGAAATTTCCTGTGAATGCGCACTCACAGGAGCGCGCGTTCACAGGATCGTGTAGTTCACAAGTTCATCTGCAGCCTGCTGGCCGCGATCATTGGCTGGCAGGCTGTGGATTTTTGAAATGACCAATGAAATGGTTATGTCACACGCTATTTTGAAAATAGTGTCTGATATAACTGCTACCTGCTCCTCTGGTGGTCCCTTTTGCTTGGATCGATGACACCAGAGGACACAGGCAGCTCTGTAAGTAGCACCAAATCATTACACTACACATTAGACATTACCCTGTCATTTATTAACCCCCTATTTAGCACCCGATCACCCATATTAGACTCCCTGATCACCCTGATCACCCCCTTGTCCACCCCCCTGTCATGGAGCACCCCCCTGTAAGGGTCCCTCATCAACACCAGGTAGTTAGCTACTTTCTAGGTAGTTTAGCGCCCAGCCCACCACACCGCAGTCACTGATTAGTCGCTGATTAGCGTCATCACTGTCGCTAATCAGCACTAGTACTATATAGTATCTGTAAGTGATCAAGACTGATCGCATTCAGATCTATATAAGTACATTAGGGTCACCTTAGGCTCCACAAAATGCAGTTTTCGCCCAATCAGGCCTGATCTTGTGCGCAGACTTGCGTTCAGTCCGCCCCACCACAGTGACAGAATTTTTTTTCTGATCACTGCAAAAACACTGTCAAATCGCTGCGCCGCTATAAAGATCACTTTTGAGCTTTTTGGATCTTTATTAGCGATCGCAGCTTTACTTTGCAAGCACTCCTTTTTACTAGGTAGGTTTTCTCTTTTTCCTGGGTAGTCTCAGAGGAATACCCCCTAAATTTAGTGAATCCAAAATGTCAAACAAGGGGTATTCGGCTGAAAAGGCCTACAGGATTCTGGCCGTGATGGATGAAAGCGATGGGGACGCCTCACCCGCTGAATCCAGTGGTTCAGAATATGAACCTGTAGACAGCAGTGGCACTTTAACCGCTAGCGAAGATGACGAGGTAGAGGTCCCTGCTACGGTCAGGCGTACCCGATCCCATGTCAGGGTTCTGCATACCCTGCATGATGAGCCTCATTTGCAGCAGAGTGGTGCTAGCGCTGATCTTGTTTATGGTGCGGCATACACCAGCAGCGCAGCACATCCTGGACCTTCTACCAGCACTGCCGTATTCCCTGGTCAAGTGGCGAGCACCAGATCGGCAGTTCCAGCTGGTACGGTGGTATGTGCAATAACTCCCCCGTCGCAGCCACCGCGTTCACAGGCCCGTAGAACCTTTAGTCTCCCAGAGGAGCTTGCAAATCCTAATTGGCACTCCCCTGCTTCCGCCACACCCGTATTTCCCCCTTTCATCGCCCAGTCTGGAGTTCGCGTGGAGACGGCTCATTTAGGATCAGCCCTTCAGTTTTTTTAGCTGTTCTTCACCGCGGATCTTTATGACCTAGTTGTGCCAGAAACCAACCGCTATGCCACACAGTTTTTTACCGCCAATCTGGAAAGCTTCTATGCCCAGCCTTACCGGTGGAAACCAGTCACAGTTTCCGAGTTTAACATTTTTTGGGGCCT
This sequence comes from Bufo gargarizans, assembly GCF_014858855.1. Taxonomy (NCBI): domain Eukaryota; kingdom Metazoa; phylum Chordata; class Amphibia; order Anura; family Bufonidae; genus Bufo; species Bufo gargarizans. Next base: position 219,142,694 of record NC_058085.1, on the reverse strand, counting down.
TATCCTCAGCATGGGTCTAACTAAAAAAAATGTATTGCGGTCATATTGGTCTAAAGACCCAATACATTACATGCCCATGTTCTCTGCTGCAATGTCCAGGGCACGTTTTGAGGTCATCATGTGCTTTATGCATTTTGCTGACAATAACACCTGTCATCCAAGAGGCCACCCTGCTTATGACCGGCTACTCAAAATTCGGCCCCTCATAGACCATTTATTATTCACATTTGCAGATGCGTATTATCCTAATCAAAACATGTGCATAGACGAGTCCCTAGTACATTTTACCGGGCTCCTTTGGCATAAAACAGTTCATCCCCAGCAAGCGCGCCCGGTATGGGGTCAAACTGTATAAGCTCTGTGAAAGGGCCACAGGCTATACATATCGTTTTAGGGTCTATGAGGGAAAGGACTCAAAACTGGAGCCGGTCGGATGTCCTGACTACCTGGGGAGCAGTGGCAAGATTGTCTGGGACTTGGTGTCACCCTTACTCCACAAGGGGTACCATTTATACGTGGAAAATTTTTACTCAAGCGTGGCCCTCTTTCGGCATTTACATCTAGTCGGAATTCAATGCTGTGGCACCGCGCGACCTAGTCGCCGGGGCTTCTCCCAATGGCTCGTTAGTACCCGACTTGCACGCGGGAGAGGGCTGTCTTGTCTGACCAAGAACTGCTTGCGGTGAAGTGGAGGGACAAGAGGGATGTTTACCTTCTGTCCACCATTCACGCACACACGACTGTCCAAATTGAAAGGGCAACTGGAGTCATTGTGAAACCCCCTCTGTCCACTCCTATAACCTTCACATGGGAGGGGTGGACTTCAATGACCAGATGTTGGCTCCCTATTTAGTTTCCCGATGAACCAGACGCTGGTATAAGAAGGTGTTGGAATATTTGATTCAATTGGCTGTATATAATAGTTTTGTTCTCTACAGTAAGGCTGGGAGAACAGGATCCTTCCTAAAATTCCAGGAAGAGATCATTTCAAAAATCCTGTATCCAGGAGGGTCCGTGCCCCAAGTCCCTGATGTAGTGGGCCGGCTACATGGCAGACACTTCCTGTCTGTCTATCCTGGTACCCCAACTCAACGTTCCCCAAGAAAAAGATGTTGTGTCTGTAGCAGGGGTAGAATAAGGCGTGACACCACCTTTTTTTGTCCTGACTTTCCTGACCAGGCTGCCCTATGCATAGGGGAGTGTTTCCACAAGTTCCACACACAGGTACACTATTAGTATAGGGATTGCGTGACACAGGACAGGCACACAGGGGTCTTAGGGCCCTTTCACACAGAGCTGCCACAAACCTCTCCTTTCACCTGGGACAAAGTGCAAAATGTACTTCGCCACATCTCTGGGCGATTTGCGCTTTGCACATTGTCCCATGGGGAAGGAGAGGTTTGTCCTCTAAAGGTAAAAAAAGAAAATAACACAGGTAAGCAAAAAAGTTATTGTTCTGTTTCAAAAGTTAATGTTCAGTTCAAATGTTATATAAAGTTAATGTTAATAAATTTATTGTGTTGCGGCCTGTTTTTTTTTGTTTTTTTTACCTTCTAGGTGGACCAAGCGATCAAGCAGCTGCAGCACTGATGTGCATTCTGACAGAAGCATTGTGCTGCTGTCAGATTACACAAAAGTCGGTGTATGCGGCGCTGCAAGACAAGATTTCTCCTCTGCAGTAAAAAAGATACGTTTGCCGAGGCTTATGAGCTGAGGGGCGGTGTTCATATGCTTTGGCAAAAAAAAAATCCCGGCAATGATTTATTCATCCACATCGATTGATATGAATGGAGAAATCGGGTTTGCCAGGGCATACGAGCTAAGTGGGTTTGGATGTTGGGCGGAGCTCCTATGTGCTGGCAGACGCCTTTCCCCTCCCTCGATCAATGTGGATGAAAAAATCTCTGCCACAAAAAAGGCAGAGATTGAAGTCCACCCCTCCCAATGAAGAAATCTGTGCCGTTCATTTTTTCTTTCAGCCCAGAGGCTGAACGGAAAAAAAAATCTCATTACCCGTATGCTCAATATAAGGAGAATAGCAGAAACTCCTAATGCTGGCCATACATGTAATGATTGCGGAGACCCTCAAATGCCAGGGCAGTGCAAACACCCCACAAATGACCGCATTTTGGAAAGAAGACACCCCAAGGTATTCGCTGAGGGGCATATTGAGTCCATGAAAGATTGAAATTTTTGTCCCAAGTTAGCGGAAAGGGAGACTTTGTGAGAAAAAACAAAAAAATATCAATTTCCGCTAACTTGTGCCCAAAAAATTATCTTCTATGAACTCGCCATGCCCCTCATGGAATACCTTGGGGCGTCTTCTTTCCAAAATGGGGTCACATGTGGGGTATTTATACTGCCCTGGCATTGTAGGGGCCCTAAAGCGTGAGAAGAAGTCTGGAATCCAAATGTCTAAAAATGCCCTCCTAAAAGGAATTTGGGCCCCTTTGCGCACCTAGGCTGCAAAAAAGTGTCATACATGTGGTATCGACGTACTAAGGAGAAGTTGGGCAATGTGTTTTGGGGTGTCTTTTTACATATGCCCATGCTGGGTGAGATAAATTTCTCTGTCAAGTGACAACTTTGTATAAAAAAATTGGAAAAGTTGTCTTTTAGAGAGATATTTCTCTCACCCAGCATGGGTATATGTAAAAAGACAAAAAATAAAAACTTCCATAAACTCACTATGCCCATCACAAAATACCTTGGGGTGTCTTCTTTCCAAAATGGTGTCACTTGTGGGGTAGTTATACTGCCCTGGCATTTTAGGGGCCCTATTGCGTGAGAAGTAGTTTGAAATCAAAATGTTTAAGCAATGCCCTGTGAAATCCTAAAGGTGCTCTTTGGAATTTTGGCCCCTTTGTCCACCTAGGCTGCAAAAAAAGTGTCACACATGTGGTATTGCCGTACTCAGGAGAAGTTGGGCAATGTGTTTTGGGGTGTCATTTTACATATACCCATGCTGGGTGAGAGAAATCTCTTTCTAAAAGACAACTTTTAAATTTTTTTATACAAAGTTGTCATTTGACAGAGATATTTATCTCACCCAGCATGGGCATATGTAAAAAGACATCTCAGAACACATTGCCCGATTTCTCCTGAGTACGGCAATACCACATGTGTGACACTTTTTTGCAGCCTAGGTGAGCAAAGGGGCCCAAATTCCAAATAGCACCTTTAGGATTTCACAGGGCATTTTTTACACATTTTGATTTCAAACTACTCACACATTAGGGCCCCTAAAATGCCAGGGCAGTATAACTACCCCACAAGTGACCCCATTTTGGAAAGAAGACACCCCAAGGTATTTCATGAGGGGCAGAGTGAGTTCTTGGAAGTTTTTACTTTTTTGTCACAAGTTAGTGGAATATGAGACTTTGTAATATTTTTTATTCTTTTTTTAAATACATCATTTTCCGCTAACTTGTGCCAAAAAGAAAAAAAATCTAGGAACTCGCCATGCCCCTCATGGAATACCTTGGGGTGTCTTCTTTCCAAAATGGGGTCACTTGTGGGGTAGTTATATTGCCCTGGCATTTTAAACGCCCTAATGCGTGAGAAGTAGTTTGAAATCAAAATGTGTAAAAAATGCCCTGTGAAATCCTAAAGGTGCTCTTTGGAATTTGGGCCCCTTTGCCTACCTAGGCTGCAAAAAAGTGTCACATATGTGGTATCGCAGGAGAAGTTGGGCAATGTGTTTTGGGGTGTCTTTTTACATATGCCCATGCTGGGTGAGATAAATATCTCTGTCAAATGACAACTTTGCATAAAAAAAATGGGAAAAGTTGTCTTTTAAAGAGATATTTCTTTCACCCAGCATGGGTATATGTAAAAAGACACCCCAAAACACATTGCCTGACTTCTCCTGAGTACGGCGATACCACATGTGTGACACTTTATTGCAGCCTAGGTGGGCAAAGGGGCCCAGATTCCAAAGAGCCCCTTTAGGATTTCACAGGGCATTTTTTGCACATTTTGATTTCAAACTACTTGTTTAAAGTAGATGTCAGGGCAGTATAACTACCCCACAAGAGACCCCATTTTGGAAAGAAGACACCCCAAGGTATTTCGTGATGGGCATAGTGAGTTCATGGAAGTTTTTATTTTTTGTCACAAGTTAATGGAATATGAAACTTTGTAAGAAAAAAAGAATACATCATTTTCCTCTAACTTGTGCAAAAAAAAATAATTCTAGGAACTCGCCATGCCCCTCACATAATACGTTGGGGTGTCTTCTTTCCAAAATGGGGTCACTTGTGGGGTATTTACACTATCCTGGCATTCTAGCACCTCTAGAAACAGGTGCTCAGAAAGTCAGAGCTGCTTCAAAATGCGGAGATTCACATTTTTGTAAACGCTATAACTTTTGCGCAAACCAATAAATATACACTTATTGCATTTTTTATTATCAAAGACATGTATAACAATAAATTTAGAGAAAAAATTCTATAGAAATGTACTTTTATTCGAAATATTTTACAACCGAAAGTAAAAAATTTCTTTTTTTTGCAAAAAATTCTGTAAATTTCGATTAATAACAAAAAAAGTTAAAATGTCAGCAGCAATGAAATACCACCAAATGAAAGCCTTATTAGTGAGAAGAAAAGGAGGTAAAATTCATTTGGGTGGTAAGTTGCATGACCGAGCAATAAACCGTTACATTTGTGGAGTGCCGATTTGTAAAAAAGGGCCTGGTCACTAGGGGGGTATAAACCTGTAGTCCTTAAGTGGTTAATATTTGAGCTGAGAACATCAGACCACTGCTCATCCATACGGAGCAGGGACAGATTTTTTCTAATAATGTGACAAATGTTATTAAATTCTGCACTGTAGCTCGTAGAGAAGACTGGGGCTCTATTCTTTGAGACTTCACTATTAAAATTGGGACAACTACCAGCCCTGTTCTGAGGAAACAATAAATCTATCCATGGTTTGGACTTAACCTGAGCCGCGGCCTGTGTCAGACTGCTATTGCTGTAACCACGGGCAACAAGGCGCTCGGCAGCTAGGCTGAGCTTCTCACCGAGGCCCGTGTCGCTGGAGGAATTCCGTATTTGGCGTGTAAATTCGCCCCTAGGAATATTGCGTACAACATGAGCAGGATAACATGAGGACGCAAACAAAGTGCTGTTGCCTGCCGTCTCCTTACGGTAGGTGCGGGTAACTATATTGGAGTCACTAGTGTTACCCTTCAAAGTCAAGTCCAGAAACGCAATAGATGTATAATTGAAATTCAGAGTGAATGTGAGATTCAAGGTGTTGTTATTTAGGTACTCCTCAAACAGTGGTCAGGAACCAACGTAAGGAGACTATGGCTGCATGGGGGAAAATGACAGTATAAAGAGATGTGACATCCGCAGTTATCCAGACATATTCCGGCTTCCAGAAAAATTGATGAAAGGACTGGAGTACAGTTCTAGTGTCTAGAAGGAAGCCCGGAATAGTCTGGACAAGTGACTGCAACAAACTGTCAACCCAAGCAGACAACCGCTCCGTAAAAGAACCTATCCCGGCTACAATAGGCCGCATAGCTGGGGGAAGCCTGGTTTGTGGATCTTGGGTAAAGAGTGGAAAATGGGAATGATAGGATGTGAAACATATATGAAATCAGCTTGTTTTTGATCCATAAATCCACTCTTGACCCCCAAGGACAACAGAGAAAACAAATCCTTTTGGAAATGGGAGGTGGGGTCATGTGTCCGAGTCTCCTAACATGAGAAGATTTTGGGACGCATATGTGGAGCGGTCCATGACCACAACCAACCCCCCTTTGTCCGCCTGTTTAAAAACAACATCTTTCATATTTTCAAGCTCCTTTAGAGCCGTTTTTTCAGCAGTAGACAGATTGCAATTACTATTAAATTTAGATCGGGACTGGCAGTTATCCCTCAAAGCAACCAGATATCGCTCCACTGATTCCTGAAAATGATCAAGAGCCAGAGAGCGAGACTGTATAGGATAGAATTCACGATTGTGAGTTGCAAAATTATGAGAGAAATCAGACACAGACAAAGAACTGGAAACGTCCCGACACTGCTGTAAATGAGAGATGTGGACAAGTTCCTGGATGGACGTATTCATCTGACTTGGAGAGATTGTGGCAGAAGCAGTAGAGACAGGAACAGAAATAGCAGGGGAGGATTCACCTGTGTCATCACGAGCAAAATGTTTCTTTAAAGGAAGGTCCCGAGCTAATCTGTTCACATCCAGTAGGGTCTTATAGAAGTCAAAATGACACATTGGTGAAAAAGATAGTCCTTTGGATAGAACTTGAATCTGTGGTTGGGAAAGTATCATAGAGGAAATGTTGATCACTTGAGAATGAACTTGGTTTTTCTCTGACGCGAGGGGTAACGCCCACCTTTTCTTGTGTCTACGCCCTGCTCTGCATGTTTTGATGATTTTCCAGGGCAGGTGGTTTCCTCTGTGATGACGTGAGGTGTAGATGAAGCTCTGGGACGTGCGGTTTCTGACGCTGAGTCGGAGGAGTCGATGTCTGTAGAACTAAAGCTGACTTTGGAAAACCTAGATTTCTTTCCTCTGTACATTCTCCTCATGATGAAGCGAGGAGTATTGGTTTTAACAGCAGACCAGTTATAGACATTATTGGTTTTATAATCTTGCATGTCTCTGCCGAATTTATCCTGCTTGATAGCAATCAGACTGTCCTCCATTTTATTTAAATTCAGTTGGAGTTTCTCATCCAGATCTGAAAAAATGGACAAGTCCGCCAGAGGTGCAATAGAATTTTGAACAACTCTGATTTCTTCCCGGACATTAACCAGGGTTTTTTCCTCATGAGAGATAATCAGTCCCATTAATTTGATGGAGCAATCTGACAAAATAGTTTGCCATTTGGTGGTAAAATCCTCAGAATGAGGGTCCATTCACACGTCCGTTTTTTCTTTCCTGATCTGTTCAGTTTTTTGCGGAACAGATCAGCACCAGATCTGGACCCATTCATTTTCAATGGGTCCTGGAAAAAATCGGACAGCACAATGTGTGCTGTCCGTTTCCATTGTTCCGTTCCGCATGTCCATTTAAATATAAAACATGTCCTATTCTTGCCCGCAAAATTCGGATCCTGGTACAATACAAAGTCAATGGATCCGCAAAAAACGGAAGACATTCGGATGTCATTCCGTATGTCATCCGTTTTATGCGGAATCCGTTCCTGGAAACACATAACAAATTTTATTTTATTTTTTTCAATTTTTTTTCAAAGAAATCCAAACAACTTTATTTGATTATTAAACTTTATACATGTTTCCGTTTTTTGCGGATCCGCAAAAAACGGATGACATGCGGAAACATTTTCAGGAACAACGGATCCGCAAAAAACGGACCGAAAATCGGGATATAGGAAAATACTGACGTGTGAATGTAGCCTAAATAGCTGTGGGTTTCTTGAGCAGCCTCAGGCCGCAAGGAATCATTCCTCTATCCGCATACTTTTTTAATGAGGTTAGGTCCCACCAGGTGCGCATTTCATGTGTGAGCAACTTTTCAAGAGAACTCATATGAATTTTGAGATCAAGAACATTGCATGAGTCCTCATCTTCTATATTAAATATAGCATTGATTTTTTTTGAGTCTTTCATCACAATTATCAATGACTCTTAGTGAGGTATGAGACATGTTGGTGGTGTCCAAAAATAATATATATATCCAGCACTGAATATAAGCAGTAGAGACTAGGAGCACTACAAAACAGTTCCTGAATGAGGGCAATCAAGAAAAAGGCAGCAGTCGAGGCTCACCTGGTCACGGTCTGAGATGGAGGCACGGATAATCGCCAGGAACTCAGCGATAATGGAAGTATAAGAAGAAAGGGGAAATCCAGCTTCCAGACGACCATATAAACGCTTTAATGAAAAAACGTGCTAAAATCCGGACATGTACACCAGGTCTACGCGTTTCAGATCAACAAATTCAGATCCTTACTCATGACAACATGATAGTGTAAGACACTGGCCTTAAATAAGGGGCAGGTCAAGCATATCAGGTGGACACAATCAACACATAGCTCCACCTCAAACACATAAAAACATGTGCTAAAAGTAGAAAGAAAAGAGGAAAAACGTCAAAGGATACAAAGAAAGTGTACCACGGTCAATAAAAAACGCTGAGCAGGGCGTAGACACAAGAAACCCCTCGCGTCAGAGAAAAACCAAGTTCATTCTCAAGTGATCAACATTTCCTCTATGATACTGTCCCAACCACAGATTCAAGTTCTATCCAAAGGACTATCTTTTTCACCGATGTGTCATTTTGACATCTACAAGACCCTACTGGATGTGAACAGATTAGCTCGGGACCTTCCTTTAAAGAAACATTTTGCTCGTGATGACACAGGTGAGTCCTCCCCTGCTATTTCTGGTACTGTCTCTACTCCTTCTGCCACAATCTCTCCAAGTCAGATGAATACATCTTTCAAGGAACTTGTCCACATCTCTCATTTACAGCAGTTTCGGGACGTTTCCAGTTCTTTGTCTGTGTCTGATTTCTCAATTTTGCAACTTATAATCGTGATTTCTATCCTATACAGTCTCGCTCTCTGGCTCTTGATCATTTTCAGGAATCAGTGGAGCGAGATCTGGTTGCTTTGAAGGATAACTGCCAGTCCCGATCTAAATTTAATAGTAATTGCAATCTGTCTACTGCTGAAAAAACGGCTCTAAAGGAGCTTGAAAATATGAAAGATGTTTTTAAACAGGCAGACAAAGGGGGGTCGGTTGTAGTCATTGACAGCTCCATGCAGAGATGTCACATCTATAGAGATGTCACATCTCTCTATACTGACATTCCCCACCATGCAGCCATAATGTTTTTACGTTGGTTCCTGAATATCTATGCTGATTTCAGCTTAGAATTCCAAGACTACATATGCAATGTTGTCTCTTTTCTACTTATAATGTATTCAGGTTTAACCACTGCTTTTTCCTCCAACGCGCCAGTGTTTCCATGGGGCCAAAATTCTTGCCCTCCATGGATAACATCTACATAGCGTGGTGGGAATCCTGTTACCTTTTCTCAGATGACAATATTTGGGCCCCCTCATTACGGTGGTATGGCCGTTATATTGATGACTTGTTGTTCATCTGGCCAGGTGAATATAACAACACCTTGAATCTCAAATTCACTCTGAATTTCAATTATACATCTATTGCGTTTCTGGACTTGACTTTGAAGGGTAACACTAGTGACTCCAATATAGTTACCCGCACCTACCGTAAGGAGACGGCGGGCAACAGCACTTTGTTCGCGTCCTCATGTCATCCTGCTCATGTTGTCCGCAATATCCCTAGGGGCGAATTTACACGCCACATATGGAATTGCTCCAGCGACACGGGCCTCGGTGAGGAGCTCAGCCTAGCTGCCGAGCGCCTTGTTGCCCGTGGTTACAGCAATAGCAGTCTGACACAGGCCGCGGCTCAGGTTAAGTCCAAACCATGGATAGATTTATTGTTTCCTCAGAACAGGGCTGGTAGTTGTCCCAATTTTAATAGTGAAGTGTCAAAGAACAGAGCCCCAGTCTTCTCTACGAGCTACAGTGCAGAATTTAATAAGATTCGTCACATTATTAGAAAAAATCTGTCCCTGCTCCGTATGGATGAGCAGTGGTCTGATGTTCTCAGCTCAAATATTAAATGCATTGCCCGTCGAGCTCCAACTCTGGGCTAACCTATCAGCCCCAGTCTGTTTATGGATGATCTGCAGACACAGCAGAGCTGGCTACGTTTTAAAGGCAACATAGACATCGTATCTGCACCTGCTGCAAGCACCTTTCAATTGGCTAAACTGTTGTCTCTGTATCCAACCCAAAAACTTTTACTGTGAACCAGTATATCAACTGCAATACCAGTTTTGTGGTATACTGCATCACCTGCATGACATGCCACCTACAGTATATAACATGGAGAGAACGAGCATCCCTCGGCGCAAGGAACCAACCAAAGGCAGATGATGAATCTTCAAGAGTATTTATTGCAATCACACAACGCGTTTCGGGAAAGGGTCCTCTTCACCTGATGAAGGGGACCCTTTCCCCGAAACGCATTGTGTGATTGCAATAAATACTCTTGAAGATTCATCATCTGCCTTTGGTTGGTTCCTTGCGCAGAGGGATGCTCCTTCTCTCCATGTCATTTCAATCCTCTGTGTGGGCCTAGGCACGCTTATCCGAGGATATCTGCATCCGTGGCAGCATACCAACCTCTATATTGGGGATTGAAATTTTCTCCCACATGTCTACAATAGCGTTGTGACTAAAAAGTTGAGCCTCCTAAATTGGAGTAAAATCTGAATTTTCAAACGTTTTTACCCTATGGTGCGCCCTTTTTCTCTGTTTATACAGTAAACAACTTGCCTCTTTACGCCTACAGTATATACGCTGTACTTCCAACAGCCTCAAAACTAGAATTTGTCGACATATTTCTGACATTCCACATGCGCTGACTAGAAATGTTTCTGCGGTCAGTTCACACTATGCGGCTTGTCATGCAGGTGATATCAGTAGCCTTGTGGTGCAAGGAGTGGAAAGGGTTAAATTCCCTAATCGTGGAGGTGATCATAGGAGAGTTCTTTAAACAGAGAATCATACTGGATCTTTACTATGGGTACTTGTGTACCAATAGGTCTTAATCGCAGACATGATCTTATATTGCACTATTGACTGTGGTACACTTTCTTTGTATCCTTTGAAGTTTTTCCTCTTTTCCTTCTACTTTTAGCATATGTTTTTATGTTTTTGAGGTGGAGCTATGTGTTGATTATGTCCACCTGATATGCTTGACCTGCCCCTTTTTTAAGGCCAGTGTCTTACACTATCATGTTGTCATGAGTAAGGATCTAAATTTGTTGATCTGAAACGCGTAGACCTGGTGTACATGTCCGGATTTTAGTAAATTTTTTTCATTAAAGCATTTATATGGTCGTCTGGTAGCTGGATTTCCCCTTTTTTCTTATACTTCCATTATCGCTAGTTCCTGGCGATTATCCGTGCCTCCATCTCAGACCGTGACCAGGTGAGCCTCGACTGCTGCCTTTTTCTTCACAGTCGGGCATAATACTGTGATGTGGGAACTAGAGATGTCGTGAACATAAAATTTTCCGTTTGCGATCGGCGAACGCGAATATCCGCAGATGTTTGCAAACAGGCGAACCGCCATAGACTTCAATAGGCAGGCAAATTTTAAAACCCACTGGGACTCTTTCTGGCCATAATAGTGATGGAAAAGTTGTTTCAAGGGGACTAACACCTGGACTGTGGCATGCAGGAGGGGGATCCATGGCAAAACTCCCTTGGAAAATTACGTAGTTAAAGCAGAGTCGTGTTTTAATCCATAAAGGGCATAAATCACCTAACGTTCCTAAATTGTTTGGAATAATGTGCTTTAAAACATCAGGTATGATGCTGTATCGATCAGGTAGTGTAAGGGTTACGCCTGCTTCACAGTGACAGACTAAACTCCCCATTTAACGGACCGCAAACAACCGCAAACTGTCCATTTGCACAATCGCAAACTCCCCATTTGCACAAGGTTGGATAACAAGCTAGCTATGTCCCGTTCCTTGTCCTCACTGACGTCATTGAAGGTCTCTTCCTCCACCCCCAGCCACGTACAACACCAAGGGTCCCCGGAAGGTGACAACATTCCCCCTGGGACGCCTGCTGTGGTTGGTTTTCCACCTACTCAAAGCCACCTTCCTTCTCTGACTCCTCTTCTTCAGACTCCTCTCTCTGCATTGCCGCAGGTCCAGCAATTGACGACGACAAGGCTGCTTCTGGTGGTGATGGTGACCACAACTCTTCCTCTTCATGCTCATCTACGGCCTGATCCAGCACTCTTCGCAGGCCACTCGCCAGAAAAAACGCATAGGTGATGAGGTTGATGATGTTGCCTTGGGTTTGAATGACCAGGTTTGTCACCTCCGCAAATGGACGCATGAGCCTACAGCCTTTGTGCATGAGCGTTCAGTAACGTGGCCAAAAAATACCCAGTTCCGCAGAGGCTGTCTCATTTTTTTTTTATATAAAAAAATCTGTTCTTACCAGTTTAATCTCTGTTTTGTCCCCTATCAGGGGCTGGTGTATAGAATAGATTTTAGGAACCGGGAGATGGAAAAAGATGGTTGGTCGGCCCTCTTACTTCCAATTTGGTGCACTGCGCGTGTGCCGTGCAATGTTCTGTGCTACCCTATATGAGTGGTATGTACTATTCTTATCAGTTTAATCCCTGTTATGTCCCCTATCAGGGGCCGGTGTATGGAATAGATTTTAGGAACCCTGAGATGGAAAAAGATTCTTTGTCGGTCCTCTTACTTCCAATTTGGGGCACTGCGCGTGCGCCATGCAATGTTCTGTGCTACTCTATATGAGTGGTATGTTAAGTAGTACTATTCCTATCAGTTTAATCCCTGTTACGTCCCCTATCAGGGGCTGGTGTATGGAATAGATTTTAGGAACCGGGAGATGGAAAAAGATGCTTGGTCGGTCCTCTTACTTCTAATCTGGGGCACTGCGGGTGCGCCGTGCAATGTACTGTGCCACCCTATATGAGTGGTGTGTTAAGTAGTACTATTCTTATCAGTTTAATCCCTGTTACGTGCCCTAACAGGGGCCGTGTATGGAATAGATTTTAGGAACCGGGAGATGAAAAAAGATGGTTGGTCGGTCCTCTTACTTCCAATTTGGGGCACTGTGCGTGTGCCGTGCAATGTACTGTGCTACCCTATATGAGTGGTGTGTTAAGTAGTACTATTTCTATCAGTTTAATCCCTGTTACGTCCCCTATCAGGGGCCGGTGTATGGAATAGATTTTAGGAACCGGGAGATGGAAAAAGATGCTTGGTCGGTCCTCTTACTTCCAATTTGGGGCAATGCACGTGCGCCGTGCAATGTACTGTGCCACCCTATATGAGTGGTGTGTTAAGTAGTACTATTCTTATCAGTTTAATCCCTGTTACGTCTCCTATCAGGGGACGTGTATCAAATAGATTTTAGACAACCACAAAGAGTGGACAATAGTTGACACTCTCATGACATAAATTTTATTCCTCAATGCGTCAATCTTGGTGTAGTGATGACTGTGCTCGTGCGCACGTTTGGGAGATTTCAGGCGATGGCGGTTTTTCAAAGCCTATGGTTGTGCTGAGGTAGTTCAGTGACAGTTAAGTGACCCAGAAAACAGGTCTTTAATGATCACCTTAGATGATCACAAAGAAAATTAATGTTTTTTCTATGCAAAATTATCCAGCCGATCGCTTTTGTCTGTTCACAATGAAGCAACGACCTTATCATCTGGGGTGTGCCAACATTGCCATTGCCAACACACTCATAGAGGTGATCGCTTCATTGTGATACGCAGGCCCCTTCACCACAACAAGGTAACGATCACAAGGGGGAATTGACACATGTATGTGCCTTTTTTTTTGTTTTGTTTTTGCACCCACAGTGCAGCACCAGAGGCCAGAAAAAGTTGCATGTACACATGCCTGAAAAATTAGGTATTGTTGCCAGAAAAATTGAGCATGTACACATGCCTGAAAAATTAGGAATTGTTGCAGCCGCTGCTGTAGCAGCGGCCGGAAAAATGTATGTTTTCCAGGCAGAAAGTCCACTAAAACATTGCGGCTTGAACCCTAGTTGGTGGCGGAGAAGTCACGCAAGTCATCTGGCATGCAGATATTAAATACAGCAGTGTGTGGACCATTTTTAGCCCAAGGCATCACATCAGGCCTTTTTTAGTCAAATGCATCCCCCACTGTCAGTCCCTTCGGGATCCATGCCTCATTCATCTTAATAAAAGTGAGGTAATATAGACTTTTTTGACCTAGGTGACTTCTCTTCTCAGTGACAATACCTTCTGCTGCACTGAAGGTCAGAAGTTCTATCGCAAATTGGGATAGCTCAGGCCACAGGTCAAGCCTGCACACCCAGTAGTCAAGGGGTTCATCGCTCCTCAGAGTGTCAATATCTGCAGTTAGGGCGAGGTAGTCTGCTATCTGTCGGTCGTTCTCTGAGGGTGGACCCCGAAGGGCTGTGGCGATGCGTAGGACTTAAAAAGCTCTGTATGTCCTCCATCAACAACACGTCTGTAAAGCGTCCTGTCCTTGCCGGCGTGGTCGTGGTAGGAGGAGGATTACTTTCACATCTTCCCCTGTTAGATTCCCGTTGTGCTGCGACATCACTCTTATACGCTGTGTAAAGCATACTTTTTAACTTGTTTTGGAACTGCTGCATCCTTTCTGACATCCGTTAATTCGGTAACATTTCAGCCACTTTCTGCTTATACCGGGGGTCTAGTAGCGTGGCCACCCAGTACAGGTCAATCTCCTTCAGCCTTTTTAACGAGGGTCCCTCAACAGGCATGACAGCATGAAAGACCCCATTTGCACAAGGTTGGATGCCTTGTTCCTCGTCCTCACTGATCTCATTGAAGGTCTGTTCTTCCCCCCACCAACACCACGGGTACCAGATAGGTGACAACGAGCACCCTGTGATGCCTGCTGTGGTTGGTCTTCCTCCTCCTCAAAGCCACATTCCTCCTCTGACTCGTCTTCCTCAGACTCCTCTTCCAGCGTTGCCGCAGGTCCAGTAAGCGATGCTGATAAGGCTGTTTCTGGTAGTGATGGTGACCACAACTCTTCCTCTTCACGCTCATCTACGGCCTGATCCAGCACTCGTTGCAGGGCACGCTCCAGGAAGAAAACAAATGGGATGATGTCGCTGATGGTGCCTTCGGTGCGACTGACTAGGTTTGTCACCTCCTCAAAAGGATGCATGAGCCTACAGGCATTGCGCATGAGCTCCCAGTAACGTGGAAAAAAAACACCCAGCTCCGCAGAGGCTGTCCTAGCACCCCGGTCATACAAATACTTATTGACGGCTTTTTATTGTTGGAGCAGGCGGTCGAACATTAGGAGTGTTGAATTCCAACGTGTTGGGCTGTCGCAAATCAAGCGCATGTTGTTTCGCCGCTGAATATCTGAAAAGTGCGCCATGGCCGTGTAGGAACGCCTGAAATGGCCACACACCTTCCTGGCCTACTTGAGGACGTCCTGTAAGCCTGGCACAAAGAGTTGTACAATCAGATTCAACACATGTGCCATGCACAGCACATGTGTCAACTTTCCCAAATTCAATGCCGCCAAGAAATTGCTTCCGTTGTCACACACCACTTTGCTGATCTCCAGTTGGTGCGGGGTCAGCCACTGATGCACCTGTGCATTCAGGGCGGACAGGAGTGCTGGTCTGGTGTGATTCTCTGCTTTCAGGCGTGACACTGTCGTATCTGGGAAGTGGAATAGCCCCTAGGGAGCTGGGGGGGTGCAGTTGATGTGAAGCAAGACGCAGCAGCAGAAGAGGACTCAGCCGAGGAGGTTAGCAAAGAGGATGGAGTAGGAGGAGTAGAGGAGGTGGTAGCAGGCCTGCCTGCAAGTCGTGGCGGTGTCACCAACTCCTCTGCAGAGCCACGCATTCCATGCTTGGCTGCCGTCAGCAGGTTTACCCAATGCGCAGTGTAGGTGATATACCTGCCCTGACTGTGCTTTGCAGACCCGGTATCAGTGGTCAGATGGACCCTTGCCCCAACACGGTGTGCCAGACATGCCATGACTTCCTTTTCCACAGGTTGGGGATTGCTTTTTGTGGGAAAAAAATTCGGCCGGGTACCTTCCACTGCGGTGTCCCAATAGCTACAAATTTTTTAAGTCCTCAGACTCCACCAGCTTGTATGGTAAAAGCTGGCGGGCTAAGAGTTCCGACAAGCCAGCTGTCAGACGCCGGGCAAGGGGGGGACTCTGTGACATTGGCTTCTTACGCTCAAACATTTCCTTGACAGACACCTGACTGGGCAGGTGAGCAGGAACTGCTGAAGGTAAGAGGCGGAGTTGCGGGTGGTTGAGAGAGGGCAAGGAGGACAGCAGTGGTTGACGTGGCTGAAGATGCTGGACCAGGAGGAGGATGGTGGCTTTGAGTTTGTGTGCTGCTTCTACTCATCATGTGTTGATCCCATAGGCGTTTGTGATGTGAGATCATGTGCCTTCGCAAAGCAGTTGTACCTAGGTGGGTGTTGGACTTCCCACGACTCCGTTTCTTTTGGCACAGGTTGCAAATGGCATCGCTGTTATCAGAGGCAGACACACAAAAAAAATGCCACACTGCTGAGCTTTGCATCGACGGTATTCTGGTGGTGGCAACAGCATGCGTTGATTGGCGCACGCCGATACATGCTGACCCTGGGTGCCGATACATGCTGTCTGACTGTGCCACTAGCTTCTTGCGATGACCTCCCCCTGCTTCCAACTCGTCTCCTCCTCCTCTCTGTCTCCCCATCTGAACTTTCCCCCTGTTCTTCTTCTCTTCGAGCGGGCACCCACGTGACATCCACAGACACATCGTCATCATCAACCGCTTCACTTGTATCTGACAACTCAGCAAAGGAAGCAGCAGTGGGTACAACATCATCATCATCACACCGTACGTCCATGTGTGTAATGCTGCATGACTGAGACATATCCCTGTTATCTACATCCACTGGCAATAATCGTTGCACATCACTCATTTCTTCCAACTGATGTGTAAATAACTCCTCTGACAGATCAAGTGAAGCGGCTGTGGTGCTAGTGTTGGTGGTGGCTGCAGGCAGGCGAGTGGTAACTTGAGAGGTGCCCGAAGCTGAGCTGTAGGAGGATGGTGCGTCAAGGTTCAGAGCGGAAGCTGTAGGAGATTGGGTGTCCTGTGTTAGCCAGTCAACTATGTGCTCAGAACTTTTCGAGTTCAGGGTACGTGGCCTCTGAACACTGGTCATTATTCTAGGGCCAAAGGAAATTACAGCACCACGACCACGACGGCCCCTGCGGGGCGGCCTGCCTCTGCCTGTATTTTTTTTTTTTATTAGTGGTACTATGCGTGCAAGGTATTGTGCCACCCGATAGGAGTAGTGGGCAGTGGGCACAGTACACTCTGTGGGCCTGACACACACTAGCAGGCAACTGCAATTATATTACAGAGAAAAATGGTATTACGTTTTTATCTGCAAGCTACTGTGCCACCAGATATGAGTGGTGGGCACTGGCAGTGGGCACAGTACACTCTGTGGGCCTGACACACACTGGCAGGCAACTGCAATTATATTACAGAGAAAAAATTGGCATTACTTTTTTATCTGCAAGCTACTGTGCCACCAGATATGAGTGGTGGGCACTGGCAGTGGGCACAGTACACTCTGTGGGCCTGACACACACTGGCAGGCAACTGCAATATATATATATATATATATATATTTAAAAAAAAGCAGACTGATGTACTAGCCCTAAAAAGGGCTTTTTGGGGTGCTGTCAGGACGCTGTCCTTACAGCAGATCAGATGAGTCTTTGAGGACTGGAGTGGACACAGAACACTGGCCTAGCTAACGATTTCCCTATTAATTCAGCAGCACTAACACTGCAGCTTCAGAATGAATCTAAAATCAATGCTGTCCTTGCTTTTTGATAGGAGGTGGGAGGGTCTGGGAGGGAGGGTATGCTGATTGGCTAGAATGTGTCTGCATACTGTGAGGTACAGGGTCAAAGTTTGCTCAATGATGACGTATAGGGGAAGGACCGAACATTGCATATGTTTCGCCCGCCACGGCGATGCGCGAACAAGCCATGTTCGCCGGGAACTGTTTGGCGAATAGTTTGGGACATCTCTAGTTGGAACATGTGTGCCTATACACAGTGATGGGACAACATCTGGGCATAGCTGCTGTGAAGGGTGCACATCTGTGAACAGGTACTGGGAAGGGGGAATATCTGGGCAAATCTGCTGTGAATGGTGCACATCTGTGCACAGCTACTATGAAGGGTGTACATCTGGGTGAGCTTCTGTGAAGGGGACACATCTGTGTTCAACTACTGGGAAGGGGGCACATCTGTAAAGGGGGAACATCTGGCAATAGCTACTGCGAAGGGGCGAAATCTGGGCGAAGCTACTGTAAAGGAGGAAAATCTGGACATAGCTATTGTGAAAGGGGCACATCTGGGCATAGATACTGTGAAGGGGGAATATCTGGGGGTAGCTGCTGTGATTGGGGCACATCTGGGCATAGATACTGTGAAGGGGGAATATCTGGGGGTAGCTGCTGTGATTGGGGCACATCTGGGCATACAGACCGTGAAGGGGAAAATCTGTGCCTAATGCTGATGTTAGGGGACACATCTTGACAAAGCTGCTGTGAAGGGGGCACATCTGTGAACAGCTACTGGGAAGTGGGAACATCTGAGCATAGCTTCTGTGAAGGGGGCATATCTGAGAACAGCATTTGGGCAAAGCTTCTATGAAGGGACACATCTGTGCAAGCTACTGGAAAGGGTGAGCATCTGGACAAAGCTGCTGTGAAGGTGGTACATCTGTGCTCAGCTACTGGGATGGGGGCACATCAGGACATAATACTGTGATTGGGAATATCTGGGCACCGATACAGTGACAGCAGAACATATGGGCATTGCTACTGTGAAGGGGGCACAGCTGTGAACTGTAATATGTCTCCAAATATAAAATATTTATGTATGAAAAATGTATCAACCTGATTAGGTCATCTTCTCCAAATCTAGTGTATGCTTATTTGGAGTAAAGAACACCTGGATGACTCATCACCAGGATTCAACAAGAGTTATATAAAAAAATGAATAATGTGATTTATTTTCAGTCTTCATAAGAGTTGATTACTTACATAGTTTAGGAAAAGTCTTAGTCTAATTGTCCATAAGTGAATGTTGGTAGTCCTTGAGGTATCTTTGTTGAAGGTCAGGAATCATCTTCTTAAGACTCCATGTGTCTTCATCTCTAGCCATCGTAAAACAATTCCCAACAGAGTGTGTGAGTGAGTGTAAGAAGATCCCCCTTGTCTGTCCCTGTCAGTCATTTATACCATAGATACAGGTGTGTCTTTACAAATGTATGGGCTTATACATTGTCATATATGGTAGACTTCAAATATAGTTCTTGATGTCCTCATACAGACCTCCCATTGCCAAGTGTATTACTATAAATGGTGTGTAATGTGTAATGTAATACATACTTTATATTAAATATCAATTAATATTATATCACATATTATTTAACATTACTCCCTTTTGATGGTGGGATAATCTTTTCGAACCCACAACATCAAAATTTACAATTTTCTTGGACTCTTCATTCTTTTTTTCTTCTTTATAAATGAATTAATTGTCCATCAATTATTTATTTGACAATAAAATAATACTATTTGCTGAACATATGGTAAACTGTGATTAAAAACCAATAAAATAAATTTAGGAACTAATCTACTATCTTATTAGGCATCTTTTTCTGTTCATCCTCCTCCTCTGGTCTCGTCATGATCTTGATACTGTAATTTCACTTTTTCATCTTAAATTTGAATCACATAAAGTCTATAATAGGATTGATAGAACTGGATGCAGATGATGTGCAATCCTTCAATTGAATGTTATCATATTTTCCAATGATATTCATGTACAAGATGTATCACCTTTTACTTTTTGTGGGGACACAGCTTTCCTGGACACAGATTTTAACTTACATACCAGGAATTCCTTGGTCTTCAGAAGTGTCTGTGAACAGCTGTAACTTCTTCGTCATTCCCCTTTCTTTCTTACCAGGTTTAACATGGTAGAACATTATAAGGAATTTAAAGTAACTGTCCATTCAGCCTCATATGACGAATTTCCCGCTCTCACCATGATTGTTGACAATCAAGTAAAATGAATGTAGTCCTTTAACATAGCTTTTAGCTTTAGTATAACAAGTAGCAGATTCCTGAACTTCACAGAGGTGTTTATGGCAATCCGATGGAACAGCTTTCTTTTTTTTTAAAGAAAAAAACAAACACCCTAGGCCATACATAGGCGCTAAAATAACTCACTTCTTGAACCCTAACTAGTTTAACTCTAAAGCACTTACTGAAGCTCTTCAGCACTCGCTCTTCTTGAGCTCAGTTCTCCATTTTGGATGCCGATCCTTCTGTTCAGACCTCCTTTCTATGTGGACAGAACTTTCTTTTTATGAACTTTACCTCTGGAGTTGTCTATAGACAGGTGTGTTTCAGATGCTCTTCACCCTTGTCTTGGGTCACTCTGCAGTGCCCCTTATCTTCACATCTTTCTCAGAATATAACACAGATTTGTTTACCTCCAAGTCTTTTCCTGGGACTCTGTGCACAAAAGTCTTTATTTTTATAAACTTTATGAATATCACAGTCTCTAGAAAACATTCCATTTCCTGTTGACTTTAGTCTTAATTGAAGATATCTTCTTCTTTTCTATTACTACACCAAAGTTGGTGATTATAGCTAAACTACAGTGCTGCCCATAATTATTCATACCCCTGGCAAATTTTGACTTAAAGTTACTTTTATTCAACCAGCAAGTATTTTTTTGATGGGAAATGACATAGGTGTCTCCCAAAAGATAATAAGACGATGTACAAGAGGTATTATTGTGGGGGAAAAAAACATTTGTCAGCTTTTATTTACATTTGAGCAAAAAGTGTCCAAAATTATTCATACCCTTCTCAATAATCAATAGAAAAGCCTTTATTGGCTATTATAGCAATCAAACGCTTCCTATAACTGCAGACCAGCTTTTTGCATGTCTCCACAGGTATTTTTGCTCATTCATCTTTAGCAATAAGTCCCAAATCTTTCATGTTGGAAGGGTTTTGCCATCACCCTGATCTTTAGCCCCCTCCACAGATTCTCAATTGGATTCAAGTCTGGACTCTAGCTGGGCCACTCCAAAACGCTAATGTTGTTGTCTGCTAACCATTTCTTCACCACTTTTGCTGTGTGTTTTGGGTCATTGTCATGCTGAAATATACACTGGTGCCCAAGGCCAAGTTTCTCTGCAGACTGCCTGATGTTGTCGTTGAGAATCCTCATGTATTGCTCTTTTTTCATGGTGCTGTTTACTATGATTAGGTTCCCTGGTCCATTGGATGAAAAACACCCCAAAGCATTAGGTTCCCACCACCATGTTTAACAGTGAGGATGGTGTTCTTTGGGTTGAAGGCTTCTCCTTTTTTACGCCAAATGAAGGAAACATCATTGTGACCAAACAATTCAATTTTTGTTTAATCTGAACATAACACAGAAGACCAGAAGTCTTCTTCTTTGTCAAGATGAGCTTTTGCAAAGGCCAAGCAAGCTTTTGTGTGCCTTATCTGGAGAAGTGGTGTCCTCCTTGGTCTGCATCCTTGGAACCCAGCAGTGTGCAGTGTCCGTTAGATTGCTGCGTTGAGACATTGCCACCAGCAGTGGCCAGATTCGCCAGGATGGCCTTGGTGGTGATCCTTGGATTCTTTTTCACCTCTCTAACCATCCTCCTTGCCAGCACAGGTGTCACTTTTGGCTTCCGACCATGTCCTCTGAGATTTTCCACAGTGCGGAACATCTTGTATTTTTTTTATAATACTTTGCACAAGCCACTGGAACTTAAAAACATTTAGAAATGGCCTTGTCGCCCTTTCCTGACTTGTGAGCAGCCACAATGCGCAGCCGTAGGTCCTCACTGAGCTCCTTTGTCTTAGCCATGACTGTCCACAAACCAACTGCAGAGAGTTGCTGTTTTTCACCTGTTGAGTTGATTAAAACAGCTGTTCCCAATGAATCAGGGTAATTAGGATGCTTTAGAACAGCTTGGACTATTTGGAATGGTATAGAACTGTGACAGTTTGTGAAGGGTATGAATAATTTTGGAATTGGCTCAAATGTAAATAAAAGCTGAGAATTTTTTTCCCCCACAATAATGCCTCTTGTACATCGTCTTATTATCTTTTGGGTGACACCATGTCATTTCCCGTCAAAAAATTACTTGCTAGTTGAATAAAAGTAACTTTTAGTCAAAATTTGCTAGGGGTATGAATAATTATGGGCAGCACTGTATATTATCACAGTGTACCATACCATTCATTTATTACCATATTATATTTCAACATAATATAGATGTTTATATATTATTGAAAATATTTTCCTAATACAAAATCACCTTTATGTAAGTGAAGCCTTTTTATCTTTATTCCTTCAGTCATATATCTTTGTGTAATTTTTTTTATAAATAAAAATTATATTGATTAATTTAATTGACCACACAAAATATTTCTTTCTACAATAAAACCAAATCTTTACCTTTTTAATAAAGTAATATTCTGCATGAGATATGACATATTATAAAATATCATTGCATTCTTCTTCTTTAAAATATAACTGTAAATATAACCTTTTGTTTAGAAAAGCAGCAAATATGTATTAACATACTCCCTATAGCTGGAATGCTTTCTAATATAGTTGACCCTTATATTTAAATAACCATTAATGAGTTTCAATTCCTATCACTGATCCAGGATTAACTTCTTCCATATTTGTAACCTCTCTGGAATACAATATCCAAAATAACAAAATAACAATTACATTGACTCCATGATCACCACATAGTTCATTTATGTGATACTTACATATCCTGATTAGATGATTCATACAATTGTGTATAGATATCTATATAATATTTCATTATACCCTTGTATTTGTATACTTTCTTCCATATACCAACACTTATTGACTCTTGAGAGACATGAGTCTGCCTTGACCATCTGTTACCATCACTCCTGTATAAACAAAACATGAGTGCTTTACCATAAAGTAGGAATCTTGAAGTATATATATATATATATATGTATATATATATATATATATGCACACCTAAAGAATTATTAGGAACACCTGTTCTATTTCTCATTAATGCGATTATCTAGTCAACCAATCACATGGCAGTTGCTTCAATGCATGTAGGGTTGTGGTCCTGGTCAAGACAATCTCTTGAACTCCAAACTGAATGTCAGAATGGGAAAACAGCAGAAGCCCCCACCGGGTACCACTCATCTCCACTACAAATAGGAAAAAGAGGCTACAATTTGCACGAGCTCACCAAAATTGGACTGTTGAAGACTGGAAAAATGTTGCCTGGTCTAATGAGTCTTGATTTCTGTTGAGACATTCAAATGGTAGAGTCGGAATTTGGCGTAAACAGAATGAGAACATCTATCCATCATGCCTTGTTACCACTGTGCAGGCTGGTGGTGGTGGTGTAATGGTGTGGGGGATGTTTTCTGGGAACACTTTCGGCCCCTTAGTGCCATTTGGCCCTCGTTTAAATGCCACGGGCTACCTGAGCATTGTTTCTGACCATGTCCATCCCTTCATGACCACCATGTACCCATCCTCTGATGGCTACTTCCAGCAGGATAAAGCACCATGTCACAAAGCTCGAATCATTTAAAATTGGTTTCTTGAACATGACAATGAGTTCACTGTACTAAAATGGCCCCACAGTCACCAGATCTCAACCCAATAGAGCATCTTTGGGATGTGGTGGAACTGGAGCTTCGTGCCCTGGATGTGCATCCCTCAAATCTCCATCAACTGCAAGATGCTATCCTATCACTATGGGCCACCTTGTTGAATCAATGCCACGTAGAATTAAGTCAGTTCTGAAGGCAAAAGGGGGTCCAACAACGTATTAGTATGGTGTTCATAATAATTCTTTAGGTGAGTGTATATATACAGTACAGACCAAAAGTTTGGACACACCTTCTCATTCAAAGAGTTTTCTTTATTTTCATGACTATGAAAATTGTAGATTCACACTGAAGGCATCAAAACTATGAATTAACACACTTGGAATTATATACATTATAAAAAAGTGCAAAACAACTGAAAA
The DNA here is from genome assembly GCF_014858855.1 of Bufo gargarizans. Taxonomy (NCBI): domain Eukaryota; kingdom Metazoa; phylum Chordata; class Amphibia; order Anura; family Bufonidae; genus Bufo; species Bufo gargarizans. Next base: position 219,118,931 of record NC_058085.1, on the reverse strand, counting down.
TATGTCATATTCTAGGTTCTTCAAAGTAGCCACCTTTTGCTTTGATTACTGCTTTGCACACTCTTGGCATTCTCTTGATGAGCTTCAAGAGGTAGTCACCTGAAATGGTTTTCACTTCACAGGTGTGCCCTGTCAGGTTTAATAAGTGGGATTTCTTGCATTATAAATGGGGTTGGGACCATCAGTTGTGTGGAGAAGTCAGGTGGATGTTAGAATTTGTATTATGGCAAGAAAAAAGCAGCTAAGTAAAGAAAAACGAGTGGCCATCATTACTTTAAGAAATTAAGGTCAGTCAGTCTGAAAAATTGGGAAAACTTTGAAAGTGTCCCCAAGTGCAGTCACAAAAACCATCAAGCGCTACAAAGAAACTGTCTCACATGCGGACCGCCCCAGGAAAGGAAGACCAAAAGTCACCTCTGCTGCGGAGGATAAGTTCATCCGAGTCACCAGCCTCAGAAATCGCAGGTTAACAGCAGCTCAGATTAGAGACCAGGTCAATGCCACACAGAGTTCTAGCAGCAGACACATCTCTAGAAGAACTGTTAAGAGGAGGCTGTGTGAATCAGGCCTTCATGGTAGAATATCTGCTAGGAAACCACTGCTAGGGACAGGCAACAAGCAGAAGAGACTTTTTTGGGCTAAAGAACACAAGGAATGGACATTAGACCAGTGGAAATCTGTGCTTTGGTCTGATGAGTCCAAATTTGAGATCTTTGGTTGCAACCACCGTGTCTTTGTGCAACGCAGAAAAGGTGAACGGATGACACTGTTGGGTGCTGGCGACACTGTTGGGGATTTATTCAAAATTTAAGGCATACTGAACCAGCATGGCTACCACAGCATCTTGCTATTCCATCCGGTTTGCGTTTAGTTGGACCATTATTTATTTTTCAACAGGACAATGACCCCAAACACACCTCCAGGCTGTGTAAGGGCTATTTGACCATGAAGGAGAGTGATGGGGTGCTGCACCAGATGACCTGGCCTCAACAGTCATTGGACCTGAACCCAGTCGAGATGGTTTGGGGTGAGCTGGACAGCAGAGTGAAGGCAAAAGGGCCAACAAGTGCTAAGCATCTCTGGGAACTCCTTCAAGACTGTTGGAAGACCATTTCAGGTGACTACCTCTTGAAGCTCATCAAGAGAATGCCAAGAGTGTGCAAAGCAGTAATCAAAGCAAAAGGTTACTACTTTGAAGAACCTAGAATATGACATATTTTCAGTTGATTTACACTTTTTTGTTATGTATATAATTCCACATGTGTTAATTCATAGTTTTGATGCCTTCAGTGTGAATCTACAATTTTCATAGTCATGAAAATAAAGCAAACTCTGTGAATGAGAAGGTGTGTCCAAACTTTTGGTCTGTACTGTATATATATATACATATTCACAATATTTATTCACATTAAAGGGACACTGACAACCCCAATTAGCATATTTAGGTATATATACGTGAGTACAGGTCTTATAAAGTCTATTAAAATTATCTAAGTATCCCCCCTGTCCACCTTATAAGTACCAAAATATAAAGTTATATAACCTGCTTGTCCGGTCACCAATCTGCCCAAGGGGCGGCGTTTCATCACAAAATGCGCCCAGCCAGCCGCTCCTAACTGCCGTTCTGAAGCCCCGCCCAGCTCATCAATATTCACTTCGCTGGGCGGCGGCTACAACTCAAGTGCCCGGCGCATGCGCATAAAGCAGAGGCTGCAGCACTTGAGTCCGGAGAGTTGTAGCCGTTCTATAGTTTTTTTTTTCACTTGTGATCTTGATTCTCCAGGTCAGTATGAATCTGGCGGGTACCACATATGTATAGTTTTTCTTTGTTTTCTTCTAATGGTATATTTCTTCTAATAGTATATTGCAAAATATTTGTTTCTACCTTCTAGATTTTATTGCTTGGAGCAGTGCATCGGCAGAACTTGAAGAGGAGAAGAGCACGTCAGTGAAGACTGCAGTTCAGTGAGAAAGATCCCAACAAGGGTGAGTAAGGCTGCCTTCAGAGCTGTGGACCCGAGTGTCTCCTTCTCAGCCTCTACATCTTAGTAAAATTAGAGGAGGAGAAGGATGGACTTCCGTGGCATCTGGCATTGGCCACCAAGCTATATGGGATTTGGACTTGGAATGTGCAGGGTGTTGGAAGAGGGCAGCAGCAGGTTACTTAGATAATCTCCTTAAAGGCTTTGTCTGTTTTTTTTTCTATTCATGACATATCCATACAAGCGCTGCCTTCTCCTCATTGTTCACCTGCTTACCAACTGCAATGAAGAGCAGTGTAATTGCTACTATGGCATCCACATTCACTTCTATGGGACATTACCCTACTACTCACTTGAACATGAAGGAGCTGTCCCATTGAAGTGAATGCAGTTACGAGGGCAAGCAGGCAAACAATGAGGAGAAGGCAGTGCTTGTATGAGCGCTGCTTTCTCTTCAAACTGTTGATCAGCGGGGGGGCTGGTGTTGGACACACGCTGATCTGATACTGATGACCTATCTTGAGAATTAGTCATTAATAGAAAAAAAGCTGGAAAACCCCTTGAAGGAAATTATCTGCTTTTGTGAAATTGGCAAACGATCCGGATAGGACATCAACATTATAGCTCATGCACACAATAGAAATTTTTTCCCATGTCCATTATTATTATTTTTTCTAGGCCTGTACGTATAACCATTCACTATAATGGGCTTTTTGCTACAAAATCACGGTGACAACTTTATCTCACTGATTTAGTAGTAAAAACGTCACAGAGAGGCACGGAGCGTCATCAATCATGTTATTGCTCCGTGTTTCTGCGGTCTGAAGCGGGGCTTGGCTCTCTTTCACGCAGCAGATTCCACTTAGAGGATCCGCTTATGTGAAAAAGCCCTGCTGCAGATCACCCTGTCATCCACCAAAGAAATTTGTACATGTTGACACCAGAGTCCTGTTTTCTTGTCAGCTGATTGTGCTGTGTTATCAGCACCCTGCTCCACAGAAATAATGTTGCTATAATAGGATGAGCAAATAAAATGGAAATTGCTTCTCCCCATTCCGTGGAGGGAATCGCAGTTTGTGAGTGCTGCGCTTCATCTCTATTAACGAGCAAGGGTTGTTGCGAAGGAATTGTTATTTCTCAATAATCAAGTACTGTATCAGGCTGTGTAAATATAACAGTTTATGGTCAGTAACTTTTACTATAACTTGTACTTGGCTTTTGCAAACAAATCTTAGAATGTTTGTCATATATGTTATCTGAGAACAACGGCTTTCCCGTTATCAGAGCCTTTACTGTTACCTTCTCCCCTAAAAAGAATTTATGACAGAAATCTGCTTTTCTCTCTGTTGTAAACACAATAGACATTGAGGTCAGATTACAGATAGCATGTCTATAGAGGGGATGGGGGTGAGTGAGTCATACACTTATTTGATCAGGGAGAAGAGTGGAAGATCTAGTGTAGTGCAGAGAGATAACTGGTGATACATGCCATGTACAAGACAATGGTCTGATATAGTGTTATTCTTATATTTATGCAAATAATAGCATATTCTAGGCCAGGGATCTGCAACCTGTTGCACTCCAGCTGTTCTGAAACCACAACTCCCAAAATCCTTCTTTCACTTCTGTGGGAGTTAAAAGAACAGCCAAGTACATGCTGGGAGTTGTAGTTTCACAGCAGCTGGAGTGCCGATGGTTGCTGATCCCTGTTCTTGAAAATTATCTGATAACTTACGTAGAGTTTAAATATACATGTAAAAAAATGTGGAGTTGGTGGCATTTTGCATAAAAATCTCAAATAATATTTTTACAGAGAGGTTGCAAAAGCCACATAAAACCCTCAATATATCAACCTATCAGCATATGAGCGGTGCTCAGAAGCGTAAAAAGAAAAGGGAAGAGGAACTGAAGAGTAAAAAAAATGGCTAAAATTAGTACCTACTTTTCTTCTCCTAAATGTATGGGTGAAAGCTCTAGTGCCCCTACTGACATAGCATCAACTGGAGATAAGACAACTTTAGAACCCGCTGATGTGAATGTCGTAGGAGCCCAGGTAGAGGAGGGTGTCCAGCCCAGCACATCTTTTGCCCATACTGACATAGCATCAGCTGCAGAGAAAACATTAGAACCCACAGATGAGAATGTCGCTGGTGCCCAAAAAAAAGGAGGTGTTCAGTCCAGCCTGTCTTCTGTTGAAGAATGTGATTTGCTAGAAGAAGGTGGAGACATTCAATGTGCTAGTGATATCACCTTAGTACAAGACCCTACCGAAGATCAGCCAGTTCATACCGTTTATACCGTTATTAACCAGTGATGCTGCAAGCTCTTCTGCCAGCCGCATTTTAGATGCAGCTGTTTCTGAGAAGTAGGCATGCGGTTGCTCCTGGCAACCTCTCCTATAGGTGTGCCTTTTATTGGTGTGCACAGTGTGTTGTTTATCAGTGTGCACTTTGTGTGTTGCCCTTGGCAACGTGTTTTTGTGTGCACTTACTTTGTCTGTTTGTTGTGCACGAGTTCATGTTTTGTATGCACAAAGACGCATGCCGTTGCTGGCGGTAACAGGTGAGTGAGTTTGTGTGCTTTCCCCTTTATGTGTGTTTTCCCTTTCCGGTGGTGCTGGAAGGGTTAATTCTCTTCCCAGTGTGTGATGTCACTGGGTGTGTTCTGACCGGTGGGTGTGGCCACTTAGGCCTATAAAGCCTCTGTCTCTGGCTTGGCTCAGTAGGTTGCTTTCAGCCAGGCATAGCTGGAGCAGCCTCCTGTATATTACCATCTACCAGTGGGGGCCTCCCTTCTGGTCATAAATCTTTGTTACACGGTGTTATCTAGGTGTGTGTGGGGTTTTGTGTTATTGCAGCTTATGGTCCAGGGTTCCTGTGTGATGTCTGGTGTGTGCTGTGTTCCTTGGTGTCTTGAACTAACAGCACCTGCACATGGGTTCCTGGTTGTGTTGTCTGTGGCAGGTGAGTGTTGTGTGGATTACTTTTGCCTGTCACTGCCATAGCTGTTTCTCTTTATGCTGCTTGGCCAAGGAGACTCCTGCTCCTCCGTGTCTAGGAGGAGTGGGTTGTCTTACTCTGTTCTCTTCGTTCAGGGCCGACTTGAGGGCTTGTAGGGACTACTAGGTTCCAGCGTATGAGCCCTCCTACCATAAAGGTCGGCTCATACTGACAGGAGACAGGGTCAGCGTTAGGGACGCAATAGGAGGTGACCTGCTCCCTAACTCTATGGTTCTGGCCAAGTGACAACCCTTCCATCTCCTGGCACCGCACGGCTGGGGGTTTCCCCCACCTCCAGCCGTGACAAATTCATGAAGTTTTTGGGGGATTTCATACTGTGAAAGATCAGAGTGCTGCAGGCATTGAAAATGATATCATAGCCTGCATAGGTCTAACATTACAGAAGTGTCGTGGCCAGGGGTACGATGGAGCAGCAACAATGAGTGGCATATACTCAGGAGTACAGGCACGAATTTTAGAAAAAGAACCTAAAGCTTTTTATGTGCAACATCAATCTTGTATTGCAAGATGCAATGGCAAACATCAAAGAGATTGCAAATTTCTATGATATTGTGCAGATCATATATACATTTTTTTGCAGACAGTATTAAACGGTGGGATGTACTTTGCTCATTCACAACTGAATCCAGCGTGACATTGAAGAAGCTGTGCCCTACTCGCTGGTCATCACGCTATGAATCCCTGCTTGCGTTACGTTTCCGTTTTCGGGATGTGATGCAAGCACTGTCAAAAATCATTCTTATTTCAACCAAAAATAAAGAAAGAGAAGAGGCAGCACTGATAAAAAAAGAAAATAGAGTCATATGAGTTCATATTTCTAGTCATTGTCCAGACAAAAATTCTTGAAAATGTTAACGCAGTTTCAAAAGTTCTGCAAGCTAAAAACATGGACTTGTCTAAAACATCCAGTTTAACCTGCTCAGGACCGCCGTACGCAGGATTGCGTCCTGCCGGCGGCCCTGCTCTTCTGGGTGGACGCATATACGCGTCCTCCCGCGAGAGCCGAGATTTCCTGTGAACGCGCGCGCGCTCACAGGAACGGAAGGTAAGCGAGTGGATCTCCAGCCTGCCAGCGGCGATCGCTCCCTGGCAGGCTGGAGATGTGATTTCTTTAACCCCTAACAGGTATATTAGACGCTGTTTTGATAACAGCGTCTAATATGCCTGCTACCTGGTCCTCTGGTGTTCCCTTTTGTTTGGATCGACCACCAGAGGACTCAGGCAGCTCAGTAAAGTAGCACAAAACACCACTACACTACACCCCCCCTGTCACTTATTAACCCTTTATGAACCACTAATCACCCCTGATCACCCCTGATCACCCCATACAGACTCCCTGATCACCCCCCTGTCATTGATCACCCCCCTGTCATTGATCAACCCCTGTAAGGCTCCATTCAGACGTCCGTATGATTTTTACAGATCCACGGATACATGGATCGGATCCGCAAAACGCATACGGACGTCTGAATGGAGCCTTACAGGGGGGTGATCAATGACAAGGGGGTGATTACCCATATAGACTTCCTGATCACTTCCCTGTCATTGATCACCCCCCTGTCATTGATCACCCCCCTGTAAGGCTCCATTCAGACGTCCGTATGATTTTTACGGATCCACGGATACATGGATCGGATCCACAAAACACATACGGACGTCTAAATGGAGCCTTACAGGGGGGTGATCAATGACAAGGGGGTGATCACGCATGTAGACTTCCTGATCACTTCCCTGTCATTGATCACCCCCCTGTCATTGATCACCCCCCTGTAAGGCTCCATTCAGACGTCCGTATGATTTTTACGGATCCATGGATACATGGATCGGATCCGAAAAACGCATACGGACGTCTGAATGGAGCCTTACAGGGGGGTGATCAATGACAGGGGGGTGATCACCTCATATACACTCCCTGATCACCCCCTGTCATTGATCACCCCCCTGTAAGGCTACATTCAGACATTTTTTTGGCCCAAGTTAGCGGAAATATTATAATTATTATTTTTTTTCTTACAAAGTCTCATATTCCACTAACTTGTGTCAAAAAATAAAATCTCACATGAACTCACCATACCCCTCACGGAATCCAAATACGTAACATTTTTTAGACATTTATATTCCAGACTTCTTCTCACGCTTTAGGGCCCCTAAAAAGCCAGGGCAGTATAAATACCCCACATGTGACCCCATTTCAGAAAGAAGACACCCCAAGATATTCCGTGAGGGGCATATTGAGTCCATGAAAGATTGAAATTTTTGTCCCAAGTTAGCGGAAAGTGAGACTTTGTGAGAAAAAAAAACAAAAAAAACAATTTCCGCTAACTTATGCAAAAAAAATAAAAAATTCTATGTACTCGCCATGCCCCTCATTGAATACCTTGGCGTGTCTTCTTTCCAAAGTGGGGTCACATGTGGGGTATTTATACTGACTTGGCTTTTTAGGGGCCCTAAAAGCGTGAGAAGAAGTCTGGGATCCAAATGTCTAAAAATGCCCTCCTAAAAGGAATTTGGGCCGCTTTGCGCATCTAGTCTGCAAGAAAGTGTCACACATGTGGTATCGCCGTACTCAGGAGAAGTTGGGGAATGTGTTTTGGGGTGTCATTTTACATATACCCATGCTGGGTGAGATAAATATCTTGGTCAAATGCCAACTTTGTATAAAAAAATGGGAAAAGTTGTCTTTTGCCAAGCTATTTCTCTCACCCAGCATGGGTATATGCAAAATGACACCCCAAAACACATTCCCCAACTTCTCCCGAGTACGGCGATACCAGATGTGTGACACATTTTTGCAGCCTAGGTGGGCAAAGGGGCACACATTCCAAAGTGCACCTTTCGGATTTCACCGGTTATTTTTTACAGATTTTGATTGCAAACTTCTTCTCACACATCTGGGCCCCATAGAATGCCAGGGCAGTATAACTACCCCACAAGTGACCCCATTTTGGAAAGAAGACACCCCAAGGTATTTTGTGATGGGCATAGTGAGTTCATGGAAGGTTTTATTTTTTGTCACAAGTTAGTGGAATATGAGACTTTGTAAGAAAAATAAATAAAGAAATCATAATTTTCCGCTAACTTGTGACAAAAAATTTAAAATTCTAGGAACTCGCCATGCCCCTCACGGAATACCTTGGGGTGTCTTCTTTCCAAAGTAGGGTCACTTGTGGCGTAGTTATACTGCCCTGGCATTCTAGGGGCCCAAATGCGTGAGAAGTACTTTGCAATCAAAATGTGTAAAAAATGGCCTGCGAAATCCAAAAGGTGCACTTTGGAATATGTGCCCCTTTGCCCACCTTGGCTGCAAAAAAGTGTCACACATCTGGTATCGCCGCACTCAGGAGAAGTTGGGGAATGTGTTTTGGGGTGTCATTTTACATATACCCATGCTGGGTGAGAGAAATATCTCGGCAAAAGACAACGTTTCCCATTTTTTTTATACAAAGTTGGCATTTGACCAAGATATTTATCTCACCCAGCATAGGTATATGTAAAATGACACCCCAAAACACATTCCCCAACTTCTCCTAAGTACGGTGATACCACATGTGTGACACTTTTTTGCAGCCTAGGTGGGCAAAGGGGCCCATATTCCAAAGAGCACCTTTTGGATTTCACAGGGCATTTTTTACACATTTTGATTTCAAACTACTTCTCACGTATTAGGGCCCCTAAAGTGACCCCATTTTGGAAAGAAGACACCCCAAGGTATTTCGTGATGGGCATAGTGAGTTCATGGAAGATTTTATTCTTTGTCACCAGTTAGTGGAATATGATACTTTGTAAGAAAAAAAAAAAACATAATTTTCCTTTAACTTGTGACAAAAAAATAATAATTCTAGGAACTCACCATGCCCCTTACGGAATACCTTGGGGTGTCTTCTTTCCAAAATGGGGTCATTTGGGGGGTATTTATACTGCCCTGGCATTTTAGGGGCCCTAATGCGTGAGAAGTAGTTTGAAATCAAAATGTGTAAAAAATGCCCTGTGAAATCTTAAAGGTGCTCTTTGGAATATGGGCCCCTTTGCCAACCTAGGCTGCAAAAAAGTGTCACACATGTGGTATCACCGTGCTCGGAAGAAGTAGGGCAATGTGTTTAGGGGTGTATTTTTACATATACCCATGCTGGGTGAGAGAAATATCTCTCTAAAAGTCAACTTTTCCCATTTTTTTATACAAAGTTGTCATTATAGAGAGATATTTCTCTCACCCAGCATGGGCATATGTAAAAAGACACCCCAAAACACATTGCCCAACTTCTCCTGAGTACGGCGATACCACATGTGTTACACTTTTTTGCAGCCTAGGTGCCCAAAGGGGCCCAAATTCCTTTTAGGAGGGCATTTTTAGACATTTGGATTCCAGACTTCTTCTCACGCTTTAGAGCCCCTAAAATGCCAGGGCAGTATAAATACCCCACATGTGACCCCATTTTAGAAAGAAGACACCCCAAGGTATTCAATGAGGGGCATGGCGAGTTCATAGAAGATTTTTTATTTTTTTTCGCACAAGTTAGCGGAAATTATTATTATTATTTTTTTCTCACAAAGTCTCCATTTCTGCTAACTTGGGACAAAAATTCCAATCTTTCATGGACTCAATATGCCCCTCAGCGAATACCTTGGGGTGTCTTCTTTCCAAAATGGGATCATTTGTGGGGTGTTTGTACTGCCCTGGCATTTAAGGGTCTCCCCAATCATTACATGTATGGCCAGCATTAGGAGTTTCTGCTATTCTCCTTATATTGAGCATACGGGTAATGAGATATATTTTTTTTCTGTTCAGCCTCTGGGCTGAAGGAAAAAATGAATGGCACAGATTTCTTCATTCACATCGATCAATGTGGATGAAAAAATCTCTGCCCAAAAAAAAAGAAGGAGGGGAAAGGCGTCTGCCAACATCCAAATCCACTTAGCTCATATGCCCTGGCAAACCTGATTTATCCATTCACATCATCTGATGTGGATGAATAAATCATTGCCGGGATTTTTTATTTATTTTTTATAAAAAATGTTTGCCAAAGCATATGAACACCGCCGCCCCCTCAGCTCATAAGCCTCGGCAAACGTATCTTTTTTTTACTGCAGAGTAGAAATCTCGTCTTGCAGCGCCGCATACACCGACTTTTGAGCAGTCTGACAGCAGCGCAATGCTTCTGTCAGAATGCACATCAGTGCTGCAGCTGCTTGATCGCTTGGTCCACCTAGAAGGTAAAAAAACAACAACAAAAAACAGGCCGCAGCGCAATACATTTATTAACATTAACTTTAGATAACATTTAAACTGAACATTAACTTTTATAAACTTTTGAAACAGAACAATAACTTTTTTCTTACCGGTGATTTTTTATTTATTTTTTTACCTTTTTTATAGGACAAACCTCTCCTTCCCCATGGGACAATGTGCAAAGCGCAAATCGCCCAGAGATGTGGCGAAGTACATTATGCAATTTGTCTTAGGTGAAAGGAGAGGTTTGTGGCAGTTCTGTGTGAAAGGGCCCTAAGACCCCTGTGTGCCTGTCCTGTGTCACGCAATCCCTATGCTAATAGTGTACCTGAGTGTGGAACTTGCGGAAACACTCCCCTATGCATAGGGTAGGCTGGTCAGGACAGTCAGGACAAAAAAAGGTGATTTCACGCCTTATTCCACCCCTGCTACAGACACAACATATTTTTCTTGGGGAACGTTGAGTTGGGGTACCAGGATAGACAGACGGGAAGTGTCTGCCATGTAGCCGGCTCACTACATCGGGGACTTGGGGCACGGACCCTCCTAGATACAGGATTTCCGAAATGATCTCTTCCTGGAATTTTAGGAAGGATCCTGTTCTCCCAGCCTTACTGTAGAGAACAAAACTATTATATACAGCCAATTGAATCAAATATACAGACACCTTCTTATACCAGCATCTGGTGCGTCGGGAAACTAAATAGGGAGCCAACATCTGGTCATTGAAGTCCACCCCTCCAATGTGAAGGTTATAGTCGTGGACAGAGAGGGGTTTCACAATGACTCCAGTTGCCCTTTCAATTTGGACAGTCATGTCTGCGTGAATGGTGGACAGAAGGTAAACGTCCCTCTTGTCCCTCCACTTCACCGCGAGCAGTTCTTGGTCACACAAGGCAGCCCTCTTCCCCCGTCAAATTCGGGTACTAACGAGCCGTTGGGGGAAGCCCCGGCGACTAGGTCGCACGGTGCCACAGTATTGAATTCCGACTAGATGTAAGTGCCGAAAGAGGGCCACGCTTGAGTAAAAATTTTCCATGTATAAGCGGTACCCCTTGTGGAGTAAGGGTGACACCAAGTCCCAGACAATCTTCCAACTGCTCCCCAGATAGTCAGGACAGTTTTGAGTCTTTTCCCTCATAGATTTTCATCAACCGAGAAAATACTTAATTGGTAATTGTGTGCAAAACGCTATCACTGAAGCCAACTACCTAAAACGTAACTTTTAATATGAATATAATAAAAAATACACATAAAGGTCCCTCACGTGGGGACTGGTACACATACAAACAGACAGTAAGAAACCAAAATAAGGACCATGTAGGAGGATAGGTGTTACCAGTGGTGGACCAGGGCCAGAACCATATGGGTCCCTAATGTATCCCTAGGGTGTCCCTACCCTAATCTCTGCCCAGAGATGCACCCAGATGGTAGGAGCACTCTGTCCCCGTACCTAAACTACCTGTCCTTAAAGTGCCCTTACAACAATAATTGACCCATATGGATGCCTGGGTCCTACAAAGTAATACAATAATTTACATTGGTTGTTTTTAATTTTTAGTCCTAATTTCTTGACCCAAATAGATGCCTGTGTCATTCAATATAAAACAATAATTTACGTTAGTTGTTATTCATTTATAATCCTAGTCTCGACGTGTTTCCCCTTTAAATGACAAGGTTAGTCAGGAGACAAAAAGAGTGGACAAACTAGTACGTCGCTGCCAAAACACAGCGACTACACAACAACGATTTAACAGACTCCAATCAAAGTCAAAGTCAAAACCAAAATGCTGGAGCACCCCCAAGACGGTACTCAGCTGTCAGAAATAGAACATACAACGATAATGTTGATGCAGATAATAAAGGATAATTTTATACTCATCAATTCCTGTAGATCCTCTCTGAACAGTGGACTGCAGTCTGGGGTGCTCCAATGGGCATAAAAGATAAGGCTCCAATTTGTGCACTGAATACAAGATTATTTAAACCCTAGACAGGGCGGTCCTTAATTATTTTGCTCCAATCACTATGCTTTCATTGGTCATGTGACCAAATTGTCCCCGGTAGTTTAAAAAGAGGTGTAAGGGATAAACAAATTTAGTGCATATGGGTACCTTTATTCCGTGTCCATGATGTCCATTCATTGAGAATGCCAGGAAGCAGGCGCTTAACCCGGCATGACTAATCGCGGACCATCTGTGGAACGCACGCCGAGACCTAAAAATGGCCGTGCGTTCCACCGCGGGAGAGCCAGTCCATGCCGTCCGCGTCATCAGTGGGCTGCGGAGGCTGGATCACGTGTACATTTGCATTCCAGTGCGGCGTCCTGGGGGCGTGGTTATGCGTTCCACCCATGATATAGTGTGAATCCAGCCCTCTTAACTAGGATATTTATGAGGTGGTGGCGTCCCATTTTCCTACTGGGGGGCCTTTTAACTATTTATTATCCGGGTGAAGTCATCCCTAACCTATAAGTGGAATACTTGTTAGTAAACATTAGCGGCCGAATGCTCCTACACATTCTCATACATAAATCACAATTTCTGCATGCGATAGCTGCCATGCCATTCCAGCCACAGGAATGTTGGACCAATTATTTGTATGTAGAACCCTAGAGGAATAGTTATGACATGGCTGGACAGTAGTGACCCTATTGTTATTAGTGCATTTTTATGCACCCCTATACCAGGGTACTGAATAAATGCAAAGCAGTATATGTACCAATCCCTGTTACCATCAAGCATAGTGAACGGGTGTACAAATGACCGCATGAATATAGACGGCAAAAGGCAGGTAAAGATGTGTCCTAAAATATAACGTCGTAGCCCCGGTTCTATCCAGCTATATATTGGTACCTACGGGGCTGGGGTAAATAAGTGTATCAGTGAATAATACTGTCTGAAAGTGATGAAGAACTATATACATAGTCGGTGAGCCTTGCTGATGGAAATAGGTCCTAAAATAAATCTACTGACACTTCACGTGTCATACGAGGAAGAAGTTTAGGTGTAGACAAGAAGGCCAGGTACATTACAGGAAGCATGAGAATGTGAGCTGTTCATTCAGGCCTCCCGGAGATTGCGACTGGAACTGGAAGATCCACTCAGACTCTTTCTGGAGGATCCTGAGGTCCCAGTCGCCCCTCCTCGGGGAGGGTCTAATCAGTTCCAGTGCAGAAAACTTAATCAGTCGAGGGTCCCCATTATGGACTTCCCACATATGATTGACTAGGGGCGTGTCCTTTTTCATTCTTTATATCATTTATGTGTTCGAGAATTAGGTCACATGACCAATGAAAGCATAGTGATTGGAGCAAAATAATTAAGGACCGCCCTGTCTAGGGTTTAAATAATCTTGTAATCAGTGCACAAATTGGAGCCTTATCTTTTATGCCCCCTGGAGCACCCCAGACCACAGTCCACTGTTCCGAGAGGATCTACAGGAATTGATGAGTATAAAATTATCCTTTTCCCTCATAGACCCTAAAACGATATGTATAGCCTGTGGCCCTTTCACAGAGCTTATACAGTTTGACCCCATACCGGGAGCGCTTGCTGGGGATGTACTGTTTTATGCCAAGGCGCCCGGTAAAATGTACTAGGGACTCGTCTATGCAGATGTTTTGATTAGGGGTATATGCATCTTCAAATCTGGATGACAAATGGTCTATGAGGGGCAGAATTTTGTGGAGCCGGTCATAAGCAGGGTGGCCTCTTGGATGACAGGTGTTATTGTCAGAGAAATGCATAAAGCACACGATGACCTCAAAACGTGCCCTGGACATTGCAGCAGAGAACATGGGCATGTAATGTATTGGGTCTTTAGACCAATATGACCCCAATACATTTATTTTAGTTAGACCCATGCTGAGGATAAGGCCCCAAAAAAATGTAAACTCGGAAACTGTGACTGGTTTCCAACGGAAAGGCTGGGCATAGAAGCTTTCCGGATTGGCGGTAATTAACCCTGTGGCGTAGCGGTTGGTTTCTGCCACAAGTAGGTCATAGAGATCCGTGGTGAAGAACAGCTAAAAAAACTGAAAGGCTGATCCTAAATGAGCCGTCTCCACGCGAACTCCAGACTGGGCGGTGAAAAAGGGCAATACGGGTGTGGCAGAAGCAGGGGAGTGCCAATTAGGATTTGCCAGCACCTCCGGGAGACTAAGGGTTCTACGGGCCTGTGAACGCGGTGGCTGCGACGGGCGAGTTATTGCATGTGCCACTGTACCAGCTGGAACTGCCCTTCTGGTGCTCACCACTTCACCAGGAAATGCGGCAGTGCTGGTAGAAGGTCCAGGATGTGCTGCGCTGCTGGTGTATGCCGCACCATAAACAAGATCAGCGCTAGCATCACTCTGCTGCAAATGAGGCTTATCATGCGGGTATGCAGAACCCTGACATGGGATCGGATACGCCTGACCGTAGCAGGGACTTCTACCTCGTCATCTTCGCTAGCGGTTAGAGTGCCACTGCTGTCTACAGGTTCATATTCTGAACCACTGGATTCAGCGGGTGAGGCGTCCCCATTGCTTTCATCCATCACAGACAGAATCCTGTAGGTCTCTTCGGCGGAATACCCCTTGTTTGACATTTTGGGTTCACTAAATTTAGGAGGTATTCCTCTGAGACTACCCAGGAAAAAGAGCAAACCTACCTAGTAAAAAGGAGTGATTGCGAAGTAAAGCTGCGATCACTAATAAAGATCCAAAAAGCTCAAAAGTGATCTTTATAGCGGCGCAGCGATTTGACAGTGTTTTTGCAGTGATCAGGAAAAAGAAATTCTGTCACTGCGGTGGGGCGGACTGAATGCAAGTGTGCGCACAAGATCAGGCCTGATCGGGCGAACACTGCGTTTTATAGAACCTAAGGTGACCCTAATGTACTTATATAGATCTGAATGCGATCAGTCTTGATCACTTACAGATACTATATAGTTCTAGTGCTGATTAGCGACAGCGATGACGCTAATCAGCGACTAATCAGTGACTGCAGTGAGGTGGGCTGGGTGCTAAACTACCTAGCAAGTAGCTAACTACCTGGCGGTGATGAGGGTCCCTTACAGAGGGGGTGATCAATGACAGGGGGGTGGACAAGGGGGTTATCAGGGTGATCAGGGAGTCTAATATGGGTGATCAGGTGCTAAATAAGGGGTTAATTAATGACAGGGTAATGTCTAATGTGTAGTGTGGTGATTTGGTGCTACTTACAGAGCTGCCTGTGTCCTCTGGTGGTCGATCCAAGCAAAAGGGACCACCAGAGGAGCAGGTAGCAGTTATATCAGATGCTATTTTCAAAATAGCGTCTGACATACCGATTTCATTGGTCATTTAAAAAATCCACAGCCTGCAAGCTAATGATCGCGGCCGGCAGGCTGCAGATGTACCTGTGAACTACGCGATCCTGTGAACGCGCGCTCCTGTGAGCGCACGTTCACAGGAAATCTCGGCTCACGCGAGATGACGCCGATTGGCGTTAGTGTGACCTGGCAGCGCCGCAGCAATCACGCCTTTCGGCGTTAGCGAGACGGGAGGTGGTTAAACAAAAGATCTTTTTGCTGACGACATCGGTATTGAACATTAATTTTCTACAGTTGTTCCCCTAAAACTGTTGGTCATTGTTAAATTTCACCTGACAATCATTCATTTTTGTAGATATTTACAATTTTGATCAAGTGTAACAAAATATGTATGGTCACCTTTGGATTTTATTAGCTGCCCAAATGTTTGACCAGTTTGAGGGTCTGGACAGTGTTTTTAAGGGCACAAACTAAATGTTGGTTTCTAGTTCAAGTTCTGTTTATGTTAATGTAAGTTTTACATACATTGTTTGAACCAATCCTATAATTTCTAAATGTAGAAGAAACAGAATTGTATATGCATATGGATGAGTTATATTTCCTGTTTTTGTGTCACTAGATTGATTTGTTGTTGCACTTCTACGTGTTTACCATTGAAATACATGTGTGCATGACAGAGATGGTCCTCTCCGGTTTCTTTTGGTTTCTGGTAAGTTTTTGGTTGCATTATATATGTGTGTAGAATTTAGTATATTTCAAAATGTCTGTTATACTTTTAAATTTAAATAGTACATTTTATGTGAAAATAACAATTTCTTTTTTGTTATTTAGGTTGTAGTTATATTTTTCAAGTTGGAACAATTACGCCTTCTATTTATTATGCAGCAATTTTATTGTACTTATAACAATTTGAAGAGCATGACACCTCTTCTGACACTATATCACTTTAGTAAATAAATGTATTCCCAACAATGATCATTATTTCTCTTAACTCTGCTTTGTGCAATTTCCCTGTTATTCTAAGTTTCTGAGTTCATTGTCAATTGGGTGCGTCCCTACAATCTGAGACTGCATCAGGCGGTATAGAAACACATCCCCCATCACGTAAATACAGTTGCCAATGAACTTAGAATAACAGAGGAATTATACACTGCAAAGTTGTGAACAAAGATGATCCAGAATTGTTTGCAACATGCAGTGTAATTAATAAAATAGACATGTCAGTTGTGCTGATGGGTCCTATTTCACA
This sequence comes from Bufo gargarizans, assembly GCF_014858855.1. Lineage (NCBI taxonomy): Eukaryota > Metazoa > Chordata > Amphibia > Anura > Bufonidae > Bufo > Bufo gargarizans. Next base: position 219,102,158 of record NC_058085.1, on the reverse strand, counting down.
AAGGGTTACAGGAAAAGAAGGGAGGAAAATGTAAAGATCAGCAAAGGCAGTGATACAATTCTCTATATCAGGGATCATCAACCTCTGTCACTCCAGCCTTTCCTAAACTAGAATGCTCAAAAAAATTAAGGGAACACAAAAATAACACATCCTAGATCTGAATTAATTAAATATTCTTCTGAAATACTTTGTTCTTTACATAGTTGAATGTGCTGACAACAAAATCACAATCACAAAAAATGGAAATCAAATTTTTCAACCCATGGAGGTCTGGATTTGGAGTCACACTCAAAATTAAAGTAGAAAAACACACTACAGGCTGATCCAACTTTGATGTAATGTCCTTAAAACAAGTAAAAATGAGTCTCAGTAGTGTGTGTGGCCTCCACGTGCCTGTATGACCTCCCTACAATGCCTGTGCATGCTCCTGATGAGGTGGCGGACGGTCTCCTGAGGGATCTCCTCCCAGACCTGGACTAAAGCATCTGCCAACTCCTGGACAGTCTGTGGTGCAACGTGACTTTGGTGAATAGAGCGAGACATGATGACCCAGATGTGCTCAATTGGATTCAGGTCTGGGGAACCGACGGGCCAGTCCATAGCATCAATGCCTTAGTCTTGCAGGAACTGCTGACACACTCCAGCCACATGAGGTCTAGCATTGTCTTGCATTAGGAGGAACCCAGGGCCAACCGCACCAGCATATGGTCTCACAAGGGGTCTGAGGATTTCATTTCGGTACCTAATGGCAGTCAGGCTACCTCTGGCGAGCACATGGAGGGCTGTGCGGCCCTCCAAAGAAATGCCACCCCACACCATTACTGACCCAATGCCAAAACGGTCATGCTGGAGGATGTTGCAGGCAGCAGAACGTTCTCCACAGCGTCTCCAGACTCTGTCACGTCTGTCACATGTGCTCAGTGTGAACCTGCTTTCATCTGTGAAGAGCACAGGGCGCCAGTGGTGAATTTGCCAATCTTGGTGTTCTCTGGCAAATGCCAAACGTCCTGCACGGTGTTGGGCTGTAATCACAACCCCCACCTGTGGACGTCGGGCCCTCATATCACCCTCATGGAGTCTGTTTCTGACTGTTCGAGCAGACACATGCACATTTGTGGCCTGCTGTAGGTCATTTTGCAAGGCTCTGGCAGTGCTCCTCCTGTTCCTCCTTGCACAAAGGCGGAGGTAGCGGTCCTGCTGCTGGGTTGTTGCCCTCCTACGGCCTCCTCTACGTCTCCTGATGTACTGGCCTGGACACTACGCTGACAGACATAGCAAACCTTCTTGCCACAGCTCGCATTGATGTGCCATCCTGGATAAGCTGCACTACCTGAGCCACTTGTGTGGGTTGTAGACTCTGTCTCATGCTACCACTAGAGTAAAAGCACTGCCAGCATTCAAAAGTGACCAAAACATCATTTAGGAAGCATAGGAACTGAGAAGTGATCTGTGGTCACCCCCTGCAGAACCACTCCTTTATTGGGGGTGTCTTACTAAATGCCTATAATTTCCACCTGTTGTCTATTCCATTTGCACAACAGCATGTGAAATTGATTGTCACTTAGTGTTGCTTCCTAAGTGAACAGTTTGATTTCACTTGGAGTTACATTGTGTTGTTTAAGTGTTCCCTTTATTTTTTTAGCAGTGTTTTATACCCAGGATGCTTAGTTCACCTCTATGGGAGTTACACTAACAGCTTAGCAAGTGTGCATGCTGGGAGTTGTAATTTCTCTGCAGTGGGAGTGTCAAAAGTTGATGATCCCTGCTGTACATAATGAAACATAAATACATACATAATATATTCATGTATTGTGTATATTTAAAATTATATTTATCTAAACAGAGAATTTCCACAACTTGAAATGCTGTGGCTGGGAAGGTTCTTCGGAAGTCCAAAGCGTATCAAGATTTGGCAATAAAGAGTTTTTAGTATTAGTTATAAGTATTTCAGCTTTTGAATCTTTTTTTACCTCCCACATGTATATGGGCTATAAGGGATGTGTGGGAGGTGGTGGGGGTGATCTTGACTAGTCACAGGAGTGTGGGGGCTACATGGGAGGAGGGTTAAGACTTTGACAGGGGCCCCACAACAGTATTATACAATACACTACATAACAGACAGTGTGTGTGTGTGTGTGTGTATATATATATATATATATATATATATATAAATATATATATATATATATATACAAATTATATAGGAAAAGGATGGCGTGGCAGCCTGGTCTGGTCTAGATCGTGACTTGCCAAAGGAGTGGGGTTTACACAGGAGGAGGGAGGTGCAAAGCGCGCTGGGGGGGCTCTTACAAAAATTTGCTGTGGGGCCCAGTCACTTCTAGTTACTCCCCTGATCTAAATACATGGTTTATCCTACAATGTGCTGATCTTACAATAAGTATCACATGCCTCTGTATATACTTATGTATACCATATAATAATTATGTTATGCATTATCTCATAATTAATCAGAACTTTTTATTTAGCTAACTTTAATGGAAAAACTAAATCTTATCCAAGCCAAAGCCATTCCCTATATATCTGTCCTCAATAAACTTATTTCTAGCTAATACTTAAAACTATTCTCATAACTTCTCTGCTGATGAGATCCTGGAATATCCCGCTCAATGTGACTGGTTTAGAAATTTCTAAATCTCTTAATTCATTTAAGAAATCCATTGACTGCTTTTCTTAAGTTTTTCCTCAATAAGGACAGGACAATCACATTTGAAACCCATCTGGTTCTGAATGTCTATACCTTTGTCCTTTAGACTGGTATCTGCCTTAAGTCGGTCTATTTATATCTACCTCAGAAATCTGTTCAATGACAATTGGTGTTTGTGGATTTGTGTGTGTGACTAATTTTATCATATGATAGGGTCTAAACATTACATGTAATTTTCTGCGTTCCTCATAAAGATTATCTTTGCTTCTTTTACATGTATATGATATTTTAGTCTTATCTGCCTTTGTATATGATGGAGACTGCTTCATATTTTTACTTATAATGTCCAGAAACTTTGCAGCCTCAAATAATGTTTGTTTTTATGATGCCAACACTAATATTGAAGGCTCTAAAAATCTGAACTTTCTGACAAACATGTGAATTATATGTGAAAGTTTTACATTCTCAATAATCATTTTGTATGTCCGTTGAAACATGGACATAAATCCAAATGTGGATTCCTTTCTGCCAATTTTGTATTCCTTTAGAATTTCATATGTGGGCATGCTGTCACTTCTAGTGCACCAAATCAGCTCTTTTAATCTTTGAATATCATTATGAAAATCCATTCTTTTGAATCATTATCATCAACCTGTTTCATTGCTAGACTGCTAGAAAAATTCACAGAAAGCCATAATCTAAATAATCTATTCCTTTGTTCATTTGATAATTCAAATCTGTCTGCGTGGCTCTCAAAAATGTCAGAATTCCTGCACACATGAAGGTTTGCATCATATGTGGGGATTTCTTTGCATATTTTCATTAATTGCTTCTGTAATTTTATTTGTTAAACTGTCCTCTTTAATATGAAATGTCTCATGATGTAAAGACTTGTCATTGTCTACTGACACAAAGTCACCTTCAGCAGAGATCTGCAATGTATTATTTTGTTTTGTTAAGGTCACCTTCACCAGAGATCATACATATACTGTATGTTTCATCTCATTTCTGCTGAGTTCTCAAATCCTCATTATTCTTACTTTCCTTTACTTTATTGCCATTTCCACCCTCAGTAGATGCATCTTTACGGATCGCAGCATCTGTGGTTGGAACTTTACTAGTACAATTATCTGACAATAATCTGTGAAAGACCTATACCATATGGAAAATATTCCTTATTTGTCTCTCTTCTGACTAAAATACGCTTACAGTAGTCTATTTTCTTGTTTTCCTGTTCACATTCTGAATATAAATCTAACCATATCTTCATCTGTCATCAGCACGTTTTGATATGTCTGGCACTTATTGTCCTCCTTCAGAAGATTAGATTCTCTAACTTATTATAGCTTGAATATTCTTATAGAGTTCTCTCTTCCCCCTCAAGCTTCAATATGCGGTATCGCACTAGCTCGCCAAATGTAATATGTCTCCAAATATAAAATATTTATGTATGAAAAATGTATCAACCTGATTAGGTAATCTTCTTCAAATCTAGTGTATGCTTATTTGGAATAAAGTACACTTGGAGGACTCATCACCAGGATTCAACAAGAGTTATATAAAAAAAAATGAATAATGTGATTTATTTTCAGTCTTCATAAGAGTTGATTACTTGCAGAAATAGTTTAGGAAAAGTCTTAGTCTAATTGTCCATGAGTGAATGTTGGTAGTCCTTGAGGTATCTTTGTTATAGGTCAGGAATCATCTTCTCAAGACTCCATGTGTCTTCATCTCTAGCCATTGTAAAACAACTCCCAACAAAGTGTGTGAGTGTAAGAAGACCCCACTTGTCTGTCCCTGTCAGTCATTTATACCATAGATACAGGTGTGTCTTTACAAATGTATGGGCTTATACATTGTCATATATGGTAGACTTCAAATATAGTTCTTGACGTCCTCATACAGAACTCCTATTGCCAAGTGTATTACTATACAGTTGCAATAAAAAGTATATGAACCCTTTGGAATGATATGGATTTCTGCACAAATTGGTCATAAAATGTGATCAGATCTTATTCTAAGTCACAATAGACAATCACAGTTTTCTTAAACTAATAACACACAAAGAATTAAATGTTACCATGTTTTTATTGAACACACCATGTAAATATTCACAGTGCAGGTGGAAAAAGTATGTGAACCCTTGGATTTAATAACTGGTTGAACCTCCTTTGGCAGCAATAACTTCAACCAAACATTTCCTGTAGTTGCAGATCAGACTTGCACAACGGTCAGGAATAATTCTCGACCATTCCTCTTTACAGAACTGTTTCAGCTCAGCAATATTCTTGGGATGTCTGGTGTGAATCGCTTTCTTGAGGTCATGCCACAGCATCTCAATGGGGTTGAGGTCAGGACTCTGACTGGGCCACTCCAGAAGGCGTATTTTCTTCTGTTTAAGCCATTCTGTTGTTGATTTACTTCTATGCTTTGGGTCGTTGTCCTGTTGCAACACCCATCGTCTGTTGAGCTTCAGCTGGTGGACAGATGGCCTTAAGTTCTCCTGCAAAATGTCTTGATAAACTAGAGGAATTAATTTTTCCTTCGATGATAGCAATCCGTCCAGGCCCTGACGCAGAAAAACAGCCCCAAGCCATTATGCCTCCGCTACCATACTTCACAGTTGGGATGAGGTTTTGATGTTGGTGTGCTGTGCCTCTTTTTCTCCACACATAGTGCTGTGTGTTTCTTCCAAACAACTCAACTTTGGTTTCATCTGTCTACAGAATATTTTGCTAGTACTGCTGTGGAACATCCAGGTGCTCTTGTGCAAACTGTAAACGTGCAGCAATGTTTTTTTTGGACAGCAGTGGCTTCCTCTGTGGTATCCTCCCATAAGATCCATTCTTGTTTAGTGTTTTACGCATCGTAGATTCGCTAACAGGGATGTAACAGCAGTGCTGAACTTTCTCCATTTATAGACAATTTCTCTTACCCTGGCCTGATGAAAAGCAAGGCCTTTGGAGATACTTTCCAACTTTATGCAAGTCAACAATTCTTAACCCCTTAAGGACACGGCCCTATTTCACCTTAAGGACCAGGCCATTTTTTGCAAATCTGACCAGTGTCACTTTAAGTGCTCATAACTTTAAAATGCTTTGACTTACCCAGGCCGTTCTGAGATAGTTTTTTCGTCACATATTTTACTTCATGACACTGCTAAAATTGGGTCAAAAAAAGTAAAATTTTTTGCATAAAAAAATAAAAATTTTACCAAAAGTTTTGAATTAGCAAATTAGCAAAATTGTGATTACTTTACATTCCCCATATGTCTTCTTCGTGTTTGTAGCATTTGGGGAATGATATTTTATTTTTTGGGGATGTTACAAGGCTTAGATGTTTAGAAACAAATTTTGAAATTTTTCAGAAATCTTCAAAATCCCACTTTTTATGGACCAGTTCAGGTTTGAAGTCATATTGTGAGGCTTAGATAATAGAAAACTCCCAAAAATGACCCCATTCTAGAAACTACACCCCTCAAGGTATTTAAAACTGTTTGTGCAAACTTTATTAACCCTTTAGGTCTTCCACAAGAGTTAATGGCAGATGGAGAAACAATTTTGAAATTTATATTTTTTTGAAAATTTTCCAATATAATCAATTTTTTCCAGGAGTAAAACAAGGGTTAACTGCCAAACAACACTCAAAATAGGTTGCCCTGATTCTGTAGTTTGCAGAAACACCCCATATGTGGTCATAAACTACTTTTTGGCCGAACGGTAGCACATAGAAGGAGGGGAACACCATATGGGTTTTGGAAGACAGATTTTTCAGGACTGGTTTTGTTTATACCATGTCCCATTTGAAGCCCCCTGTTGCACCCCTAGAATAGAAATTTCAAAAAAGTGACTCCATCTAAGAAATTGCACCCCTCAAGGTATTCAAAACTGGGTTTACAAACTGTGTTAACCCTTTAGGTGTTCCTCAAGAGTTAATGGCAGATGGAGAAACAATTTCAAAATTTCTATTTTTTGGAAAATTTTCCAATATAATCAATTTTTTCCAGGAGTAAAACAGGGGTTAACTGACAAACAAAACTCAATATGGGTTGCCCTGATTCTGTAGTTTGCAAAAACACCCCATATGTGGTCGTAAACTACTGTTTGGCCGACGAACAGTAGCACATAGAAGGAGGGGAACACCATATGGGTTTTGGAAGGCAGATTTTGCAGGACTGGTTTTGTTTATACCATGTCCCATTTGAAGCCCCCTGTTGCACCCCTAGAATAGAAATTTCAAAAAAGTGACTCCATCTAAGAAAGTAGACCCCTCAAGGTATTCAAAACTGGGTTTATAAACTTTGTTAACCCTTTAGGTGTTCCACAAGAGTTAATGGCAGATGGAGAAACAATTTTGAAATTTCTATTTTTTTTTTAATTTTCCATTTTAACCCTTACTTTATTACTGGAAAAAATGGGTTAACAGCCAAACAAAACTCAAAATGGGTTGCCCTGATTCTGTAGTTTGCAGAAACACCCCATATGTGGTCGTAAACTACTATTTGGCTAAACGGCAGGACATAGAAGAAGGGGAACGTCATATGGTTTTTGGAAGGCAGATTTTGCTGGACTGGTTTATTTACACCATGTACCATTTCAAGCCCCCTGATGCACCCCTAGAGTAGAAACTCCATAAAAGTGACCCCATCTAGGAAACTACGGGATAAGGTGGTTGTTGTTTTGGGATTATTTTTGGGGTAAATTTGATTTTTGGTTGCTCTATATTACTCTTTTTTGAGGCAATGTAACAAAAAAATTAAATTCTAAAATTGTTTCTACATTCGCTATTTAGTTTTGTGGAACACCTAAAGGGTTAACATAGTTTGTAAAGTAACTTTTGAATACCTTGAGGGATGTAGTTTCTTAGATGGGGTCACCTTTTTGGAGTTTCTAGTCTAGGCTACATCAGTGGGGGCTTCTAATGGGACATGGTGTAAAAAAAAAAACTGTCCATCAAAATCTGCCTTCCAGAAACCGTATGGCGTTCCCTTCGTTCTATGCCCTGCCGTGCGGCTATATAGCCATTTACGACCACATATGGGGTGTTTCTGCAAACTACAGAATCAGGGCAATAAATATTTAGTTTTGTTTGGCTGTTAACCCTTGCTTTATTACCGGCAAAATGGATTCAAATTGAAATTTTGCCCAAAAATTGGTGTTTTGGCACCGTTTTTATTTTATATTTTTAACACCGTTCATCCGAGGCGTTTGGTCAAAAGTTATTTTTATAGCGACGACTTTTACGCACGCGACGATGCCCAATATGTATGGCTCTCAGACTTTGGAGACACTAAGCAGGCATCCTAAAACTACAATTCCCACCATGCCCTGCTGATGGCTGTAGGTTGTCTGGGCATGCTGGGAGTTATAGTTTTACAACATCTGGAGGGCCGCAGTTTGAGGAAGCCTGCACTAAAACTAATATTTTTGGGGGGAAAGAAAAATTGTTTCTGTGTCTCCAAAGTCTGAGAGCCATAGTGTTTTATGTTCTCTAGTGGACTGTTGGGGATTATAAAAATTTAGTACTCCTTGGAAGTGTGATACTCCCTGAAGTCGATAACACAGAGGCCCGGATGATCGGGGCACGTGTCACATTGAGTAGTGGTGTCCTTCCGTATCCCCCTCTTGTGACACACTCTGCACTTTTTTGGGGTTCGTCCCTTCTTTCCAGTATGGGGGACCACACCTGGAAAGTGTTGGCCAGGGACGATCCGGGCGCCTCCAGTTCCCGAGGTACTCCGGCCTGCTCTTTTCCGATCCGAAAAGATCAGGTCCTTGAGGACTGCCTCATAGAACTGGAGAAATGTCCCTGTGCTGCCAGCGCTTCGGGATAGTACAAAAGAGTTGTACATGGCAACCTGCACCAAGTAGACCGCAACTTTTTTGTACCATGCCCGGGTTTTGCGCATGGCGTTATATGGCTTGAGGACTTGATCAGAGCGATCAACTCCTCCCATATACCGTTTGTAGTCGACGATACAATCGGGCTTGAGGACCATTGCCGCGGTACCTCGCACAGAGATTGGGGTGGTGCTGTTACCGTGGATTGTGGACAGCATAAGGACATCCCTCTTGTCCTTATGCACGGGTCTCACCACTGGGGATAGGTACCTGGAGGGGGTAGGCAGGGAGGCCGCGTAGCTAATATTAAGTGGGCACATCTGAGCATATAGGCTGTGATGCGTGAAAATCATGGCATAGAGCAGGCATGGCCAACCTGTGGCTCTCCAGCTGTTGTAAAACTACAATTCCCACCATGCCCTGTTGTAGGCTGATAGCTGTTAGCAGTCCGGGCATGCTGGGAGTTGTAGTTTTGCAACATCTGGAGAGCCTCAGGTTGGCCATCCCTGGCATAGAGGCTGATGTGAAAGGGGTACATCTGGGCAAAGCTGCTGTAAACAGGGTACATCTGTACTCAGCTATTAGGAAGGGGGCACATCCGGGCATAATACTATGATGGGGGAACATCTGGGCATAGCTGCTGTGAAGGGTGCACATCTGTGCACAGCTACTATGAAGGGTATACATCTGGGTGACCTGCTGTGAAGATGGCACATCTGTGCTCAGCTACTGGGAAGGGGGCACATCTGGGCATAAATACTGTGAAGGGGGAACATCTGGGCATAGCTGCTATGATTGGAGCACATCTGGGCATACAGACTGAAGGGGAAAATCTGTGCCTAAAGGCTGATGTTAGGGGACACATCAGCTGCTGTGAAGGGGGCACATCTGTGAAAAGCAAATGAGAAGGGGGAACATCTGGGTAAAGCTGCTGCGAAGAGGCATATCTGGGCTTAGCTGTTGTGAAAGGGGCACATGTCACGATCAGTGTGGGGGAAAAACTCCACACTCAACACAGGAGGGAAGGGGAACAGTAACTGGGCCTGGAAACTAGAGAAGGAACAGGTCAGATCCTAAACAACCCAAATCTGTGCCCTAACTACCTATCAATATGAATAGACCTTGAAGGTAGGAATATTCATATGCTGTATACCTAGGCCCTTATATCCCTATAAGGCATTGGAATGAGGTTAGAACCAGAGACAACCCATTCCTCCCCAGATGGACAAATGGAAGTCTCTGTCTCAGGCCCAGATACAAACAACAGGGAATATAACAAACACAAAACAATAAGAAAAGATAAGACTCTCCAGAAGCACCTCAGAGTACAAACGACCAGCTAGTTAGCAGGCAGGAATCTATAAACTGCACCTCCAAGAGTGAGAAGCTGCAAGTTATGGTAAAAGTAAATTAGCAACAAGCAACACCTGAAGCAAGGGGTGTGGCATTCACCAAAACACAGACACAATAAGATTCACAGTGAACTTGTCAATTTAACCCATGAGTTGCCAGTCTGTCCGATCTCCTGGTACCTGCCACAGGAACGTCCATGACAGCACATCTCTGAATAGCTATTGTGAAGGGGGCAATCTGGGCAAAGCTGCTGTGATAGGGGCACATCTGTGCACAGCACAGCTATTGTGAAGGTGTAACATCCGGGAAAAGCTGCTGTGAAGGGGGAAAATCTGTGCACAGCTACTGGGAAGGTGAAACATCTGAGCGTAGCCAGTGGTGTATCTTGGTTTTGTGCTGCCCTAGGCGAAACTAAACTCAGGCACCCCCCTAATATAAATTTGACCCACCCCTTCCTATCAAGACCAAACCCCTTTCTCTCTAAACCCCACCCCTTCCTATGTGCCATCCACAGATCCCCCTCCCCTAAACAGTTCCATCCACAGATCCCCCTCCCCTAAACAGTGCCATCCACAGATCCCCCTCCCCTAAACAGTGCCATCCACAGATCCCCCTCTCCTAAACAGTGCCATCCACAGAGCCCCCTCCCCTAAACAGTGCCATCCACAGATCCCCCTCCCTAAACAATGCTATCAAAAGATCCCCCTCCCCTAAATAGTGCCATCAAGAGATCCCCCTCCCCTAAACAGTGCCATTCACAGATTCCCCTCCCCTAAACAGTGCCATCCACAGATCCCGTCCCCTAAACAGTGCCATCCACAGATCCCCCTCCCCTAAACAGTGCCATCCACAGATCCCCCTCTCCTAAACAGTGCCATCCACAGGTCTCCCCCCTAAACAGTGACATCCACAGATCCCCCTCTCCTAAACAGTAACATCCACAGATCCCCCTCCCTGACGCTCACAGGAGTACATTTATAAACGAATCAGTAACTTTAAATTTAATCATTGCTGATCTCTTCACTTGGATACCTTACTCTGTCTTAGCTCCGGTAACAGCAGGCAGTGCGGGCGGGCGGCACTCACTCACTGACGCCATGCGCCTGCGCCGCCTAGTGGGAGGAGCAGACGCGTGACGTCAGTGAGTGAGTGCCGCCGGCCCGCACTGCCTGCTGTTACCGGAGCTAAGACAGAGTAAGGTATCCAAGTAAAGAGATCAGCAATGATTAAAGTTAAAGTTACTGATTAGTTTATAAATGTACTCCTGTGAGCGGCATGGCCCTGTATATTCTAACCCCCAGGCAAGCGTCCCTGTCACCATTGGAATGCCTGGGGGTTAGAATATGCAATCGGATTTGAGTTTTCACGATCTCACTGAGATCGTGAAAACTCAGATCCTCTGGTATATTCCAACCCCCAGGCAAGCGTCCCCGTCACCATGGGAACGCCTGGGGGTTAGAATATACCATCGGATCTTCTGAGTATACCGACATATACAGTGGAGGAAATAATTATTTGACCCCTCACTGATTTTGTAAGTTTGTCCAATGACAAAGAAATGAAAAGTCTCAGAACAGTATCATTTCAATGGTAGGTTTATTGTAACAGTGGCAGATAGCACATCAAAAGGAAAATCGAAAAAATAACTTTAAATAAAAGATAGCAACTGATTTGCATTTCATTGAGTGAAATAAGTATTTGAACCCTCTAACAAAAAAAGACTTAATACTTGGTGGAAAAACCCTTGTTTGCAAGCACAGAGGTCAAACGTTTCTTGTAATTGATGACCAAGTTTGCGCACATTTTAGGAGGAATGTTGGTTCACTCCTCTTTGCAGATCATCTCTAAATCCCTAAGGTTTCGAGGCTGTCTCTGTGCAACTCTGAGCTTGAGCTCCCTCCATAGGTTTTCGATTGGATTAAGGTCCGGAGACTGACTAGGCCACTCCATGACCTTAATGTGCTTCTTCTTGAGCCACTCCTTTGTTGCCTTTGCTGTATGTTTTGGGTCATTGTCGTGCTGGAACACCCATCCACGACCCATTTTCAGTTTCCTGGCAGAGGGAAGGAGGTTGTCGCTCAGGATTTCACGATACATGGCTCCGTCCATTTTCCCGTTTATGCGAATAAGTTGTCCTGTGCCCTTAGCAGAAAAACACCCCCAAAGCAAAATGTTTCCTACCCCATGCTTGACGGTGGGGACGGTGTTTTGGGGGTCATAGGCAGCATTTTTCTTCCTCCAAACACAGCGAGTTGAGTTAATGCCAAAGAGCTCTATTTTGGTCTCATCAGACCACAGCACCTTCTCCCAGTCACTCTCTGAATCATTCAGGTGTTCATTGGCAAACTTCAGACGGGCCTGCACATGTGCCTTCCTGAGCAGGAGGACCTTGCGAGCCCTGCAGGATTTTAATCCATTGCGGTGTAATGTGTTTCCAATGGTTTTCTTGGTGACTGTGGTCCCTGCTAATTTGAGGTCATTAACTAACTCCTCCCGTGTAGTTCTAGGATGCTTTTTCACCTTTCTCAGAACCATTGACACCCCACGAGGTGAGATCTTGCGTGGAGCCCCAGAGCGAGGTCGATTGATGGTCATTTTGTGCTCCTTCCATTTTCGAACAATCGCACCAACAGTTGTCACCTTCTCTCCCAGCTTCTTGCTAATGGTTTTGTAGCCCATTCCAGCCTTGTGCAGGTCTACAATTTTGTCTCTGACATCCTTGGACAGCTCTTTGGTCTTTCCCATGTTGGAGAGTTTGGAGTCTGCTTGATTGATTGATTCTGTGGACAGGTGTCTTTTATACAGGTGACTAGTTAAGACAGGTGTCCTTAATGAGGGTGACTAATTGAGTAGAAGTGTCTAACCACTCTGTGGGAGCCAGAACTCTTAATGGTTGGTAGGGGTTCAAATACTTATTTCACTCAATGAAATGCAAATCAGTTGCTATCTTTTATTTAAAGTTATTTTTTCGATTTTCCTTTTGATGTGCTATCTGCCACTGTTACAATAAACCTACCATTGAAATGATACTGTTCTGAGACTTTTCATTTCTTTGTCATTGGACAAACTTACAAAATCAGTGAGGGGTCAAATAATTATTTCCTCCACTGTAAGACAGATGGGACAAGGGGCAAACAAGACATTTTGCCGCCCCATTGGAAAGTGCCGCCCTAGGCAAATGCCTTGTTTGCCTCGTGATAGATACGCCACTGAGCGTAGCTACTATGAAGGGAGCACATCTGTGCACAGCTACTATGAAGGGGCACATTTGGGCAAAGCTGCTGTGGAGGGGGCATATCTGTGCAAAGCAACTGGGAAGGAGGAACATCTGGGAAAAGCTGCTGCGAAGAGGCATATCTGGGCATAGCTACTGTAAAGGGGGCACATCTGGGCTTAGCTGCTGTGAAGTGGGCACATCTCTGAATAGCTACTGTGAAGGGGGCACATCTGGGCAAAGCTGCTGTGATGGGGGCACATCTGTGCACAGCTATGGTGAAGGTGGAACATCCGGGCAAAGCTGCTGTGAAGGGGGAAAATCTGTGCACAGCTACTGGGAAGGGGAAACATCTGGGCATAGCTACTGTGAAGGGAGCACATCTGTGCACCGCTACTATGTAGGGGGCACATCTGGGCAAAGCTGCTGTAAAGGGGGCACATCTGTGCAAAGCTGCTGCGAAGAAGCATATCTGAGCATAGCTACTGTAAAGGGGGCACATCTGGCAAAGCTTTTGTGATGGGGCACATCTGTGCACAACTATTGTGAAGGTGGAACATCCGGGCAAAGCTGCTGTGAAGGGGCCAAATCTTTGCTTAGCTACTGGGAAGGTGGCACATCTGGGAATAGCTACTGTGAAGGGTGAATATCTGGACATAGCTGCTGTGATTGGGGCTGCTGTGAGGGCTTAGTCCATATGTTGTGCTTGCATCTATTATTATAGTGCATAATTTTCTGTGACTGTATAAATGTAGCCATGTACATCCGCAACATTCATTATCATAACGTGCAGGATGTTTTACATATTTTTTTCCGTGATTTGTTTAACTTGTCTTGAAGGAGTGGCACCTTCATTTGTGAATACGCTCCTATTTTGGGAGTATTATTCATGTGCACTTTTGCCTCACCTATCTAATAGGCGACCTTGATTACGGTGGTACATGTAGTTGTGTGTGCTCCTCCTACCACCGGTTGCACCAGTGTCTCAGATTTTATCAATAGTGTGAGGGCTTAGTCCATATGTTATGCTTGCATCTATTATTATAGTGCATTATATTCTGTGACTGTATAATTGTAGCTATGTACATATGCAACATTCATTATGATATCGTGCTGGATGTTTTTTTTTTTCCTGTGACTTGTTCACAGGAGACCAGAACTGTACACAGTACTCCATGTGTGGTCTGACCAGTGATATGTAAAGTGGTAGGACTATGTTCTCATCACGGGCATCTATGCCCCTTTTGATGCAATCCATTATCTTATTGGCCTTGGCAGCAGCTGCCTGACAATGGTTTTTACAGCTTAGTTTGCTGTTCACTAAAATTCCTAGGTCCTTTTCCACGTCAGTGTTACCCAGTGTTTTACTATTTAGTATGTACGGGTGACTTGCATTATTCCTACTGTGAGGCAGTGACATGCCTCATGGTTGTTAGGGGAGATATATGGCAGGATTTGCTGTGCCTTCCCCTAGAATCGCCAGGTCTGAAGAAAGACCAGGTGCAGTAATCACCTGGGGATAAAGGAATCCTCAGAGTGAGAGGGGGAGGGGGACTTGCGCACAGAAGGCTGGAGTGGCTCTGTGTGGTCTGAGCCAGGAGGGCTGAGAGACCACTATCCCCCAAGAGACCCTGGTGTGGGAGCAGCCTGGAGGCTGCTGGAGAAAGGGCTGGGAAAGCCGCATCTCATCACGGGTGTGAATTGTGTTACGCTTTAGGTGAGTCAGGGAAACCTAGGTGTTTAGATAGGTTCCAGACGGGCAAGGTATTTTATTTTGGCTTTATGTGTTTTTCTTTATGCCGTGTGCCACAATAAAGCACAGTTTGGCCCCTAAGTCCTGGTGCCGGGGAAGAAATGTGTGATTGCAACCAGCGGAAAAGAGCTAATCCCCCACAATTGGTGTCGGATGCGGGCACATGTCCGTGCTGAATGTTGCCAAGGAATTGCTGTGTTACTGTGCAGTGATTTAAAGTGCTGGAAGACTGCTAGTTTGAAGGAGCAGGGACTGCTGGTGTTAATCTGGACATTTTTTTTCTGTGGTGCAAACAGTGCAGGATTTAAAGGGCCAGAAGCCCAGTACAAAAGACTGATCAGTGGAAATGGCTGCAAAATGGTATAGCCCGTGGGAGAAATCCTGTGATTTAGTGATCGGCGGAATCCCGCTGGGGGTCACTCTAGATGCACGCATCCTCCACCAATTGTGGGGGATTAGTTCTTTTCCGGTGGTTGCAATCACACATTTCTTCACAGAAACCAGGACTTAGGGGCCAAACTGTGCTTTATTGTGGCACACGGCATAAAGAAAAACACACAAAGCCAAAATAAAATACCTTGCCCGTCTGGGCCCTATCTAAACACCTAGGTTTCCCTGACTCACCTAAAGCGTAACACAATTCACACCCGTGATGAGATGCGGCGTTTTCTCCAGCAGCCTCCAGGCTGCTCCCACACCAGGGTCTCTTGGGGGATAGTGGTCTCTCAGCCCTCCTGACTCAGACCACACAGAGCCACTCCAGCCTTCTGTGTGCAAGTCCCCCTCTCACTCTGAGGATTCCTTTATCCCCAGGTGATTACTGCACCTGGTCTTTCTTCAGACCTGGCGATTCTAGGGGAAGACACAGCAAATCCTGCCATATATCTCCCCTAACAACCATGAGGCATGTCACTGACTCACACTACCCATGTGCATAACCTTACATTTGTTAATGTTAAACCTCATCTGCCACTTATCTACCCAAGCATCCAATCTATCCAGATCCATCTGTAGCAGTATAATGTCCTCTTCCATGTCAATTACTTTACACAGTTTAGTGTCATCTGCAAAATGTTATATTTTACTGTGCAAGCCTTCTACAAGATCATTAATAAATATATTGAAGAGGATAGGGCCCAGTACTGACCCCTGAGGCACTCCACTAGTGACAGTGATCCAATCTGAGTGTGTACCATTAATAACCACCCTCTGTTTTCTATTACTGAGCCAGTACAGTTTCAAATGCTTTGGAGAAGTCCAGATATATGACATCCATTGATTCACCGCTGTCAAGTCTAGAACTTACATCCTCATAGAAACTGAATAAATTAGTTTGACATGACCGATTCCTTATGAAGCCATGCTGATATGGCGTCATTTGCTTATTTTCATTGAGGTACTCTAAGATAGCATCTCTTAAAAAACCTTCAAACTGTTTACCCGCGACAGATGTTAAACTTACCGGCCTATAGTTTTCGGGCTCTGTTTTTGGACCTTTTTTGAATATTGGCACCACCTTTGCTATGTGCCAATCCTGTGGAACACTCCCTGTCAGTATAAAGTCCTTAAAGGGAACCTGTTACCTGGATTTTGGGTATAGAGCTGAGGACATGGGTTGCTAGATGGCCGCTAGCACATCCGCAATACCCAGTCCCCATAGCTCTGTGTGCTTTTATTGTGTAAAAAAAACCGATTTGATACATATGCAAATTAACGTGAGATAAGTCAGAGCTTGAAAATATGACTCTTTTTGGTCTCACAAGTAAGATATGACTCTTTTATGTTAATTTGCATAAAAGGCAGGAAGTACAAAAATGCATAATACTTATTGAATTCGTCTGCAAATGAAATTAAGTGTAATTTATATGTTTAGGGTAACACAATGAACATTTAGAAATGCTCAGTGAGGGTAGCATATTAGAGGTGACAGGTTCCCTTTAAATATCAGAAATAAGGGTCTTGGGTCAGACAGGGCACTTTTAATGGGGAATTTACATTTACATTCTGCATTTCATCTGACAGTTTATTTTCTTCAGTGAATACAGTGGAGAATTTTTTTTTAATAGCTTTGCTTTCTCCTGATCGCTCTCTGCAACTCCCCCCTCATCACTCTGTAAAGGGGCGACACCTTCAGATTTATACTTTTTACCATTTATATAATTGAAGAATATTTTAGGGTTATTTTTGCTCTCTAGCTTGGCCGCTTTTATTTGTTTTTTACATATTCAATTTTTTTCCGTATAGTTTTTCAATGCTTCCTCACTACCCTCCTGTTTTAGTGATTTAAATGCTTTATTTTTGTCATTTACTGCTTTCATTACAGTTCTATTTATCCACATTGGTTTCTTCTTGTTCCTTGACCTTTTATTCACATAAGGTATGTACCTCTCGCAATTAGATTTTAGAATGCTTTTAAAATATCCCATTTTGTGGCTGTATTTTTATTTTTGAGGACTTTGTCCCAGTTAGTTAGGCCTATGGCCTCTCTTAGTTGGCTAAATTGACTCTTTTGAATGACAATTGGAAGGTTATTACTTTATGGTCATTATTTCCCAGGTGTCCCCCAACCTGCACATCTGTTGTTCTGTCAGGTTTATTGGTTAATACTAAGTCCAGTTTGGCTGTACCTCTAGTCGGGTGCTGAACCAGTGAGGAAAGGTAATTGTCTTTGGTTATTACCAAGAACCAGTTTTCTTTATGAAATATACAGGTTTCAGTTTCCCAGTCTATATCTGGGTAGGTGAAGTCCCCCATAATAACGACCTCATTATGATGTGCCGTGTCGTCTATCTCGTTTAGTAGTATATTAGGTGGTTTATAATAAACTCTTATTAGTATTTTATTATAGTTTTTGTCTCCATGTATTTCTACCCACAGTGACTACACATGTTTATGTCCCTCACTTATATCTTCTCGGACAGTGAGCTTTAGACAGGACTTTACTTGAAGGCAGACCCCTCCCCCTCTTCGGTTTTGGCGATCCTTTCTAAACAGACTGTAACCCTGTATATTAACTGCTCAATCATAGCTATCATCCAGCCATGTCTCAGTTATTCCCACTATGTCATAGTCCTCCTCACACATCACTAATTCCAGTTCACCAGTTTTATTAGTCAGGCTTCTGGCATTAGTATACATACATTTTAAGAGGTTTATGTATATTTTTTTACCCTACACCTTTCCTTCTGAACTGTTCTAGTCCCTCCTTCCATTCCTCCCCCAGTCACATTACATTGTCCCCGGTCTCTATCTGAACTATCTTCCCATCCTATAATGTAATTTCCCTCCCCCCTAGTTTAAACACTCCTCCAACCTTCTAGTCATCTTCTCCCCAACACAGCTCCCCACTGAGGTGCAGTCCATCTCTGCGATAGAGCCTGTAGCCGACAGAGAATTCGACCTAGTTCTCCAGGAACCCAAATCTCTCCTTCTTACACCAGTTCTTGAGCCAGTTGTTAAGCTCCCTATTCTCCCACTGCCTTTCTTGTGTGGCTCGTGGTACAGGTAGTATTTCAGAAAACACTACCTTTGAGGTCCTTGCCCTAAGTTACAAAAGTTCTACCGAACTGTAAGGCTAAAAGCCCATTTTCAAAAACTAAGACCGGAACAATCGACCCTTGACACCACATCAGGACCCCTTTCCATCAAAAACCTGGGACTCAGGAACAGAAGTTCCTTCATGCCCCCTAAGAACAAACATCCCATTGAGACATATATCTCTCTCTCCCAGAAACTAGTGGGTGACATTCTCACAGCAAACACGGAGGGCCACTTCAAACACACTAACAATTTGTCCCAAGAATAGAAGATAGCATTAAATTCGTTACAACAAAATAAGGACATATTTATTAAACCGGCAGATAAGGGTGGGGCTCTCGTTGTCATGGATAAAAAGGATTATCTTATAGAAATCCACAGACAACTGTCCGATACCGAGACATACGAAATATTACCAAGAGACCCCACACCACGAATACAGGAACTAATCTCACATACCATTAATTCATATTCGACAGCAGGCATTCTAGACCCCAAAACTGCTAGTTTTTTAACCAAGCAGGACCCCATCACCCCGGTGTTTTATACTCTACCGAAAATACATAAAGACCTGACTAAACCACCAGGGCGTCCTATTGTTGCCTCTACCGAATCCATCTTCTCTCCCCTAGCAATTTACTTAGAAAAAATTCTGACCCCCCTGATTAAAAAGTCTAAATCATTTATACTAGACACCTCCGATTTCCTACAAAAATTACACAACATGGATGTCCCAATTGACTGTAACTTGCTGACGTTGGATGTTAACAGCCTTTACACATCCATTACACATGAGAAAGGCATACAGGCCACAGCTAATCTCCTCACCAAACATTCCACCCTCAGCAACACACAACAGGAATGCTGTTTAAAACTACTTGAAATTTTACTGACAAAAAACTTCTTTCTCTTTGGGGATACCTATTATGGCCAGAAGAGGGGTACCGCCATGGGGTCTAATGTGGCCCCTCCATATGCAAATGCATTTATGATCAATTTCGAGGAAGACCACGTCTATTACACATCCCCTGTTCCAACAACATGCCCACATAAGGCTTCGCTTCATAGATGACATTTTCTGCATTTGGAAGGGCCCAACCTCCACCATAGATAGTTTCATCAAAGATCTCAATAACATCCATAGCGAGCTAGGATTCACCTCACATACCAGCAAAAAGGAAATTAGTTTCCTCGATACCCTTGTTAAAATTGACCAACCTGGGTCACTCAATATAGACCTTTACCATAAACCCACAGACCGCAATAGTCTCCTTCTCTACAATAGCTGTCACCCAAGAGCCACAAATAAATCACTACCACGGTCACAATATACTCGGGTCAATCGGATAGTCACGGATACTACTACCAAAAACATCAGGTTTGACAACATGACCGACAGGTTTATACAGAGAGGTTACCCAAAAGCCATCCTAGATAAATCTCTCCTGGATCTCAAAAACCCATCAACGTTACCCCAAACCAAACAGGATAATTCCAATAGGATAGCTTGTATAACCACCTATCATCCCCTTATGCCCAAAATACAGCAGGCCCCTAAAAAGAACTGGTCATTACTCTCCAAAGCTTACCCAGACATTAAAGAATTCCAACAATATCCATTGACTTGCTACAAAAGACCAGCCAATATCAGGGACAAATTGATCAAAGCAGATGTAGGTAGTTTCTCAAGACCCCCAAAACAAACCTTTTTACGCAGTAAAAGACAAGGGACATATCCGTGCTTACACTGTGCCCACTGCTCCAGCGTCATTAAAGGTGAATACGCCACACACCCACGCACCGGAAAAGCTATGGCAATTAAAGGTTTCTACACTTGCGAATCGAGCTTCGTGGTTTACTTAATAAAATGTCCTTGCGGCCTTGGATACGTCGGCGAGACGACACAACACATCAGGGACCGGATAAGCAAACATAAGTCCACAATCAGACTAGGCCATACCTTTCTTCCCATACCTCAACATTTTTTGGAAAAGAAACACCAGATTTCTCAATTGCGCTTCCAGATGTTGGAACAAATCGATCAACCAAGGAGAGGAGGAAACCGGATACTCCTCCTGAGACAGAGAGAGGCTTACTGGATCCATAAACTGGGGACACTAACACCACATGGCCTGAATCGTGAATGCGACTTCTTTATAAATCTGTGACAGTGTTAATGTATATTAACATATGTCTCTCATTTTCTTTACAGACGCACTGAATTGTCCACAACGGGTGAGGGTGATGTATTGGCCCCTGTTCCCAATGACCCCTTCCATTCCCCCCCTTTTTCCCCCCAGCCCCCCCTCCTTCCTCCCCCCTTTTTTCCCCCTCTTTCCTTTCCTTTCCCCTTTCCCCCCTCCCTCCCCCCTCCTTCCCCCCCTCCGCTCTCCCTCGGGACCCTTCCCTACCTATATAACATTATGTCTCACAATGTACAATGATATTGTCCTCTATAGAAGCCGAGGAATTTATCAACATAATTAAAACCCAGTGAGCTACCTACCACCCCCACCCCCAAACATAACCCTCTTCAGTTTATATTTATATCTATACTTTCACCCAATACCCATAATTTGCATCCAATCCCGGACTTACGCCATTTCCTCCTCCAGATCTTACCATATTTCCCTTTCACTATATCCAATTATTTCACTAAGATCTAATCTCCCAAACTGGATGTTACAACACAGCCCAATAACATACAATCAACTAGAACATATATGTACATACACATAGATTCAACTTTATCCACAGTGGAACGCATAAACTACACTGACTCCACCCATGTGACATCACATGGAACGCATGAACACTTCCAGACCACGCCACTTCCGGCCATGTGACCGGAATTACCATGCCCTACAGCATCAGCCAGCACTTGCGCTCTATGGAACGCATACGTGCGTTACACGCAGCGCGCAACTTCCTGTCAGGTGACCCTGTTCACCGGCCAGCACGATATTTGAACAGCGTCCCAGACCATTAACACCTCTGCATCCAGCGCCCAGGCAAACCCATATCCCACACACAGGTAATTAACTACTTCTACTCCTTTTTTCATAGTTTGCCATTATGATGTCATCTCCTCTGATTATTTTGACCGACTATGCGGCCACAATATTGTCATATGATATTTCCATGCCTGCCAACTTCTGTACTCAGGATACACCGCATGAGGCTTTAGTATTTGTTTTCAACATACTGTGTATACATACAACTGTGTATTCCTACATATCTATATGACAACCGATTTACTCAGTACCTTTCCCCTTTTCTTTTCCCCCCTAAATATGCTTTAATACTGTTAGCATGTGGTCAATCGTCTATGCCAACTACACAAGTACCCATGGAGTCCGATGTACGCAATTTTAACTAGCAACCCCCCGCAAACATTGCCATATTCTACGTTGACGTCATGTGTATTGGACATAGACGACGCAACCACATTCTACACTATGTTTTTCATGGAACCCTGATAGAATCATGTTTTCCTTGCATATACCTATATAATCATGTTCGTAATTATGAATTTATATATGTATTTTTATATATATATTTTTCTCTATATATGTCTCTAATAATCTCTGGACCCCTATCTACTCTGCTGCTATAACCTTATCAAATATTACTTGTACATTATTTATTGTCTCATTTTTATCATGTTTATATCTATGTAATTTCATACTCTGCCATCCATGTAAAAAGTACCTTATATATATGTATTTGATACTGTTCCAGATAACATGACCACTGATGAAGGTCCACCGTGACCGAAACGTCTGGTCAGAAAATAATCTGTCATTCTTAAACATATAACGGGCCTATGGATGGCATAGAAAAAATTGAAGAATAAAATTCACTTAATTTGCATAACTTCCAGACTGAGTGCCTCAATATTTCATTACTTGCCCTAAGCTTGTGACCTAAATCTCTAAAATCATTTTTAAGGACGCTTCACCTACCTCTAACTTTGTTATTGTGGAACCATATTGGAACATATGGACTGCTGGATCTTCTCCAGCCCCTCACAGTAATCTGTCAACCCGATCAGCGATGTGTCGAACTTGAGTGCCAGGAAGACAACACACTGTTCGATGATCCCGGTCTTTGTGACATATCTCCCTATCTGTACCCCTAATAATTGAGTCTCCCACTACCAGCACCTGTCTAGCCCACCCTGCTCTCCTGGTCCCCTGCTTACTGGAGCTGACATTCCCCTGACTGACAGAGGAAGCGTCCGGCTGCAGCAGTGCTCTCCCTGAATTGACATCCCCCTCATCTGCCAACCTTGCAAACTTGTTGGGGAGTGTCAGATCAGGGCTAGCTTCCCTGGCATTCTTCCCTCTACCCTGCTTTCTAACTGTATCCAGCTACCTACCTCACTCTCCTGAGCCTGCTCTCTACCATCCTCCCCAACATCTACCCCATTGAGTGCTTGTTCAGTGAGCACAAGCTCTTTTCCAAATTGTCAGCGCTTCTCAATGTCGAAACTCGCCTGGTCAGATAAACGATGTGCGATTCCAAGTGGGCAATTTGCTCACATTTTGAACAAAGATATGCACCCTCAAATGGCTGTTCCAGGACTGCATACTTTAGACAAGATGTGCACTAAACTGCGCTGTCAATAATGGAACACATACTTGGTGGGGATTACGCAAGAAAAGAGAAATACAATATAGTGCAAGTGATAAGAATCTGACTTACTGTAGTCCCCTCCAAAAGTACCTGAATCTTAAGTCACGTAATCTAAAGTCACACACTTAATACAAACACACAATTGAAATCAGACATGCGAACGCTCACAAACTCACATTGTTTGTCTGCTTGTATAAGTGCAGCTGAAACCAGACTGCTTTTTTTCCTCTGGATTTTTTTTTTTTTTTTGCTGATTGTGCTTGTGCTGACAACTGTAGAGACTTTATGGTAAATTAATAAATAGAATTTCAGGGAAGTGACCCTATATCGGAAACTACACCCCTCAAGGTGTTTAGAAGTGTAGTGAGCACTTTGATACCACTGACATTTTGCAGAAGATAATGCGCAGCAGACCGTGCAATGTGTAAATTGTTAGGTGGTTTCTACTGAGAACTGAAATGCCATAAATGTAGTGTAGTGAACTGCTGTTTGATTACACTCAGGGTTCAGAAGGGAAATACTGTATGACCTTTTGGCTTTTGCAGTGCAGATTTTGATGGATTGGTTTACTGATGCCATGTTGCTTTTGAACAGCCTCTGGGTACCAGTACAGCCATAGAGCCGGTCATTATGGAAACGGTGATCCCTAATATATCCCTTTTTATTAATATTTTTTTTTTATTCTATATATGGCTTGATGAGGAGAAAGGGTGTTTATTTTTGTTACTTGAAACTTTTAATTTAAAAAAACACAAATTTTAATTACATTTTTACTTTTTATTTTTGTCACAGTATGGGACTTTAATTTTTGGGGGTCTGATCACCTCTACAATGCATCACAATACATTGTGTATTGTAATCCATTGCCTATCAGTGTAATGCACTGACAGTGTGCCTTTGAGAACCCAGCCTGGAGGCAGGGTCTCATAGTCTTCTGTAGGTGGCAGGCTCTGTGTAAGGCATCAGGCTGCCATAGCAGCCATCTGCTCCCCGTCACCACAGTGCAGGGAGCTGATGTGGTGAGAGATGGAGCCCCCTCCCTCTGCGAACAACATAGGTTGCAGTCGGCTTTGACTGTGGCATCTAATGGGTTAATTCGCTGACTAATGCAGCAGGGGCCTGGCTGTCAGTAACAGCCGGGCCACTGTGATCAGCACGCCATATATACATGGCGGTTGTTAGGAAGTCACTCGGGAAGGGGTTATATTTTGTAAGCATAAGGCTGTCGTTACATAAGGACCTACTTTCGCTAGGTCTCAATTTTTGGTTTACTATATTTTTGGCAGGACCTTTTGATCCCTCCTTATTGTACTACGAGCTACTTTTCCTTTTTCATATAGGCATTCGAAGAGGGGAACTCTAGAATAAACATTATAAACATAAAGGTAATAAATCTTTCCTAGCAAGAGGTATAAAAGGGCCTTTTTCTGCACCAGACATTAAATTACATCATGGTGCCCAGAGGGGCGTTACTTTCTTTCAAAGATGCCCAGGAACGCCCCATTGCCATCGCCTCTCCTCCCGCTGGGTCACTGATGCGAGGTAACGCCGCACACATTTGCCTCCAGCTTCTCCGAGAAATCTAACGCAGGCACCGTACCAAAGATTGCTTGCACGATTTATGTGTTACTGAGGGCATCAGCCTGAAATGCATCACAGGGCAGGCACTGAGCCCAGTGGAGTTTCGAGTAACGTTTTCATCCTCTGCTGAGAGAGAAGGTTATGCTTTAGAGTATGTTGTACTTGTTGTGGGCACATGAATTATAAAGTAATAAAGCTTTAGGTGTTTCATAGTCAAAAGAATTAGCATTTACATGGTTTCCATGGGTTCATACATCCAAGCTCTTACAATGTGTCTCCACTTCACAGCCTTATATGCCCAGATGTGCCCCATTCACTGCAGTCTTTCCAGTAGCTATGCCCAGCTATCCCTTTGAATCTAGAGGGAAAAAAAGCAGGCCGTTTTGAGAGCTCCATTTATTCAAGCAGGCAAATAACACGAGTTTGTGAGCGTTCACGTGTTTGATTTTTAAGTGTGTGTGTGTGCTTGTATTAAGTATTGGTTTAGTGCTCTCATTAAGAGAAACAAAATAAGAGTATTGCAGGTTTGAGAAATATTAATGGATAACAAAAATAGAAGTAATGATGTTACATAGTGAGCTTTCGAGACATCACCAGTCCCTTCACCAGGCGTACTACAAGAATATATGAAGAAACAGCAATATACATTGTAGTAGCCCAGAGGGGAGAATCGTGGATGGTCGGTACGTCTCACTGAGAATGTATAACACCTGAAGCAAGGGGTGTGGCATTCACCAAAACACAGACACAATAAGATTCACAGTGAACTTGTCAATTTAACCCACGAGTTGCCAGTCTCTTGGATCTCCTGGCACCTGCCACAGGAACGTCCATGACAGCACATCTCTGAATTGCTACTGTGAAGGTGGACATTTGGGCAAAGCTGCTGTGATGGGGGCACATCTGTGCACAGCACAGCTATTGTGAAGGTGTAACATCCGGGAAAAGCTGCTGTGAAGGGGGCAAATCTGTGCACAGCTACTGGGAAGGGGAAACATCTGAGCGTAGCCAGTGGTGTATCTTGGTTTTGTGCTGCCCTAGGCGAGACTAAACTTGGGCACCCCCTAATATAAATTTGACCCACCCCTTCCTGTCAAGGCCAAACCCCTTTATCTCTAAACCCCACCCCTTCCTATGTGCCATCCACCGATCCCCCTCCCCTAAACAGTGCCATCCACAGATCCCCCTCCCCTAAACAGTGCCATCCACAGATCCCCCTCCCCTAAACAGTGCCATCCACAGATCCCCTCCCCTAAACAGTGCCATCCACAGATCCCCCTCCCCTAAACAACGCTATCAACAAATCCCACTCCCCTAAATAGTTCCATCAACAGATCCCCCTCCCCTAAACAGTGCCATCCACAGATCCCCCCCTAAACAGTGACATCCACAGATCCCCCTCCCCTAAACAGTGCCATCCATAGATCTCCCCCCTAAACAGTGACATCCACAGATCCCCCTTCCCCTAAACAGTAACATCCACAAATCCCCCTCCCCGACGCTCACAGGAGTACATTTATAAACTAATCAATAACTTTAACTTTAATCATTGCTGATCTCTTCACTTGGATACCTTACTCTGTCTTAGCTCCGGTAACAGCAGGCAGTGCAGACAGGCGGCGCTCACTCACTGACGTCAGGTGCCTGCGCCGCCTAGTGGGAGGAGCAGGCGCCTGACGTCAGTGAGTGAGCGCCGCCCGCCCGCACTGCCTGCTGTTACCGGAGCTAAGACAGAGTAAGGTATCCAAGTAAAGAGATCAGCAATGATTAAAGTTAAAGTTACTGAATAGTTTATAAATGTACTCCTGTGAGCGGCATGGCCCTGTATATTCTAACCCCCAGGCAAGCATTCCTGTCACCACGGGAACGCCTGGGGGTAGAATATACCATCAGATCCTATGGTATAGTCTAACCCCCAGGCAAGCATCCCCGTCACCATGGGTTAGAATATACCATCGGATCTTCTGAGTATACCAGAATATAAGACGGATGGGACAAGGGGCAAACAAGGCATTTTGCCTCCCCATTGGCAAGTGCCGCCCTAGGCAAATGCCTTGTTTGCCTCGTGATAGATATGCCACTGAGCGTAGCTACTATGAAGGGAGCACATCTGTGCATAGCTAGTATTAAGGGGACACATTTGGGCAAAGCTGCTGTGGAGGGGGCATATCTGTGCAAAGCAACTGGGAAGGAGGAACATCTGGGCAAAGCTGCTGCGAAGAGGCATATCTGGGCATAGCTACTGTAAAGGGGGCACAACTGGGCTTAGCTGCTGTGAAGTGGGCACATCTCTGAATAGCTACTGTGAAGGGGGCACATCTGGGCAAAGCTGCTGTGATGGGGACACATCTGTGCACAGCTATGGTGAAGGTGGAACATCCAGGCAAAGCTGCTGTGAAGGGGCAAATCTGTGCACAGCTACTGGGAAGGGGAAACATCTGGGCATAGCTGCTGTGAAGGGAGCACATCTGTGCACAGCTGCTGCGAAGAAGCATATCTGAGCATAGCTACTGTAAAGGGGGCACATCTTGCAAAGATCTTGTGATGGGGCACATCTGTGAACAACTATTGTGGAGGTGGAACATCCGGGCAAAGCTGCTGTGAAGGGGCCAAATCTTTGCTTAGCTACTGGGAAGGTGGCACATCTGGGAATAGCTACTGTGAAGGGTGAATATCTGGACATAGCTGCTGTGATTGGGGCTGCTGTGAGGGCTTAGTCCATATGTTATGCTTGCATCTATTATTATAGTGCATAATTTTCTGTGACTATATAAAAGTAGCCATGTACATCCGCAACATTCATTATCATATCGTGCGGGATGTTTTATATATTTTTTTTCCGTGATTTGTTTAACTTGTCTTGAAGCAGTGGCACCTTCATTTGTGAATATGCTCATATTTTGGGAGTATTATTCATGTGCACTTTTGCCTCACTTATCTAATAGGCGACCTTGATTACGGTGGTACATGTAGTTGTGTGTGCTCCTCCTCCCACCGGTTGCTGCTGCACATGGAGGTAACTAGGAGCAACACACTATATGTGTGGGGTCTGCGCTCCTGAACATAAATGCATAACGGTTTAGCGTAGGACCCGCCTGAACTCAGACCACCTTGTCACTTGGTAGGTGGACTTAGATGTGTTTTGATCAACATGTATTGACCAAGTGTCTCAGATTTTATCAATAGTGTGAGGGCTTAGTTCATATGTTATGCTTGCATCTATTATTATAGTGCATTATATTCTGTGACTGTATAAATGTAGCTATGTACATCCGCAACATTAATTATGATATCGTGCTGGATGTTTTATTTTTATTTTTTTCGTGACTTGTTCACAGGTGACTTGCATTATTCCTACCCATGTGCATAACCTTACATTTGTCAGTGTTAAACCTCATCTGCCACTTCTCTGCCCAAGCATCCAATCTATCCAGATCCATCTGTAGCAGTATACTGTCCTCTTCCATGTCAATTACTTTACACAGTTTAGTGTCATCTGCAAAATTTTATATTTTACTTTTCTACAAGATCATTAATAAATATATTGAAGAGGATAGGGCCCAGTACTGACCCCTGAGGTACTCCACTAGCGACAGTGACCCAATCCGAGTGTGTACCATTAATAACCACCCTCTGTTTTCTATTGCTGAGCCAGTACAGTGTCAAATGCCTTGGAGAAGTCCAGATATATGACATCCATTGATTACGGTAACCGCTGTCAAGTCTAGAACTTACATCCTCATAAAAACTGAATAAATTAGTTTGACATGACCGATCCCGAGATGAGATGAGTCAGAGCTTGAAAATATGACTCTTCTTTGGTCACACAAATAAGATATGACTCTTTTATGTTAATTTGCAGAAAAGTCAGGAAGTACAAAAATGCATAATACTTATTGAATTCATCTGCAAATTAAATTAAAAGTGTAATTTATATGTTTAGGGTAACACAATGAACATTTAGAAACACTCACTGAGGGTAGCATAGTAGAGGTGACAGGTTCCCTTTAAATATCAGAAATAAGGGTCTTGGGTCAGACAGGGCACTTTTTTTTTTTTTTTTTTTACATTTTTTTATTTTCATAACGTAACATAACAAGGTACATTAATACAGATTTTTACATCTTGCAAGATGTATAGCAGGAGTATAGAAGTCATGTCATCAAATATAGATCATATCGTACAATGAGTACAAGGTCAAAGACTACACAGAAGCAGCATTCACAGTAGACTGGACATTGCGAAGAATAGGCAATCACGATTCAGATGAGTGAAAGTTGCATAACAGGATTTCAAATGGTACATTAATATAGATGAGTACATCGTACAAGGTATTCAACAGGTATGTAGGCGCAATTACGTAAAACGTACTGCACACCACCCAGGTGAGATGCTAAGGAAGGGGAATACCTAATAAATGACAAGTAACTACCAAATACCAAAGGCTTCCAACCGTTCAGACAAGTCCAACACAGTATATTAAGCCGGCAAAAGGTAGGTAGTCGCATTTACTGAGGAACAGAACCTCCATTGTAATGAGTCTGGGGGCATTATAACCACATGTATTGGTAAGTTTTAGGATAGCCCTAACTGTAAATTGTAAGATGTAATAGCCTCTCGTAATAGTAGAAAAAGGTAGGCTAGCGAAGGATCTAGACTCCCTGTGTGATAATGCTAAGCGAGTGCAAGTCTTCTAATTCACTCTGAGCAGAGGAATAGGACTTACTTATAGCTCGGGTGTCTGCTCTTCTGCCATAAGTGCCATTGTTGTCTAAATTTCGGATGGTTCCTAGCTTCCCAGGAAGAGATCTCCTCAAATCGGAAGATCTGATCAACTTTTAGTTTCCATTGCTCAATTGAGGGAAGAGCAGAAGAGAGCCAGTGTTTTGGGATTAGCAATCGAGCTGCCATCAAAAGCTGTTTGAAGAGAAAAGGCATAGGGCGATCTGTCCTGCTCGTTTCGAGATTGAGTAGGGCCCTACTCGCAGACACCGGTATTTTAGTTCCACATATTAAATTGCTAACCTGGAATATTTCCTCCCACCATACCTTAATGAGTGGACAGGTCCACCAGATGTGAAAAAAGGTTCCCCTATCCGCACTACACCTCCAACATGTGTCATCGGCCGTCACTGAATACAATGAGGTAATATCAGGCGTCTTGTACCATCTGGTCAGGATCTTATATCCGTTCTCTTGTATGCGGACACATCTGGATGAGCAGTGCGGGGAGGACAATAAATCTGGTAATGTGGAATATGACAATTCATGTCCCAAATCCCTTTCCCAATGGCGAACAAAGGCTGGTTTGGTAGGGATCGAAGGGATGTTCAGCCTCCTGAAGATTTGTGAAATCAGTTTCTTTGGAGGGGTTGGGTTGGAGATAAGGGCCTCGGACCAAAGTAGAGGGCGGAGAATATCCCCAAATGTGATATGTTGAGATATAAATGCGTGTATATATGACGTGGAGGAGATATGTCTATGAGCAGCATCAAAGACAGTTTGAAACTCTTTAAGTTTGATTAAAGACCCGTCAGACTCGAAGAGAGATCGAATCGGCAGCACTGATTCTCTCAGATCTCTTGGAGTACTTTCTACTACCTCTGGTATGGCCGTCCCTAAGATATCACTGATGGACAGGAGGGGCGAGGGGCAGGGGATGGAACAGTGAGAGGTCTGAAACCATTTCCATGTATTCAAAGTCGCTTGAATTATAGGAAATAGTGGCAAGGAGGGTGTATTAGAAGCACTATTATTACCCAACAATAAGGATCTAAAGGGTTTGTTTACTAGTTCCTGCTCCATTGCAACCCATGGTTTTGTGCTACTAGGTCTAAGCCATTCTATTATTCTTGACAGCAGGACCGCTCTACCATACATCTCAGGGTCTGGTAAGGCAATGCCCCCGAAGCATTTCGGGCGCGAGAGCAGCTCATAAGATAATCTTGGTTTCCAAATGAATGAGCGGAATAGCTTTTTTAGAGTGATATAATAGGTTCTAGGGACTGGGATGGGAAGAACCTGTTGCAAGTAAGTAAGGCGGGGGAGTATCAGGGACATCAGTAGATTTTTTCGGCCAAACCAGGAAATAGTTGGGATATCCAAATTGTCTATGCTGGAAGAGATGTCTCTCAATAACGGGGTATAATTTAGTGCGAACAGTTCTTTGGTATCTGAACTAATTTTTACCCCCAAATATGTCAAATATGGGGAAGACCAATTAAAGGGAGAATCTTTTTTTAAGCCTGCCTGAGTCGATGGAGGGACCCCCACACATATCACAAGTGATTTCTGTTTATTGATTTTGAAGTTAGAAATAGAGCCGTAGGTATCAAGAAAGTTTTGAATTATGAGTATTGAGTCCTTGGGGTTGGAAGTCATGATCAAAATGTCGTGCGCGAATGCGGCCACCTTATGATCCCTGCCTCCCAACCTGATACCTCGAATTCCTTCATCCTCTCTCAACTTCAGAAGAAGCGGTTCCAAGGCCAATATGAAAAGCAAAGGAGAAAGGGGACAGCCCTGCCTAGTGCCATTTTTGATGGAGAAGGGGTCTGACAGATCTCCATTGATCAGAACAGAAGCCGAGGCCCGAGCGTACATTGCGAAAGTAGACCGTACAAAGGGATCAGGCAGGCCAAATCGGCTAAGGACGTGTCTCAGGAAAGACCAATTAATTCGGTCGAACGCTTTTTCTGCGTCCGTGCTCAGCAGGAGCAGAGGCTTAGAACGGACCGTAGAAAACTGCATTATATTTAATACTCTGACTGTATTATCTCGTCCCTCTCTACCTTTGATGAAGCCTGCCTGATCCCCGTGCACTAATGAAGGAAGGAGGGCCGATAGCCTGTTAGCCAATAATTTCGCTAGCAACTTCAGGTCGATGTTGAGAAGGGAAATAGGTCTATAATTGGCACAATGTTTAGGATCCTTCCCCTCTTTAGGGATCAGGGTAATATGGGCTTGGGTCATATCCCTGGATAAATTTTCGCCTAGTAGGGTCAAGTTACAAACCTCAAGCAAGTGGGGGAGTAAGCACTGTTGGTATGTTCTATAATATTGGACAGGGAGGCCATCAGGGCCTGGGCTTTTGCCTGAAGGAGTCTGCTTTAATGCGGAGGTGAGTTCTGGGAGAGTGAAAGGAGCTGTAAGCATCTGTTTCTGGTCATCAGTGACTACTGGTATTGGAAGTGACTCTAAGAACGAAGACACCAAAGAAGCATGTGCCTCAGGGGGAAGCGTTTGGGGTAGGTTATAAAGGGATTCATAGAACTCCCTGAATTGGGCACCTATGTCTTTGGAAGAGAATAAGGGAGCACCTTGCGGGGATGTTATTTGATGAATATAGTTTACGGCTCTTTTATTCCTAATTCTGCTCATCATAAATTTTGAGGTTTTATCTCCATGGGCGAAGAATTTGTGTTGTGAATTTAAGAAGAGTTTAGTTGTGGATTGTTGTAACATCGATTTCAGTTCAGCTCTGTACCCGGATAACTCCTGGAGCTGCAGAGCGGAAAAGGAGCGTTTGTGTAAGGATTCTAACTGTTTTATTTTTTGGCAGACGAGATCTAATTTCTCACTCCTCTGTTTCTTTTGGTAAGCGCCCAGACTTATAAAATGCCCTCTAACAAAGGGTTTGTGGGCATCCCAGACTGAAAGGGGAGAGATATCAGGGTTCTTATTTAATCTGAAATATTCCGTGAGGAGTCCTGCGATTTTATCTCTAGTATCCGGATTCCCTAGAAGGGTTTCATTCAAGCGCCATCTGAATTTCTGCTGCTTGGAGGTAGGCGCTGAAACTAAAGAACACCTTCAATTTTGCCGAGACCCGCAAATAGGATCCATTCATTTATCCGATCATGCCCCCATCCCACTATTAGACACAAAAAGATAGTCCAGGCGCTGATATGTGCTATGAACCGTAGAGTAAAAAGTAAAATCAGATGTATTGGGGAAGAGAGTGCGCCAAACATCTATGAGATGGAGATTCCAGAACCCTTCTCTAATGTACCTTAATGTTTTGAGTGCCAGGGCCGATTTTGAGGTTGAGGAGTCTAGCTGAGGGTTCAAGGTAGCATTGAGGTCCCCTCCCACTATGGTTAGGCCTTCCGCAAAAGATTTAACAATGGGAAATACCGTGGAAAACCATCTATGATGGTCGGTGTTTGGAGCATAAAGGTTAACGAACGTGTAGGACTGAGGTCCAATGGTACCCTTAACTAGTAAATAGCGACCATCAGGGTCCTGCAGGTGGGAAATGTAGCAGAAAGGAACCCTCCTCTGGACCCCAATACTCACTCCCCCTGAGGCAGAGGAGCTGCCGCCACAATGGAACCATTGAGAATAGTGGCCATGTGATAAGTTGGGGTAGTGATCAAATTTGAAGTGCGTCTCCTGGAGGAGTAGGACAGTAGCTCCAGATTTGCGTAACAATGAAAAAACCTGACTCCGTTTTGATGGAGAATTAAAGCCTTTGACATTGTATGACGCAAATGATAAGTCAGCCATAAGGTTTTGTGTGTTGTGCGTTACCTCGCTGAGTGTCCCTCCTCCTCCAGGAGAACGCAGTCCTGTTGGACAAGCAGGATGAAGTATGGGTGAGCAGAGTGGAAACCAGAGGAGGCTCCTGCGTCAGACATGACCTTGGTGCACCTGATTCATGCACCTTCATAACAAAATAAACAGAATGAACAAAATAAACATAACAGTTATTAACAGAATACCCTACGTTTTCGTAGATCAAGTATGTGAGCATAGGGGGGAAAAACGGTCTACTGACCCAATAGTTGATCTCCATCAATAAGGAGTCTAGACCTAAGCAAAAGTGAGCAAATATTAGACAATATGCTAGAGGTGTAGTTAAGGGAACAACAACATTCCTATATGACGGGAGCACAAGAGGAGATGCTTGAGGAGAAGAAAAATATATGATAAAGTGAACAGAACAGCACTCTTTAAAATTAGTGAGAGAAAAGCATAACTTGCTATTACTAGAAGATAACTCATTCGGCTTGGTTGAGTCTCTTTGGTGTCATCTGACGGCCCCTCTTCCCGGATCTCTGTGCTTTAGGGGTCCGCTGCATGACAAAAGGAGTGATAGTGGGAACTTCAGGTAAATCAGCTAGATCCTGGAACAATTCCCAGTTCTCCACTTGTAGAGACGGTATTTGTAGCTGTTCATAAAGATTTTCTAACTCCAGGTAAGAGGAAATATTGTGACGCCGACCCTCTCGGTTAAATGAGATACCAAAAGGAAAGTTCCACTTGTACTGTATTTTCTGGGAGCGCAGCCAATCCGTCAGAGGTTTCAGGGCTCTACGTTTTCTGAGGGTGGAGGGAGCCAGGTCTTGAAAGACTGATATCTGCGCGCCCTCATAGGAGAAGTCAGGGCGATTTCTTGCTGCATCCTGAATCGCAGATTTAATTTGGAAGTTCAGAAACTTGCATATAATGTCCCTTGGAGGTTCTTCTGGCTTGGGCTTGGGACGCAGGGCTCTATGAGCACGTTCTATTACAATTTCTTGTTCAAAGTCAGGGCCCATAAGCTGCAAACAAATCGACATAATCATGGAGGTTACGTCACCTGGCTGTGCCGCCTCAGGGACCCCTCTGAAGCGCAGATTATTCCGGCGCCCCCTGTTCTCCTGGTCTTCCAGGGCATTGTGCAGATCATTCAGGTAGGTACCGCATCTTTGAAAAGCGGCAGAGGTGGCTTTTTGGTGTTCTAGGACTGAGGCCTGATGCGTTTCTAGCACCTCGACTCTGTCCCCCACTTGTCTCATATCTTGGCGAAGCGCAGCGATCTCTTCCAGCACCGGCTCCATAGCTTTACAGAGGGCATGTTTTAAGTAGTGCCTGGTGATAGGGAGCGAGCCCTTGCCCTGCGGCTTCTCCGCGTCACTATCTTCCTCTGATCGGTCCAGCGGCCGCGCCATGCTTTTCTGAGGAGGTTCAGGTGCCATCTTTGATTCTCTAGCCACATAGGCTGAGGCTGCCTTCTTTAGGAATTTATCCATTTCTCCCGGCGTAGCCTGCACTTTGCCAGCTGCAGAATGATCTCCAGTCCTTGCCTTCACCATTTTCAGCTTGATTCAGGTCATATGATGGCTAATATCGCTGTTTGTAGAGATCGGTGTTCACAGAGCTCAGTGAAGTGCGGCCATCTCAGACCGGCGCAAGCTCCGCCCCCCAGACAGGGCACTTTTAATGGGGAATGTACTTTTACATTCTGCATTTCATCTGACAGTTTATTTTCTTCAGTGAATACAGTGGAGAATTTTTTTTAATAGCTTTGCTTTCTCCTGATCACTCTCTGCAACTCCCAATCACTCTGTAAAGGGCTGACACCTTTCAGATTTATACTTTTTACCATTTATATAATTGAAGAATATTTTAGGGTTATTTTTTGCTCTCTTTGGCAATTAATTTCTTGGTCTCTAGTTTGGCCGCTTTTATTTGTTTTTTACATATTCAATTTTTTTCCTTATAGTTTTTCAATGCTTCCTCACTACACTCCTGTTTTAGTGATTTAAATGTTTTTTTTTTTCATTTATTGCTTTCATTACAGTTCTATTTATCCACATTGGTTTCTTCTTGTTCCTTAACCTTTTATTCCCATAAGGTATGTACCTCTCGCAATTAGATTTTAGGATGCTTTTAAAATATCCCATTTTGTGGCTGTATTTTTATTTTTGAGGACTTTGTCCCAGTTAGTTAGGCCTATGGCCTCTCTTAGTTGGCTAAATTTTGCTTTTTTAAAGTTTGCTATTTTTGTTCCTCATTGAAGAAACACTCGTTTGAATGACAATTGGAAGGTTATTACTTTATGGTCACTATTTCCCAGGTGTCCTCCAACCTGCACATCTGTTGTTCTGTCAGGTTTATTGGTTAATACTAAGTCCAGTATGGCTGTACCTCTAGTCGGGTGCTGAACCAGTAGGGAAAGGTAATTGTCTTTGGTTATTGCCAAGAACCTGTTTTCTTTATGAAATATACAGGTTTCAGTTTCCCAGTCTATATCTGGGTAGGTGAAGTCC
Source organism: Bufo gargarizans (assembly GCF_014858855.1). Classification (NCBI taxonomy): domain Eukaryota; kingdom Metazoa; phylum Chordata; class Amphibia; order Anura; family Bufonidae; genus Bufo; species Bufo gargarizans. The sequence goes on along the minus strand of NC_058085.1, from coordinate 219,066,541 downwards.
CCCATAATAACGACCTCATTATGATGTGCCGTGTCGTCTATCTCGTTTAGTAGTATATTAGGTGGCTTATAATAAACTCTTATTAGTATTTTATTATAGTTTTTGTCTCCATGTATTTCTACCCACAGTGACTACACATGTTTATGTCCCTCACTTATATCTTCTCGGACAGTGAGCTTTAGACAGGACTTTACATAACGGCAGACCCCTCCCCCTCTTCGGTTTTGGCGATCCTTTCTAAACAGACTGTAACCCTGTATATTAACTACCCAATCATAGCTATCATCCAGCCATGTCTCAGTTATTCCCACTATGTCATAGTCCTCCTCACACATCACTAATTCCAGTTCACCAGTTTTATTAGTCAGGCTTCTGGCATTAGTATACATACATTTTAAGAGGTTTATGTATATTTTTTTTATCCTACATCTTTCCTTCTAAACTGTTCTATTCCCTCCTTCCATTCCTCCCCCAGTCACATTGCATCGTCCCCGGTCTCTATCTGCACTATCTTCCCATCCTATAATGTAATTACCCTCCCCCCTAGTTTAAACACTCCTCCAACCTTCTAGTCAACTTCTCCCCAACACAGCTCCCCATTGAGGTGCAGTCCATCTCTGCGATAGTGTCACAACCAGACAGCTGAGAAGCTCTGACAGAAGCCTTTCAGAACCTCCTCCTTGAGTTTTCTTTGTTGTGGTGTTCAGTTCCTCATCTCGTTAGCCTCTCTCAGCTGCCATGTAGTTGGACTGATTGCTTCCCTTTAAATTCCTCCCCATAATGCATTACTGGGCGGCTCATACTTTTTCCTGGAGTGTGTGTGCATGCTGATCCTATTTCCCAGTCTGCTACTAAGTTAAGTGCTGTAAATTTATCTGTTATTTTCTGTTTGCTGGATCCCAGGTGACCCTGACTCCCTCCGTGTCTGGTGTAAGGAGCCGGTGGTCGTGTCCCCTCACTATTGTAGGGTGTTCAGGTGTTATATAGTCGAGGTACGTGGATATGCAACCACCCACCTCTGGGATTTTTGCATAGGCTGAGCAGCCAGGGAAAGTGCCAGGTTTTGTGCAGGGGTCTCCCTTTTGGTTCCTTAGCTTTGGATCCAGTGAGTCATATATGCATGTTGCATTGTCTTGTTTCCTGTACACCGTCTGTGACAGATAGAGCCTGTAGCCCACAGAGAATTCGACCTAGTTCTCCAGGAACCCAAATCTCTCCTTCTTACACCAGTTCTTGAGCCACTTGCTAAGCTCCCTAATTTCCCGCTGCCTTTCTTAAGTGGCTTGTGGTACAGATAGTATTTTGGAAAACACTACCTTTGAGGTCCTTGCCCTAAGCTTGTGACCTAAATCTTTAAAATCATTTTTAAGGACGCTTCACCTACCTCTAACTTTGTCATTGGTTCCAATATGGACTGCTGGATCTTCTCCAGCCCCTCACAGTAATCTGTCAACCCGATCCGCGATGTGTCGAACTTTAACGCCAGGAAGACAACACACCGTTCGATGATCCCGGTCTTTGTGGCAGATCTCCCTATCTGTACCCCTAATAATTGAGTCTCCCACTACCAGCACCTGTCTAGCCCGCCCTGCTCTCCTGGTCCCCTGCTTACTGGAGCTGACATTTGTCGTCGCAAATTCTACGACACAACTTCTTCTTTTGTGTGGCTCCAAATCAATTAGAATTATAAGTATGAGCTCATACAGCTTTCTCTCTGAGACCAATGCAGGCTGGTATCATGGAAAATATCTCTCTTTATTACAGTTACATACACTTATATAGGCAACATGAGGTAGACAAAAGGGTGGTCCTAGATGAAAGTTTATTGGCTCTGTGACAAAAAGGGAGTAGTTTACTAACTTTATTCCTGAGTTGATGCACATTTGAAAAATAGCAACTTAACTCCTCCTTTCTTTCACTAATGATCTTAGAACAAAGAACATGTACATGAGGCTCCTAATTGAGTTTCTGCCATCTAGTGGAGACAAATGTGTACTACAGGAGAAATCAAATCTTGTCTCTCACAAATCCCTCATTTTTGCGGTAAATAGATACAAGATGAATAAGCAATGTGAGGTACTCTCCCAGCGCCCTAAACGGCGAAGAGCTGGACTTTCCTTATTGCTTCACCAGGTCCCCCCAACTCCCTTTCGGGTTTGCCTTCATCTGGTTCTATTTATTCCGCAACTATCAACAATTTCATTTGTTTTAGGACGGAATCGCGTTCCTCAAAGAGGTTCTCCAAATAATCTTTAGGTTTGTCAGTTTCACAATGCATGTACATGGTTGTTGCAGGTGTGGTTGAATTGAACATTTTAAAAACAATTTTTCTAAAACAAGGAATCACACAACACCCTATTAATGCCAATACTACAAGTACTACCACCAGTGTCATTAACATATTGGCTAACACATTAGACCAGTTCCCAAACCACTGTTCTAGCCATGAATTAATGGGGCTGTTGATTCCAGAGTTTTCCTCTAGTTCATTCGATAAAGAAGTCAGTCCATTCAAAGCCTTTGTGATGCTTCCGTCAGGGGCAGTGTTGTTCGGAATGAAGGTGCAGCAGGAACTTCCGATCATCTTGTAGACGCCTCCTTTTTCCGCTAGGATCATGTCGAGGGCCAGTCGATTCTGTAACGCCATCACCGATGAAGAGCTCAGTTGTTCCGATATTCCTTTTACTGCATCTCGGGTATAATTTACGAATCTCTGTTGATTATAATACAAATAGTTAATCCATCCTACATTTTTATTTACGCCAATTATGGGAAGTATTGATTCGAAACCAGCAGCTATCTGGTTTCTAGCCTTGAATTAATCAGGAACTCCTCTAGGGACTCCTATAGCATCTATGTATACATGAGAATCAAAAGATGTAGGGAGTGACCTCCTTAGCCGTGACCGGACATTGGCTTGCGTACTGACTTGCTCCCACTCAAGAGTCGAAAATAGAACAAATGGCATCAGCACCTTAATCAAGGTACATTGGCCAATCCATTCCATTCATATCCTGGGTTGGAGCTTCATGTCTCCACACAACCACCAGATATCCGAATGTTGATAACCTTGGTGGACAAACCATTTGTCAGGGTAAGCATCAGAGTCACTACTTGTCTCATTTAGATAGATGTTATAGGAACAATATCCTGGAGGGAAAACACCAATGTCTTTGCCTGTATGGTTACGATTGAAACAGGTATAATTTCCAGGGTATGGCGTTATACCGAAACCCATATGATCTTTATCATGAACAATAGGATAGAGTAATTCTAATGTCCTGCAGCGGGAGGTGTCATTACTGGGAATGGTTTCAGTGTACATCTTCAGGATACACTTGAAACCCTCAGGATCGGTAACCTCACTCAAAGGGAAAGGTACCGTACCCAAATAAGGTCGAGCTGCAGCACATGCTATGCAGTTGGATCGCTTCTGGGAAAGAACCGTATAGCGGATCCATTCTAGCCATACATTTGCTGTCTGAAAACCCTGTCTCTAAGGCCCTTTGTCAATCATGGGTGAAGCTGTAGGAGATGTAATTGTATTCTGATTCCCTTGTATTAATATTGTTCTAAATATGGAATTTGGGATTTGATCTGACTGTGCATTTTCCCCTGTACAATATAAAACGAATAGTAAGACATGAAAAGATATTACGGCCCTTGCAGTCATTCCAGCACTTGAGGTTCTGGTACTTTTTTGCAGTGTGATGCGTGGACCCAATTAGGCTTTCCTTCCAACTTGACAGCAGTGGCGGTGGTTAACAGTACTTGATGTGGACCCTCAAATCGTGGTTCTAGAACTTTCCGCACGTGTCGTTTCACCACTACCCAATCTCCTGGTTGTAGAGAATGAGTTGCCTCTATGCTGTCTGGATCTGGAAGAGAAGCAAAAACTTGGGAATACACATTAGACAGTCTGTTTGTAAGACAGATAACGTACTTTGAAAGACTATTATGCTGCATCTGGAGTTGTTGTGGAAAATAGAGTCCTAGTCTAGGGGCATTCCCAAAGAGTACTTCATATGGACTCAGGCCTGTCTTCCGGTTAGGTGTATACCGGATGGAGAAAAGTGCCAAGGGTAGACACTCTGTCCATGGCTTTTTCAGTTCAGCCATGGCCTTCTGTATTTTTGATTTAATTGTGCCGTTGAGTTGCTCTACTCTACCGCTGCTTTGTGGGTGATACGCAGTATGGAAGGCTTGTTCCATACCCAGGGCTCCCATAATTTCACGCATAACCTCCCCTGTAAAGTGAGAACCTCGGTCACTCTCAATTGTCTCTGGGACCCCATACCGGCAAACTATCTCATTCAGAAGTTTCTTGGCTGTGTTTTGTGCAGTGGCTTTGGCCACAGGATAGGCCTCTGGCCACCCTGAAAACAGATCTACACATACCAAGACGTATTCTAGGGTCCCCACTTTGGTTAGTTGGATGTAATCTATTTGCAGTCTTTGGAAGGGGAAATCGGGCCTGGGAGTGTGCCTCAAAGGTGTTTTTACCGTCCTTCCTATGTTGTGATGTGCACAAATCATACAAGCCTGAGTGAATTTGGCTGCAGTTACACTGAATCCTGGGGCATACCAGTGACTATTAACAAGAGCAGTCATGGCAGTTTTGGACAGGTGAGTATTCCCATGAGTGGCCTGGCCTGTGACTGGGAACAAAGCACGGGGCAAACACAGCTTTCCTCTAAGTTGCCATGTTCCTTTTGGGGTCATCACAGCTCCTTTCTCTATCCATACTGCCTTTTCCTCTTTGGTTGCTTGAGACTGTAAGGTTTTAAATGTTTCATAGTTGACAGGCAGGGAAATTTGCTCTTGTACTGCTGCTATCCCTACAGGATTATCTCTGGGTTTCTGTGCAGCAGCTTTTGCTGCCAGATCAGCTCGATGATTTCCTCGAGCTTCAAGAGTTTTTCCTGACGAATGGCCTTTAATTTTCATAATGGCCACCCTCATTGGCAACAGCAGAGCGTCCATTAGGGCTTTCACCCCTTTGCCATTTTTAATTGGCTTGCCATTTGCTGTAAGGAAGTCTCTAGCCTTCCAAATTGGACCATAATCATGGGTGATCCCAAAAGCATACCTGGAATCTGTATAGATGTTTGCAGTTTTTCCCTCCGCATACCTGCAGGCCTCTTCCAAAGCCTTAAGTTCAGCTTCCTGTGCAGACATATGAGAGGGCAGTGATTCCGCTTTGATCGTATCGCGCTGAGTGACAACTGCATACCCAGTATAAAACTTCCCCTGGACACCATACCGCGATCCATCCACAGAGAGCTCTAAATCTGGGTTTCCTAAGGGAGTATCTACCACGTGATCAAACCCTGCTGTCTCTTGGGACATTAATTGGAGACAGTCGTGTTTATCTTCCAGGTCAGGAAGATATCCGGCTAGATGACTCATACTACTACTCCCTCCCCCCTCCAGAGGCAGCAGAGTAGCTGGATTCAAAGTTGTGCACCTTTTGATGGTGACATCTGGTGGCATAAGTAGTGCACATTCTAGTCTAAGGTGTCTGGCAGTGGACAGGTATTTAGGCTGTACTTGTGTGAGAATGGCCGAGATGTCATGAGGGACAAAAACAGTGATTGGATAATTGAGCACAATCTCAGAGCTCTTGTCAAGCATGAGCTGTACAGCCCCTACCGCACGGACACAAGATGGCGCTCCTCTAGCCACTGGATCGAGTCTGGCAGAGTAATACGCCACTGGACGCTGTTGGCCAGCCCGCGCTTGTGTGAGAACAGCTGAAGCATGGCCAAGACATTCAGTGCAATAAAGTCTGAAATCTTTATTGTAGTCCGGTAGACCCAATGCTGGTGTCGAACTGATGACTAATTTTAATGTATGAAAGTTCTCCACGGCCTTATCTGTCAATGAAAAAGGAAGAGAGGTGAGACAATCATACAAGGGTTGCAAAAGAGCAGAGGCATTTCTGATCCAAGGCCTACAGTATGAGACTAGACCCAAATAAATTCTCAGAGCCCCCACAGTAGTAGGCAAAGGAATTTGTTCAACTGCAGTTATACGGTCTGGGGTGAGATGTCTAATCCCAGCAGATATACAGTGCCCTAGAAAGGTGACAGTGGTACAACAAAATTGAAGCTTCTTGCAGGAATCTTTACAGCCATTTGCAGCCAGGAAGGTGAGAAGAGACACCGAGGTTTGTTTACACACCTCCTCTCCCGGGCAGCAAAGAAGTAAGTCATCTATATATTGAAGTAAGACAACTCCTTCAGATGGAGTGGGCCAATCTGCTAAAACCTGGGCTAAGGCAGTACTGTACATACTGGGGGAATTATGGGCACCTTGTGGTAAGACCGTCCAGGTGTATTGCTTCCTGTCATGTGTGAAAGCAAAAAGATATCTGCAATCTGGATGTAACGGAACTGAGAAAAATGCATTTGCAAGATCCACCACAGTGAAATGGGTAGCACTGTGTGGAATCTGTGCCAACAATGTATGTGGGTTTGGTACCACAGGGGTATTAAAAACTGTTGCCTCATTAACAGCCCTAAGATCATGTACCATTCTATACTGCACTGGCTGACCTTTTTTCCCCCCTTTTCTTAATGGGGTACAAGGGAGTGTTACATGGAGAGGTGGTTTCAATTAGTACCCCATTACTGACAAAATCATGTACTATTTTGGTGATGGCATCCGTTTGTTGTATACTGAGGGGATATTGTGCCTTCCGAGGTAAAGGAGCACCAGGTTTACGTTCTATCAACATTGGAGGGACAGATAAATGGCCAACATCTGTAGGTCCGGAGGCCCACAGATGTGCAGGTAATTGTTGCAGCAGAAGGGACACGCCCTCTTCAGAGAGTGTAGACACATACATGTGAAATGGATTATAATCACAGGCTGCTAAGAGACATATATCCTCTTCTCCTAGTTTGCCTTGTAACTTCACAGTACAATCAGGAAGATATGTTATCTGCGCATATATTCTCTGCAACAAATCTGCTCCTAGCAAATTAACAGGGGCGGTGTCACTGACTAAGAAGCGACTTAGCATTTGTTGGTTTGGGGCAAATGCAATTTGTATTGGCTTTGTGAGAGGAGTAGGAACCTCATTACAATCTACTCCTACACATGGAATACTATCCTTAGACATGAGGGATCTTTTTACATGTTTGCTGCGAATAACAGTTTTGGCTGCTCCAGTGTCAATCAAAAAGGGGATGGGCTCCCCCCCATTGATTGCCAAGGAGACAACTGGGGCAGGCCCTAAGGTTTGAATTTTTAATAGGGGCACAGCATTTGACTCTGGATTGCCAACTTCCTATGGGCGTCGCACTTGGGGGGGCTGAGCATTCACCTTCTCTTCCTCCTCCCATGGGTTAGGAGTTTGGCAATCCCGCATAAAGTGCCCCACCTTGCCACAGTTAAAACATCTTAAGCGAGGGGGGCGTGGCTAGCAGCGCATGGAGACAGACGGCTAAGTTCTGAGCTCCTGAGCCATCGGCACAAATCCAGCATAAAACAGCCCTGCAAGCTTTTACATCTGCCTGCTGTGATCACCGGAGGATTGCCCTAACACCCTGCAACAAGTGGTGGAAGTTTCAGCCATGCCGAGGGGTAAGAGACGCCACAGTCCAGCAAAACTCACCAGCTTCTTCCCTGCTGTGACTGCGCTCCAAGATGGTGATTCTCCCGCTTCAGCAGCTGCTGTCAGATCGGCACCTTCTCTCTCCTCAGCGCAGCCTGTGTCTCCTCAGAGCTCAGGGAAATCCCCATCCTCCTCCTCTGCCTCGAAATCCCCTGCACAGGTCACATACTCTCCCCAGCATGACCTTTCTGTGCAGCAGGATCCTCCAGCTCGTCAGGCACACAGTGCCTCACATAAAACAGCTAAACAGCTCACCTCTGCTGCTGTGCTTGAAATTGCAGGAGGGGAAACAGATCCTGCTCCAGTCACTGAAGCAGTGTTAAAGGGGATGAGAGTGCTCATGGCTGATTTACAAAAGTCCTTGAAACAGGACCTCAGGGACGCTATTACCCAAATTCAGCATGATATTTCAGCTTTGGGGGCTAGAACCGCACATGTGGAATCTAAAATGGCGGAATTGACCTCTGCGCACAATGAGATTGTGGACACTACTAATTCGCACGAAGAAGAAATAGCAGCGTTGAAACTTAAAATCGCAGACATGGAGGACCGCTCTCGCAGGAACAATCTGCGTTTCCGCGGAGTCCCGGAGACTGTGAAAGGCGATGATCTTGCTGCTTTCCTGAAAGACTTCTTTGTTTGCCTGTTACCTCAGGCTCCAATCGCAGATTTGCTCATCGATAGAGCACACAGGCTACCTAAGCCCAAATCCTTACCTTCCTCTGCACCGCGCGACACCATTGCGCGCATTCACTTCTTCCATGCTAAAGAACAGATCCTGAGAGCAGCAAGAATCTCCCCTGTTCTGCCGGAGAAATTTCGGGACATCTCTATTTTCGCCGATTTATCAGCGGCCACCTTGGCAAGGCGCCGAGAATTTGCCTCCAGCACTGCTTTACTGCGCAAGCACGGAATCCCTTACAGATTGGGGTTCCCCGTTAAGTTGCTTATTACCTACAGCGGCTCCATGCAAGTGGCCTCCACTCCTGCGTCTGCACTGACTCTGTGTCAAGAATGGGGCCTATCCGACCCTGAGTCCCATGGCGACCGTCATCCACATTCGCCGAACTCGCGAGTCGAGGAAGAATGGATTACCGTGGAACGCCGCAAGCGAAAAACTGTGTGAATATTGGTTGGGTGAGAAACCTCGCCCTCATCTATCATTCACTTTGTGCCTGTTTTCTCCCTCCCCTTCCTCCCACTAATTTTCCTTGCAGGGTGCTACTTCGGCTGACTAAGGCCGATCCTAGCTCGTGAATATGACCAGTATTCTTGTATACTGCCCCTATGTTGCAAATACCCTTCTTACAACAATTTGGTATATTATACCTATTTCTTTGTATCAGAGCGGTCACCACCGCCGTACACTCTCTTAGTTATGTTATTGTTTTGACTTATTTATCTGTTTTTAGCGCCACATTTACATCTTCTCAGGTATACTTCGCCTCTCCTATGATGACTCTTGTGCATATACGATGTGGGATTATCTCGCATAAAAGACTACGGCTAAACACATCCTTGACAGTTTCTCACCATGGTATTTAAGATTGTCTCACTTAATGCTAAAGGGTTAAATTCTCCCTTCAAGCGGTCTTTACTATGGAAAGAAACTAAGCACCTTCAAGCTGACATACTCTGCGTACAGGAAACACACTTACTACCTGTTGATGTTCCTAGATTAAGGCACAAAAATTTTCCCCATATATTCTCAGCTCCAGCAGTTGGGAGGAAAAAAAGGGGGGTATCCATTGCGTTCAAAGATTCGATTGCACTTCAAGTAGAAAAGGTTGAGGCGGATAAAAGTGGGAGATTTGTCATTGTGATAGGCCTTATTAACAATGTTCAATATACAATTGTCTCTTTATATGCGCCTAATCAACGCCCTTCTGCCTTTTGTACCTCTCTTCTGCGCAAAGTGTCCAAAATTCAGAAGGGACGTCTCATTGTGTTAGGGGACTTTAATACAGTGATGTGGCCTTCTATGGACTCTACTTCCTCAACTGGAGCTAGGGAACCATCAGCAATGGCTAAACTTACACAATCACATGATCTGTATGATGCCTGGCGGATCCAACACCCAACTGAGCGTGATTTCACCTTTTTTTCTGCTGCCCATAAGGTGTACACTAGGATCGACTACTTTTTGGTCAACAGGCAGTTACTGCCCTGCGTAGCCTCCTCTAATGTCTATACCATTACTTGGTCAGATCATGCGCCCATTGCAATTGAAATAACAGAACAGTACACTTCTGTACATCACTCCATATGGAGGCTTAATAATTTTATCCTGCAGAGTCCGCGTTACTCACCTCAAACCATTGAGTGTTTGCACAATTATTTTAGGGAAAACGATACTGGTGAAATCTCTGAAGGTATTCTGTGGTGTGCTATGAAAGCGACTCTTAGAGGTCATTTTATTAAGCAATCTTCCTATGATAAAAAATGCAGAACTCAGTTGTCACTCCAATTACAATCTAAGCTAGCTGAACTACACCGCTTAAATAAGTCTTCCTACTCGCCTCATAGAGCAGCAGAAATTACGTTAGTTCAATCCCGTCTGCATGAACTAAATTCTTATCAGTACGACTTGATGCTAAGGAAACTTAAGCTTCAACATTACTGGCAGGGTAATAAAGGGGGGGCATTACTTGCTAAACAATTAAAATCACGCAGTGCCAAAAACAGAATTTCTTACTTATCCTGCTCTGATGGGTCTAGGGTGTTTGATCCGCAGGGCATTGCTAATGAGTTTGCTAAGTATTATGCATCTTTGTACAACCTTTCAACTGACATGTCCACACCTCAACCTTCTTTGCCCTTTATACAAACATTTCTAGACCATCTAAATTTACCCTCATTGACAGACAGTCAAAAACTAGAGACATCCTCTGTTTTCTCTCCGGAGGAAATCTCTGTAGCAATCAAAACCCTGAAAATTGGCAAGTCACCTGGGCCGGATGGTCTCACCAATGAATTTTATAAGGCTCATAAAGACCTACTAGTTCCTTACCTAACAAGGCTATTTAATGATGCTGCATCCTCAGGCTCTCTACCTGAAGAAATGCTAAATGCATTGATAGTCACTCTGCCGAAGCCTGGGAAATCCCCAGATGTTCCCTCTAACTTTAGGCCAATATCACTTCTTAACGTGGACCTAAAAATCTACGCTAAGGTGATCGCAAACCGCTTGACAAATATTCTCCCAACGTTAATTGACGCTGATCAAGTCGGGTTTGTCAAGGACCGACAGACAGTGGATGGCACCCGCAGGTATTTGAATATTATGTCGGTGGTGGCTGAACGTCGGACGCCTTCTCTGCTTCTATCATTGGATGCCGAGAAGGCGTTCGACCGGATCCACTGGGGCTACCTTGAAGCGGTACTGGGCAAATTTGGTTTTCCACCGAGGCTACTATCCTCCATCTTAGTGTTATATTCCAAGCCCTCGGCCAGAGTATACTCCTCGGGAGCACTCTCCTCGCCCTTTGGGATCACTAATGGCACAAGACAGGGGTGCCCCCTTTCTCCCCTCCTATTTGCACTAATGATGGAACCTCTAGCTCACCAAATCAGGTTGTCCCCGAACATTAAAGGTATTACTATTGGTGAAACAGACCACAAAATAGGCCTTTTCGCGGATGATGTCATTATTTCAGTTAGAGACCCCTTAACCTCCTTAACAGCTGTCTCAGATATCATTGATCAGTTTAGTCGGGTGAGTTACTATAAAATAAATTCTCATAAATCGCTTATACTAGGAATGTGGATCTCGCTAGATACCAAAAGTGCCATCTCAGCCAAATTCCCCTTCAAATGGGCCGAAGGAAGTATTCCTTACTTAGGTATATCCCTCACATTCCCCCTAGGTAACCTCCAGTCTGTTAACTACAACGCTATCATTGCACAAATTAAACATGACATAGTGGCCTATTCGCAATACCCTCTCTCATGGTTGGGCCGCATTGCTGCGTCCAAAATGTTTCTTTTGCCAAAGATTTTGTACTTATTTAGGAACTTGCCTGTCATTGTGCCCCGCAGATATATTGCTTCGCTCCAAGCCCTTATATCACAATTTATATGGAAAAAACAGAGGGCGAGAGTAGCGGCTGATATCCTATACAAGCCTGTTAAATTGGGGGGATTGGGATGTCCATGCCTTCTTACCTATTACCAAGCTACTGTGCTCGACCAACTCAAAAGCTGGTGGATTAATGACACAGCGAAGAAATGGGTACAAATGGAAACTAGCTTAACTCGTGCACCCTCATTGCAGCACTTACTTTGGCAGGGATTACTTTCCAAAACGCCCCCTCGATCTCCATCTATCACTAGTCAAGCTGGAATGTCCTTGTGGACCAAGTGTCCCCTTATCCCGAAAATCCTTCCACTCAGGATTTTGGATGCTCCGTTGTCAGCTTTCAGTGCCTGCTTGCCGGATACTGATTTCTCACAATGGGAATCTAAAGGAATCCGTTCAGTGTCCCGAATTTTAACCAATGAGGCCCTTATATCATTCACTGACTTAAGAGAGCGGTATCAAGTCCAGTGGTCAGATTTTTATAAGTACCTTCAATTACGCCACCTCCTAGCATCCAAGAACATTACACACTCTACACACTCCTCTATGTATGCTGCATATTTCCAGAACCCCAAAATACGGAAGGGAGGTATTTCTGAGGCCTATAGGGGGTTGCAGCTCTCAGTTGCTATATCAAAATTCCCGTTCCAGATTAAATGGGAGACAGATTTAAATAAATCTTTTGTGCCAGCGCGTTGGGCCTTTGTTTTCTCCCTGAGCTCTAGAACCTCAAAGTGTGTCGACCACCTGGAGGCCTCAAGAAAACTCCTTTATAGGTGGTATTATACCCCTTATCGCCTATCCATTATATATCCAACCACCTCAAATGTTTGCTGGCGATGCCTATCAGCAGTTGGCAACTTAATGCATATCTGGTGGACCTGCCCTGCTGTCCACCGTTTCTGGTCCACAATATTGTTACTTATAAGTGCTGTAATAGGGAAGGCGCTCCCCATGTCCCCGGAACTAGCATTGCTCTCCTTTGAGCTGGAATGTTTAGAGTTAGCGGACCTCACTATTGCTTTTCATATACTAACAGCAACGAGAGTTGCAATAGCTAAAAGGTGGAAGAGTAGGGACATCCCAACCATACCAGAAATCATTGCTAAAGTCCACTATAATTATGGCATGGAGCTACTGATTGCAAAACAGCTTTGCCGATTATCATGTGTCAGTGCAAGGTGGCGAAAATGGGCGTCTTATATATCCAAACACTATCCATCTTTGCCAGATCTACATGTATAGAAGATACATACCTCAATTTTACTGCTTGATTTTAAATGTGGCGCAGTGTTTATTATTGTTTGTTTGTTGGTCGTTCTCTTACGGCCTTGTTTTTTTTTTTTGTTTTTTTCTTTAATATAAATGAAAACTTTACATCCAGTGTCTTTTATCCTGCAATGTGATGAGCAAATTATACTGTACTGTACGGTAATTTGACATTGTGGAAGATGATGTATGCTATGATTTTCTAATAAAAAATTTGTGAAATAAAACATCTTAAGCGATACCTTGCGTTCCTTCCCCCTTTTTGGGGAAAGTGCTGGTATGCGGCCACACCTGCCTTAGGTCTTTTGTTCAATTCAGCTTCTACCCCCTTTGCTACTTGTAACAAAATGGAGGGCTGTATAGTTCTCCATTCAGGCCTAGCTGATACCAGACCCTTGCGAATGCTTTCCTAAGACCATCCACAAAAGCAGCACTCAAAATTCTCTCATGCATGTCTGAAGTATACTCAAAGCCCAAATCCACCCATCTTTGCTGGAGTCTAGTGTCAAATTTCTCCACACTTTCCATTTTATCCTGATGCATATCCGACAACGTAACAGACTGATCACCTAATCTTTTTTCTCCCCCATTCCGTGAGTCTTACTATGTATCGCTCACTGGACAACAAAGTAGTATCATCTCCCTCATAAGATCCCACAGAGGCTATAATCTGAGAGAAGGAGTCACCAGCTTTACACTGAACTAAATCTTCTAGATCCCTCCAGCAACATGAGAACGCTTTCCTTATCTTCGCTAATTCTCTACAGAACGGCATGGGTAAGTCCTCTGGATTCGGGATTCTACTCATCATGGCCAGCATCTCACTAGGGGACCAAGGGCGATACACAGGTTCATCAGGGATGTCATTTCGACCTCTGAGAGGAGCAGCTCCAGGGGTTAGGTACCTGGGCGTACGATAGGATATATTTGGTCGGGGTGGATTTGGCGGAGATGATATAATAGGGGAAACTGGGTGCATGAGATTTCGCATATCCAACATTGATGTTGGATATCCCATACTTTCCTGTGATAGAAATCCACTCAAGTCTGAAAATGGACTTAAAGTGGGTGCAATCCTAGATTGGGTAGACTGGTCTGGAATATTTCTAGTAGGCATCATAGGGGCAATTACTGCAGGTACATTTTTAACTGTTGGGACATACAGTTGGGAAGCGTTATTGGAAGACATCACTGGATATAATCCAGTGCTGGGACCTATGATAGGAATTGTGTCCTGTCTTTGAGATCCACAAACAACACACATGTTACTCATCTCAGCATTCTTGTGTCTGCACACACACTCCCATCCCCCATAAGGAGGGGGTTGTTGCTCTATGGAAAGAGTTTTAGGGGAGGGGGAAGGGATAGAGGGAGCAGAAGGCACAGTGGGTGGTCCTGATAAGCACATTCCAGCACATGGTGTAGCGGAGGGGCTGACACAAGGATTGTTTGTTGGACCACAAGACCCAGGATTACTTACAACAGAGGTGGTGGGGGAAGGGATGCCGCATGGCAAACTGTCCTGTTCTTTGTTCCTTACCACACCCAAATCCTCCATCTTACTATACCAATATTGACCATTCTTCTCAATTTCTTTCAACTTTCCATCAGTCACATCTGCAGACAACTTCCACCATAACTCTGCTTGCACCAGCCTATTATTATCTCTCAGCCAACCTTTCCTTTCTTGCAATATATTTTTCCATAAACTTTCATTTAATCTTCCAGTTTCATGCATACCAACTGCCTGCATGAACGATTTTAACTTAGTTACTGAAACTTTTCCTTCTCTTTCTCTCATCAACTGAGCTGCTGTTAACATTTTTTCACTCTGTCCTGCAACATTAGATTTTCCCATTATTGTAGTTACACAAAGTTCAAACAATTGCTACTTATCAAACCCGCAAACTTAAGCGTAGTTGCACAAAGCTCAAACGGTATCTGATTACTATAAGTAATCGCCACCGAACCCACTAACTCAAGCTCAGTTGCACAAAGCTCAAATGATATAATAGTATTGAACCCACAATCTCTCAAAGTGAAGACCCCTAGTCAATTCACCGGGATACAAAATCTTAATAATTTCCAATTGCCTATGACAATTGGTGTTAACCCTTTTCTCCAGATTCTCGTCAGAATCTTGGCTGGGATCCAATTCTACGTCACAGGATATCCGACTCAGCTGTCTAACAACTTCCGTTTAGTTTCAGCATGTTCCACCACACAAAGAAGGAATATTTCAACAGGTTCACATCAGATATAATTTGAACCCTTATATCGCGATAACACCAATTCAACTCTTGAGAAAACACCTGGGCAAAAGACTCAGAGGAGGTTGTAAGAATAAAAGCTTCTTACCTTGCTGCAGCTTATGCCTCGTCTGATGGTTTTACGCAAGTCCTCTCCTGGCGTTTGAATCGGAAGTTACGCAAGCTGTCTGTCCCTGTTCGGGCGCCAATTTGTCGTTGCAAATTCTACAACACAACTTCTTTTGTGTGGCTCCAAATCAATTAGAATTATAAGTATGAGCTCATACAGCTTTCTCTCTGAGACCAATGCAGGCTGGTATCATGGAAAATATCTCTCTTTATTACAGTTACATACACTTGTAGACAAAAGGGTGGTCCTAGATGAAAGTTTATTGGCTCTGTGACAAAAAGGGAGTAGTTTACTAACTTTATTCCTGAGTTGATTGGCACATTTGAAAAATAGAAACTTAACTCCTCCTTTCTTTCACTAATGATCTTAGAACAAAGAAAATGTACATGAGGCTCCTAATTGAGTTTCTGCCATCTAGTGGAGACAAATGTGTACTACTGGAGAAATCAAATCTTGTCTCTCACACATTCCCCTGACTGGCAGAGTAAGTGTCCGGCTGCAGCAGTGCTCTCACTGAATTGACATTCCCCTCATCTGCTAACCTTGCAAACTTGTTGGGGAGTGTCAGATCAGGGCTAGCCTCCCTGGCACTTTTCCCTCTACCCTGCTTTCTAACTGTATCCAGCTACCTACCTCACTTTCCTGAGCCTGCTCTCTACCACCCTCCCCAACATCTACCCCATAGAGTGCTTGTTCAGTGAGCAGCAAACTCTTTTCCAAATTGTCAATGCTTCTCAATGTTGAAACTCGCCCGGTCAGATAAACGATGTGCGATCCCAAGTGGGCAATTTGCTCCCATTTTGAACACAGATATGCACCCTCAAATGGCTTTTCCAGGACTACATACATTAGACAAGATTTGCACTAAACTGCGCTGTCAATAATGGAACACATACTTGGTGGGGATTACGCAAGAAAAGAGAAAAAATACAATATAGTGCAGTGATAGGAATCTGACTTACTGTAGTCCCCTCCAAAAGTACCTGAATCTTAAGTCACATAATCTAAAGTCACACACTTGAAATGCAATGCAAACACACACTTGAAAACAAACATGCGAACGCTCACAAAATCACGTTGTTTGTCTGCTTGTATAAGTGCTGCTCTGAAACCAGACTGCTTTTTTTCCTCTGGATAAAAAAAAAAAAAATGCTGATTGTGCTTGTGCTGACAACTGTAGAGACTTTAGGGTAAATTAATAAATAGAATTTCAGGGAAGTGACCCTATATCGGAAACTACACCCCTCAAGGTGTTTAGAAGTGGAGTGAGCACTTTGATACCACTGATATTTTGCAGTGCGCAGCAGACCGTGCAAAGTATAAATTTCAATTTTTCCACATATATGGCATTTCAATAAGCTTGTACCATCTGAGACACACCATACCCTTTAAATTGTTAGGTGGTTTCTACTGAGAACTGAAATGCCATAAATGTAGTGTAGTGAACTGCTGTTTGGTTAGACTCAGGGTTCAGGACGGAAATATCACCTTTTGGCTTTTGCAGTGCAGATTTTGATGGATTGGTTTACTGATGCCATGTTGCTATTGAACAGCCTCTGGGTTGGTACCCAGAGGCTGTTCAATAGCAACATGGCATCAGTAAAAAAAAAAATGTATTAATTAAAAAGAGATATATTAGGGATCACCGTTTCCATAATGACCGGCACTATGGCTGTACTGGTGTACAGCCATAGTGCCGGTCATTATGGAAACGGTGATCCCTAATATATCTCTTTTTAATTAATACATTTTTTTTTATTGTATATGGCTTGATGAGGAGAAAGGGCGCTTATTTTTGTTACTTGAAACTTTTAATAAAAAAAACACAAATTTTAATTTATTTTTTTACTTTTTATTTTTGTCACAGTATGGGACTTCAATTTTTGGGTGTCTTATCACCTCTACAATGCATTACAATACATTGTGTATTGTAATCTATTGCCTATCAGTGTAATACACTGACAGCGTGCCTTTGAGAACCCAGCCTGGAGGCAGGGTCTCATAGTCTTCTGTAGGTGTCAGGCTCTGTGTAAGGCATCAGGCTGCCATAACAGCCATCGGGTCCCCGTCACCACAGCGCAGGGAGCTGATGTGGTGAGAGATGGAGCCCCCTCCCTTTGCGAACAACATAGGTTGCAGTCGGTTTTGACTGTGGCATCTAATGGGTTAATTCACTTGCTAATGCAGCAGGGGCCTGGCTGTCAGTAACAGCCGGGCCACTGTGATCAGCACGCCATATATACATGGCGGTTGTTAGGAAGTCACTCGGGAAGGGGTTATATTTTGTAAGCATAAGGCTGTAGTTACATAAGGACCTACTTTCGCTAGGTCTCAATTTTTGATCTACTATATTTTTGGCAGGCCCTTTTGATCCCTCCTTATTGTACCACGAGCTACTTTTCCTTTTTCATATAGGCATTTGAAGAGGGGAACTCTAGAATAAACATAAAGGTAATAAATTTTTGCTAGCAAGGGGTATAAATGGCCTTTTTGCACCAGACATTAAATTACATCATGGTGCCCAGAGGGGCGTTACTTTCTTTCAAAGATGCCCAGGAACTCCCCAATCAGCCCCATTGCCTTCACCTCCCCTCCCGCTGGGTCACTGATGCGAGGTAACGCCGCCCACATTTGCCTCCAGCTTCTCCGAGAAATCTAACGCAGGCACCGTACCAAAGATTGCTTGCACGATTTATGTCTTACTGAGGGCATCAGCCTCAAATGTGTCACAGGGCATGCACTGAGCACAGTGGAGTTTCGAGTAACGTTTTCATCAAGGCAGTAGAGTTGTCTTTACCCAGCAAAAGCCAACAGCTGTCTAACTGTAGGTTATGCTTTAGAGTATGTTGTTCTTGTTGTGGGCACATGAATTAAAAGCTATAAAGCTTTAGGTGTTTCATAGTCAAAAGAATTAGCATTTACATGGTTTCCATGGGTTCATACATCCAAGCTCTTACAATATGTCTCCACTTCACAGCCTTATATGCCCAGATATGCCCCATTCACTGCAGTCTTTCCAGTAGCTATGCCCAGCTATCCCTTTGAATCCAGAGGGGAAAAAAAGCAGGCCGTTTTGAGAGCTCCATTTATACAAGCAGGCAAATAATGCGAGTTTGTGAGCGTTCACGTGTTTGATTTTTAAGCGTGTGCTGGTATTAAGTATTGGTTTAGTGCTCTCATTAAGAGAAACAAAATAAGAGTATTGCAGGTTTGATACCTTTTAATGGCTAACAAAAATAGAAGTAATGATGTTACATAGTGAGCTTTCGAGACATCACCAGTCCCTTCATCAGGAGTACTACAAGAATATATGAAGAAACAGCAATATATATTGTAGTAGCCCAGAGGGGAGAATCGTGGATGGTCGGTACGTCTCACTGAGAATGTATGCCTCAGTGATATAATTCCCGAAATAAGTACACCAGTAACATTAGATTGCTTGGAGGTTTTCATTAAAGTGGATTTTGGGTCCGGGTTTTAGGAGTGATCAGAGAGATTGGGTGGGACAGGTCACTCCCGTACTCCATCCAGGATTTTCTTACTGTGTGGTTAAAAAGGATGTGGGAATCTCCGCTGGGGAGATCAAGTGTGCACAGGTTTACTAAAGCTAAACAAGCTAAGAGGGAGGATATGGTCTCTGAAAGACCCCAGAGAGTGGTGAGATCATATTGTTTTGTTACCTGATTTGGACTAAACACAAAATGTTGGACTTTATGTTATGCAATATTTGTGGGCTGAAGAAAGCTTAACCCCTTAGGGACACAGCCTTTTTACACCTTAGGACCAGGCCATTTTTTGAAAATCTGACCAGTGTCACTTTAAGTGATGATAACTTTAAAACGCTTTGACTTATCCAGGCCATTCTGAGATTGTTTTTTCGTCACATATTGTACTTCATGACACTGGTAAAATAAAGTTAAAAAAAATATTTTTTTTTGCATAAAAAAATGTCAAATTTACCAAAAATTGGGAAAAATTAGCAAATTTCAAAGTTTCAGTTTCTCTACTTCTGTAATACATAGTAATACCCTTAAAAATTGTGATGACTTTACATTCCCCATATGTCTACTTCATGTTTGAATTATTTTGGGAATGATATTTTATTTTTTGGGGATGTTACAAGGCTTAGAAGTTTAGAAGCAAATCTTGAAATTTTTCAGAAATTTACAAAAACCCAATTTTTAGGGACCACTACAGCTCTGAAGTCACTTTGCGAGGCTTACATAATAGAAACCACCCAAAAATGACCCCATTCTATAAACTACACCCCTCAAGGTATTCAAAACAGATTTTACAAACTTTGTTAACCCTTTAGGTGTTGCACAAGAGTCATTGGCAAATGGGGATGAAATTTGAGAATTTCATTTTATTGCCTAATTTTCCATTTTAACCAATTTTTTCCACTAACAAAGCAAGGGTTAACAGCCAAACAAGACTGTATCTTTATTGCCCTGACTCTGCCGTTTACAGAAACACCCCATATGTGGCCGTAAACTACTGTACGGCCACACAGCGGGGCGTAGAGTGAAAGGTGCGCCGTTTGGTTTTTGGAAGGCAGGTTTTGCTGGACTGGTTTTTTGACACCATGTCCCATTTGAAGCCCGCTGATGCACCCCTAGAGTAGAAACTCCATAAAAGTGACCCCATCTAAGAAACTACACCCCTCAAGGTATTCAAAACTGATTTTACAAACTTTGTTAACCCTTTAGGTGTTGCACAAGAGTTATTGGCAAATGGGGATGAAATTTGAGAATTTCATTTTTTTGCCTAATTTTCCATTTTAACCCATTTTTTCCACTAACAAAGCAAGGGTTAACAGCCAAACAAGACTGTATCTTTATTGCCCTGACTCTGCCGTTTACAGAAACACGCCATATGTGGCCGTAAACTACTGTACGGCCACACAGCGGGGCGTAGAGTGAAAGGTGCGCCGTTTGGTTTTTGGAAGGCATGTTTTGCTGGACAGTTTTTTTGACACCATGTCCCATTTGAAGCCCCCTGATGCACCCCTAGAGTAGAAACTCCATAAAAGTGACCCCATCTAAGAAACTACACCCCTCAAGGTATACAAAACTGATTTTACAAACTTTGTTAACCCTTTAGGTGTTGCACAAGATTTAATGGAAAATAGAGATACAATTTCAAAATTTCACTTTTTTGGCAGATTTTCCATTTTAATATTTTTTTTCCAGTTACAAAGCAAGGGTTAACAGCCAAACAAAACTCGTTATTTATGGCCCTGATTCTGTAGTTTACAGAAACACCCCATATGTGGTCGTAAACCGCTGTACGGGCACACGGCAGGGCACAGAAGGAAAGGAATGCCATACGGTTTTTGGAAGGCAGATTTTGCTGGACTGGTTTTTTTGACACCATGTCCCATTTGAAGCCCCCTGATGCACCCCTAGAGTAGAAACTCCAAAAAAGTGACCCCATTTTATAAACTACGGGATAGGGTGGCAGTTTTGTTGGTACAAGTTTAGGGTACATATGATTTTTGGTTGCTCTATATTACACTTTTTGTGCGGCAAGGTAACAAGAAATTGCTTTTTTTGGCACCGTTTTTTTTTTGTTATTTACACCATTCATCTGACAGGTTAGATCATGACGTAATTTTAAAGAGCAGGTTGTCACGGACGCGGTGATACCCAATATGTATACAATTTTTTTTATTTATGTACGTTTTACACAATAATTTCATTTTTAAAACAAAAAAAATGTTTTAGTGTCTCCATAGTCTAAGAGCCATAGTTTTTTAAATTTTTGGGCGATTATCTTAAGTAGGGTCTCATTTTTTGTGGGATGAGATGACGGTTTGATTGGCACTATTTTGGGGTGCACATGACTTTTTGATTGCTTGCTATTACACTTTTTGTGACGGAAGATGACAAAAAATGGCTTTTTTTACACCGTTTTTATTTTAATTTTTTTACGGTGGTCATCTGAGGGGTTAGTTCATGTGATATTTTTATAGAGCCGGTCAATACGGACGCGGCGATACCTAATATGTATACTTTTTTTTTTTATGTAAGTTTTACACAATGATTTCATTTTTGAAACAAAAGAAATCATGTTTTAGTGTTTCCATAGTCTAAGAGCCATAACTTTTTCAGTTTTTGGGCGATTATCTTGGGTAGGGTATGATTTTTGCGGGATGAGATAACGGTTTGATTGTTACAATTTTGGCGTAGATGCGACTTTTTTGATCACTTTTATTACCTTTTTTGGGAAGTAAGGTGGGCAAAATTCCAATTTCATCATAGTTTTTAATTTTTTATTTTTATGGCGTTAACCCGTTCGGGTAAAGTAACATGACTGTTTTATAGATCAGGTCGTTACGGACGCGGCGATACCAAACATGTGTAGGGAATTTTATTTTTTTCATTTTTAATCAGTGATAAATGTGTTTTTTGATTTTTACTTTATTTTTCACTTTTTTCACTTTTTTTTTGACCCAGACCCACTTGGTTCTTGAAGATCCAGTGGGTCTGATGTCTGCATAATACAGTACAGTACAATATATATTGCACTGTACTATATTTTACTTACACTGAACAGATCTATGCTTTCAGCACAGATCTGTTCAGCACCATGGACAGCAGGACGCCTGAGCAGGCGTCCTGTTGCCATGGGAGCCTTCCCCGTCTGCTCAGTAGTGGCCAGAACTGCGCAGACGGGAAAGGGTAAGGACGGGGCTTGGGGGGCTGCCTGGAAGCTCTCTCCCTCTCCATTCGGGGGACTGCAAAGGCACAGCAGCCCCCCGATCGGAGAGGGAGGGAGCTCCCTCTTACTGTTAACCTTTTCCATACAGCGGTCCGTACGGATCGCATCACCGATGTCAGCCGTTTATACCAGGGTGCCAGCAATGTGCTGGCACCCTGGTATAACCCACTAGACGCCAACGATTACGCAATGGGAGGCGGGCGGGGGATCGCGATCCCGCCTACCGCACCGCCCGCCTCCCGCACCGCCCGCAACCCTCCCCCTGCACCTCCCACCGTGCTCGAATAACTCAGGGGTGCAGGGGGGAGGGATACATTTATATTTTACCAATGCAAAAGTTTCTGACATTTGAAAAAAAAAAAAAAAACAGAACAACATACAGGGAGTGCAGAATTATTAGGCAAATTAGTATTTTGACCACATCATCCTCTTTATGCATGTTGTCTTACTCCAAGCTGTATAGGCTCGAAAGCCTACTACCAATTAAGCATATTAGGTGATATGCATCTCTGTAATGAGAAGGGGTGTGGTCTAATGACATCAACACCCTATATCAGGTGTGCATAATTATTAGGCAACTTCCTTTCCTTTGGCAAAATGGGTCAAAAGAAGGACTTGACAGGCTCAGAAAAGGCAAAAATAGTGAGATATCTTGCAGAGGGATGCAGCACTCTTAAAATTGCAAAGCTTCTGTAGCGTGATCATCGAACAATCAAGCCTTTCATTCAAAATAGTCAACAGGGTCGCAAGAAGCGTGTGGAAAAACCAAGGCGCAAAATAACTGCCCATGAACTGAGAAAAGTCAAGTGTGCAGCTGCTAAGATGCCGCTTGCCACCAGTTTGGCCATATTTCAGAGCTGCAACATCACTGGAGTGCCCAAAAGCACAAGGTGTGCAATACTCAGAGACATGGCCAAGGTAAGAAAGGCTGAAAGACGACCACCACTGAACAAGACACACAAGCTGAAACGTCAAGACTGGGCCAAGAAATATCTCAAGACTGATTTTTCAAAGGTTTAATGGACTGATGAAATGAGAGTGAGTCTTGATGGGCCAGATGGATGGGCCCGTGGCTGGATTGCTAAAGGGCAGAGAGCTCCAGTCCGACTCAGACGCCAGCAAGGTGGAGGTGGAGTACTGGTTTGGGCTGGTATCATCAAAGATGAGCTTGTGGGGCCTTTTCGGGTTGAGGATGGAGTCAAGCTCAACTACCAGTCCTACTGCCAGTTTCTGGAAGACACCTTCTTCAAGCAGTGGTACAGGAAGAAGTCTGCATCCTTCAAGAAAAACATGATTTTCATGCAGGACAATGCTCCATCCCACGCGTCCAAGTACTCCACAGCGTGGCTGGCAAGAAAGGGTATAAAACAGGCATGTCCAAACTGCGGCCCTCCAGCTGTTGCAAAACTACAACTCCCAGCATGCCCTAATAGCTGTAAGCTATCCAGGCATGCTGGGAGTTGTAGTTTTGCAACAGCTGGAGGGCCGCAGTTTGGACATGCCTGGTATAAAAGAAGAAAATCTAATGACATGGCCTCCTTGTTCACCTGATCTGAACCCCATTGAGAACCTGTGGTCCATCATCAAATGTGAGATTTACAAGGAGGGAAAACAGTACACCTCTCTGAACAGTGTCTGGGAGGCTGTGGTTGCTGCTGCACGCAATGTTGATGGTGAACAGATCAAAACACTGACAGAATCCATGGATGGCAGGCTTTTGAGTGTCCTTGCAAAGAAAGGTGGCTATATTGGTCACTGATTTGTTTTTGTTTTGTTTTTGAATGTCAGAAATGTATATTTGTGAATGTTGAGATGTTATATTGGTTTCACTGGTAAAAATAAATAATTGAAATGGGTATATATTTGTTTTTTGTTAAGTTGCCTAATAATTATGCACAGTAATAGTCACCTGCACACACAGATATCCCCCTAAAATAGCTAAAACTAAAAACAAACTAAAAACTACTTTCAAAAATATTCAGCTTTGATATTAATGAGTTTTTTGGGTTCATTGAGAACATGGTTGTTGTTCAATAATAAAATCAATCCTCAAAAATACAACTTGCCTAATAATTCTGCACTCCCTGTAGTTTCCAATGTAGTATTAATAACTAAACATATTGCATTGTCTACTTACCACCAGGACAATAAGATGATCTGGTCTCTGGCTGCAGTCTGGCTCTTGGGACTCCCTCGTCACTCTCTTCTCCCCCCCTCCCCTCCCTCCCTCCCTCGTCACTCTCTTCTTCCCCCCCCCTCCCTCCCTCGTCACTCTCTCCCCCCTCCCTCCCTCCCTCCCTCGTCACTCTCTCCCCCCTCCCTCGTCACTCTCACCCCCTCCCTCGTCACTCCCCCCCCCTCCCTCGTCACTCCCCCCCCCCTCCCTCGTCACTCTCCCCCCCCTCCCTCGTCACTCTCCCCCCCCTCCCTCGTCACTCTCCCCCCCTCCCTCGTCACTCTCCCCCCCTCCCTTGTCACTCTCCCCCCCTCCCTCGTCACTCTCTCCCCCTCCCTCGTCACTCTCTCCCCCCTCCCTCCCTCCCTCGTCACTCTCTCCCCCCTCCCTCCCTCCCTCGTCACTCTCTCCCCCCTCCCTCCCTCCCTCGTCACTCTCTCCCCCCCTCCCTTCCCCCCTCATCACTCTCTTCTCCCCCCCTCGTCACTCTCTTCTCCCCCCCTCCCTCCCGTCACTCTCTTCTCCCCCCTCCCTCCCGTCACTCTCTTCTCCCCCCTCCCTCCCTCGTCACTCTCTTCTCCCCCCCTCCCCTCCCTCGTCACTCTCTTCTCCCCCCTCCCCTGTCACTCTTTTCTCCCCCCCCCTCCCCTCGTCACTCTCTTCTCCCCCCTCCCCTCGTCACTCTCTTCTCCCCCCCCTCCCCTCGTCACTCTCTTCTCCCCCCCTCCCCTCGTCACTCTCTCCCCCCCCCTCCCCTCCCCTCGTCACTCTCTTCTCCCCCCCCTCCCCTCCCCTCGTCACTCTCTTCTCCCCCCTCCCCTCGTCACTCTCTTCTCCCCCCCTCCCTTCGTCACTCTCTTCTCCCCCCCTCCCTTCGTCACTCTCTTCTCCCCCCCCTCCCTTCGTCACTCTCTTCTCCCCCCCTCCCTTCGTCACTCTCTTCTCCCCCCCCCCCTCATCACTCTCTTCTCCCCCCTCCCCTCGTCACTCTCTTCTCCCCCCCTCCCCTCGTCACTCTCTTCCCCCCCTCCCCTCGTCACTCTCTTCTCCCCTCCCCCCCCTCGTCACTCTCTTCCCCCCCTCCCCTCTTCTCCCCCCACCCCCCCTCGTCACGCTACATTAGAGGCGCTTCATTCCTGTCAGTCCCTCTCTTCAGGCTGTGCCCGGGCGGTGCATGCACAATCATAGACGCGCCAGCCCGGGCAGTGCGGCAGCCGCCCGGTGTGGGGGAGGGCCCGCTGCCGTATTTAAAAAAACAGCAACCGGCCCGGGTTGCCACTTAACGCTTTTTTTTTTTTTAAACCGCGGCCGGCGCCCCCTAGGCGGCTGTTTAGGTCGACTTACAGGTGGAACCGGCCCTGGTCCCATGTAAAATATGTCATTCTCCCCTGCATTCAGTCCCTCCACTATACAGTCCCATGTAAAATACATCATTCTACCCTGCCTTCAGCCCAGCCAACGTACAGTGCCATTTAATTAAATCACCACCCACCAGACCCCTCTTACATACAGTCTCCAGTACAAGGATTATTCCTCCTCCCTTCAGCCCCTGCAAAAAGGCCCCCCAAGTAAAAAGAACCGTCAATATTCTCATCCACACAGCCACCTGCAGACTCCGCTCATCTCTCCACCAACGTGCTAAATCCCATGACTGGGAGGGACCTGGTCCTCCCCAGTCATAGGATTTAGCTGGCTCTGCAGCAGCTGTCTATTTCCCATAACTGGTAAGGACCCTTTTGCCTCCTAGTGGTGAGGCCCTCCCCAGTCATGGGATTTAGCCGACTCTGCAGCAGCTGTCTATTTCCCATAACTGGTAAGGACCTATTGGGCCCCTAGTGGTGAGGTCCTGCATAGATACAGTGTTTAGCCATGTCACAGTGAATTGGCTATTTCCCATGACTCAGAAGGACCTGGTCCTCACTAATAATGGAGAATGGCCAGCTCTATAGCAGCCGTCTATTTCCTATAATCTTCAGGGACCATTTATTCTCCTATTGTCCTGGACCTGATCTATCATAGTATTTAGCATCACAGTGAATTAGCTAAATCCCATTCTCTCCACTTTGGTGACATTATTATTATTTGTATTTGTTTCACTTTGTAGAATTGACTAAAGTAATAGACAGGTGAACGGTGGATAATAAAGTCTTTATAGTTATTTCCTTTGTCCCAGATTCCAGAAGGACCTTATCTATTACATACTGCAGTGCTCCAGACAAAAAAAAACAACCAGGAGCCATTGGCTCCTAAACTAAAAAATTTAGGAGCCAAATTAAATTTTTTAGTCGCCAAATTTAAAATGCATATCATTTAAAAAAAAGGACTTTGAGAAGATGAGACGCAGGTCACAGTAGTGAGCCAGCACTACATATAGAAGAAAACAGCACCACATACCTCTCACATCCAGGGACATCTTCTGGGGGACAAGGTGACTAAAAATGGCGAATTGCGTGGTTTAGAGTTTTTTTTTTCTGTTACGGCCTTCACCGAGCGGAAATATTTTTTTATATTTTAATAGCTCACACTTTTTGGGACGTGGCGATATGTAATATGTTAATTCTTTATTGTTTGTAAATTTTATATGTAAAACTGGGAAGGGGCCATTTAAACTTTTAGTATTTTGGTGTTTTTTTTGTTTAACTTTTTATTTAATAACCATTTCTAGCGCTGTTTAAATGTGACGTTCAATTCCGACACCGGAACTGCCCGCCGGATCCAGAAAAACGCGTGAAAACGGATTACATTTGAATCCTGATCAGGGTTTTAAACGGATCCGCCATTTATGGACAACTTTTTTTTCACATTTTTCCGGTTTAACATGCAACAGCCGGATCCGGTTTCATTGAACACACGGCGCCGGTGTTAATGCAATTCAATGGAAAAAAGGTCTGATCCGGCGTTCAGTCAAAGTGTTCAGGATTTTTGGCCGGAGGAAAAAATACAACATGCTACGGTTTTCTGAAAAAGCCTGATCAGTCAAACAGACTGAACTGAAGACATCCTGATGCATCCTGACCGGATCGCTCTCCATTCAGAATGCATGGGGATAAAACTGATCAGTTCTTTTCCAGATTTGAGACCCTAGGATGGAACTCAGCGCCAGAAAAGAAAAACGCTAGTGTGAAAGTACCCTTAGCAGCACATATATCCATCTATGATACACTTTATGAACTCGGCGTTTGTTTCTTCTAACAAATATTTAAAAACCAACCCGAGCTTCTGCAGGTCATACTGTTGAAATGTGGTCAACCTTGTAGTATTCTTAGACTAGACCCCATCTACGATGGTGTGGCGTGGCCGTGTACTGCAGCCGCTCTTCAATAGACTTCTATGGGATAGATTGCTCTCCCAAAGAAGCCTATGGTAGAGTGACTCCATATTTTTTTTTTCTCCAATGTATTCACTGAGGAAAATAAACTGTCAGATGACATGCAGAATGCAAAAATAAATTCCCCATTAAAAGTGTCCTGTCTGACCCAGGAAGAAGTACATCAGCGACTTAAAAAGATTAAAATAGACAAATCGCCAGGACCGGATGGCATACACCCCCGTATCCTAAAGGAATTAAGTAATGTCATAGCCAGACCCTTATTTCTGAAATTTGCAGACTCTATACTGACAGGGAATGTCCCACAGGATTGGCGCATGGCAAATGTGGTTCCAATATTCAGGGGTCCAAAAACAGAGCCTGGAAACTATAGGCCGGTAAGTTAAACAAATGTCGTGGGTAAACTGTTTTCTGAGAGATGCTATATTAGAGCATCTCAACGGAAATAAGCAAATAACGCCATATCAGCATGGCTTTGTGAGCGATCGGTCATGTCAACTTAATTTAATCAGTTTCTATGAGGAGGCAAGTTCTAGACTTGACAGTGGCGAATCAATGGATGTCATATATCTGGACTTCTCCAAAGCATTTGACACTGTACCACATAAAAGGTTAGTATATAAAATGAGAATGCTCGGACTGGGAGAAACCGTCTGTATGTGGGTAAGTAACTGGCTCAATGATAGAAAACAGAGGGTGGTTATTAACAGTACACACTCAGATTGGGTCACTGTCACTAGCGGGGTACCTCAGGGGTCAGTATTGGGCCCTATTCTCCAATATATTTATTAATGATCTTGTAGAAGGCTTGCATAGTAAAGTATCAATTTTCGCAGATGACACTAAACTGTGTAAAGTAATTTACACTGATGAGGACAGTTTACTACTACAGAGGGATCTGGATAGATTGGAGGCTTGGGCAGATAAGTGGCAGATGAGGTTTAACACTGATAAATGTAAAGTTATGTACATGGGAAGGAAAAATGCAAGTCACCCGTACATGTTAAATGGTAAAACACTCGGTAACACTGACATGGAAAAGGAATTTTAATAAACAGCAAACTAAGCTGCAAAAAAAGACTTGTTTTACAGACTCTATTCTGCCTGGTCAGCCGTCACCTACTCCAGGTTAGGTGCTACAACCCGCAGTATATTAGTTTAGGCAGTTCATTACCAGTCCCACGTGTAAGTGCGGCACTCAATACTCACAATTTGCACTGACACATGGGATGTGAACATGTTGCAGAAGTTCTGTGGATTTTCACATGCTAACAGACTTGCTTAGGGGACAGCAATAATCTGCTGCTTTTCTGAAACGTGTGTTCGCAGCCGTAGACTATCCTCTTCTATAATGACACAAAGTCCTATGCCATCATCGCTGAAACTGGTTAGTTTCTTCAAGCACAACCACAATATGATGGCATGCCAAAGTGTGCCAGCATATAGTTACTGTCAGAGGTTGCAGTACATTTATTCCAGAAAGTTATTCCAGTAGAAATACTCCTCTGACTATTTTTGAGGAGTATTTTTTACCTGAGGAGTACTAAATTTGGAGTAATTCAAATACATAATATATCGGCCTACACTTGCTCACATCTGTGTTTGGAGCCTCTGTTGCAGATTCTGTCTAAAGACTAGGGATCGACCGATATTGATTTTTTTAGGGCCGATACCGATAATTTGTGAACTTTCAGGCCAATAGCCGATAATTTATACCGATATTCTGTGAATTTTCATTTTTGAGAAAAATAATTCCTACACAAATCTGCTGAAAATGAATGTTTATTGTTAACATGTATTTTTTTCTTTTATACTTAATATTTTTTTATTTTTTTTATTTTTTTTACTAACTATTAGTCCCCTTAGGGACTAGAACCCTTGTCCTATTCACCCTGATAGAGCTCTATCAGGGTGAATAGCTCACACTGTCCCTCTGCACAGCAGCATGGAGCTTACCATGGCAGCCAGGGCTTCAATAGCATCCTGGCTGCCATGGTAACCAATACGAGCCCCAGGCTTACACTGCTGGGGCTCCGATCGGAGGAAGGGACCCTGTGGCCACTGCCACCAATTAATAATACTGGGGGGCTTGGGTAGGGGGGTGC
The DNA here is from genome assembly GCF_014858855.1 of Bufo gargarizans. NCBI lineage: Eukaryota > Metazoa > Chordata > Amphibia > Anura > Bufonidae > Bufo > Bufo gargarizans. The sequence continues at coordinate 219,036,862 of NC_058085.1, read as the reverse complement.
ACCGTGCCACCAATGAAGATAAATCTCTCATTTATTCATATACAGGAGGCGGGAGCTGGCTGCAGAATCACATATGAGCGGTAGCTGCGATCCGCGGCAGTTAGCCCCTCAGGTGCGGCACCTGAGGTATTAACTACTACAGATCGCCGCTACAGCTCATAGAGGTTGGGAGCCTGCTATGTGATTCTGCAGCCAGCTCCCGTCTCCTGTATATGCATAAATGAGAGCTTTATCTTCATTGGCGGCAGCAGCAGCACAGGGGGAGGAGACACTGCTTCCTTCTCCCCTGTGCTGCTGAGGGAACACGGAGAGCAGCGCAATCTGTGTTCCCCATACGTTATCGGAATATCGGCAAAATAGATGCCGATATAACAGTCAAAATCCTGAATATCAGTAAAACCGATAATCGGTCGTTTCCTACTAAAGGCTAGACAAAAAAGCCTTATACGCAGCACTTTTTTGGTCTGGTAAAAAGACAGGCTCGTGGAAGGAATCTGAACATAGTAAGCAGGGTCTGTTCAGCTTCTTCCCTGTCAGTTAGCCCTGGTTCACATAAAATTTTCGCCATATATTTAACGTACACACAAAAACTGTATATACATTAACAGACGCCTCACACAGACTCCATACTGTGGCATCTGTCACCATGTTTTTTTAAAAAAAATAAAAATAAGTTAGCCTACAAGTTTTTTGTTGGACTTTGCAGGATGGAAAAAAACTATACTACACTTTCTCATCCTGCAGAGTACTGATCATATGACAAAAACCCTTACATCATTAGATGAGCAGAACAATATAAATAAATAGTGGTGATGTGAACGGGGCCTAAGAGCTGGGAATTGATGCAGGGGACTAGAGATGACCGAATTTCATATTTTAAAATTTGTTTGTTGGTAAAATCAGAATTGCCCTATGGATTCTGTTACCACGGACCATAACACAATTCTATGACGAAATGGCTTTAGAGGCATTCCGTTATTCATTCTGTCATAATAGAAGTCTATGGGCTGCATAACGGATACGTCCTGTCTCAGTTATGCAGGAGAGGACTCAGGATCAGGAGAGGACTCCCCTGCATAACGGAACGGATCCGTTATCCAGCCCATAGACTTCTATTATGACGGAATAAATAACGGAATGCCTCTAAAGACATTCCGTCATAGAATTGCGTTATGGTCCGTGGTAACAGAATCCATAACGCAATTCTGCTTTTACCACCAAACGAAGCGCTAATGAAATTCATAACATGAAATTCACTCATCCCTACAGGGGATCATTACTGGTCTAAATAACATCAAGCTATTATAGCAAAGTTATAAAGTCCAGTCCAATAAGGCGGATCTTCCCTGTACTTTACCACTCGGCTATAATAGCCTGTCTGCATTTACTACATACTGCACCACATACATGCGTGTGATGGATGCGGTGCAGCGTGTGATGTATACATGCGTGTGATGTATGCGGTGCAGCGTGTGATGTATACATGCGTGTGATGTATGCGGTGCAGCGTGTGATGTATACATGCGTGTGATGTATGCGGTGCAGCGTGTGATGTATACATGCGTGTGATGTATGCGGTGCAGCGTGTGATGTATACATGCGTGTGATGTATGCGGTGCAGCGTGTGATGTATACATGCGTGTGATGTATGCGGTGCAGCGTGTGATGTATACAGTACAGCGTGTGATGTATACATGTGTGTGATGTATGCAGTACAGAGTGTGATGTATACATGTGTGTGATGTATGTAGTACAGCATGTGATGTATACATGTGTGTGATGTATGTAGTGCAGTGTGTGATGATCACACACATCGTTACGTTACACACTGCTGTCACCTTGTTCTGTGTCCTTCATGTTCGGGCCCAGTCTTTAGCTCCACAGCCGCCAGGGTCCTTGTGCAGCGCGCCCGGCACTCCATATTCAAACATCCCCCGGGAGCCAGCCCCTCCTCCAGTGCCCGCCGGCTTCCCCTGATGCAGGACCTGTATCGCTCCTGCGCCTGTCCATACTAGCCAATAGCAAAGTTTCTTGCTGTCTTGAGTTTTGCTATTGGTTATTGCAGGCACAGGCAGCATCGCTGCGCTGCCTGTGCCGTTCATAGCGCCCCATGCTGATGAAAAGCAGGGAAAAGTCTAAGGTGTATCGGTACGTCTTAGACTTTTTCCAGGTAGTAAAATGGCCTGAACAGGCGTCTATGATGCTTGTACAGGTGTTATTGCGACCTCTGGTTATTGTAAACTAAATCTAAAAGTCCCTATTTTCTATATTTTTTTTTTTAATAAAGAATTTAATTACATAAAATATACACTCACCTAAAGAATTATTAGGAACACCGTACTAATACGGTGTGGCACCCCCTTTTGCCTTCAGAACTGCCTTAATTCTACGTGGCATTGATTCAACAAGGTGCTGATAGCATTCTTTAGAAATGTTGGCCCATATTGATAGGATAGCATCTTTCAGTTGATGGAGATTTGAGGGATGCACATCCAGGGCACGAAGCTCCCGTTTCACCACATCCCAAAGATGCTCTATTGGGTTGCGATCTGGTGACTGTGGGGGCCATTTTAGTACAGTGAACTCATTGTCATGTTCAAGAAACCATTTTTCCAGTCTTTAACGGTCCAATTTTGGTGAGCTCGTGCAAATTGTAGCCTCTTTTTCCTATTTGTAGTGGAGATGAGTGGTACCCGGTGGGGTCTTCTGCTTTTGTAGCCCATCTGCCTCAAGGTTGTGCGTGTTGTGGCTTCACAAATGCTTTGCTGCATACCTCGGTTGTAACGAGTGGTTATTTCAGTCAACGTTGCTCTTCTATCAGCTTGAATCAGTCGGCCCATTCTCCTCTGACCTCTAGCATCAACAAGGCATTTTCGCCCACAGGACTTCCGCATACTGGATGTTTTTCCCTTTTCACACCATTCTTTGTAAACCCTAGAAATGGTTGTGCGTGAAAATCCCAGTAACTGAGCAGATTGTGAAATACTCAGACCGGCCCGTCTGGCACCAACAACCATGCCACGTTCAAAATTGCTTAAATCACCTTTCTTTTCCATTCTGACATTCAGTTTGGAATTCAGGAGATTGTCTTGACCAGGACCACAACCTTACATACATTGAAGCAACTGCCATGTGATTGGTTGACTAGATAATCGCATTAATGAGAAATAGAACAGGTGTTCCTAATAATTCTTTAGGTGAGTGTATATAACATGTAATAACATTTGGTAACCCTCTGCGCAGACAGGCTCTTCATCCGTCCCTCTCGTCACGGTGACATCTGCTTCAGAGCATGCCTGTTGCCTGTTAAAAATAAAACAAGTGGTTTTGAGTAAAAGATCCGAGGCCATCAAGTCACCCCTCGTCACCAGAGTCCATTACCAGAAACTGCATTCTTCCCTGTCTCAGATTGAAGACCATCATTGTGGATCATGGACAAGTAGATAAGGAATGGTCAGAAAAGTGCATTTACACCATCAGATTATGTCACCAATTTCTGTCCAATTAGACCAATAATTCCTGTGTGTAACATAAGATTTGTGATAACGGCCATTTGAACAATAATTGGTTATAAAATCCATCAGATAATCTGTTAGTGTAAATGTACCCTTAGGGCCCAATTAAAAGGAGGGATTATTGGGCAACAAGTGTTCATATGAATGCTGGTCACCGCTAATCGGGCTGTGTCAGAGGCCCGTCTATCAATTGACGAACAGTTGCTGACTGTGCATGTACTGTATGCACTGACCGTACGCTGTAACATCCGGACCCTGCAGACTTCTCTATAGTGTCGGTAGTGGGTTGCACCGTGTAACCAGGGCGGCACGCTGGTATAGAGAAGTATGCAGGATCGCTCAGTATACAGTGATTGTTTGAATCCACCTGTGTAAAAGGCCAATGCAAACGAGCACTGATCAAAGGGCAGAATCGTTGGTCAGTATTTAAAGGGGTTCTGCACTTTGTTTAAACTGATGATCTATCCTCTTGAGGTCTGATATGGGGCTCTTGAGGTCTGGTTTGGGGGGGGGGGGGCTAATCAGAGTGTGGTATGAGGTCCAATGGGGTCTAGTCTGAAATCTGATATGGGGGTCTGTTGGTCTAATGGGGGCCCAGAGGTGTAATGAGGTTGATATGGAGGTCGTTTGATATAAGGGGGTCTTGAGATTGGATCTGAGAGGTCTGGTCTGAGGTCTAATACATGGAGGGTTTTTTGACATGCAGGCCTAAAGGGGGTCTCATCTGAGGTCTGATATGGGGGGGGGGGGGTCTGATCTTAAAGTTAAGGGGCTCACTCTGTGTGGTACCAGTATTTTCAGGGGAACTGTTTCTGCAGTATAGTATTGGGGAGCACAGCAGAAAATATTCGAGGTGGCAGGACGGGGTGTTCAGAAGGTAGGAGGATGATGGAAAAGTAGGAAACTAAGATGTCTGTTTGACAAACTCTGCAGAGAGAAGTCGCCATGGTGGTCTAGGGTTGGGCAATATCAAAAATTCACACGATAACGACATTAAAGGGGTTTTCCCATCACAGACAATGAGAGCATATCGCTAGGATATGCCCCCATTGTCTGATAGGTGCGGGTCCCACCTCTGGAGAACGAAAGGGGGGAGCGCTGTGGATTTCCAGGGGTCCGTCCACCACCAAGCGCTGCTCAGCGCAGATTTGAATGGGAGCGCATGAGCGGCCAATGCTCCATTACATTTGTATGGGGCCGATGAAAATAGCCAAGCCAGCTCTCGGCTATTCTCAATGATTGGAAGGCGCTGTTCTCGATATAGGTGCAGGTCCCAGCAGTGGAACCCGCACCTACTAGATAATGTGGGCATATCCTAGTGATATGCCCCCATTATCTGAGATGGGAAAACCCCTTAAAGAAATTAATTGCAATAAATACCCATTTAGAAAAAAAAACAAAAAAACATTTGGGGCCACAAGATGTTTCACTGCATGGGGGCGGCCCACGGGGAGCCGGTACGCTGCATGGGGCGGCCCACGGGGAGCCGGTACGCTGCATGGGGGAGACCCACGGGGAGCCGGTATTCTGCATGGGGGCGGCCCACGGGGAGCCGGTACGCTGCATGGGGGCGGCCCACGGGGAGGCCGGTACGCTGCATGGGGGCGGCCCACGGGGAGGCGGTACGCTGCATGGGGGCGGCCCACGGGGAGCCGGTACGCTGCATGGGGGCGGCCCACGGGGAGCCGGTACGCTGCATGGGGGCGGCCCACGGGGAGCCGGTACGCTGCATGGGGCGGCCCACGGGGAGCCGGTACGCTGCATGGGGCGGCCCACGGGGAGCCGGTACGCTGCATGGGGGCGGCCCACGGGGAGCCGGTACGCTGCATGGGGCGGCCCACGGGGAGCCGGTACGCTGCATGGGGGCGGCCCACGGGGAGCCGGTACGCTGCATGGGGGCGGCCCACGGGGAGCCGGTACGCTGCATGGGGGCGGCCCACGGGGAGCCGATACGCTGCATGGGGGCGGCCCACGGGGAGCCGGTACGCTGCATGGGGACGGCCCACGGGGAGCCGGTACACTGCAAATCACCCCCCCCCACACACACAGCACAGTTCACCCCCACCCCCCCAACACACACACAGCATGGTTCACCCCCCCCACACACACACAGCACGGTTCACCCCCCCACAGCACGGTTCATCCCCCCCCCACAGCCACACAGCATGTTCACATCCCCCCCGCCACACAGCATGTTCACATCCCCCCCGCCACACAGCATGTTCACATCCCCCCCGCCACACAGCATGTTCACATCCCCCCGCCACACAGCATGTTCACATCCCCCCGCCACACAGCATGTTCACATCTCCCCCCGCCACACAGCATGTTCACATCCCCCCTACACAGCATGTTCACATCCCCCTCCCCGCCACACAGCATGTTCACATCCCCCCCCCGCCACACAGCATGTTCACATCCCCCCCCCCCGCCACACAGCATGTTCACCCTCCACTCCCCCCCCACACACACTTTCCCAGCATGTTCAGCCCCCCTCAACACATTTTTGGGTACCCACTATAATCACTGCTGTTTCCCTGAGTGTAAATACCAGTCGGTAAACATATGTGATAAGAACGGGCTCCCTCCGCAAAGTTCTTCCCTCCTCCCACCGCCAGCATTATAATCACTGCTGTTCCCCCAAGTGTAAATACCAGTCTGTTAATATGTGATAAGAACGGGCTCCCTCCGCCACCAGCAGTCAGGAGCATCCAGTGTAAATACCTGTGGTAAAGACAGGCACTGGTTCTGCTCAAGACGCCATAACGCTTCTGAGTGAATGAGGATGCGTCCGCTTTCCGGTCACGTGCCTCCTTGACGTCACAAGGTCCCTCCGAGTCATGGGATTTAGTCCCTTTACCGGTGTAGCGTTATACTACCCTACCTCGTGAGATTTCCCCCCATATACTGCGCAGACATCCCCCCCCCCATATACTGCGCAGACAGCCCCCCCATATACTGCGCAGACAGCCCCCCCCCATATACTGCGCAGACAGCCCCCCCATATACTGCACAGACAGCCCCCCTATATACTGCGCAGACAGCCCCCCCATATACTGCGCAGACAGCCCCCCCATATACTCCGCAGACAGCCCCCCCATACACTGCGCAGACAGACCCCCCCCATATACTGCGCAGACAGACCCCCCAATGTACTGCACAGACCTCCCTATATAATGCCCAGACACCCCCCACCACATAATGAGCAGACAACCCCCCATATTATCAGCAGACACCCCCAATATACTGCGCAGACAGACCCAATATACTGCGCAGACAGACCCAATATACTGCGCAGACAGACCCCCAATATACTGCGCAGACAGACCCCCAATATACTGCGCAGACAGACCCCCAATATACTGCGCAGACAGACCCCCAATATACTGCGCAGACAGACCCCCCCATATACTGCGCAGACAGCCCCCCATATACTGCACAGACCTCCCTATATAATGCGCAGACACCCCCCCAATATACTTCAGACAGCCCCCCCATATACTGCACAGACAGCCCCCTATATAATAGAACCTATATATAAGAGGACAATCAGTCAAGAACCAATATGAGAATAGCTCCTGCAAAGGGTTAAAAGTGCTTTTGACATGGATATTTATACTTACCCTTGGCGCTTGCGCACTAGGACGTAATTTTTCCCTAACCCCACATTGCGCAGGCGCGTATATCGGGTGGATTTTAATGAGTTAACCACGCTTGCGCACTGGGCCGTAATTTTTCCCTACCTCGGCTCCCCGACGCATGCGCAGTGTCCCGGTGTGCTGCTAAGATCAGCCGTGTGATTTTCACTAGACTGTCCTTTTGGGCATGCGCAGATCGTGAAAACTAAGGCACGCCTCCAGACGTCATCTCGGATGCGACAGGAAGTCAGGAGGTAGGGAAATCTCACGAGGTAGGGTATTATAACGCTACAGCAACTACAGTAATCTAGCCTGGTCAGTGTAGAGCAGGCTAGAATGGAGTTGTTACAATGAGGTCCTCACCCTGGAGTCAGTAATCTATCCTGGTCAGTGTAGAGCAGGCTAGAATGGAGTTGTTACAATGAGGTCCTCACCCTGGAGTCAGTAATCTAGCCTGGTCAGTGTAGAGCAGGCTAGAATGGAGTTGTTACAATGAGGTCCTCACCCTGGAGTCAGAAATCTAGTCTGTTCACTATAAAGCAGGCTAGGATGGAGTTGTTAGGAGGAGGTCCTCCTGTTCTTCATGTTACTTATTATATTCTTTGCATTCCTAATTCTGGAAACTGTTTTACTAGATTTATGATTTTCCTACATCATTTTTTCATATATATTTTTATTGATGCAATAGAAAAAATTCCATTCTGCTTGTTTTCACAAATACATAAAAATAGAACTAAGGGGTCATTTATTTTAAAATATATACGACCTTTTGGTGTATTTTTGGTGCAGATTTTTTCGCAAAGGTGATTTGCGGCAAAATCTAAGACTTCTTCCCCTTCCAAGTCACTTACACCAGTTCTAAATAAAGAGGAATGGCGGGGGAGGGGTGGCCCGGCTCATTTATCATTTCCTACACCAATGATGTAATTCTAAGCCGACATGATCAAATTCAGAGTTTTACAGTTGTGTTCACACAGCGCGGCCATTTTCTGTTTAAACTCTCATTAATGGCTGTGGTTTTGCCAATAAAACACACAAGTGTCAATCAAAATGCCACTTCTAAAACCACGCCGACCGCTTGAGCACACCCTTCATGTATTTTAATTTCACAGTTTTATCTGCCACAGCCGACTAGATTAAGGACTTCTCAGAGAGGACCAATATTAACTCAATAAGCCACAGCAAATACAGGAGGACCTCCTTCAGCCCACTCCATTCTAGCCTGCTCTGTATAGAAAAGACTAGGTTACTGACTCCAGGAGGAGGACCTTCTTCTAATATCTCTACAGCTTATATTACTGATAATAGAGGAGGACCTCCTAACAACTCGGCAGCTTATATTATTGATAATAGAGGAGGACCTCCTTCTAACACCTCTGCAGCTTCTAGCAATGATAATAGAGGAGCACCTCCTTCTAACAACTCCATTCTAGCTGATTCTATAGTGAACGGGCTAGATTACTGACTCCAGGAGGAGGACCTCCTTCTAACACCTCTACAGCTTATATTACTGATAATAGAGGAGGACCTCCTTCTAACACCTCTGCAGCTTATATTACTGATAGTAGAGGAGGACCTCCTTCTAACACCTCTACAGCTTATATTACTGATAATAGAGGAGGACCTCCTTCTAACACCTCTGCAGCTTATATTACTGATAGTAGAGGAGGACCTCCTTCTAACATCTCTACAGCTTATATTACTGATAATAGAGGAGGACCTCCTTCTAACACCTCTACAGCTTATATTACTGATAATAGAGGAGGACCTCCTAACAACTCTGCAGCTTATATTATTGATAATAGAGGAGGACCTCCTTCTAACACCTCTGCAGCTTCTAGCAATGATAATAGAGGAGCACCTCCTTCTAACAACTCCATTCTAGCTGATTCTATAGTGAACGGGCTAGATTACTGACTCCAGGAGGAGGACCTCCTTCTAACACCTCTACAGCTTATATTACTGATAATAGAGGAGGACCTCCTAACAACTCTGCAGCTTATATTATTGATAATAGAGGAGGACCTCCTTCTAACACCTCTGCAGCTTCTAGCAATGATAATAGAGGAGCACCTCCTTCTAACAACTCCATTCTAGCTGATTCTATAGTGAACGGGCTAGATTACTGACTCCAGGAGGAGGACCTCCTTCCAGTGGCGTACCGCCCATAGAGGCAGACCACGCCATTGCTATGGGGCCCGCGGCACTGTGGGGCCCGGAGCACAGAGAAGGCCCCGCCCTCACTTTTTTGCCCCGCCCACTCATGACATGCGGCTATAGCGCTGTGCGGCTGCTTTTATTCTCAGCCTGAGCCAACTATTCTTCCCCCGCCCCCCGCCGGCGCCGAACGGAGTTTGACCAGATCCTGACCTCCTCCTGGACCTGACCTGATCCTGACTGCTGTCTGCTGCGGAATCAGACAGGATCAAACCAGCCTGCAACCAGCCTGGCCAATCAGCACATGGCAACTCTGTTGAGGCAGCTGCTGATTGGCCAGTGGCAGTGTGCGCAAGGGAGGCGGGAGAATCGGTTCGCCGTCGCCAGTGTGCCTGAGGAGAAGAAGAAGCACCCTGTCCCGCCTGGCCTGAACCGTTCGTCCCGTCCTGAAGGCTGCCGTGTCACTGCCTGGCCCTAGCTGCCTGAGAGTGAGACTAGGTATGATAATGTTGTCAAACTTGTCAGATACTCAGATTGTCAGACTCAGACACTGACAGCCTGACAGGCCAGGCAGCAAGAGAGAGGAGGGGTGGGGAGGGGGACAGCCAGGATAGGGTGGGACATGCTTCAATCCCACTCCAGTGAGTCCTGTTGTCCTCTATGAGCCCCAAAATGCCCATGGGGGAGAAGTAGGAAGAAAGCACACTGAGTGTCCTGAGATTTTTGGGGGGCATTAGGGGTTGGGGGGGGCTCATAGAGGACAGTGTGCTTTCCTCCTACTATGTCCTACACCTACTCCTTCCTAACAACCCCCCCCCGGGCATTTTGGAGGGCATTAGGCGGGGTTGGATGGATATTAACCCCTCTAACTCCTTGCTGCTAATGCTGAGTGTGCACATAGCCACCAAATGGAATTTCACCAACCAGCCAACCCCCCCCTCTCACACACACACACACACAAACACATGCGCATATGTGCACACTCAGTAGCAAGGAGTTAAAGGGGTTTGGGGTAAGGGAAGTGATGACAAAATGGCGCAGGTAGCAAAGGGGTTAAAATGTGGGGGATGGCTTACGTCCGGCTTTAGCACAGTGGACAGAGGCAGGAGGAGTGATGTGTATGCGCTCCTGCCCTGCACTCGCTCAGTTGTGTGGCATACATATTGCGCCCTGTGTCCACTGTCCTGTGCCCACTCTGCTAAAGCCTGGCAAGTGACATGCCCATTGTATGAAAAGATAAAAATGTTTATCCCTAACAGTTTCTGTAGGTCATGTATAAATTTATTTAATGGGGGTGTGGCATGGGAGGAGCCAGGTCAGGAAGTGGGAGGGGCCATGGTGGGTAGTTGGCGGGGTTAAGGGGCCCAATTCAGATTTCTGCTATGGGGCCCAGTAATTTCTATGTACGCCCCTGCCTCCTTCTAACACCTCTACAGCTTATATTACTGATAATAGAGGAGGACCTCCTTCTAACACCTCTGCAGCTTCTAGCAATGATAATAGAGGAGCACCTCCTTCTAACAACTCCATTCTAGCTGATTCTATAGTGAACAGGCTAGATTACTGACTCCAGGAGGAGGACCTCCTTCTAACACCTCTAAAGCATATCCTACTGGCTCCAGGAGGACCTCCTCCTAACATTCCTATTCTACCATATTACGGGCTCCAGAAGGAGGACCTTATTTCTCCCACTATTCTAATAAGGGTCCATGCACATAAACATATGCCATCTGAGATATACAGTCCGTGAGCAGGGCATATGTCCCAGAGCGCATAGCTTCATAGTTTACTATAATGCAGTGCACGTCGGGCCACCCACGGGACTACCGTCCCAGACTCGTATTATCATGGGACATGATTGATGCCGCTCTGGGACATATGGCCTGCTCATGAACGCTATGTCTCAAAAGGCACACGTCTGTGTGCATGGTCCCTAACATGCAGTTGTTAGGAGGAGGTCCACACTTTGTAGTCAGTAATATATAAGAATGGAGTTGTTAGCAGGAGGTCCTTCTCTATTATCAGTAATATAAGCTGTAGAGTTGTTAGTAGGAAGTCCTCCTCCTGGAGTCAGTAATCTAGCCTGTTCACTATAGAATCAGCTAGAATGGAGTTGTTAGAAGGAGGTCCTCCTCTATTATTATTGCTAGAAGCTGCAGAGGTGTTAGAAGGAGATCCTCCTCTACTATCATTAATATAAGCTGGAGAGGTGTTAGAAGGAGGTCCTCCTCTATTATCCGTAATATAAGCTGGAGAGGTGTTAGAAGGAGGTCCTCCTCCTGGAGTCAGTAATCTAGCCCGTTGACTATAGAATCAGCTAGAATGGAGTTGTTAGAAGGAGGTCCTCCTCTATTATCAGTAATATAAGCTGTAGAGGTGTTAGAAGGAGGTCCTCCTCCTGGAGTCAGTAATCTAGCCTGTTCACTATAGAATCAGCTAGAATGGAGTTGTTTGAAGGAGGTGCTCCTCTATTATCATTGCTAGAAGCTGCAGAGGTGTTAGAAGGAGGTCCTCCTCTATTATCAGTAATATAAGCTGTAGAGGTGTTAGAACAGGCATCCTCCAGCTGTTGTAAAACTACACCTCCCATAATGCCCTGCTATAGGCTGATACCTGTAGGCTGTTCGGGCATGCTGGGAGTTGAAGTTTTGCAACAGCTGGAGGGCCGCAGTGGGAGGATGCCTGTGTTAGGAGGTCCTCCTCTATTATCAGTAATATAAGCTGTAGAGGTCAGAAGCCAGTAGTATAAGCTGTAGCGTTTTTAGAAAGAGTTCCTCCTCTTAGAATCATTGTTCTAAAAAAGTTTCCTTGAGAATGTAAAGAATTTACTATCAAGAACGGGGGGGGGGGGGGGGGGGGGGGGGGGTTTACAGGACCTCCTAACAACTCCATCCTAGTCTCAGTATTCTAGCCTGTTCAGTGTGGAGCATGCTAGAATGGAGTTGTTAGGAAGAGGTTCTCCTGTTCTTGATGTTATTAAATACCTTACATTCTCAATTAAGTAAATAGTTTTACTATTAAGAATTTAAGAATTTACCTTTATTATTTTCTTGTATATTTTTTTTCTATGCAATCTGATGCCACTGAGTGTTTGATATCCAAAGCCTGTCTTCATGCTGCAGATATCAAAAACTGATTAAAATCCTTTCCAAGAAAAGAGCCTCACCCCCCACCATTTTCTTTGATTTCACATAAAATGTTATACGAATGTAGTGTGAGGCGGGTGTGCAGTTGGCCTCCTCTACCACCTCACCCTCCATTCCTGCCAATTTTCAGAGCTCTGGTTACCATGTAGTGGGCAGAAAAATATGTAGGTGTTCTGTATGGGCCCTATTGCAATTTGATATATATATATATATATATATATATATTTTGGTGATGTGAACTTGGGGGTGTGTATCTCACCTGGTGGTTCAGTCGCACTGGGTGAGGTAGCTGAAATGCAGAAAAGTACTGCATCAGTAAGGCATAGCTTGCTGGAGATTGGTTAAAGTTGTATGGGCTGGATTTCTTTGGACTGGGAGTCAGGTTGGTAGTGTGAAACAACTGAAAATATGTCATACTCTAGGTTCTTCAAAGTAGCCACCTTTTGCTTTGATTACTGCTTTGCACACTCTTGGCATTCTCTTGATGAGCTTCAAGAGGTAGTCACCTGAAATGGTCTTCCAACAGTCTTGAAGGAGTTCCCAGAGATGCTTAGCACTTGTTGGCCCTTTTGCCTTCACTCTGCTGTCCAGCTCACCCCAAACCATCTCGATTGTGTTCAGGTCCGGTGACTGTGGAGGCCAGGTCATCTGGCGCAGCACCCCATCACTCTCCTTCATGGTCAAATAGCCCTTACACAGCCTGGAGGTGTGTTTGGGGTCATTGTCCTGTTGAAAAATAAATGATGGTCCAACTAAACGCAAACTGGATGGAATAGCATGCCGCTGCAAGATGCTGTGGTAGCCATGCTGGTTCAGTATGCCTTCAATTTTGAATAAATCCCCAACAGTGTCACCAGCAAAGCACCCCCACACCATCTCCTCCTCCTCCATGCTTCACAGTGGGAACAAGGCATGTAGAGTCCATCCGTTCACCCTTTCTGCGTCGCACAAAGACACGGTGGTTGGAACCAAAGATCTCAAATTTGGACTCAGACCAAAGCACAGATTGCCACTGGTCTAATGTCCATTCCTTTATATATATATATATATATATATATATACAGTCATGTGAAAAAATTAGGACACCCTTTGAAAGCATGTGGTTTTTTGTAACATTTTTAATATAAGGTTATTTCATCTCCGTTTCAACAATACAGAGAGATTAAAGTAATCCGACTAAACAAAGAAAACTGAAGAAAAGTCTTTTCAAGATCTTCTGTAAATGTCATTCTACAAAAATGCCTATTCTAACTGAGGAAAAAGATAGGACACCCTTGCCCCTAATAGCGAGTGTTACCTCCTTTTGCTGAAATAACTGCAGTGAGACGGTTCTTGTAGCCATCTACCAGTCTTCGACATCGGTCTGAGGAAATTTTACCCCACTCCTCAATGCAGAACTTTTTCAGCTGTGAGATGTTTGAGGGGTTTCTTGCACGTACAGCCCTTTTCAAGTCACCCCACAGCATCTCAATGGGATTCAAATCTGGACTTTGACTTGGCCATTCCAGGACTCTCCATTTCTTCTTTTTCAGCCAATCTTTGGTTGATTTACTAGTATGTTTTGGGTCATTGTCATGTTGCATGGTCCAGTTCCGCTTCAGCTTTAATTTTCTAACTGATGGTCTCACATGTTCTTCAAGCACCTTCTGATACACAGTAGAATTCATCGTGGATTCTATGATGGTGAGCTGACCAGGTCCTGCTGCAGCAAAGCAGCCCCAAACCATTTCCCTTCAGGGACCCTCTGGACCCGGGATTTAAATTTGTAGGGTTCAGATAGCCGAACAGCTAATAATTTCCCGTTTAAGGTCAAATAAAATATAACATTTATTAGATATTCATTAAAAAGAACGGGAAGATAGAAAAGAAAAGGGTTTAAAATTCCAGTGTTCTAGTGCATGGTGATAGTTCACTTGTTTTATTACTGGTATCTGCTTATATTTGCAGTTTTTCCCAGAGTGTGTTTCGATCCTGAGGAAAAAATCCTATTAAATTTCCCCTCCTCCGGTTCAATAGGATTGTGACAGAATGTTGCTATCTGTCAGCCCTGCATCGGAGTGGATAGAGTGCTTATAACTCTCTCCCTAAATTCCTCTTTAGGAACGAGTAACTGTTGTAATCGGTTACACCTAGTGTCTGCAGCGCACCAGGGTCCGATAACAATGCACACTACACTGAGCTAAAAACCTAAACTTGCAGCTCCCCCGACATGTTTCACCACAGATGTGGCGTCTTCAGGGGCTATGGAGCTACTATCAACACGATCGCTCTGAAAATCGGCCTTTATAAATCATATGGGTGGTTCTTCCTGTCCCTGATTGCCAATGATTTTCAGGCGATCGGTTGATAGTCACACAGTCTGGCCAATTGTGCTCCGCTATCTGTCAGAGGCGGATTCGTCAGTATTATGACGAGTATGTTGCTGGGTGTGGGATAACAGAATCATTCCACCCACCTTTTAGAGTTCCGGTGAGTGTCCGACAGGGATGATTGCTTCGTCCCGATACTAAGTCCCGACGCATGCGTCCACATCCCCACATCACCTCCCTCCCGATGCTAAGTCTGGGCGCATGCGCTCCGTTCTCCACATCGCACTCTCACAATCTACCCTTACTACGCATGCCCACATACTTAGTTGGCAAATCTATAGAGTCTAAGTCACAGTCTTATATGCATGCGACTTCTATTCAATTAGACTTTATTCAAAAAAGAAGAAGAGATCGACCATTCATATTAGAGAGACATACTACCAAGCTGTATAATAAATCTATGGGAATGAAAGTCTCAGAATCCCGATCTCAGTACGTATGCAATTTCTGTTGTATTTAGTACTCTACAGAAAGGATTTGCCCACTATATTTTGTGAGGCATACTCTCATACTGATTATATATAAGGGTCACAGTCTCAACTCAGACACTTATGATCTCAATCCCACATTATCTTTTTTACTTTTTTTTATGAATTAATTAATTATTAACAAGTCTATATGTAGCAACATACTAGATGGCATTGACCATAATTCCTTTCTAAAATTCTTCCTTTTATCCTTGTATTTCAGTTTGTATGTGTATCCTAAAAAATATATATTAGGTTTCCTTTTTACGTATATGCGGATTTATGCTAGATGAATGCTGCGAATGAGAAGCCTTCATTCAGTCCATAAGGACTCATGGTGTTTAATCTATCAATCCACCGTGCTTCAGATTGTAATAATTTTTTATCTAGATTTCCTCCTCTTGGTCCCATGGATATTTTTTCTATTCCCCAGAATCTTAATATAGAACTCTGGTTTCCATGTATGTATTTAACGTGTCTTGCCAGAGGGGTATCTTTATCTGTTTCGATGGTACTTAAATGGCCAGATATCCGGCGTCTCAACTCTTGTATGGTTTTGCCCACATACAGTTTTGGACATGGGCAGGAGGCTATATAGATAACACCTTGTGTTCTGCATGTTATCAGTTGTCTAATTTCATACTCCTTTTTGTCTCCAGGGTTCGTGAACTTTTTGATACGAGGTATATATTTACAAAAGGAACAGCTACCGCACGGCGATGATCCCTTATATTTTCCTTTTCCTTTGTAGATTGGGTCTTATCCTCTCCCAGATGGCTATGGACAAGCTGGTCCTTCAAGTTCGGACCTCTCCTGTATGTTATTGATGGATATGGGGTAAGAACCATCTCTAGGTCTCTGTCAGATCGTATTATGTGCCAATATTTTTTGATTATACGACATATCTCATCATTATACCCATCATATGTGCCAATACACCTGATGACTTCACTTTTTTTACTGTGAATTGTTGTTTTCAATAGTTCTTCCCTATTCAGGCTTTTAGCTCTATTGTAAGCTTTCTTCAGGGGTCTGGTTGGATAGCCTCTCTTCTTAAACCTCTGAAATAGTTGTTCACTTTCTCTATCAAAGGAGGTTTCATCCGAGCAGTTCCTGCGTGCCCTCAAATATTGGCCAGTTGGTATCCCTCTTTTCAGGGGAGGTGGGTGCCAGCTGTTCCAGTGTAAATAGCTGTTAGTTGCCGTCGCTTTTCTATAAACCTCTGTAACAAGATGTCCATCTTCCGATTTCTTTATTTTGAGATCAAGGAATATTATTTCCTCATTCTGAACTTCAGAGGTGTATCTCATCCCTATATCATTGTTGTTTCCTCCTTGCACACCTCCCATGAAAGTTAAACTTGTACAGTCTCTTTCTGATTGTAGAGGCATGTACTTCTACATCAACAGTAGCCAGAGCCTGCTGTAGTCCTCGAGATGACACTTTAGGGTTTTTGGAGACCTCTTTTAGCATCTTGCGGTCTGCTTTTGGGGTGAACTTGCTGGGGCGACCAGTCCTGGGCATGTTGGCAGTTGTTTTGAAAGCCCTCCACTTGTAGACTATCTTCCGGACAGTGGAATGGCTGATTTCAAAATCTTTTGAGATCTTTTTAAATCCCTTCCCAGACTCATAGGCTGCTACAATCTTTTTTCTGAAGTCCTCTGACAGCTCTTTTGCTCTCACCATGGTGCTCACTCTCACTTCAACAGTCAAGAGCACACCAAACTAAATGTCTGAGGTTTAAATAGGGCAAGCCTCATTCAACATGCAGAGTAACAATCTACTAATTATGTGCACCTGGTGTGATATACCTGTGTGAGATCTGAGCCAATTTAAGAGGGAATACATGTGAGGGTGTCCTATCTTTTTCCTCAGTTAGAATAGGCATTTTTGTAGAATGACATTTACAGAAGATCTTGAAAAGACTTTTCTTCAGTTTTCTTTGTTTAGTTGGATTACTTTAATCTCTCTGTATTGTTGAAACAGAAATGAAATAACCTTTTATTAAAAATGTTACAAAAAACCACATGCTTTCAAAGGGTGTCCTAATTTTTTCACATGACTGTATATATACACACACATACATACACACACACAAATTAAAGTCACATACTTGATTTATTAAATATATGCTTTATTTAAAAACTTTTCAATAAATACCATTTGTCCTGTGTGTGCATAGATATAACTGCAGGGTGTCTGTATGTCTGAGAACACTGCACCTTAATGTAAATTGTTGACATGTTCTGAGAGACCAATAATAAAATTTGGTTGTCTATTTTCAGCCCCAACACCAGAGAGGAAAAAAAAAGTGAGAAACCGTTAATAAAGTGTTTGTTACCAACATTTCAGAACCATTTACAGTTTTATACATTAAATACAGACTTGCATATGAAAAAAGTAATGCCACTTTCACCAATTTGATCAGTTTGTTTACCTACAAGAAATAAAAAATAAAGTTAATGATACTGTAAGTATATAAAATTGTCTATTTGCCTCTTGTTCCTGGTAACTCTGCCTCCATACGCAAGACAGCTGAAGTGACTGAAATATGAGGGATGTGGTTTTTAAACCAAGTGCATGTAGGCCAAGTTCAGTCGCTGTATTCACAGTGCGCTTATCTGGTCTGTAATACACTTTTAGGCTGTTTGCTACTTCAGCAGGTAAAGTAGGGCGGCCAGAGGTCCAGTTTTAGGCTCCCTGTCCTCCGTCTGACACAGTGCCTGAATGGACTCCGCTCCCTCTCATACCAGCAGCACAGTGCAAGGAGAGTCACCATCTCTCCACAGCAGACGACATGAAGTTTATTTTGTATTGGCTGCGGAATCAGAGGGAGTATTGCCTAACATGATCAGGGTGTGGCTTAGTGGGGTCAGGCACCCTAAGCCTAGAGTATGGGCACCCTAAGGTAGAGAAGCAAGGCTGGATTAAGACAGCATATTTAGGACACTGCTTCCAAACTAGGGCTAGCCTGTGTCTGCTGTAAGGCCGGAGTTTAGACACTGTGGTGTATAGGCACATGAGCACACTGCCATTATGCCATCTGAATCCAGTGTAATTACACAAGTGCCAATGGCACACTGGAATGCACCCGCACCGCCATAGAAACACTGCTATGCCGTTAAAGGGCTTCTGTCACCCCACTAAAGTCATATTTTTTTTTTTGGGCTAGTTACATTCCTTATAGTGCGATATATGAGAATATAATGGTGTTACTTACTTTCATTCGGCCGTTTCTTATAAAAACGAAGTTTTATAATATGCAAATCAGGTCTCTACCAGCAAGTAGGGCGTCTACTTGCTGGTAGCCGCCGCAAAAAACCGCCCCCTCGTCCTGTTGATTGGCAGGGCCAGCCGCGATCTCCTCCTCCGGCCGGCCCTGTCAGCATTTTAAAAATCGCGCGCCTCTGTTCATTCGGCGCAGGCGCTCTGAGATGAGGAGGCTCGTCTCCTCAGAACTCGCTCAGTGCGTCTGCGCCGATGACGTCTTCTCTTTCGGTGATGTCATCGGCGCAGATGCACTGAGGGAGTTCTGAGGAGACGAGCCTCCTCATCTCAGAGTGCCTGCGCCGAATGAACAGAGGCGCACGATTTTTAAAATGCTGACAGGGCCGGCCGGAGGAGGAGATCGCGGCTGGCCCTGCCAATCAACACGACGAGGGGGCGGTTTTTTGCGGCGGCTACCAGCAAGTAGACGCCCTACTTGCTGGTAGAGACCTGATTTGCATATTATAAAACTTCGTTTTTATAAGAAATGGCCGAATGAAAGTAAGTAGCACCATCATATTCTCATATATCGCACTATAAGGAATGTAACTAGCCCCAAAAAAATTAAAAAAATGACTTTAGTGGGGTGACAGAAGCCCTTTAAGCTGACATCACCAATTTGAATCCCAGCTAAGGTGCTTACACGGGTCTAGGGCTGCAGCTAACGATTATTTGAATAATAAATTAGTTGTCGATAATTTAATCGATCGGGGGGAAAAAAAAAAAATATAAAAAATTCAAAACAGAGGTTTATATGATTTTACTTAAAAAATTATGTTCAAAGGCCATATTAAAACAAATTGTGGGCAGCGCTGTTATGGAGAGGGGGTCCAGTGCCCAGATCCCCCTCCCCATAACAGTGCCATAGACCGATATCCCCCTCCCCATAACAGCCCCGGCCCCGCTGCTCACAGCAGACTAATCACTGCATCTTTATTTTACCTTACAATGACGCTCCAGTAACAGGCAGAGCTGACGGTGGCGTAACGTCACTCACGAGATGCACCTGCTCCGCCCACTTTATGAATGAAGGAGGCGGAGCAGGCACGTCACATGAGTAAGTGACGTTACGCCGCCGTCCGCTCTGCCCGTTACTGAAGAGTCATTGTAAGGTAAAATAAAGATGCAGTGACTTAACCACTTTAACCCCGCTAGCTAAAACCCCCTTAATGACCAGGCCACTTTTTACACTTCTGCACTACACTACTTTCACCGTTTATTGCTCGGTCATGCAACTTACCACCCAAATGAATTTTACCTCCTTTTCTTCTCACTAATAGAGCTTTCATTTGGTGGTATTTTATTGCTGCTGACATTTTTACTTTTTTTGTTATTAATCGAAATTTAACGATTCTTTTGCAAAAAAATGACATTTCACTTTCAGCTGTAAAATTTTGCAAAAAAACGCCATCCATATACAACTTTTTGGCTAAATTTATTGTTCTACATGTCTTTGATTAAAAAAAAATAGTTTGGGTAAAAGTTATAGCGTTTACAAACTATGGTACAAAAATGTGAATTTCCGCTTTTTGAAGCAGCTCTGACTTTCTGAGCACCCGTCATGTTTCCTGAGGTTCTACAATGCCCAGACAGTAGAAAAACCCCACAAATGACCCCATTTCGGAAAGTAGACACCCTAAGGTATTCGCTGATGGGCATAGTGAGTTCATAGAACTTTTTATTTTTTGTCACAAGTTAGCGGAAAATTATGATTTTTTATTTTATTTTTTTCCTTACAAAGTCTCATATTCCACTAACTTGCGACAAAAAATACAAAATTCTAGGAACTCGCCATGCCCCTCACGGAATACCTTGGGGTGTCTTCTTTCCAAAATGGGGTCACTTGTGGCGTAGTTATACTGCCCTGGCAATTTAGGGGCCCATGTGTGAGA
Source organism: Bufo gargarizans (assembly GCF_014858855.1). Taxonomy (NCBI): domain Eukaryota; kingdom Metazoa; phylum Chordata; class Amphibia; order Anura; family Bufonidae; genus Bufo; species Bufo gargarizans. The sequence goes on along the minus strand of NC_058085.1, from coordinate 219,016,411 downwards.
AGTATTTTGCAATCAAAATGTGTAAAAAAAAAATGGCCTGCGAAATCCGAAAGGTGCTCTTTGGAATATGTGCCCCTTTGCCCACCTTGGCTGCAATAAAGTGTCACACATCTGGTATCGCCGTACTCAGGAGAAGTTGGGGAATGTGTTTTGGGGTGTCATTTTACATATACCCATGCTGGGTGAGAGAAATATCTTGGCAAAAGACAACTTTTCCAAATTTTTTATACAAAGTTTGACCAAGATATTTCTCTCACCCAGCATGGGTATATGTAAAATGACACCCCAAAACACATTCCCCAACTTCTCCTGAGTACGGCGATACCACATGTGTCTAGATGCGCAAAGCGGCCCAAATTCCTTTTAGGAGGGCATTTTTAGACATTTGGATCCCAGACTTCTTCTCATGCTTTCGGGCCCCTAACATGCCAGGGCAATATAAATACCCCACATGTGACCCCATTTTGGAAAGAAGACACCCCAAGGTATTCCGTGAGAGGCATGGCGAGTTCCTAGAATTTTTTTTTGGCACAAGTTAGCGGAAATTCATTTTTTTTGTATTTTCTCACAAAGTCTCCCTTTCCGCTAACTTGGGACAAAAATGTCAATCTTTCATGAACTCAATATGCCCTTCACGGATTACCCTGGGGTGTCTTCTTTCCGAAATGGGGTCACATGTGGGGTATTTATACTGCCCTGGCATTTAAGGGCCCTAAAGCGTGAGAAGAAGTCTGTATAGTTACTTTACAGAGCTGCCTGTGTTATCAAAACAGCGTCTAATATACCTGTTAGGGGTTAAAAAAAAAAAATCACATCTCCAGCCTGCCAGCGAACGATCGCCGCTGGCAGGCTGGAGATCCACTCGCTTACCTTCCGTTCCTATGAGCGCGCGTTCACAGGAAATCTCGGCTATAGCGAGATGACGCACGGATGCGTCCAGGAGGAGTAGATCAACCACCTTCCGGACGCATCCGTACGTTAGGCGGTCCGGAGGTGGTTAAAGTAATCCGCCCGCATAGCAACGAATCAGACGATTATTCAATAACTGGATTCGTCGTTATAATCGATTAATCGTTGCAGCCCTACACGGGACTTCAGCTCTTCTGACACAATCATACTGTGTCTTTAGGACAGATTCTGTTTACGGACTGCCACCTAGACATGACAAGCAGCGACACAACAACCCCTTATATATAGTGTGTAGTGCTGCATACAGCATCCTCCCTGCTACAGTGGCGGATCCAGAGCCTGGTCTCGGGAGGGGCACTTTCAGATTATTTTCTGTCCGCCGCCACAAAACAATGGTGCTTATAGAACAGACTACACAGTGTAGCGGTATACTGTATATTGTGGGGCACAGTGTACGCTATATGTGTATAACAAACATATTCCACATGAAAACTTAGTCACTTGGCCCTTGGGGATCTCGGACGCCACTTCCACACTTTGGCCGGGGGCTCGGCGGAGCTGATGTGTTTTATCCTAATGAGAAAGATTTCATAATAAGTATTTGGAGAAGGGGCAGAGGGAGAGCAGAGCAGGGAGAGGCTGGTGCCGCTACTAGGGGGTCATACCATGGGGGAGTAATAAAGCCCACCATAATGCCCCCCCCCCCAGTAGTAATAATTCTCCTTATAATGTGACAGTGCAAAAAATACCCCCTTGTAATGCCCCCAGTTGAGCTAATGTCCCCATAATGTGCCAGTATAAAATATCCCTATATAGTGCCCCTAGTAAATGACCCCATAGTGCTCCACACCCTCCTTCCTCCTAGTGCCCCCCATAATGTACCAGTATAAAATGCTCCAGTAGATGCCCTCAGTGTCCCCCATAATTTGCAAGTATAAAATACCCCTTCTTAGTGCCCCCCATAGTACTCCTCTCCCCCCTTCCCCATAGTACCCACCATAATGTGTCCCAGTATAAAATTGTACTGTACAGAGAGCCCATATAAAATACCCCTTCTTTGTGGCCTCGGTAGATGCCCCTATAGTGCCCCCAATCATGTGCCAGTAATAGCCCCCCTGTGCCAGTAATAGCAGCCCCCCCTGTGCCAGTAATAGCCCCCCTGTGCCAGTAATAGCAGCCCCCAGTAATAACAGCCCCCCCTGTGCCAGTAATAACAGCCCCCCTGTGCCAGTAATAACAGCCCCCAGTAATAAGAGCCCCTCTGTGCCAGTAATAAGAGCCCCCCACCTTTGCCAATAATAAGAGCCCCCCCCCTTTGCCAATAATAAGAGCCCCCCCCCTTGCCAATAATAAGAGCCCCCCCCTTTGCCAATAATAAGAGCCCCCCCCCTTTGCCAATAATAAGAGCCCGCCCGCACCCCCTTTGCCAATAATAAGAGCCCCCCCCTTTGCCAATAATAAGAGCCCCCCCCCCCTTTGGCAATAATAAGAGCCCGCCCCCCTTGCCAATAATAAGAGCCCGCCCCCCCTTTGCCAATAATAAGAGCCCCCCCCCCCTTTGCCAGTAAAAGTATTGTATATAATGGAAAAAAAAAAAAAAAAACACACATACTTACCTCCATGGCAGTGATGCGATGCAGCCTCTTCTGGCCTGTGTCCCACGCTGTATGGCTCAGGCAGCGCGATGACGTCATCGCGCCGCCTGCGCCGGCCTCTGATGGGCTGCAGGCACTAGGCCGGCAGCCTATCAGAGGAATGGAAAGGGACACGCCTCTCCCTTCCCTGCCGCAGCACAGGCAGGCATCTGTATCGCTCATCTCCCTGTGCCCAGCCGCCAGCTCGGGGGGGGGGGGCATTGCCCCGTTGCCCCCCCCCTGCTATCAGACTGTACAGCGGTGGGCACTGTGTGCTGTCTCCTCCGGCTCTGCTGGATGGCAACCCCTCTGCTCGTCTCCTCCGGCTCTGCTGGATGGCAACCCCTCTGCTCGGCCAGTCTGCTCTCAGGAACAAAATCTATTGGGTGAATACACATCAATGTTACCACACACCGGCTACAAGATACACCCAGCCCCATACACAGAGGCTTACACCCCCCTTACTGATCTGCCCCCTCTCCAATACACCCCATAAAGCCCCCCCCCCCCCCCATGTCCCCAGAATACACCCCCCCCCACAGATTGACCTCCCCATAACCCCCCCCCGTAAATCTTCACCCTAATGACCCCAGAATACACCACATGTCACCCCCATAGATCTGCACCCTCATGGCGCCAGAATACACCACATGCCCCCCCTCACGGACTGACCCCCCCATAACCACTTCACAGATCTGCACCCTCATGTCCCCAGAATACACCCACATGCCCCCCCCTCACAGACCTACACCCACATGGCCCCAGAATACACTACATGCGCCCCCCCCCATAGATCTGCACCCTCATGTCCCCAGAATACACCCACCTGCCCCCCCCCCACAGACCTACACCCACATGGCCCCAGAATACACTACATGCGCCCCCCCCCCCCATAGATCTGCACCCTCATGTCCCCAGAATACACCACATGCCCCCCTCACAGATTAACCCCCCCTCCCCATGTCCCCAGAATACACCACATGCCCCCCCTCACGGACTGACCCCCCCCCCATAACCACTTCACAGATCTGCACCCTCATGTCCCCAGAATACACCCACATGCCCCCCCCCCTCACAGACCTACACCCACATGGCCCCAGAATACACTACATGCGCCCCCCCCCCCATAGATCTGCACCCTCATGTCCCCAGAATACACCACATGCCCCCCTCACAGATTAACCCCCCCCTCCCCATGTCCCCAGAATACACCACATGCCCCCCTCACAGATTAACCCCCCCCCTCCCCATGTCCCCAGAATACACCACATGCCCCCCTCACAGATTAACCCCCCCTCCCCATGTCCCCAGAATACACCACATGCCCCCCTCACAGATTAACCCCCCCTCCCCATGTCCCCAGAATACACCACATGCCCGCCTCCTCATGTATGCGTTCCTATGGCCTCTAGCTCTGCAGCACATCCAGGCACACACAGCTCCTCCTCCTTCATGCTCCTGCAGTCTGGGTTTATAAGCACTTCCCACACTTGACCATGTGACCATGAAAGAGCATGTGACTAGTGACGTCACAGACCTCGTTCTAACAACTCCACTCTAGCATCTACCAAAGCGGTTTCGGTGGAAGCAGAAGAATTCGTTGTGTGGTATAAGATCCACCGAGAGTGACGTCATTGTCCGTTTTGACGTCAGTGGTACGCGAAGGGATCCGGACTGGACAGTAGGTATTTTTCACTTTCTTTTCACCGTATATTAACCAGTGATGTTTTTTTGATGATTTTATGCGCGTCTACAATGTATGTAGGTAAAGTCAATTGGCAAATTATAGGGTGGGGGAACGAGAATGTGTGTTAGACCTAGCGTGACGTTATCTTGGCCGAAGGCCTAGCAAGTATGTGTGGCGGACGTGCGGTGTGATTAGTCCAAGACCGTGTGCCCCTTTCTAGCTTCCGGCCTCCACTCATGCACGTTCTACTTAAGCTTTTCTTGCACACATGTTGGAAAGAGAACTGTGCCTAATACATTAGTGCAGAATTTCACAATTGGTGATGACCAACCTGACCGGCCTAAATGAATGGGAAAGTGGAAAGCTTGGGACCCACACACATAGTTACCAGTCACACACGCCTATAGTCTATAGGTTCACTACTACTGCGTGGTGTAATCACCTCTGCATATTGCTTATCTTGCACAGAGAATATCTCCACATCACATTCCTTCATAAAGACGCCCAGAGAGAACTTTTACCTCTGTTTTCATTCATGGTATAGTGGGTATTGACAAATAACTATTTATCATTCAACAGAGTAAATATACTCCTTAGATTTATTTTATTTTTTTTAAAGGAATATTTTACTCTATATGGTGTCATGCACACATCCGTGGAGCACGATACATGAAATCTCATCCTGCTGAGTGCACGAAGCGCGCAGCGTCATAGCAACCAGTGACGCCGTGCGCTCAGCAGACGGCAGGTGGGGTTTTCACGGACTTTGGTCCACGTATGTGTGCACGAAGCCTTAAAGCAGTTGTTCACCCTGGGGGATCTTTCAGACAGACTTCCCCCATCGAGTGTGGCTGGACCTGCAGAGAGAATCATACCCCCCTGGTCTTTGCTGTTAGATGCTGGCTCCTTTCTCTTCTTGTGCCACTGCAGCTCTCAGGTTTGACATAGGCCACATGGCTGCGTCAGCGGTGATCTGTCCCCATTTGTCATATCACTGGGGGAATGTCGACACATAGGGGAATGTCGCTGCTGCAGCAGATTTGTTGCCCTTGTCAAGTCATATGTTGATAAAGGAAGAGGGAAGATGCTGGAACCCAGCAAAAGGGATCAGGTATGATTCCCCTGGAGGTCTGCCCAAAAGCCCCCACTCCACTTTCAGACTCCAATTGCTGTGTAACTGCAACTCCCAGCATGCACACTTGCTCTGCTGTTTTTGTAACTCCTGTAGAAGCAAAAAGAGTACTCTTGAAGTTGTAGTTCAGAATACCTGGAGTGCTGTAGGTTGCTGATCCCAGGAATCGGTATATGAAAACAGACATAGATATGTAGATTTGGCCCTGGAGCTGCTCTGAAACAGCTAATCATCAGTGGTGCAGGTTGTTGGATTGTAATATTTATTTTATTGATTTGGGCTGAATGAAAACAAAAAAAAAAAACTGTGATTCTGCCATTGTCTTTTGGCTTGTCATTTTATGGTGGAAGTGACATAAATGTATTGTGTGGGCAGTATTACTACACCAATATCAAATTGGTATATTTGTTTTTCTGCTTTTGGGCTCCAAAAACTCTTGAATTTCTTTTCACTCTGTCCCCCATTTCCCCCCCCAAATATGCCAACACCCCATATGTGCTCAAAAAATGATGTATGTGCGCATGGCAGTGTTTCTAGAGTCAGCATGAATTTTGCTGACCTGAATTGACAGACATGGATTTTAGCTGCCATGTCGCATTAAAAAAATTCCCTGAAGTCCCCAGAAGTAAAAAAACCCAAAAAGTGACCCCATTTCGGAAAGAGCACCCCCGTACGAACATTTTAAGCGGTGGAAAGGGTACTTTTTAGCAAACTGGTGTCTCGCAGAAGGCAGAATTACTTGGGAGAAGCATTTCAAAGCACACATTTGTAAAAATTACTTGCAGACCCTAATTTTTCACTTTCATAAGGGTTTAAAGGAGAAAATGCACCCCAATATATGTTCCACATTTTCTCCCCATTTTGCAAACACCCCATATATGCTTGTAGCCTGCTGTATTGGCGCACAGCAGGCCTCTAGAGGCAAAGTGCAAAATATTTTTTTTGCAGGCCTGAATTGGCAGACATGGATTTTAGCTGCCATGTCGCATTAAAAAAAATTCCTGAGGTCCCTAAAAATGAAAAACCCCAAGAAGTGACCCCATTTCGGAAAGAGCACCCCCGTACGAACATTTTAAGTGGTGAAAAGGGCACTTTTGACCTAACAGGTGTTTCATAGAAATGAATATGTGGTGGTTGGTGAAAAGTGGATATGTAAGCTATGCGGACTAAATCGGAGGTAAAAGGTGGTAAAATTACAGGGTACATCAAGGATGAAATTAATACTCAATGGATGTGTGGTTGATTCTAAAACACTCCTGCGTGCACAGACCAGGTTTTTCAGGGCATGTTTTGAAGTGGTAAATGGTGTCTTTCCTTATCCCCCTTTTGGACCACACTCTGCATGTTTTTGGGTCCTTCCCTTTCTTGCTGTCTGGGGGACTTGACCTGGAAAATGTTGCCCTGGTACAACACGGGTACCATGACTTCCTGAAGTACTGGAACCCTCCCCGACCTGGCTTTGAAAAATTAGGGCCTTGATAACCACCTCTTGGAACTGGAGAAAAGTTCCTGTGTGGCCTGCAGATTGAAATGGCACGTATGCATTGTATTTTGCCCATCTGTACAAAGTGTACGGCCAGCTTTTTGGACCACACTTTGGTTTTTCGGGTGGCACTGTAGGGCTTCAGAACTTGACCTGAAAGATTAACCCCTCCCATGTTCACTTGGAGAGAATGAACAGATGGCTCACTATGAGTAATCGCACTAGGTGCTCTGGACAAAAAGAGCCACCCCTTGCTCTTGATAGGATAAATTGGTGAGTGAAATTGGACCGGCACTCAAAACACCCAGAGGAATGTGGATCCAAACGTATTTATTTAAGTACAATAAAATAAATAGAGGGTGTATATTGGCATCAGAAATTCAATTTTATCGATGGAATATCGATTATAAAAAATCGACTACAATGAATCGATCCAATAAAATCGAATAGGTTAAAATTCATAAATAAAAATACAAATAAAAAACCATATCCTTAAATCGATAGATACTCGCTTTTTCTGGAGACCTGAGTATTTTTCTCAGTTGAAGTTCCAGTATAACAAACCCATGTTATATGGGTGAGTTCCAGCGGAAATGATAAAGGCTGTGTCCCAGTGGAAGTAATCAAAGCTGTGTCCTCAGAGCTTTATATAAGAGACATGGTTTTGCCTTTTCAGGCTTGCATAGTTAATAAATGCAACCATCTTTCACGATTAAGCGTATACATTTTTAATTACTCACAACCTTTGGCGCTGATCGAGAGGTTCTTTACATGGGAATTATTTCAGGTGGCGTCCCACCATTCACATCCCAGTCCAGCAGTGTTGATTTCCCTGTGCAGCAGCTCTCGGGATCTCGTCACAGAATATCACAGGACTTGGTCCGTCTGTTGGTTTCAATACATGGCCATGTAAGAATAGCAGTTGAGTTCACGCACAGGTACTCGGCCCAGACGCGTTTCGAGATGGCTTATCTCTTCCTCAGTGGGTAACCTGTGGTCTGAGAACCTCGACTTTTAAACTCTCCACATCATTCCTTAATTGTCCACACTGGATTTCAACAGGTGTTAGTAATTGGATTGGATGAGATCCTGAGAGCTGCTGCAAAGGGAAACCAACACTGCTGGACTGGGATGTGAATGGTGGGACGCCACCTGAAATAATTCCCATGTAAAGAACCTCTCGATCAGCGCCAAAGGTTGTGAGTAATTAAAAATGTATACGCTTAATCGTGAAAGCTGGTTGCATTTATTAACTATGCAAGCCTGAAAAGGCAAAACCGTGTCTCTTATATACAGCTCTGAGGACACAGCTTTGATCATTTCGACTGGGACTCGCCCATATAACATGGGTTTGTTATACTGGGACTTCGACTGAGAAAAATACTCGGGTCTCTAGAAAAATCGAGTATCTATCGATTTAAGGATATTGTTTTTTATTTGTATTTTTATGTATGAATTTTAACCTATTCGATTTTATTCGATTGATTCATTGTAGTCAATTTTTTTTATAATCGATATTCCATCAAAATTGTTTCTGATGCCAATATACACACTCTATTTATTTTATTGTACTTAAATAAATAAGTTTGGATCCACATTCCTCTGGGTGTTTTGAGTGCCGGTCCAATTTCACTCACCGACCCCTCCCATGTGCCTATTTTAGTCCAGGATGCAAACTGGTTTGCATCCTTGGCTACAATAGGGGAGCTGGTATTTGTGTGAACGGTGGTCAGTAAAAGGACATTCCTCTTGTCCTTTTACTTAACCGCCAGCATGTTCTCATGGAGGAGAGCCCTGCTTTCACCCATTCTCAGTGGTTGCCCTACCAGGGATCTAGGGAGGCCTCTCTGATTTTTGTGCACTGTGCCGCAAGCCACAGTACTTCTGGCAGTTAGGGAACTGAATATAGGGGTATGGTGATATAATAGTTATCCACATAGAGGTGGTAACTCTTATCCAGCAGTGGGTGCAGCAAGTCCCACACAATCTTTCCACTAACTCCTAGGATGGGGGGGGGGGGGCATTCTGGGGGTTCTATGTGGAAATCTTTCCCTTCATAAACGCAGAACTTGTGGATGTACCCGGAGCTACTCTCACAAAGTTTGTACATTTTTATGCCATACCTTCCCCGTTTGCTAGGCAGGTGAAAAGGTAACAGTGACTCATCTACACATGCATTTTTATCAGGGGTGTACACCTCAGCAAACAGTTAGTCATTAAGGACTGGCCTAACCTTTTAACAGACAAAGGTCGGGTCACTTTGGGGTGGGCAATGTGTATTGTCGTTTGTAGTGTAGGAATTTCCGAATTGACTCAAAGCGCTTCTGGGTCATGGTCTCCCTGAAAATTGGAGTCTGGTAGAAAATGTCCAAACTCCAATATTGTCTGACGTTTGGCTTCTTTACTACGCCCATATGCAGCACGAGTCCCCAAAACTTAATTATCTCTGCTGCACTGGGGTCCAACCTAGGGGTCTAGCATATGGCGAGATAGGGTTCTGAGCTATAAATTGTTGGGCATACAAATTGGTTTGGGCCACCATTAAATTTACAAACTCTTCGGGGAAGAAGATTTTGAAAAAAAATCTTGTTCTGTTAAGCCCGCACTGTCTATCTGTATTGCGAAGTTGCCCACAAAATTCGGAATTTGGGGCTGATAATCGTCAGGCGGTGGGGTCTATATGGGGTCACTCTGGGTGGCTGCCTCCGCTGCTACCCTGCGGAGCCTTCTAGAGGGTCCCTTTCAGCGGATGATAATGGGGTAGAGCAGTAGAGGAAAGTGGCATTCTCTTCTCCCTCACTGGCCGACTCAGTATAAGAGGCAAGATATGCGTATGCCTCTCGTTGGGATGGATGGACCATTTTTATTTTTATTGGGGTGTTTTGTGTGAAATGTGTAAAACTTTATTTAATATGGGGTGTGTATGTATAAATAATAAAGAGATTCAGACTCCAGCACTCACTTTTTCTTGAAGTGTCAAATTCTCCGGCTTTATTTATCAAAAGTGCACAGATAATACAAGGCTCAATTCTCTCTGGTGTAGGCTGTTGACGCGTTTCGAAAGGTTCTTATTCGTAACAGTAGTCAACTGTAACAGTGTGTATGTAGTGTTTTCCCACGTGGTGGGGCTTGTTATAAAGTTGAAATATAGAGAAAAGAGTAGAAAACAAATGTGCTGGATGCACGCATAAACCTACACTAACACTACCTACCTGTTTCTGACCAGGGCGTGCAAAAATCTACACTAACACTACCTAACTAAAATTTATTTTCAGGACGTCCCCCATGACAGTACAAGGTCCCCCCTTACTCCCCATCTCCAGTGTCTTCTTGTCCCTACAGGGATAGGGAGTGAGCACATGGGAGATGATAGAAGATAAAGAAAGCTACCCCTCGGGGGATCTGTGGGGCTAGAGCTGGTTGGGGGATCCCATTCTCCCATCACAGCTCAGATTTTATAGCCCGGCTAGCTACCCCTCTGGGGGTTCTCTAGCATGTCTCATTTCACCTGAGGGCCGCGGTGGATGAGAGGCTGAGACCGCTTCCCCTCCGGGGGCTCTCGGCTCAGCGGAACGCTTACTCCTTCGCTCGGGGCATGTGGGAGAGCGTCTGAGGTCACTTCCGGCATCGGCGGAAGCAAGATGGCGGCGCCCTGTAGTGATGCTGGAGACCCGGCAAATGCGGTCTCTCGTGGGGGTTCACTCCCCGGGGGGTTGAGTCTCCTAGAAAAGGAGAAGCATCGCAGCTGTCTTACTTACTTACCCTTCCTCTGCAGGAAGGGTAAGTAAGTAAGGTAAGCCCCATAGAAGGGGAAGAAACCTCTCCAGGTTAGGCTGCGATTCCTACTATGGAGGACCTGATGTCGTCCAAGACAGTCTCTGACACCTCTGCCCAGGGGAATGTGAGTGTTACTTCAGCTACCTGTGTAGTTACACGGTTTTGCATTTATTAAAAGTATGGCATCTTCAGTTCGTTCTTAGGTCAAACATCCCTCCCTGGGGGGGCGGAGCTTGACCGCGGACTGGATGGCAGCCTGAGAGAGCTCTCTCCTGCCACGTACTTGCATTAATGTTGATCCAGCTGGATAAATCGCCTAATTATGGGCAAAATAGGAAGATACCAGCCGAGGGAAGGTGAAGGACTTAGCAGACCGCAAATGAATCAAGCTGCAGTCACGAAACTCTTCACTAAAAGACATGCCAGTTCTCCCGCTACTCTGACCAAGATGGCGCCGGAGCCCGCCGAGCAGAGGGAATCTGAGGAGGAGCGTCGCTCGAGTAGCGATGAGGAGCGAACACCGAATGAGACGCTTACAGCAGCGGTGCTCAAGAAAACCTTGACCCAGGCGTTGAGACCAGTAAGAGACGACTTGGCAGTCATAAAAACAGACTTACATGCACTTGGGTTCCGGACGGAAGCCCTTGAGACGACATGCTCGGAACTCACTGCTCACGCCTCCGGATTAGCTGCCAGAACAGAGCAACTTGAGGCCCATGTTAATACAGCGTTCACATTGATCGAAGATCAAGAGAACAGGAGCCGCCGCAAGAATATTAGAATAAAGGGGCTACCTGAATCCTGGGCCGGGGAAGCGCTCCCCAAGGTGGCGCACGAAATTTTCATCTGGTCTCTTGGGCCAGGACCGAGCAGATGGGATCACAATAGAGCGTATACACAGGGCTCTCAGATCGAAGCCTAAGCCGAGTGACCCGCCACGAGATGTAATATGTGGTCTGCTATCCTATGTAGACACAGCTGCAATTCTCCGCTCGGCCAGGGAGAAAGCTCCGATTGAATATGAGGGAACTGAGGTCTCCCTATACCAAGATATAGCTCCGTCTACTCTGCAGAAGCGCAGAATGCTGAGGCCGTTACTAGACAAGCTGAGGGAAAAGAACTTACAATATGCATGGCTATTCCCTTTCGGGATCTCGATTATGAAGAATGATAGAAGAATCATCATTAAGACCCCAGCTGACCTGGATGCCGCGTGGCCTACATTGGACATTGATCCTATAGAGATACAGTCATGGGCGCCTGCGGCTGATCTGGTTCGTTTACCTCCCCTGCCGCGTATGGAGGAATGGCAGACCTTCTCTCGTCCGAAGCCTCAGCGTCTGAAAAGACCGTCTGCTGCCAACAACTCACCTCATCGCTGAACTCTGATAGGTCCCAACGTTGGACTTTTCTTCAACCATGTCTGCGAGGGTCAATTGAATTCTGGTTGTCCCTACAGTTTCTTCGGTTAGATTTGCCGTGAGCGGGACTGTTTTGTTCTGTTCTTCACCGCAATGGTTTACCTGTTGAGGAGTGTCTCCTCTCCTCATTGTCAAGGTTCTTCCTTCTCAGTTAGTCGGCTCCTTGCAAGAATGCCTACTTTGATCCTTACTGTTTCCCCCTCTCTCCCTATCCCCAGCACCCTCCCCTCCCCCATCTCTCCTTTCTGTCAATGTAGATCAGCACTAGATGGCTCAATGGTTTCTTCACCACATGAAGCGAGTGGTGAGCTGATTACTACTTTTAAGTTACTTGTCTTATACTGTGTTTTAGGTAAACCACCTCAACTGTATTGGGTGCACTGTAGATGCGGCTTATGCTGTTTCATCTTCTTCATCTCTGCGTGCTAGGTGGAGGAGGTGAAACATCGTGCGCACTTTAGAACAGTAAGAATACCAGTTATCAGTCTTGTGTTCCCACTCTCCCCGCCTCCTAGGAGCGGCCATGTTGAGATATTGAATTGCTTGGGGAATAGTAATTTACAGCTCAATCACAGTGAATCGTAATGTTTCAATACCTGATATGTTGGCATGTAATAGGTTGATATATTAATGTACGGAATTATATTTGGGGTGACTTTTGAATCTGCAGCGAAGCGCTGTTTCACTAATCCATATCTGCTAGTATGTTAGTCTCAAATATTCTGGCTCCACTGTTCTCCTCACCCTCTCTCCCCTCTCCCCCCCCCCCTCCAACCTTCCCCTGCCCCCCCCCCCTCCTTGGGTCAAGATGTTGATAGATCTAAGGTATGACATATCTGGCGATAGTTTGAATATGTTATGTATAACGTTATATGCTTGTACACCGCAGGTCAAGACTTGTTCACATTTTGAACATTTTCTCTCATCCCCACACCTGAGTTATTAGCTCACCCTATATTAGGCTTCAAGGTTTTGAAGTTTATTCTTACTCAGAAACACATTTCTACTTGTTTGCTCTTCTTTTTCTCTTTTCTCTTTTTTTCTTTTTCTGTTTTCTCTTATTTTTCACCCTACTTTTTACCTTATTTTCCTTCCTCCTCTCCCTATCCTTCTCCCACGTGACATTTGTGCCTCTGAAATATGTGCGATATCAGGTGCGCATCCTTTAATGTAAGGGGCCTAAATACCCCGAATAAGCGACATCACGTGCTGGACATGCTCAAGAAACTACGTGCCTCCATTCTCTTTTTACAAGAGACCCATTTTAAGAAACATAAAATACCGAAACTGCCTTCCAAACAGTTTGCTAACTGGTACCACTCATGCCACACTTCTTCAGCTTCCAAGGGAGTCTCCATAGCTGTACACAAATCTATTCCTATTAAGATACTACAATAATACACGGACCTAGAAGGGAGAATATTGTATCTAAGAGCCCAAGTATATACTACCAAGTTTACCTTGGCTAATATTTATGCACCTAATCATGCTCAAGTGCCTTGGCTCTTGGATGCCTTAGATAGACTCAAGTTGTTCGCGGACGGTCCGATTATTCTGGGAGGAGATCTGAATGTTACACTTGATCCCTCACTTGACTCCTCGACTTCTAGGTCGAATGTCTCTAGACGGGCTTTAGCAAAGTTGAGGTCTAAATTGTCTGAACTTTTTCTTACAGATGTCTGGCGGCTGCAGAACCCCTCTGCTCGGGACTACTCATACTTTTCCCAGGTACACAACTCACATCAGAGGTTGGATTATTTGTTGGTCCAGGCTTCCCTTTTGCCGAGAGTGACAGATACAGGTATATCGATCATTACAATATCAGACCATGCGCCAGTTCACTTGCCATTAACCCTCATGAATAGCTCTCACACGACGTGGAGATGGCGGCTCAATGAGCAGATATTAGAAAATGAGGAAGCACACTCAGATATACAATCTCAACTTTCAGTTTTCTTTGAACAGAACAAACACTCTGGCCCCTAAATTTCCGATAGTCTGGGAATCGCACAAAGCGTTTGTTAGGGGTCTCTTCATTTCGTGGGGGTCCAAGATCAAGAAAGATAGGCAAAGGGTTATTGATGAGATGCTGAGCCAGATCACTATTTTAGAAAAAGAACACAAAAGCTCTAGTTCGCTGGTTACACAGGGGAAACTTCGAGTGTTAAGGGAAAAGCTCCTCACTTACTTACAAAACAAATCGGCCAAAGCCTATTTGCACTTCAGGCATAGGCTGTATGCTCATGGAAATAAGGGAGGGAAGCTCATGTCCACATTGCTCAAAAAAGAAAAAGCTAAACAGCACATTCACGGGATCAGAACTCCTGCGGGGACAATCACATCATCTTTACCTGAGATGGCCGAGGCGTTCCAGGCGTTTTATTCGGCTCTATATAATTTAGATAGGACGGGCGTTGATGTCTAACTCGGCACAGAGGCAGGCCTTGATTGACAGTTTTCTAAGGGATATTTCTCTACCGCAATTAGATCAGGCCATGATCAACACACTAACTGCCCCCATCACACAACAGGAAGTATCTGTGGTCCTCGCCTCCTTCCCCCCGGGGAAGAGCCCGGGTCCAGATGGTCTTCCCCTGCTTTACTATAAGAAATTCCAGGAGGTGCTTATGCCCCATCTCGTGGACCACTGCTCCGCGTTATTTAGAGGTGATCCTTTACCGAAGCAGTCCCAGGAGGCACACATTACTCTCATAGCCAAGGAGGGGAAAGACCCGACGGAGTGTGGAAGTTATAGACCCATCTCTCTTTTGAATCTGGACTTGAAAATATGGGCCAAGCTCTTGTCCTTAAGGATAAAGAAACTCCTGCCTCATCTGATAGGTGAGGAGCAGTCCGGCTTTGTACCGGGGAGGGAGGGGAGGACCAACACGATTAAACTGCTTACAGCAATACATCAGGCACACGTGGAGAGCAAGTCATTGGTCCTTCTCGGGGTAGACGCCGAGAAGGCCTTTGATAGAGTTAACTGGCACTTCATGCGCTCTACTCTTGAGAGGTTTGGCTTCCCCATTGCTATTATTGATGCAATCTTTACATTGTATTCCCGCCCGTCGGCCTCTCTTTTGGTCAACGATCATTTGTCTAGCCCCTTTGATATAACAAACGGTACCAGGCAGGGTTGCCCTCTCTCCCCCACCCTTTTTGTTTTGGTCATGGAAACCTTACTTCAGAAAGTGAGGCAAGAACCGCATATTAGTGGCGTTGCTACGCCAGGGGGAGAGTTGAAAATGCTGGCTTTTGCGGATGACCTACTGTTTCTGCTATCCAACCCTGAGAGAGGGTTGCCCTGCCTACACAAACTGTTTGATTGCTTTGGGGAGGTCTCAAACTTTAAAGTGAATACTACAAAATCTGAGTTATTGAATATCTCCTTAGCAAAACATAGAATCTTGCAGCTTAGAAAGGAATCATCTTTTTCTTGGGCCCAAACCTCTCAAGTACCTGGGAGTGAATATCCCTTCATCCATAACCAAAATTTATGATGCGAACTTCCGTCCACTCCTAGATGAGATTCAAAAAATCCTGATAGATTATGATATTCCTCTGATATCATGGATAGGCAGGAAGAATGTAATTCAGACATATGTACTCCCGAAGGTCCTTTATAAATTACAGATGCTCCCAATCTCACTACCACAATACTTCTTTACAAAGCTGAAATCGCTTTTCTCTCGTTACCTGTGGAAACAGAAGCGTCCGAGATTGGCACATGTCCTCCTCACCAGACCTGTAAACAAAGGTGGATTAGGACTGCCAGATGTTAGCACAATTTATTCAGCAATCCAACTGAGGAGATGGTTCAATCTGACTACCTTCTCTGCACAGGATTGTATTTCTGGGTGGTCAAGGGAGGCATATAGGGGTAATTTACTGAAGGATATGTGGCTCCCCTCTCACAAGAAGCGTATGATGTATAACTCATCAGATAGTAATCTGCTTTACAAGGGTGCCTCAAACGTGTGGTCATTGATGTCAACTGAACTGGCGCCTGGAATGTCACCATTGTTGCCTTCTAGTCTGATACCTGTAGTCATCGGAAAGGAATCTTTGACTTTCCAACCTATGTGGGATCAGCTGGCTCATATCTCTGTTACTAATCTATTCCCGAGTGGAGGGGTTCCCAGCCGTTCAGATCTCCAGACATTAATACCGAACTTTAAGCTTACGTTTTTGCACTTTTCACATTTTAATAGTTGTTGTGCAGCTTTCTTACAGGCCAACTACCCCTTTAGGGCTCCCACCGACTTTGAAACAGAGTTACTGACACCAGCAGTTAGACTGAACAAGTTGTCTAAGTGGTTAACCATTGTGAGGAGTGTGAAACACCTGAGTGACCCTGGGTTTGTAGCTTCTTGGGAAAAGGAACTGGGTATTTCTCTCACTGAGCCGGAAATCAAACAGATTCTTCAGCACTCCCATGGTCACTCAAGGTGTATTCGTCTCCAAGAGTCTCATTATAAAGTACTTACTCGCTGGTACAAGACTCCGGAGTTTCTGAAGTTACACGGATTAGCCCTTACAGATCGATGTTGGCGATGCAATGTGCAAGTTGGCTCACATACTCATATCTGGTGGAGTTGTTCAGTTATCCGTCCATTTTGGTCCGAACTGGAGAATATAATCAAGGTAGTTGTAGGGAAGAACCTTGAGCTGACTCCGGCAGTGGTTCTACTTGGTTGCTCGTCGAAGGACGTATGTCAATCTTCTGCATCTTTAGTAACCTATCTTCTCGCTGCAGCGAAGTCCTTGATACCCTTGAAATGGCTGAGTATAGACCCGCCCACCATCAAAGAATGGTGTGGGAAGGTACATCAAATTTGCAGGATTCGAAGAGATGTCCAGCAGGTCATGTCGTGCTCACCACAAATTTCTTCGAATCTGGAGTCCTTGGCTATCTTCACCTTATTGTAAGGATTCACAGGGTAGCCTACTTCCTGACTGATTTGCTTGTCCTTGTGATGTCGTTCTTTGAGGCAGTATCCCCCCCCACCTCCTCTCCCCCCGCCCCCCCCCCTCCTCTCTCTCTATCTTCTTTCTTTTCGTTGGTCTTCCTTTCTCTCTGTTCCTTTATTTTCTACTCTTTATAGTCTTTTTTTACTTATATTCTTTTTGGTTGATTGTTTTTACCTTCTCTGACTTCCGCCAATCTTATTCAATGGCAGATTTCTGTCAAAGGTTAGAGAATACAGCTATACATCAGGACATTGTACTCTCTAGTATGATGTAATACTAGTGTTGTAGTATTTTATGTTTCATGTAATTCATCCGTGTCTGTCAAAAGTCCCTTGTGGGACACTGTAATGCCTATTGTGTATGCCATGGATGTCAATCTGTCTTTATGTTGAATAAAAACAAAGTTGACAAAAAAAAACATCCCTCCCTGAACCTAGGAATAGAAGGAAGAAATCTGCAACCTGTGGGAAAAAATTGCAGGAGGCATACAGGAAACAACTATGTTCAGACTGTATAGCCATACTTCTTAAGGAAGAGCAACCATCCTTTCTAACGGATCTTAGAAGCATGATTCAGGAAGAAGTACAAGCGACAGTATCTTCTTTAACCCCCTCCTCCTCTACTCTCCTACCCCAAAGAGAATGCGAAGGGAGGTAGAATCGGATTCAGATGAACACATTGAAGATCCGTGTTATTCTTAAGGTGAAATTGATGAAGCAGGTCAGCCTCCTGTTACTTCAGACGATACAATAAAGTATTTATTTTCTTTGGAGGACCTGGATTCCTTACTTTATGCAGTAAGAGAGATAGATATGGAGATAGAGGATGTGCAGCCATCTAGATCTGTTTAGGACGAGATGTTTGGTGGTTTGAGAGCCAAAAAAAGAAAATTATTTCCGGTCAATGTTAATTTAAAATAAATAATTTTAGAGGAGTGTGGAGAGGCAGAAAGGAAGTTAACTATCCCAAGGGAGTTAAAGTCGTCTACTGCTCAATCCAGAGGATACAAAATTGTGGGACGATTTACCTGAAATAGATGTTCAGGTGGCCAAAGAAGCAAAGAAAACATATATTCCCTTTGAGGACTCTTCTCACTTGAAGGATCCTATGGATAGGAAAACTGAAGGCCTACTTAAAAGAACTTGGGAATGCTCGTCAGCCTTAATTAACACCAATATTGCGGTGACATCGGTAGTCAGAGCGATGGGGCTGTCGCTAAACCAATTGGAGAATGACCTCAAACTTAACATCTAGAGAAAAGATTCTGGATTTGGTTTCCCTCTTAAAAGTAGCTACAGCTTGCCTAACAGATGCGTCAGCTGAATCAATCCGTTTTGCTGCAAAAAAGGCACGTTAGCCAATAGCGGCCAGAAGAGCGTTATGGCTAAAAAAACTGGTCTGGTGACTTGGCCTCTAAGAACAAATTATGCTCCATCCCCTTTTCGGGTTCTTATGTCTTCGTGGAGATGGAGATGCCCTAAAGGTGGAAAAGGCAGTTGGTTGTTACTTAATCCAAATACCACCAGCAATACAGGAAAACAATGACCAGACCAGTAGGAGGAAAGCTGCAGTTCTTCAGTCACAAATGGACTCAAATTATGCAGAACCCTTGGTGTACTTCAGATGATCCAAGAGGGCTGCAAAATAGAATTCAGATCCCTTCCTCCTCAAAACTTCTGAATGACAATTTCCCAAACAAACTCCTTGAAAAGTCAGATGATACAGGACAGGAGGCCATAGCACCAGTTCCAAAATCGCAGCAGTTCAGAGGCCACTGTTCCTTTAAAAAAAAAAAAAAACTGCCACATTCCGGACTATAATAAACTTAAAGTTTCTAAACGGATGGGTCCGTTATTACAAATTTCAAGATGGAATCAGTCCAGACAGCAATCCCTCTCATTACACCAGGAGCATTAATGTGCACGATCGACCTTATGGATGCTTATTACCACGTCCCCATAAATCCGGAGCACCATCAATATCTCAGGTTTTCAATAAAATTAGACGGGTTAGTGTACCACTTCCAGTATTTGCCAAGATAGTAGTAGAGATCATGGCCCATCTGAGACATCAGGATGTATTAATCGTTCCATATTTATGCGACTTTCTCTTGACAGCAGAATCACAAGAACTCCTGTAAAAGCATCTTCAGATAACTCTGAATCTACTCCACGACCTGGGTTGGCTCATCAACCTAAAAGTCGAATGTCCAGATGAATTACAGGAAGGTATTTCTGGTGACACTCCTGGATTCCATAAGTCAAGTATCTTTTCTTCCAGCACCAAAACATATGGCATTTATAAAAGAAATATCTTCCTTCCAGAAAAGAGGAAGCTGTACTATCATGGAAGCAATGCATGTAGTTCTAGGCATATTGACTTCTTGTATTCCCATGGTTCCTTGGGCTCAGATCCATACCAGACCAGTACAAAACCTGATCCTATGTAGCTGTTATACCCACCAGAGTAAAGAATGCGCTAGACTGATGGATAGACCCAGCCAATCTTCAAAAAGGAGTATGCTGGAACAAAAGTCCATTCACGATGGTGACTACCAATGCCAGCAAGGCGGCCTGGGGAGCCCAGGTAGGGGGCCAGTTTTTCAAGGAGATTGGTCGGCAATGGAAAGTCAAAGATCTTCAAATGCAAGAGAACTGGCAGCTGTCCTGAAAACCTTAAGAGTCGCAGGCCAGAGCCTGAGGGGAAAGCATCTGAGGATCTTATCAGACAACTTCAGAGAATTGCGGATTGTCCTCCGATTTTTGTTCTGTCAATTATAGCCTTACACCTAAGAGGGGCAGAAAACACCTCGGCAGTTTTCCTGAGCAGGAACAAATTTCATTCAGGGGAATGGAGGTTAGACAAACAGGTATTTCAGGAACTGTGCCGCAAATGGGGATTGCCTCAAGTCGATCTCTTTGCCTCCAGGGTAAATACCCAGACAAAAGATTATTTTTCTCTAGACCCCAAGGGAAATCCTTTTAGGAGTAGATGCTTTGTCGCAAATATGGAATATGAACCTGGCATACACCTTTCCACCAATTCCGCTAATCCCAGCAGTTCTAAAGAAGATCAGCCAGAGCCCAGGGAAGTTCATATTTATAGGTCCAGCTTGGCCAAAAAGAAGTTGGTATCCAATTCTAAAAAAGATGGCACTAGAACAGCCAGTATTTCTACCTCTGATGCCGAACCTACTGACCCAGGGACCGTTACTTCATCCAGACCTGAAGAAGTTGAACTTGAAAGCATGGATCCTGAGAGGCAGACGCTAAAAAGGCAGGAATTATCAGATTCTGTTATTTCCATCCTACAGAAAAGCAGTAAGCCGGTAACGTCGGCAATATACAACAAAATTTGGGAAAAATTTAATTCCTGGCTAGCAGTGGTTCACCCAGATTGTACACCCCCCCCCCCCCTAATGTAGTACAAATATTAGATTCTTTACAGAAGGGGTTTGATTTAGGACTAAGACCGAGTACATTGAAAGTACAGATTTCTGCTTTATCCACCTTTTTTGACTATCCGATCACCGGTGGGTTAAGAGATTTGTAAAAGCTATAACTAGATTAGGGCCCACCTTGAGACAAACTGCCACCCTGGGATCTTTCTCTGGTACTTAATGTCCTATGCAAGGCACCCTTTGAGCCTCTAGAATCCAATTTCCTGAAACACTTATCCTGGAAAACTACCTTTTTATTGGCAATCACTTCTGTCCGTAGAATAGGGGAGATTCAGGCCCTATCTATAAAAGAACCCTATTTAAAAATCCTGGAAGACAGACTCATTCAAAAATTAGATCCAGGCTTTCTACCCAAGGTGGCAACATCTTTTCATAGAGAACAAGAGATAATCCTGCCCTCTTTTTATGCTTCTCCTAGAAATCCACAAGAGTCACGGTTTCACTGCCTAGACGTCCAAAGGTCTGTACTAAAATATCTACAGGAGACAGAATCAGAAAGAAGGGACTATAACCTTTTCGTCCAAATTGGAGAAACCAGTAAAGGGAAGAAAGTCTCTAAAAGGACTCTAACCAGATGGATCAAACAGACGATCCAGGAATCCTATCATCTTCAAAGCAAGTCCTGTCCAGTTTCAGTTATGGCTCGCTTTACCAGGGCGGTAGCCACCTCCTGGGCAGAGAGAGCATGCGCTATGGTAGACCAAATATGCCAAGCTGCAACTTGGTCTAGTTATAGCACCTTTTGCAAACACTGCAGGTGGGATCGTCCGACCAGTCATAATCTGACCTTTGGTCGGAAGGTCCTTCAAGCTGTGATCCCTCCCTGAGAGATTAATTTGGTAATTCTCCCATGTGCTGTCATGGGGGGCGTCCTGGAAATCAGTAATTAGTCTTACCGGTAATTGTTTTTCCAGGAGTCCAACATGACAGCACTCCTATTACCCCCCCCCCCCCCTTTTGTTGATTACAGTGTGAAGTTTACATTTGTATGATATAACCGAAAATGAAATAAAATTTAGTTGCATCTATCCGGTCTGGTAATTTAGAAAACACTGGAGACGGGGAGTGGAGGGGGACCTTTTAAACTTCTCACTTCCTGTCCCTACAGAGATGGGGATGGACATCCTCCCATGTGCTGTCATGTTGGACGCCTGGAAAAACAATTACCGTTAAGACTAATTATTGATTTCTGTCTAATACGAAGTACTTTTTACACCAACAAAAAAAAAAAAAAAAAAAAAAAAAGCACAAAAGCAACCATTAAAAAAAAAAAAGGTACTTATTGGTGCTCAGGGCTGCAGAACGCACGAAAGCAGACGTTTGGTACGCACCAAACGTTTGCTTTTGTGCGTTCTGCAGCCCTGAGCACCAATAAGTACCAATTTTTTTTAATGGTTGCTCTTGTGCTCAGTTTTTTTATTTTATTTTTTTGTTGGTGTAAAAAGTACGCTCGTGCAGACACTGGTGTGTATATATATTACACAAAGGGAAAAATGGCGGCACTGGCTGCACTAGGAAAAAAACGGGTGCACGTTCCTGGGGAATCGACCTCTCACCCCAACCAATATATCCAGAAAAAGGACGGCACTCCAACAGGATGAAAGTGAAAAACTTCTTTTAATCGACCATACGGTGCTCGATTAAAAGAAGTTTTTCACTTTCATCCTGTTGGAGTGCCGTCCTTTTTCTGGATATATATATATATATATATATATATATATATATATATATATATATATATATATATATTAATATATTTATTAATTAGTTACGGGAGTTCAGAGCAGCACACCTTGTAGCAAGTAATTGGGTGCCAGCGACATTTACACTTTACCAAAGTGTTTAATCCAGGATAAATAAATACACCGCAGCACATCCGATAGTGAAAAAACTGTTGGATCTTTTATTCACCCATGCGACGTTTCGGTCCGCTTGCTGCATTCTCAAGCAATACTCCATAGACAACTGTGGGTTTTTATGTGGTCATATCGTATTAACATACATAAGTGGCAATTAACAATAACATTCAAAATATGCGACAAAACATCGTACCCGGAAGACAATATAATTAGATGCATAAAATTCATATAGCCAAATCATCCAGGTATATTAATTCATAAGTAAAATATTTTATACAAGTGGTAATCACCAGTGAATAATCATCACCTGTATACAGGTCCTTCTCAAAAAATTTGCATATTGTGATAAAGTTCATTATTTTCTGTAATGTACTGATAAACATTAGACTTTCATATATTTTAGATTCATTACACACCAACTGAAGTAGTTCAAGCCTTTTATTGTTTTAATATTGATGATTTTGGCATACAGCTCATGAAAACCCAAATTTCCTATCTCAAAAAATTAGCATATTTCACCTGACCAATAAAAGAAAAGTGTTTTTAATACAAAAAAAGTCAACCTTCAAATAATTATGTTCAGTTATGCACTCAATACTTGGTCGGGAATCCTTTTGCAGAAATGACTGCTTCAATGCGGCGTGGCATGGAGGCAATCAGCCCGTGGCACTGCTGAGGTGTTATGGAGGCCCAGGATGCTTCAATAGCGACCTTAAGCTCATCCAGAGTGTTGGGTCTTGCGCCTCTCAACTTTCTCTTCCCAATATCCCACAGATTCTCTCTGGGGTTCAGGTCAGGAGAGTTGGCAGGCCAATTGAGCACAGTAATACCATGGTCAGTAAACCATTTACCAGTGGTTTTGGCACTGTGAGCAGGTGCCAGGTTGTGCTGAAAAATTAAATCTTCATCTCCATAAAGCTTTTCAGCAGATGGAAGCATGAAGTGCTCCAAAATCTCCTGATAGCTAGCTGCATTGACCCTGCCCTTGATAAAACACAGTGGACCAACACCAGCAGCTGACATGGCACCCCAGACCATCACTGACTGTGGGTACTTGACACTGGACTTCAGGCATTTTGGCATTTCCCTCTCCCCAGTCTTCCTCCAGACTCTGGCACCTTGATTTCCGAATGACATGCAACAGTCCAGTGCTGCTTCTCTGTAGCCCAGGTCAGGCTTCTGCCGCTGTTTCTGGTTCAAAAGTGGCTTGACCTGGGGAATGTGGCACCTGTAGCCCATTTCCTGCACACGCCTGTACACGGTGGCTCTGGATGTTTCTACTCCAGACTCAGTCCACTGCTTCCGCAGGTCCCCCAAGGTCTGGAATCGGTCCTTCTCCACAATCTTCCTCAGGGTCCGGTCACCTCTTCTCGTTGTGCAGCGTTTTCTGCCACACTTTTTCCTTCCCACAGACTTCCCACTGAGGTGCCTTGATACAGCACTCTGGGAACAGCCTATTCGTTCAGAAATGTCTTACTGTGTCTTACTCTCTTGCTTGAGGGTGTCAATGAGGGCCTTCTGGACAGCAGTCAGGTCGGCAGTCTTACCCATGATTGCGGTTTTGAGTAATGAACCAGGCTGGGAGTTTTTAAAAGCCTCAGGAATCTTTTGCAGGTGTTTAGAGTTAATTAGTTGATTCAGATGATTAGGTTAATAGCTCGTTTAGAGAACCTTTTCATGATATGCTAATTTTTTGAGATAGGAATTTTGGGTTTTCATGAGCTGTATGCCAAAATCATCAATATTAAAACAATAAAAGGCTTGAACTACTTCAGTTGGTGTGTAATGAATCTAAAATATATGAAAGTCTAATGTTTATCAGTACATTACAGAAAATAATTAACTTTATCACAATATGTATTATGATAAATAATAAATATAATTTTTTGAGAGGGACCTGTATGTGCAAACGTAGAAGGGCCAGGCATGGAATCGGGCATGCTCAGTGGTAGGCGGATACAGTGCTTTGCACTTTCTGGACATCAATGTTCGGCTTAGGGCTCTTTCACATCTGCGTTATAGTCTTCCGGCATAGAGTTCCGTCGGCGGGGCTCTATGCCGGAAGAATACTGATCAGGATTTTCCTAATGCATTCTGAATGGACAGTCCGTCCTTCAGGATGTCTTCCATTCCGGAACGGAACGTTTTTTGGCCGCAGCAAATAGCGCAGCATGCTGCGCTTTTTGCTCCGGCCAAAAATCCGGAACACTTGCCGCAAGCCCGGATCCGGAATGAATGCCCATTGAAAGGCATTGATCCGGATCCGGCCTTAAGCTAAACGTCGTTTCGGCGCATTGCCGGATGCAACGTTTAGCTTTTTCTCAATGGTTACCATGGCTGCCGGGACGCTAAAGTCCTGGCAGCCATGGTAAAGTGCAGTGGGGAGCGGGGAGCAGCATACTTACCGTCCGTGCGGCTCCCGGGGCGCTCCAGAGTGACGTCAGGGCGCCCCAAGCGCATGGATCACGTGATCGCATGGACACGTCATCCATGCGCATGGGGCGCTCTGACGTCATTCTGGAGCGCCCCGGGAGCCGCACGGACGGCAAGTATGCTGCTCCCCCGCTCCCCACTACTACTATGGCAACCAGGACTTTAATAGCGTCCTGGGTGCCATAGTAACACTGAAAGCATTTTGAAGACGGATCCGTTTTCAAATGCTTTCAGTACACTTGCGTTTTTCCGGATCCGGCGTGTAATTCCGGCAAGTGGAGTACACGCCGGATCCGGACAACGCAAGTGTGAAAGAGGCCTTACTAGTTTCACGCTGAACACTGAGGTCTATACGAAACCCACTGATCGCAACACCATCCTCAGGTATGCTGGTGCTCATTCACGGATGATGGTGCGGTCACTGCCGTATAGCCCATTTACTAGAGCTAAAAGGATAGTTAGCGACACATCTATACTGGATAAAACTCTGGAAAAGATGACACAATGTTTTAAACAGAGGTGTTATCCAGTATCCACACCGGTGGATTCTAAATACGGAACACAAGAATATCCCAGAATTCTCTAACAGACCCATAATGTCGTATAAGAGGGCCTGTAATTTAAAGGATAAACTAGTAAAAAATGATATAGGCTCACAAAAAGGTGTATATCAGTCATTTTTGGCCCCTAAGAAATGTGGCAGTTATCCGTGCCTTCACTGTGTAAATTGCAAATACATGGTGAAGGGGTGTGAATTCATTCATCCAAGTACTGGGGTTTCTTATCCCCTCAAATTTTATTTAACCTGTGATTCGTGTTATGTCAGCTGTGTTTTATGGTGCCCATGCAAGTTATTGTATGTGGGTGAGACCACATGCGATTTTAAATCTGTTTCACACTTTTTCGTTATGTATATACTTCCACATGTGTTAATTCATAGTTTTGATGCCTTCAGTGTGAATCTACAATTTTCATAGTCCTGAAAATAAAGAAAACTCTCTGAATGAGAAGGTGAGTCCAAACTTTTGGTCTGTACTGTATGTATGTATGTGTATGTGTATATATATATATATATATATATATATATATATATATATATTATAAAACTATTCTAAAGAAAAGGGACAGATGAAAAAATATATATCTGCGCCAAAAAAAAGAGCCCAGGGGTTCTGAGCAGTGAAGTACGGACTGGTCAGAACTTGGAGCAGGAAATTTTTTTCCTGCTCCAGTAACAGAAAACTAGTACAAATTTCTTTGCCGCAGGCAAAATTAGATGGGAGCGGTTGGGGGGGGGGGGGGGGGGGGAGAAGGCTTGGGAAGGGGGTTGATTTAGGGATCTGGAACTTCTGCTGCAGAAAAAATAAATCACTGCAGCAGATGTGCCAGATGTTCTTCCTTTTACAGGAGCAGTAAAGGCTTTGAAAGCTGCGGTAGAACCACAAATCCCAGCAGATTGAGCACAGAGAAGCAAAGAACTCTCAGCATGCAGTCATCAGCTAGAATGGCTGCATGCAGGGAGGTTCTGCCCTTTCCTGTGCAGCTATAGCGCAGCCATTGGCTGGAGCGTTGTTCCAGCTAATCGCAGCGTTGGCAGGGGACCCAAAACACTGATGTCCCCCTGCCTCACCTCGGAGGTGACCAGTTCAGCACCGGGCACCTTCCAGCGCTGCGATGTGCCGTCTTTACTAGGGATTGACCGATATAGATTTTTTTTTTTTTTTTTTTTTTTTTTTTTTTTTTTTTAGACCGATAATTTATACCAATATTTTATATATTATAATAATATATATTATTTATAATATATATTATATTAGTTGGTAGTCCGCTAGTTGGTAGTTAGTTGGTGGAAATTTGCGTTTGGCACTGGTATATTTTAAATGTACGGTAAATTATAAATTAATAAAGCCCTTAGTTGGTAGTCAACTTATAATTTACATTTATACAGTCATGTGAAAAAATTAGGACACCCTTTGAAAGCATGTGGTTTTTTTGTAACATTTTTAATAAAAGGTTATTTCATCTCCGTTTCAACAATACAGAGAGATTAAAGTAATCCGACTAAACAAAGAAAACTGAAGAAAAGTCTTTTCAAGATCTTCTGTAAATGTCATTCTACAAAAATGCCTATTCTAACTGAGGAAAAAGATAGGACACCCTCACATGTATTCCCTCTTAAATTGGCTCAGATCTCACACAGGTATATCACACCAGGTGCACATAATTAGTAGATCGTTACTCTGCATGTTGAATGAGGCTTGCCCTATTTAAACCTCAGACATTTAGTTTGGTGTGCTCCTGACTGTTGAAGTGAGAGTGAGCACCATGGTGAGAGCAAAAGAGCTGTCAGAGGACTTCAGAAAAAAGATTGTAGCAGCCTATGAGTCTGGGAAGGGATTTAAAAAGATCTCAAAAGATTTTGAAATCAGCCATTCCACTGTCCGGAAGATAGTCTACAAGTGGAGGGCTTTCAAAACAACTGCCAACATGCCCAGGACTGGTCGCCCCAGCAAGTTCACCCCAAGAGCAGACCGCAAGATGCTAAAAGAGGTCTCCAAAAACCCTAAAGTGTCATCTCGAGAACTACAGCAGGCTCTGGCTACTGTTGATGTAGAAGTACATTCCTCTACAATCAGAAAGAGACTGTACAAGTTTAACTTGCATGGGAGGTGTGCAAGGAGGAAACCTTTGCTTTCCAAGAGAAACATCGAGGCCAGACTGACATTTGCCAGAGATAAAGTTGACAAAGACCAGGACTTCTGGAATAATGTTCTTTGGACAGATGAGTCCAAAATTGAATTATTTGGACACAACAGCAGAGGACATGTTTGGCGTAAACCAAACACAGCATTCCAAGAAAAGAACCTCATACCAACTGTGAAGCATGGAGGTGGAAGTGTCATGGTTTGGGGCTGCTTTGCTGCAGCAGGACCTGGTCAGCTCACCATCATAGAATCCACAATGAATTCTACTGTGTATCAGAAGGTGCTTGAAGAACATGTGAGACCATCAGTTAGAAAATTAAAGCTGAAGCGGAACTGGACCATGCAACATGACAATGACCCAAAACATACTAGTAAATCAACCAAAGATTGGCTGAAAAAGAAGAAATGGAGAGTCCTGGAATGGCCAAGTCAAAGTCCAGATTTGAATCCCATTGAGATGCTGTGGGGTGACTTGAAAAGGGCTGTACGTGCAAGAAACCCCTCAAACATCTCACAGCTGAAAAAGTTCTGCATTGAGGAGTGGGGTAAAATTTCCTCAGACCGATGTCGAAGACTGGTAGATGGCTACAAGAACCGTCTCACTGCAGTTATTTCAGCCAAAGGAGGTAACACTCGCTATTAGGGGCAAGGGTGTCCTATCTTTTTCCTCAGTTAGAATAGGCATTTTTGTAGAATGACATTTACAGAAGATCTTGAAAAGACTTTTCTTCAGTTTTCTTTGTTTAGTCGGATTACTTTAATCTCTCTGTATTGTTGAAACGGAGATGAAATAACCTTATATTAAAAATGTTACAAAAAACCACATGCTTTCAAAGGGTGTCCTAATTTTTTCACATGACTGTAATATACTAATGCCAATTTCCACACCATCCCCCCCCCCCCCCCCTTCTCACTGACTTTATTAACCCCTATCAGACCTCAGATGAATACAAATTTTTAAAAAACTCCTCACCTCTCCTGCGCCGCGGCTCCTCTTCATCTCCGGGTCCGGCGTATCGCTCCCCTGTGTTCTTTGGCCCACGCTGCACTGTCACCTGACAGCGTGCAGCGCCAGGTCATAGTGTGTGCACTACGTCCTGACGCTGTATGAGGGCAGGACAGTGCAGCACGGGACCCATCAAAGAAGACCAAGGAGGGTGAGTATCGGAAGCGCTTGCTGAGCTTCTTCCCTGCTCCCTGCACCCGATGCATACTAGTGAGCGCTTCCATAAGCGCCCGGTGGACATGTACGGCTATAATTTGGATGATTACGGCTTACAGCTTCTGAAAACCCCAAATTCACAATCTCTGAAAATTTGAAGATTGTGAAAAGGTTCAATATTCTAGGCTTAGTGTTGCACTCTAGTCAGCTAATTAATCCATAACACCTGCAAAGGGTTCCCGAGCCTTTAAATTGTCTGATTCAGTAGGAATCACAATCATGGGAAAGACTGCTCACCTGACAGTTGTGCAGAAAACAATCATTGACATCCTCCATAAGGAGAGAAAGCCTCAAAAGGTAATTGCAAAAGAAGTTCCCAAAGTGCTGTATCAAAGCGACGCAATAATAGAAAGTTATGTGGAAGGGACAAGTGTGGAAGAAAAAGATATTCAAATTTTTCGAGTTTCACCTCTAAATGGCACTCTCAAAGTGACCCCCATTGTGGGTGCAGTAATGTTTTCTTTGATACCATGTGGGTGTGGAAACAAAATTTTCTTTGCTAAATATTATGATTTTTGTAAGGGTGGGTGACCAAAAATGTGCTGTTCTGGTAGATCATGTGATATTGGAGCAGTTCATTACAGAGGCAGAGTGATGTCTAGCGTTTTATTTTTTTTCTTTCCTGCTGATGGTCTTTTGTGAGGGGTGTATTTGGAGATGAGTTGATTTTTTTTTTTTGATTGATACAATTTTTGGGGTAAATAGTACTCTTTGATCACCCGCTATTATGGTTTTTGTGAGGCAAGGTGACCAGAAAATGGCTACTTTGGCACAGTTATATATATTTTTTTACCACTTCCCGTCCGCCCATAGACTATAAACGTCCGGGAGGTGGTTCTCTATTTCTGAACAGACGTTCCAGAACGTCCGTTCAGAAACTGCAGCTGCACGCTAATCGTGCAGCTGCTGATCGGGTTGCCCGCTGTCAGTGACAGCAGGGCAACCCTAAGAGAAGGCAGGGACAGTGCCCAGGTGTCCCTGCCGTCTAGATCGCTGTATACACAGCGCTCACCGAGCGCTGTGTATGCAGAGCAGGAAGCGCTATGCGCCTCCTGTTCCGGCGGTCTTGTGACCGCCGGGACTGGAGAGTGCAGGAGCTGTGTGAAGTCTTTCAGAGACCTCGATCAGCCCTGCACTCGGGCTGTATTGCGCTGTACAGCCTCTCTGGGGGGTGCATTTCTCTTGTAACTGGGGCTACTATGTCAGCCCCAGTTACAGGAGAAATCGACAGGGAAAAAAAAAATGAAGAAGTGAATGTATGAATGTATGTCTTGTATGACCTTTATGGGGGCCGAAAAGTGTAAAAAAAAAAAAAAAAGGTTTCACATGTAAAAAAATAATAATAATTCCCCAAGTAAGGAATAAAAAAAAATAGAAAAAAATAAAATAGACCTATTTGGTATTGCCGCGTCTGGGACGGTCGGCTCTATAAATATATCACATAATCGACCAAGTCCAATAAACACCATAAAAAAAAATATAATAACTGTCAAAAAAAGCTATTTTTGTCACCTTACATCACAAAAAGTGCAACACCAAGTGATCAAAAAGGCGTATGCCCCACAAAATGGTACCAATAAAACAGTCACCTCATCCCGCAAAAAATTAGCCCCTACATAAGAAAATCTCAAAAAAAAAAAAAAAAACTATAGCTCTCAGAACATGGACACATTAAAACATAATTTTTTTGTTTCAAAAATGCTATTATTGTGTAAGACTTTAATAAATTAGAAAAAGTATACATATTGGGTATCACCACGTCTGTAACAATCCGCTCTATAAAAATGGCACTTGACCGAACCCCTCAGATGAATGCTGTAAAAATAAATAAAAACTGCTAAAACAACCAATTTTTTGGTCACCTTGCCGCATAAAGTGTTATAATGAATGATCAAAAAATCATATGTACCAAAAAATAGTGCCAATAAAACTGGCACCTTATCCCCTAGTTTCCAAAATGGGATCACTTCTTGGGAGTTTCTACTGTAAGGGTGCATCAGGGTGGCTTCAAATGGGACATGGCAGTTAAAAACCATGTGGAGTTACTTTTCTTCTGCGCCCTGCCCATACAGCAGTTTATGACCACATTTGGGGTGTTACTGTAAACCGCAGAATCTGGGTAATAAATAGAGTTTTGTTTGGCTGTTAACTATCGATGTGTTAAAGAAAAAATTGGATTAAAATGGAAAATCTGCCAAAAAAGTGAAATTTAAAAATTTGATCTCCATTTTCCTTTTAATTCTTGTGAAACGCCTAAAGGGTTAACAAAGTTTGTAAAATCGGTTTTAAAGGGTTAACAAAGTTTGTAAAATCGGTTTTAAGTAACTTGAGGGGTGTAGTTTCTACAATGGGGTCATTTATGGGGGTATCTACTATGTAGGCACCACAAAGTGACTTCAGACCTGAACTAGTCCTTAAAAAGTGGGTTTTGGCAATTTTCTTAAAAATTTGAAGAATTGCTTCTAAACTTCTAAGCCTCATAACATCCTAAAAAAATAAAATAACATTTCCAAAATGATGCCAACATAAAGTAGACATATGGGGAATGTTAAGTAATACATATTTTATGAGGAATCACTTTATGTTTTAAAAGCAGAGAAATTGAAATTTTTAAAATTGCGAATTTTTGTTTATGAAAAAATTTAAGGTGAAATATATTGCCTCAAATTTATGGCTATCATGAATTACAATGTGTCACGAGAAAACAATCACTGACTTGGATAAGTGAAGGTGTTCCAAAGTTATTACCACATAAAGTGAGATATGTCAGTTTTGCAAAATTAGGCCTGGTCAGGAAGGGGCAAATGGCCCAGATAGCAAGTGGTTAAAGAACTGCTAGTGACTGATGCAGCGATATGTAATGTCTATTTATTTTTTATTGTACATGGCTTGATGAGAGCAAGGGGTGTTTTTTTTTTTTTTTGTCTAAGTATTTTTATTTTTGTCCCACTATGGGACTTCAACTTTTCAGGGTTTGATTCCTGTTTCAATGCAGTACATGCTGTATTGTACTGCAG
This sequence comes from Bufo gargarizans, assembly GCF_014858855.1. Lineage (NCBI taxonomy): Eukaryota > Metazoa > Chordata > Amphibia > Anura > Bufonidae > Bufo > Bufo gargarizans. The sequence goes on along the minus strand of NC_058085.1, from coordinate 218,984,698 downwards.
TGTACTGCTGGGCCTCATAAGCCTCCATAGTTGGCAGCCCCCCCCTGTCGTTGCAAAGCAGGGAGCTGATGGGTTCAGAGAGGGAGCCCCCTCCCTCTTCGAACCCCATACATGCAGCAGTCAGCATTGACTGCATCAGCGGTTGTTCAGCAACGCTGGCAGATACATCAGGGGCCTGGCTGTCAGTAACAGCTTCTGCGCTTGCTTGATCAGTGTGCTGTACGGTACATGTCAGGAACCCGATTTTTGCTGCTCATGTCGGGAAGTGGTTAATTGGACTGAGTGACTATTGTGACTGAATGTTTCTGAAAGGGCAACTCAGTGCATGAAAATAATCATTTGCAGTAAATTGTATATATTTCCCTTGCATTTCAGTTATACAGTATTTTATAATTTATATTTCTTTGTTTATGTATCTCCTATAGGGGTACTTATTACATAAAGCAATAACATGGACCCATTAAGAGCCCAGCAATTGGCAGCAGAACTTGAAGTAGAAATGATGGCAGATATGTACAACCGGTAATGAAGATTTTCTTAATACATATTTTTTTTTAAGTGTACCAGTCATTACCAGTGTATTAGTATATAAGGAGACTATTTCTGGCCATTATGACTTATATTGTTCATACATCTTAGGTTTTTACTTTTCTATCCTCCTCTCTACCCTCTCAACAACCCAAAACTGTACTTACTGTTCTCCCCAGTGCTACCAAATACTATACTGCAAAAACATAGTTCCCCTGAAAATGCTAGTACCACACAGTTCCAATTTCAATAATTATTGACCTATTGTGCCTAGAAAACATTGCAACCCTGAACATAATAGTGCCACAAACTTAGTGTCCCCCAAGAATAATTCTGCTAAGCCGATACTGTCAGTGCCCCCACAGTAACAATGCTTCCTTATTAAATAGTCCTTTACTAGTAACAGTGCCACTACAGTGCCCCTAGTAGTAATGTCCTCCATAGTGCCCATAATAAAATGCTCTATAGCCTCCAGTAGTAAAGCCCACCATAGTGCCCGCATATATTGCACCCAGTAGTACTAATGCCCCACTCTGGTTTCCCCAGTAGTATTAAAGCCTCTAGTGTGCCTCGGTAGTAATTAAGTCCACCATAATGCCGCCAGTTTTATTGCCCCCAAAAGTTATAATGCCCATCTATAGTGCACTAAGTAGTACTATTGCCCCCTATAGCCGGCACCAGGAGAGCGCCCTTCACTCACTGCGCCTGCGCAGAATACTAATACCTAGAGGTATTAGCATATTTCAAAAGTCTTTATTTTAAGAGTACTGTGGCAGACAGTAAGTTATAAAGCGTTCTGTTATGTACTGCTGACATTAGCACATCTCTAATGTCAGTCAGCTACATAACGTTATTTCTGATGACAGAAATCCTTTAAAAATTAATATCCCCTTTTACAATGCACACAGAGGTAACTAGGAGCAGCGCACTATATGTGCAGGGTCTGCTCTCCTGAATGTAGATGCCCAATGGCATAGGTAGGTTTAGCATAGAACCTGCCTGACTGAAACCACCCTGGCGCAGGTAGGTGTGCACAGATGTGTTTTGATCAAAATATATTGGCTGAGAGTTTCAGATTTTATCATATCAGAGTGACAATTTCTGTTATTCTGGATAGGCTCAAATTTTGCCCCTGGACAAGGCAACATTTTTGGAGATTCTGGCTCTAATTTTAAAGGGGTTTTCTCATCTCGGACAATGGGGGCGTATCTGGGACCCGCACCTACACTCTCCTAAAGAATTATTAGGAACACCTGTTCTATTTCTCATTAATGCAATTATCTAGTCAACCAATCACATGGCAGTTGCTTCAATGCATTTAGGGGGGTGGTCCTGGTCAAGACAATCTCCTGAACTTCAAACTGAATGTCAGAATGGCAAAGAAAGGTGATTTAAGCAATTTTGAGCGTGGCATGGTTGTTGGTGCCAGACGGGCCGGTCTGAGTATTTCACAATCTGCTCAGTTACTGGGATTTTCACACACAGCCATTTCTAGGGTTTACAAAGAATGGTGTGAAAAGGGAAAAACATCCAGTATGCGGCAGTCCTGTGGGCAAAAATGCCTTGTGGATGCTAGAGGTCAGAGGAGAATGGGCCGACTGATTCAAGCTGATAGAAGAGCAACGTTGACTGAAATTACCACTCGTTACAACTGAGGTATGCAGCAAAGCATTTGTGAAGCCACAACACGCACAACCTTGAGGCAGATGGGCTACAACAGCAGAAGACCCCACCGGGTACCACTAATCTCCACTACAAATAGGAAAAAGAGGCTACAATTTGCACGAGCTCACCAAAATTGGACTGTTGAAGACTTGAAAAATTTTGCCTGGTCTGATGAGTCTCGATTTCTGTTGAGACATTCAAATGGTAGAGTCCGAATTTGGTGTAAACAGAATGAGAACATGTATCCATCCTCTGATGGCTACTTCCAGCAGGATAATGCACCATGTCACAAAGCTCGAATCATTTCAAATGGTTTCTTGACCATGACAATGAGTTCACTGTTCTAAAATGGCCCCCACAGTCACCAGATCTGAACCCAATAGAGCATCTTTGGGATGTGGTGGAATGGGAGCTTCGTGCCCTGGATGTGCATCCCTCAAATCTCCATCAACTGCAAGATGCTATCCTATCAATATGGGCCACCTTGTTGAATCAATGCCACGTAGAATTAAGGCAGTTCTGAAGGCAAAAGGGGGTGCCACACCGTATTAGTATGGTGTTCCTAATAATTCTTTAGGTGAGTGTATATCGAGAACGGAGCTCCGAAAGTGAAGGAGAACGCACTGCACATGCAAAGCTGCTTTCCATTCATTTCTATGGGGCCATCAAAAATGAATGGGAGCATGGGCTGTGCATGCGCGGCACGCTTCCATTCACTTCTATGGGAGAGGCAGGGATTAGCGCTTGGTGGTGGATGGACCCCCGGGAAATCTGGGGTCCTCCAGCCACAGCGCTCCCGGCTCCGTTCTCGATATAGGTGCCGGTCCTAGCAGTGGGGCCCACACCTATCAGACCATGGATATGCCCCCATTGTCTAAGATGGGAATACCCCTTTAAGGAAAAAGAAGGGACCGGCACCATTTTGGAAAAATTGTTGATGACCTGTTGCATGCCAGTCATCAGCTGGGACCTAACAGCACCATCACGTCAGTAGAGGCAAGCCCGTTCCTTGAAGGCCTTGATCTCGGAATACGACTGAGTCAACTGAGCCTCAATTTCCTCCTTCTGCCTCTGCAGCTCCACTAAACTGTGACTATTTTAGCCACCTGCGTGTCTCGGTCAACCGTAGATTGTACATTCTATGCCAGCCTGCCCGCAATGCTGAAACCTGCTTCAAATTACTGGCATAGCACTGACAATGAATGTTCAGAGGAATTGTCTCTGTTAACTGAGACACCAGTGCAACATGCTCTGGCTTGCAAATGCTATCCTCAAATGTATGCACAAGTTTGGCTAGCATCTGAAGCAGTTTGGTCACCTTATACAATACTGTCCGTTTGTTAATAGCTTGTCATGACTACAAGCTTGTGTCAACAAATCGGATTACAGCATTTCTGCTGACTTGTACGTGGTGGGGAGGATAGGGTTAAATGTGCTGTGTTTTGTTAAGTGCTGTATTGTGGAGAAGTCCATACTCACTTTTTGAGATGCCATCTTCTCTGGTGCTGTCTTTTCCTGTCCTTCATTTGCTGCTTGAATGAGAGGTCCTATAGTACCTGGAACGCCTTCTCCCGACCAGCCGGACTTCTGATCAGCACCAATGACGATAGTTCTCTCAAAGCGATGGTATGTGACTTCTATGGACGCTCGCACATGTTCAGGGGGCGTGTAAAGCAACAGAAAATCGTTAAAATACTAAAACAAAAGATTTAGATTCTCTGCTATATAGATATTGCTCTGATTGAAAAACTGAGATACCTGTCCATATTATCAGGCTCTGGATGCACAGAATCCACTGTCCGCGTCTCTGTTGCCTGACTAGTTCACAGAGTAAGCGATTTTCTTCACCAAAGCCAAACACAGCAACAAATTCCTAGCAGTGGGCCTGGCTCGCCAATGTAAAGGATTTAATATTATTAATATCAATACTGAATATTAATAATTTAATATTGTCTCCTGGCTGGCTTGCCAATGTAAAAGGGAATATTCATTATTAATATTTGGAGTTAATAGTAATAATTAATAAATAGACGTAGGACACACATGTCATAAACAATCCCTAAACAGAAGGTGGGGGAGAGCATAATACCTAGGCTGATTGATATATATATATATATATATATATATATATATATATATATATATATATATATATATATATATATATATATATATATATATATATATATGTGTGTGTCCAAAAGTTTGGACACACCTTCTCATTCAAAGAGTTTTTTCTTTATTTTCATTACTATGAAAATTGTAGATCCACACTGGAATTATATACATAAAGTGTGAAACAACTGAAACTGTCATATTCTAGGTTCTTCAAAGTAGCCACCTTTTGCTTTGATTACTGCTTTGTACACTCTTGGCATTCTCTTGATGAGCTTCAAGAGGTAGTCACCTGAAATGGTCTTCCAACAGTCTTGAAGGAGTTCCCAGAGATGCTTAGCACTTGTTGGCCCTTTTGCCTTCACTCTGCGGTCCAGCTCACCCCAAACCATCTCGATTGGGTTCAGGTCCGGTGGCCGTGGAGGCCAGGTCATCTGGCGCAGCACCCCATCACTCTCCTTCACGGTCAAATAGCCCTTACACAGCCTGGAGGTGTTTGGGGTCATTGTCCTGTTGAAAAATAAATGATGGTCCAACTAAACGCAAACCGGATGGAATAGCATGCCGCTGCAAGATGCTGTGGTAGCCATGCTGGTTCAGTATGCCTTCAATTTTGAATAAATCCCCAACAGTGTTACCAGTAAAGCACCCCCACACCATCACACCTCCTCCTCCATACTTCACGGTGGGAACCAGGGGTCCATCCGTTCACCTTTTCTGCACAAATTTGGACTCTTAAGAACAAAGCACAGATTTCCACTAGTCTAATGTCCATTCCTTGTGTTCTTTAGCCCAAAAAAGTCTCTTCTGCTTGTTTCCTGTCGTTAGCAATGGTTTCCTAGCAGATATTCTACCATGAAGGCCTGATTCACACAGTCTTCTCTTAACAGTTGTTCTAGAGATGTCTCTGCTGCTAGAACTCTGTGTGGCATTGACCTGGTCTCTAATCTGAGCTGCTGTTAACCTGCGATTTCTGAGGCTGGTGACTCGGATGAACTTATCCTCCGCAGCAGAGGTGACTCTTGGTCTTCCTTTCCTGGGGCGGTCCGAATGTGAGTCAGTTTCTTTGTAGCGCTTGATGGTTTTTGTGACTGCACTTGGGGACACTTTCAAAGTTTTCCCAATTTTTCGGACTGACTGACCTTCATTTCTTAAAGTAATGATGGCTACTCGTTTTTCTTTACTTAGCTGCTTTTTTCTTGCCATAATACAAATTCTAACAGTCTATTCAGTAGGACTATCAGCTGTGTATCCACCTGACTTCTCCACAACACAACTGATGGTCCCAACCCCATTTATAAGGCAAGAAATCCCACTTATTAAACCAGACAGGGCACACCTGTGAAGTGAAAACCATTTCAGGTGACTACCTCTTGAAGCTCATCAAGAGAATGCCTAGAGTGTGCAAAGCAGTAATCAAAGCAAAAGGTGGCTACTTTGAAAAACCTAGAATATGACAGATTTTCAGTTGTTTCACACTTTTTTGTTATGTATATAATTCCACATATGTTAATTCATAGTTTTGATGCCTTCAGTGTGAATCTCCAATTTTCATAGTCCTGAAAATAAAGAAAACTCTTTTGAATGAAAAGGTGTGTCTAAACTTTTGGTCTGTACTGTGTGTGTGTGTGTGTGTGTGTGTGTAAAATATATATATATATATATATATATATATATATATATATATTATATTATATAATATACATACTAGGGCTGAAAAAATAATCAAATCGTGATAATCGGCAAATGCGATATGGCCGACCCGAAAATGCTGCGATTATATATAAAGGGGCCCTGCGCACATAACTGCCTTTTGCGTGTAAAGTGTTTTACTAGTGTGTGTGTGTGTGTGTGAAACAATCTCTCTCGTAACAGGTCCGGCCTCTGTACTCACTATGAATGCAATGCATTGCAGCGAGGTGGCCGGCCGGCGCGTGACTGACGTCACTTAGTAACGCTCCTCCCACTTCAGGAAGCAGGAGCATTACTTAGTGACGTCAGTCACGCGCCGGCCGGCCAGCTAGCTGCAGTGCATTGCATTCATAGTGAGTACAGAGGCCGGACCTGTTAGGAGAGAGATTGTTTCACACACACACTAGTAAAACACTTTACACGCAAAAGGCAGTTATGTGCCCAGTTTAGGACACATGAGGGGGACCAGCATAAGATGCTATATGTCTTAAGCTGGCCCCCCTCATGGCCCTATGTGTCCTCCACAGATCCCCCATATAACGGCGTCCTCCACAGGTCCCCCATATAACGGCGTCCTCCACAGGTCCCCCATATAACGGCGTCCTCCACAGGTCCCCCATATAACGGCGTCCTCCACAGGTCCCCCATATAACGGCGTCCTCCACAGGTCCCCCATATAACGGCGTCCTCCACAGGTCCCCCATATAACGGCGTCCTCCACAGGTCCCCCATATAACGGCGTCCTCCACAGGTCCCCCATATAACGGCGTCCTCCACAGGTCCCCCATATAACGGCGTCCTCCACAGGTCCCCCATATAACGGCGTCCTCCACAGGTCCCCCATATAACGGCGTCCTCCACAGGTCCCCCATATAACGGCGTCCTCCACAGGTCCCCCATATAACGGCGTCCTCCACAGGTCCCCCATATAACGGCGTCCTCCACAGGTCCCCCCCCCCCCCCCCCCACAACACGGCGTCCTCCACAGGTCGTCCCCCCCCCACAACACGGCGTCCTCCACAGGTTCGCCCCCCCCCCCCACAACACGGCGTCCTCCACAGGTCCCCCCCCCCCTCACAACACGGCGTCCTCCACAGGTCCCCCCCCCCCCCCCCCACAACACGGCGTCCTCCACAGGTCCCCCCCCCCCCCCCACAACACGGCGTCCTCCACAGGTCCCCCCCCCCCCACAACACGGCGTCCTCCACAGATCCCCCCCACAACAATGTCATACCCAGCCGCGTCAGCGGCTCATATGGGAAAATCCAAGCAAATAGACCTCTAGCACAATTCTTTTAAAATATTGCATTGCATATCGTTATTGCAATTTTTAGGGCCCTAATCGCAATCGCACAAAATTCCTATATCGTGCAGCCCTAATACATACATTATTTATGCCCATCCCCAATAAAGGAGTGGTTCTGCAGGGGGTGACCACAGACCACTTCTCAGTTCCTATGCTTCCTGGCTGATGTTTTGGTCACTTTTGAATGCTGGCGGTGCTTTCACTCTAGTGGTAGCATGAGACGGAGTCTACAACCCACACAAGTGGCTCAGGTAGTGCAGCTTATCCAGGATGGCACATCAATGCGAGCTGTGGCAAGAAGGTTTGCTGTGTCTGTCAGCCTAGTGTCCAGAGCATGGAGGCGCTACCAGGAGACAGGCCAGTACATCAGGAGACGTGGAGGAGGCCGTAGGAGGGCAACAACCCAGCAGCAGGACCGCTACCTCCGCCTTTGTGCAAGGAGGAACAGGAGGAGCACTGCCAGAGCCCTGCAAAATGACCTACAGCAGGCCACAAATGTGCATGTGTCTGCTCGAACGGTCAGAAACAGACTCCATGAGGGTGATATGAGGGCCCAACGTCCACAGGTGGGGGTTGTGCTTACAGCCCAACACCGTGCAGGACGTTTGGCGTTTGCCAGAGAACACCAAGATTGGCAAATTTGCCACTGGCGCCCTGTGCTCTTCACAGATGAAAGCAGGTTCACACTGAGCACATGTGACAGACGTGACAGAGTCTGGAGACGCCGTGGAGAACGTTCTGCTGCCTGCAACATCCTACAGCATGACCGGTTTAGCATTGGGTCAGTAATGGTGTGGGGTGGTATTTCTTTGGAGGGCTGCACAGCCCTCCATGTGCTCACCAGAGGTAGCCTGACTGCCTTTAGGTACCGAGATGAGATCCTCAGACCCCTTGTTGAGACCATATGCTGGTGCGGTTGGCCCTGGGTTCCCCCTAATGCAAGACAATGCTAGACCTCATGTGGCTGGAGTGTGTCAGCAGTTCCTGCAAGACTAAGGCATTGATGCTATGGACTGGCCCGCCCGTTCCCCAGACCTGAATCCAATTGAGCACATCTGGGACATCATGTCTCACCCTATCCACCAACGTCGCGTTGCACCACAGACTGTCCAGGAGTTGGTAGATGCTTTAGACCAGGTCTGGGAGGAGATCCCTCAGGAGACCGTCCGCCACCTCATCAGGAGCATGCACAGGCGTTGTAGGGAGGTCATACAGGCATGTGGAGGCCACACACACTACTGAGCCTTATTTTGACTTGTTTTAACCTCTTAAGGACACATGACGTACCGGTACGTCATGATGTCCTGGTACTTAAGGACACATGACGTACCGGTACGTCATGAATGGTTCCGATCACCGCCGCTCGGCGGGCGGTGATCGGAACCCGGTGCCTGCTCAAATCATTGAGCAGGCACCTGGGGCAAATGCGCCGGGGGGTCCTGTGACCCCCCCCCATGTCGGCGATCGCAGAAAACCGCAGGTCAATTCAGACCTGCGGTTTTCAGCGTTTCCGGGTTATTCGGGTCTCTGAAGACCCGATAACCCGGAACAGGATGGTGATGGTGGTGTGATTTCACTCCACCAATCACCATCCAGCGATCCTGAGTGGTGATGGTGACATCACCACTCAGGATCGCTTTCTGATTGGTCAGTGGGCGGTCCGGCGGCAGATTCAAAAGAGGCAGGCGCTCCTCTCCTCCTCCTCCTTTTGTGTTCCGGAGCCGGAGGAGAGAGGAGCTGCCTGCACGTGTCTGCTGCCGCTGCCTGCACCCGATCTGTGCCCCCAGGACCCGATCTCTGCCACCAGCACCCCCCCATCAGGTACATAGGGACAGCTAGGGAAAGTTTGGGTTAGGCAGGGAAAAAAAGGGAAAGTTAGTTTTTTTACTTTTCATTGCATCACCCTAGTTAGGGTATCTGGGGTCCACAGCACAGCTGTGTGACCCTAGACCCCCCAGGGGTGCTGCCACTTGCCCCCCCCTCCCCCCTTCCCCCTTCCCCCACTTTTTTGGGGTGCAGGATTTTTTTTTTTGTGTGTACGCTGACTGTGGCCGGCACTCTTAGTGTCCGGCCACTGTTAGCGCATCGCACACCCCACCGCTGATCAACTTCGGACGGTTGATCAGCGGTTTTGAATTTTTTTTCCCACATTTTTTTGGCCTTTTTTTTTTAGTCAGTTATTTTTTTATTTATTTTTTTTAGTTTTAGGGTGAGTTCGTGAACACCCGTGCCCCCACACACACGCACACAGAATAAAGAGTTACACACACGCACATATACACGCAGACACACACTCCCCTATGGCCCGCCGGACGTTCTCGGCCGAGGAGGCATACGCCCAGCTTGCCTCCGAATCCGAGAGTCCCAGAGAGGATGAGGATGACCCCACATTCCTGTTGTCATCCGCATCCTCCTCATCATCTAGCGATGATGATGATCCCCCAAGGCGGCGGAGACGCCGCCAGGCGGAGCAAGGGGACCGCCATGTTAGGGACCCTGTGGCCCAGCCTAGTACGAGCAGTTCTGGGGCTCGTACTGGTTTCCCGGCCCACCAGTTAAATCCACCGGAGCACCCTGCCGATGAATTTGTCTGGTGTAGCCCAGAGCGATACGAGCCCGTGATTCCTGATTTTGTAGGCCAATCAGGAATCCAGATTTCCACAGTGGGCTACACTGAATATGACTTTTTTCGTAATTTTTTCAGTGACCCACTGGTAAATCTGATGGTGGAGCAGACGAATCTGTACGCCCAACAGTTCGTCGCTCAACACCCGGGCTCCTTTTTGGCCAGGCCCGGTGGCTGGACGCCGGTCAGTGCAGCCAAAATGAGGACATTTTGGGGCCTCGTGCTGCATATGGGCCTGGTCAAGAAACCCAGTGTCAGGCTGTACTGGAGTGGGGACGTCCTATACCAGACCCCAATTTACAGTACGGCCATGACACTCTCCCGGTTTGAGGCCATCCGGAAATGTCTGCATTATTCCGATAATGCAGCATGTCCCCCCCCGAGGTGATCCTGCCCATGACCGTCTGTACAAGATACGGCCGGTCATCGATCACTTTGGGGCCAAATTCATGGAGGCCTATGTACCTGGAAAAGAGGTCGCGGTTGATGAGTCTCTCATTGCGTTCAAGGGGAGACTCATTTTCCGCCAGTATGTGCCCACCAAGCGGGCGAGGTATGGCGTGAAGCTATACAAAATTTGTGAGAGTACCTCAGGGTACACTTACAAATTTCGTATATACGAGGGGCGAGATTCCCGGATTCAACCCCCAGAATGTCCCCCCACTCTGGGTGTTACCGGGAAACTTGTGTGGGACCTTATGTTCCCACTGCTGGATAAGGGTTACCACCTTTACGTGGATAACTTTTATACCAGTATCCCCTTGTTCCAGTCCCTTGCCGCCAGATCCACTTTCGCTTGTGGGACCGTGTGGAAAAATCAACGCGGCCTCCCTGCCCTCCCCCTCCAGGTACCTATCCCCAGGGGTGAGACCCGTGCCCTTACCACTGGAAACCTGTTGCTGGTCAGGTATAAGGACAAGAGGGATGTCCTTATGCTGTCCACAATTCATGGTAACGGCATCACCCCTGTCCCTGTGCGAGGTACCGCGGCAACGGTCCTCAAGCCCAATTGTATTGTCGCCTACAATCGGTATATGGGAGGAGTTGATCTCTCTGATCAAGTCCTCAAGCCATATAACGCCATGCGCAAAACCCGGGCATGGTACAAAAAAGTTGCGGTCTACTTGGTGCAGGTTGCCATGTACAACTCTTTTGTACTATCCCGAAGCGCTGGCAGCACAGGGACATTCCTCCAGTTCTATGAGGCAGTCCTCAAGGCCCTGATCTTTTTGGACCGGGAAAGAGCAGGCCGGAGTACTTCGGGAACTGGAGGCGCCCAGATCGTCCCTGGCCAACACTTTCCAGGTGTGGTCCCCCATACTGGAAAGAAGGGACGAACCCAAAAAAGGTGCAGAGTGTGTCACAGGAGGGGGATACGGAAGGACACCACAACTCAATGTGACACGTGCCCCGATCATCCGGGCCTCTGCATTATTGGTTGCTTCAGGGAGTATCACACTTCCATGGAGTACTAAATTTATATCCCAATTTAGGACTGACATGGGATAAAAAAAAAAATGGTACTTTTAATAAAAATTTATTAAAAGTATACATATTAGGTATCGCCGCGTCGGTAATAATCTCCTCTATAAAAATACCCCATGATCCAACCCCCCCAGATTAACACGGTCCAAAAAAAAAAAAAAAGTGCAAAAAAAGTTTGTTTTTTGTCACCAAACATAACAAAAAATTTAATAGCAAGCGATCAAAAAGTCATATAGCCCCCAAAATAGTGCCAGAAAAACCGTCCGCTCGTCCCGCAAAAAATGAGCCCCCCACATAAGATAATCAGATAAAAAATAAATTAAAAAAAATGACACCTAGACTTTAGAGATACCAAAAAAATGTTTGGGTATTAAAAAGAATAATATAGTCAAAAACCTAAATAATTATAAAAAAAAAAGTAGACTTATTAGGTATCGCCGCGTCCGTAAGAATCTCCTCTATAAAAATATCCCATGACCCAACCCCCCAGATTAACACGGTTAAAAAAAAAAAAAATGAAAACGGTGCCAAAAACTCAATTTTTGGCACTTTTTCATTTCAATCCGTTTTTTTCGGTAACAAAACAAGGGTTAACAACCAAACAAAAGTTAATATTTATTACCCTGATACTGCAGTTTACAGAAATGCCATATTTGTGGTCGTAAACTGCTGTATCAGTAAAAGGAAAGGACCGACATGGTTTCTGGAAGGCCGATTTTGATGGCCTTTTTTATTGACACCATGTCCCTTTTTGAAGCCCCCCTAGAGTAAAAACTCCCTAAAAGTGACCCCATCTAAGAAACTACACCCCTCAAGGTATTCAAAACTGATTATACAAACTTTATTAACCCTTTAGGTGTTCCTCAACAGTTAATGGCAAATGGAGATGAAATTTCAGAATCTCAATTTTTGATAACCTTGCCTCACAAAAATGTAATATAGAGCAACCAAAAATCATATGTACCCTAAAAATAGTCCCCCAAATAATGCCACCTTATCCCATAGTTTCCAAAATGGGGTCACTTTTAGGGAGTTTCTACTCCAGGGGGGTTGAAACAGGACACTGTGTAAATAAACCGGTCCATAAAAATCAGCCCTCCAAAAACCAAACGGCGCACCTTTCACTCTACGCCCCGCTGTGTGGCCGTACAGTAGTTTACGGCCACATATTGGGTGTTTCTGTAAACGGCAGAGTCAGGGCAATAGAGATACAGTCTTGTTTGGCTGTTAACCCTTGCTTTGTTAGTGGAAAAAATGGGTTAAAATGGAAAATTAGACAAAAAAATCTAATTCTCAAATTTCATCCCCATTTGTCAATAACTCTTGCGCAACACCTAAAGGGTTAACGACGTATATAAAATCAGTTTTGAATACCTTGAGGGGTGTACTTTCTTAGATGGGGTCACTTTTAGGGAGTTTCTACTCCAGGGGGGTTGAAACAGGACACGGTGTAAATAAACCGGTCCATAAAAATCAGCCCTCCAAAAACCAAACGGCACACCTTTCACTCTACGCCCCGCTGTGTGGCCGTACAGTAGTTTACGGCCACATATTGGGTGTTTCTGTAAACGGCAGAGTCAGGGCAATAAAGATACAGTCTTGTTTGGCTGTTAACCCCTTGCTTTGTTAGTAGAAAAAATGGGTTAAAATGGAAAATTAGACAAAAAAATGAAATTCTCAAATTTCTTCCCCATTTGCCAAGAACTCTTGTGCAACACCTAAAGGGTTAACGACGTATGTAAAATCAGTTTTGAATACCTTGAGGGGTGTAGTTTCTTAGATGGGGTCATTTTTGGGAGGTTTCTATTATCTAAGCCTCACAATATGACTTCAAACCTGAACTGGTCCATAAAAAGTGGGATTTTGAAGATTTCTGAAAAATTTCAAAATTTGCTTCTAAACTTCTAAGCCTTGTAACATCCCCAAAAAATAAAATATCATTCCCAAAATGCTACAAACATGAAGTAGACATATGGGGAATGTAAAGTCATCACAATTTTTGGGGGTATTACTATGTATTACAGAAGTAGAGAAACTGAAACTTTGAAATTTGTTAATTTTTGCAATTTTGGGGTAAATTAGGTATTATTTTGTGCAAAAAAAAATAATTTTTTTGACTTCATTTTACCACTGTCATGAAGTACAATATGTGACGAAAAAACAATCTCTGAACGGCCTGGATAAGTCAAAGCGTTTTAAAGTTATGTGCGCTTAAAGTGACAGTGGTCAGATTTGCAAAAAATGGCCTGGTCCTTAAGGTGAAATAAGGCTGTGTCCCTATGGGGTTAAGGACATTACATCAAAGTTGGATCAGCCTGTAGTGTGTTTTTCCACTTTGATTTTGAGTGTGACTCCAAATCCAGACCGCCATGGGTTGAAAAATTTGAATTCCATTTTTTATTTTTTGTGTTATTTTGTTGTCAGCACATTCAACTATGTAGAGAACAAAGTATTTCAGAAGAATATTTAATTCAGATCTAGGATGTTATTTTTGTGTTCCCTTTTTTTTGAGCAGTGTGTGTGTGTGTGTGTGTGTGTGTGTGTGTGTATATGTGTGTATGTATATGTATATATATATATATATATATATATATATATATATATATATATATATAGTCATGTGAAAAAATTAGGACACCCTTTGAAAGCATGTGGTTTTTTGTAACATTTTTAATAAAAGGTTATTTCATCTCCGTTTCAACAATACAGAGAGATTAAAGTAATCCAACTAAACAAAGAAAACTGAAGAAAAGTCTTTTCAAGATCTTCTGTAAATGTCATTCTACAAAAATGCCTATTCTAACTGAGGAAAAAGATAGGACACCCTCACATGTATTCCCTCTTAAATTGGCTCAGATCTCACACAGGTATATCACACCAGGTGCACATAATTAGTAGATCGTTACTCTGCATGTTGAATGAGGCTTGCCCTATTTAAACCTCAGACATTTAGTTTGGTGTGCTCCTGACTGTTGAAGTGAGAGTGAGCACCATGGTGAGAGCAAAAGAGCTGTCAGAGGACTTCAGAAAAAAGATTGTAGCAGCCTATGAGTCTGGGAAGGGATTTAAAAAGATCTCAAAAGATTTTGAAATCAGCCATTCCACTGTCCGGAAGATAGTGTACAAGTGGAGGGCTTTCAAAACAACTGCCAACATGCCCAGGACTGGTCGCCCCAGCAAGTTCACCCCAAGAGCAGACCGCAAGATGCTAAAAGAGGTCTCCAAAAACCCTAAAGTGTCATCTCGAGAACTACAGCAGGCTCTGGCTACTGTTGATGTAGAAGTACATGCCTCTACAATCAGAAAGAGACTGTACAAGTTTAACTTGCATGGGAGGTGTGCAAGGAGGAAACCTTTGCTTTCCAAGAGAAACATCGAGGCCAGACTGACATTTGCCAGAGATAAAGTTGACAAAGACCAGGACTTCTGGAATAATGTTCTTTGGACAGATGAGTCCAAAATTGAATTATTTGGACACAACAGCAGAGGACATGTTTGGCGTAAACCAAACACAGCATTCCAAGAAAAGAACCTCATACCAACTGTGAAGCATGGAGGTGGAAGTGTCATGGTTTGGGGCTGCTTTGCTGCAGCAGGACCTGGTCAGCTCACCATCATAGAATCCACGATTAATTCTACTGTGTATCAGAAGGTGCTTGAAGAACATGTGAGACCATCAGTTAGAAAATTAAAGCTGAAGCGGAACTGGACCATGCAACATGACAATTACCCAAAACATACTAGTAAATCAACCAAAGATTGGCTGAAAAAGAAGAAATGGAGTCCTGGAATGGCCAAGTCAAAGTCCAGATTTGAATCCCATTGAGATGCTGTGGGGTGACTTGAAAAGGGCTGTACGTGCAAGAAACCCCTCAAACATCTCACAGCTGAAAAAGTTCTGCATTGAGGAGTGGGGTAAAATTTCCTCAGACCGATGTCGAAGACTGGTAGATGGCTACAAGAACCGTCTCACTGCAGTTATTTCAGCCAAAGGAGGTAACACTCGCTATTAGGGGCAAGGGTGTCCTATCTTTTTCCTCAGTTAGAATAGGCATTTTTGTAGAATGACATTTACAGAAGATCTTGAAAAGACTTTTCTTCAGTTTTCTTTGTTTAGTTGGATTACTTTAATCTCTCTGTATTGTTGAAACGGAGATGAAATAACCTTTTATTAAAAATGTTACAAAAAACCACATGCTTTCAAAGGGTGTCCTAATTTTTTCACATGACTGTATATATATAATTTCCCCAGTTGTCTCCATGACAGCACAAACTGAGATTGCCTTCCTCTGATAGGACAGGAAAAAGCACACAGAGAGGTTAAAAACCCCACCCCCACCCCTCATCGCCAGTGTTTTTTCCTGTCCTGTCAAGGAAGAAATGCCAGAGAGGTGCTGGAAGCCCTTCTGGGTTCCCTAGTTAGATTTTTATTTTATTTTTTTACTTTTTTCTTCTCACCCTGCTACGGCGGCGTGTCACCTGTTAGACCGGAGGTCGGTTCCGGGGTCCGGCTCTCCCTCCTCCAGGCTGCCCAGGCGGGCTCAAAGCAGTGAGGTAGGGCGGCTGGAGCGACGCTGTGATGCGCTTCCCTCCAGTCGCCAGGTGATGATGTCAGATGCCGGGAGGCGTGGCCAGCGTCGTGACGTCACGATGGACGCGGCCGGCGCCAAATTCAAAAAGGGAAGCTGATTCAGCTGCTCTGAGGTCTCCACGGTCACCTTACCTGCTGACAGCAAAGCAAGTGGACGGGAGCTGAGATGTGCGCCCCTACCACTCTGGGCGGTGTGAGTAGCCTGCTGGCACCCTTTCATATTGCTTATTTTTTCCTGCAGTGGTTGACCCTTTCCTCCCTTGGTGTTGCAGGGAGAAAAGGAGTCTTCCTCCTCCGTTAAATCCAGACCCAGGAAGTGCGGCGTCTGTTCTAAGTGCCTTGCTTCCTCAGGGTCCAAGTTATTATGTAAAGACTGCACCTCTACTGTGGTGAAGGCAAAGTCCTCTAGCTTCTTGGAGGAGATCAAGACTGTGGTCAGAACGGAGGTTCAATCAGCGTTGGCCGCTAGGGACCCCCCTGCCTCCCCTATACCCCAGCCCGGTCAGGGCCACAGACCACCCTCTTCCTGAGGCCTGGACTACTCCGGGAGTGATCTGGACTTGGCCAACTCTGTTTTGTCAGATGCGGGGATGTCGGCTAGATCTCAGGAATTGGAGGAAAGTAGTAAGTACAGGAGATTCCTCTTTAACCCAGAGGATATAGAAGAATTGATCCGAACCATCAGGGCTACTATTAAGAGGTCCAAGTCAGTCCAAGAGGAGATTTTCGGGGGTTTAGGGGAGAGGCACAAATCGGTGGTCCCGGTCCCGGACAATGTCCAGAAGATGATATGGGCAGAATGGGAGGCCATTCCCAGGGTGGATGCTCCCATTGCTAAGGCAGCGAAACGAACGGTCCTTCCGTTTGAGGACGCAGCGCAGCTCAAGGACCCTCTAGATAGGAAAGCCAAGAGTCTGCTCAAGAGAACCTGGGAAGCTACAGCAGCTCTCCTAAAACCGGAGGTAGCAGCGACATGTGTGGCTCATACACTCGCAATGTGGCTTGAACAACTAGAGCACCATATAGCGAATAAGGCCCCTCGGGAGGAGATCCTGGATAGTATTCCTCTTCTGAAGAAGGCTACTTTCTTCCTTGCCGATGCCGCTGCAGAATCAGTTAGGCTTTCTGCCCGCACAGCAGTTCTGTCTGAAACCACCAGATGGGTACTATGGCTTAAAGCCTGGTCGGGCGACACCGTATCCAAAATCAGGCTGATATCTCTACCCTTTTACGGTCAGTATGTGTTCGGGTCCGACCTGGACAAGATCCTTGAGAATGCCACGGACCGTAAGAAGGGCTTTCCAGAGGACAAATCCAAGTCCAGGAGACAGTTTTTTCGGAAGCCCCAGCAGGATCCCAGGGCCGATAGGAGGAGCCGCGAGGGTCGCGTATTTACTAGAGGCGGGAGAGGAAAAGGTTTTTTCCTTAATCCCAACAGGGGAGATCCCTCTCCCTTTTCATCAAAACAATGACATCATCCCGGTCGGACGAAGGCTCAGCTCCTTTCTAGGGGTTTTGGAACAAACCATCACGGATCCGTATATATTAGGCATCGTAGAACATGGCTACACTATAGAACTGGATTCCCTTCCTCCGCAGAGCTTCGTCCTGACCAAGCTCACCAGGGGCCTCGAGTCTCCCTTATCCGAGGGCATAAGAAACTTATTACGCCTGGGGGCAGTAGAAAAGGTACCTGCCGGAGATTTGGGGAGGGGTCACCATTCCCCCTTATTCCTGGTCCGGAAATCGAATGGCAATTTTCGGACCATCATAAATTTGAAACCCCTGAACAAACACATCACCTACCAAATGTTCAGGATGGAGACAGTCAAGTCAGCGGTGAAGGTTATCAAAAGAGGGTCTATGATGGCTACAATAGACCTCTCTGACGCATACTTCCATTTCCGAATACAGGTCCGTTCCAGAAGATATCTGAGGTTCGCAGTGGAGCAAGGTGGGACAGTTTGCCACTATCAGTTCAAGTGCCTCCTGTTCGGCATATCATCGGCACCCCGCATATTCACCAAGGTGATGGCGGAGGTTGTAGCCTCCCTAAGCAAGGAGGGGATAATAATCGTCCCTTACCTAGACGACCTGCTAATAGTAGCAGAAACCTCAGATCTCCTTCACAGACACATCCAAGTGGTTCTCTCGCGCCTCCAGAACTTGGGCTGGTTGATCAACCGGGAGAAGTCCGACATGTTCCCAGACCATCGGAAGGTATTCCTGGGTATTCTCTTGGATTCAGTTCTTCAAAAATCTTTTCTCCCTCCGCTAAAGGTACAGAAGCTGAGGTCAAGGGTCCTCCACTTCACCAAACAGTCCCGTTGCTCAATAAGGCAGGGCATGGAAATGCTGGACCATCTCACCTCCTG
The DNA here is from genome assembly GCF_014858855.1 of Bufo gargarizans. Lineage (NCBI taxonomy): Eukaryota > Metazoa > Chordata > Amphibia > Anura > Bufonidae > Bufo > Bufo gargarizans. The sequence continues at coordinate 218,966,315 of NC_058085.1, read as the reverse complement.
CATCCCTGCGGTAGCCTGGGCCCGATTCCATACGAGACCTTTGCAGAAGCTGGTTCTAAAACAATGGAACAGGTATCTATCATCCCTGGACCAGGGGTTGTCAGTGTCCCGGGAGGTAAAGGCTTCACTGGGCTGGTGGCTCAAGACCAAGAACCTGGAATCGGGAGGTCCATGGAGGCAGGAAAGCGTGTTTTCCCTCACGACTGATTCCAGCTCTTGGGGCTGGGGGGCCCTCACGGCCTCAGCGACTTTTTAAGGGATTTGGTCCGAGGACCAGAGAGGGATGTCCTCCAACTACAGATAACTCCGTGCGGTGTGGGAAGGCCTCAGGTCCATCCAAATACAGGCCAAAGTCTCCATGACAGCACAACTTTGTCCCACCCTTGTTTTCTTTGTCAATAGACTATTTGGCTAGTTTTACGTTCTACCCCTTGTCCTAGTCCTGTTATAATACACTGGAGATGAGGGGTGGGGGTGGGGTTTTTAACCTCTGTGTGCTTTTTCCTGTCCTATCAGAGGAAGGCAATCTCAGTTTGTGCTGTCATGAAGACTTCCAGGAAACCGGATTTCTCTCTGTCTCTGTGTCTGTCTGTCTGTCTGTCTCTCTCCCCAATATATACACTTCCCTCTACATGCATCAAGCAACCAATGAGAGGAGGAACACGCCACCCTATATGAACCACCTAATCAAAGTTACAGGTGCACAAGAATGCTACACCCCAGATAATAGGAGCGCATTCACACTTGATGGTGCCACTCCTTCAAGCACATAAATTTATCAAAAATCACAGAAAAAGAAACAAAACATCCTGCATGATATGATAAGTAAATATGCGGATGTACATGGCAACATTTTATAAGGGAAAAAAATCACTGAAAATAATGCACAATAGGTGCAAACATTATATATGGACTAAGCCCTCATTCTGATATGATAAAATCTGAGATACTCAGCCAATACATTTGCCATGTACATTCGCATATTTAGTTATCATATCGTGCAGGATGTTTTGTATCTTTTTCTGTGATTTTTTTATATTGACTTATCATCAGGATAGGTCATCATTATGACATCAGCGGGGGTTGAAGTCTTGACATCCTGCCAATCTTGATCAGTGGAAGTCGATGTTAAATGGGTGGGTACTGTGAAGGTCGCTGTAAAAGGGGCAGCCACTATAAAGGTCACTGTTAAAGGGGTGGTCACTGTTAAAGGGGCGGGCACCGTGGAGGTCACTGTTAAAGGGGCGGGCACCGTGGAGGTCACTGTTAAAGGGGCGGGCACCGTGGAGGTCACTGTTAAAGGGGCGGGCACCGTGGAGGTCACTGTTAAAGGGGCGGGCACCGTGGAGGTCACTGTTAAAGGGGCGGGCACCGTGGAGGTCATTGTTAAAGGGGCGGATAATGTGGAGGTCACTTAAAGGGGTAGACGCTGTGCAGGTCACTGTTAAAGGGGCGGGCACTGTGGAGGTCATTGGTAAAGGGGCGAGTACGGTAGAGGTCACTGTTATGGGGGAAACTGTTGATGTCTTTTTACGACACATGGAAACATAAAATTAAATAGATTAAATATATCTGTGCAAAGCCGGGTCTTTCTGCTAGTTTATCATTTGAATGATTATGGTTTACAGCTTATGAAAACCCAAGTCTCACTCTCAGGGGGTATGGATTAGATAGCTGACTAGAGTGTGACACTTGGAGCCTAGAATATTGAACCTTTTCACAATATTCAAATTTTATATTGCATTAATGCAACTCCTTTTAAGTTGCATTACTGAAATAAATTAACTTTTGCACGATATTCTAATTTTTTTAGTTTCACCTGTACATTGATGTCGCACAACAATTTTTATAATGATAGTCTATGGTGTTGCACTGCGACATGCTGCGACAGTCACAGAAAAATCCATCTTGGACACCTAGTGAAAACCCTAACCAAAATCCTGAATGACTACCAGTATGAACAGGCCCCAAAGGTAGGTGAGTTCATATGCAGGAATACCTAGAGTACTATCTAGCCCTATAGGACCCTGGTACTAATGGCAGGGACGAGACTGCCTGTTCCTCCAAAAGGAAGGATTAGCAGTAGTCTCCTTCAGGCCTAATACAAACAATCGGGAAATGCAACACACAGAACCCAAACAAAATACAAAAGACTTAACTCCTTCAGGACCCAGCCATTTTTCACCTTAAGGACCAGGCCATTTTTTTAGCAAATCTGACATGTCACTTTATGTGGTAATAACTTTAAAATGCTTTTACTTATCCGGGCCATTCTGAGATTGTTTTCTCGTCACATATTGTACTTCATAACAGTGGTAAAGTTGAGTAAAAATATTTCATTTTTATTTATTAAAAAATACCAAATTTAGCAAATTTTAAAATTTCTGTTTCTCTACTTGTATAATAGATAGTAAAACCCTCAAAGAATAGTTAATACTTTACATTCCACATATGTTTAATTCATGTTTGGATTATTTTGTTGGGACGTTAGAAGCAAATCTTAAAATGTTTCAGAAAATTTCCAAAACCCCATTTTTTTTTTTTTTTTTTTAGGACAAGTTTAGTTATGAAGTCACTTTCTGGGGCTTACATATTAGTAACCACCCATAAATCACCCCATTTTAGAAACTACACCCCCAAGCTATTCAAAACTGATTTTACAAACTTTGTTTACCCTTTAGGTGTCCCGCGAGAATTAAAAGAAAATGGGAGTGAAATTTCAAAATGTCACTTATTTTAGCAGATTTTAAATTGAAATCATTTTTTTCTGCAACACATCAAGGGTTAACAGCCAAGAAAAACTCAATCTATTACCCTGATTCTGGAGTTTACAGAAACACCCCATATGTGCTCAAAAACTGATGTATGGGAGCACAGCAGGCTTCAGAGTGGAAGGAGCACCATATGGCTTTTGGAGAGCAGATTTATCTGGTATGGTAATTGGGAGCTATGCCGCATATGAAGACACCCTGAGGTGGCCATACAGTGGAAACCCCCCAAAAACGGACCCTATTTTGTCAACTACACCCCTCAAGGAATATTTCAAGGTGTGTAGTGAGCACTTTGACCCATCAGGTGTTTCTCAGAATTAGGAAACACTTGGCTGTGAAAACGAAAAATTATTAAAAATGTTCATAAACAGTTGCTTTACGCCTACATTTTTCACTTTCACAAGGGGTAACGGGACAAAATGCACCCCACATTTTGTTCCCAATTTCCCCCTGAATACAGCAACACCCCATTTGTGCTTCAAAAAATGATGCATGGGCGCACAGCAGGGCTCTAGAGTCAAACAACAAAATGTAGATTTTGAAGACCTGAATTGACAGACATCGATTTTAGGTGCCATTTCTTATCTAAAAGATTCCTGAGATGTTTAGAAATGAAAAACCCCAAGAAGTCACCCCATTTTAGAAGAGCACCGCCATACGAACATTATAAGTGGTGGAAACGGCACTTTTGACCTAACAGTTGTCCCACAGAAAATATGTAGTCGTTGTTGGAAAGTAGATATGCAAGCGAAGTGGACTAAATCAGAAAGGAAAGGATGAAATAAATTAATACGCCATGGATAATTGGTATATTTTAAAACACTCCTGCATGCATGGGCCAGATTTTTCAGAGCAGGTTTCACAGTGGTAAATGGTGTCTTTCATTATCCCCCTTTTGGAACACACCCTGCTTCTTTTTTGGGTTCTTCCGTTCCTTGCTGTCTGGGGGGACTTAACCTGGAAAATGTTGCCCTGGTACGACTCTGGCACCGTGACTTCCAGAAGTACTGGGAGCCTCCCTGGCCTGGGTTTGAAAAATTAGGGACTTGATAACCACCTCTTTGAACTGAAGGAAAGTTCCTGTGTGGCCTGCAGATTGAAATAGGACATATGCATTGCACATTGCCATCTGAATTATGTGTACAGCCAGCTTTTTGTACCACACTTTCGTTTTTCATGTGTTAACTCTGCTACATCTGTAAAATACTATATATATATATATATATATATATATATATATATATATATATATATATATATATATATATATATTGTATGTATCTCTATAGCCCTAACTACAATTTAACACAGATGTGAAAAAAATAATAGCGCAAACAGTAATAATCCCCAGGTGCTGATCAGGCAGGTATGCACTTGGCAGTCACAGCTCGCACACAGAAAAAGTGCAGAGCTGGAAAATTGTACAAAAATTAAAAGGACCAAAAAAGCGCATGGACCAAATGGCGTCCATAAAAAAGGATGGGGAAGGGGGGAGAGATGGGGGCGGGAAGGAGGGTGGTTGAGGCATCGGTAACAGCTACAAATGAAAAATTAAATCAGTGCAGCAATTCCAGTTGTTGCTCTTCTTCTTTTTTTTCTTCTTTGAGCAGGAAAGGGTTAAAAGTGCAGTGGTGATACACCACAAGTCCCAGAAAGCCAACAGCAGCACATAAAAGCACAGAACCTCTCTCCATGCAGTCACCAGCTAGAATGGCTGCATGCAGGAAGGTTCTGCCCTTTCCTGTGCATCTATAGCGCTACCATTAGCTGGAGCATTGTTCCAGCCATTTGCAGCGCTGGCAGGGGTCCCCCAAACACTGGTGTCCCCTGCCTTACCTCCGGTCACCTCCTTCTGACCCGCCCCTGTATAGAGCTTCAAGTACTGCGATGTGCCGGTCTTCATTGACCGACCAATTGCAGCGCTTAGAGCTGCAGGGGGGCGGTGCAGCACCATGGTTCTCTTACCCGGAATTGCTGCCTGCCAGTAAGACCAGCCATGGTGCCCTGATTCCCCCTTCATCGTTCCCCAGAGCCCCGCTGACCTTGAGCCGTAAATGTACGCCGTGGGTCCTTATGGGGGTTAACTTCAAAGGGCTATGGAAGCATCAGCAATCCACAACTAAACTGAAGCTATAAACACACAGCACAGCATAGTAGGAGAAGCAACTATAAATAAGGAAGGTTAAATTACCACATTAGCAACACCTGGAGTCAAGGGGTGTGGCCATTATCACAAACCACAGACGCCTATTGATCCACAGGGAAAACCTGTCATATCAAACCATGTGTTGCCAGTCTCACAGATCTTCTGCTACTCACTGTCACAGGGACGTCCGTATGTCTAGGTACGTTCGTGACACGCAGTGGCAGCATGTCACCATAGCCTATCATTATAAAAGTTGTTCCGAGACATTGGTGCGACAAAATGTCGTTGTGTAGCCTTAAAGGGGCAGGGTGCTGTGGAGGTCACTGTTATGGTGGCAGGGGCCACTATTAGCCCCATAGGGACACAGCCTTATTTCACCTTAAGGACCAGGCCATTTTTTTGCAAATCTGACCACTTTCACTTTAAGTGCTGATAACTTTAAAACGCTTTGACTTATCCAGGCCGTTCTGAGATATTTTTTTCATCACATATTGTACTTCTTGACACTGGTAAAATGAAGTTAAAAAAAATGTTGTTTTTGCACAATATAATACCTAATTTAGCAAAAATTAGCAAATTTCAAAGTTTCAGTTTCTCTACTTCTGTAATACATAGTAATACCCACAAAAATTGTGATGACTTTACATTCCCCATATGTCTACTTCATGTTTGAATTATTTTGGGAATGATATTTTATTTTTCTGGGCTTAGAAGTTTAGAAGCAAATCTTGAAATTTACAAAAACCCAATTTTAGGGACCAGTTCAGGTCTGAAGTCACTTTGCGAGGCTTACATAATAGAAACCACCCAAAAATGACCCCATCTAAGAAACTACACCCCTCAAGGTATTCAAAACTGATTTTACATATGTTGTTAACCCTTTAGGTGTTGCACGAGAGTTATTGGCAAATGGGGATGAAATTTGAGAATTTCGTTTTTTTTGTCTAATTTTCCATTTTAACCCATTTTTTCCACTAACAAAGCAAGGGTTAACAGCCAAACAAGAATGTATCTTTATTGCCCTGACTCTACCGTTTACAGAAACACCCAATATGTGGCCGTAAACTACTGTACGGCCACACAGCACGGCGTAGAGTGAAAGGGGCGCCGTTTGGTTTTTGGAGGGCTGATTTTTAGGGACCGGTTTATTTACACAGTGTCCTGTTTCAACCCCCCTAATGCACCCCTGGAGTAGAAACTCCCTAAAAGTGACCCCATTTTGGAAATTACGGGATAAGGTGGCATTTTTTGGGGGGACTATTTTCAGGGTACATATGATTTTTGGTTGCTCTATATTACATTTTTGTGAGGCAAGGTTACCAAAAATTTAAATTCTGAAATTTCATCTCCATTTGCCATTAACTGTTGAGGAACACCTAAAGGGTTAATAAAGTTTGTATAATCAGTTTTGAATACCTTGAGGGGTGTAGTTTCTTAGATGGGGTCACTTTTAGGGAGTTTTTACTCTAGGGGGGCTTCAAAAGGGACAACATGTCAATAAAAATGGCCATCAAATCGGCCTTCCAGAAACCATGTCGGTCTTTTTCCTTTTGCGGCCTCCCTTTTACTGATACAGCAGTTTACGACCACAAATGTGGCATTTCTGTAACCATTTCTGGACCATGTTAATCTGGGGGGTTAGGTCATGGGGTATTTTTATAGAGGAGATTATTACCGACGCAGCAATACCTAATATGTCTACTTTTAATAAATTATTTTAGTTTTTTGGGGTGTCTCAAGTCTGAGAACCAGTTTTTTTATCCGATGTCAGTGCTAAATTGGGATATAAATTTAGTACTCCATGGAAGTGTGATACTCCCTGAAGCAACCAATAATGCAGAGGCCCGGATGATCGGGGCACGTGTCACATTGAGTTGTGGTGTCCTTCCGTATCCCCCTCCTGTGACACACTCTGCACCTTTTTTGGGTTCGTCCCTTCTTTCCAGTATGGGGGACCACACCTGGAAAGTGTTGGCCAGGGACGATCTGGGCGCCTCCAGTTCCCGAAGTACTCCGGCCTGCTCTTTCCCGGTCCAAAAAGATCAGGGCCTTGAGGACTGCCTCATAGAACTGGAGGAATGTCCCTGTGCTGCCAGCTCTTCGGGATAGTACAAAAGAGTTGTACATGGCAACCTGTACAAAGTAGACCGCAACTTTTTTGTACTATGCCCGGGTTTTGCGCATGGCGTTATATGGCTTGAGGACTTGATCAGAGAGATCAACTCCTCCCATATACCGATTGTAGTCGACGATACAATCGGGCTTGAGGACCGTTGCAGCGGTACCTCGCACAGGGACAAGGGGGTATGCCGTTACCATGAATTGTGGACAGCATAAGGATATCCCTCTTGTCCTTATACCTGACCAGCAACAGGTTTTATAGTGGTAAGGGCACGGGTCGTACCCCTGGGGATAGGTACCTGGAGGGGGAGGGCAGGGAGGCAGAGTTGATTTTTCCGCACGGTCCCACAACTGGACGTGGATCTGGCGGCAAGGGACTGGAAGAAGGGGATACTGGTATAAAAGTTATCCACGTACAGGTGGAAACCCTTATCCAGCACTGAGTACATAAGGTCCCACACGAGTTTCCCGGTAACACCCAGGGTGGGGGGACATTCTGGGGGCTGAATCCGGGAATCTTACCCCTCGTATATACGAAATTCGTGAGTGTACCCTGAGGTACTCTCACAAATTTTGTATAGCTTCACGCCATACTTCGCCCGCTTGGAGGGCACATACTGGCGGAAAATGAGTCTCCCCATGAACGCAATGAGAGACTCATCAACCGCGACCTCCCTTCCAGGTACATAGGCCTCCGTGAATTTGGCCCCAAAGTGATCGATGACCGACCGTATCTTATACAGACGGTCATGGGCAGGATCACCTCAGGGGGACATGCTGCATTATCGGAATAATGCTGACATTTCCGGATGGCCTCAAACCGGGAGCGTGTCATGTCCGTACTGTAAAGTGGGGTCTGGTATAGGACGTCCCCACTCCAGTACAGCCTGACACTGGGTTTCTTGACCAGGCCCATATGCAGCACGAGGCCCCAAAATGTCCCAATTTCGGCTGCACTGACTGGCATCCAGCCACCGGGCCTGGCCAAAAAGGAGCCCGGGTGTTGAGCAACGGACTAGTTCACCGGCAGGGTACTCCTGTGGATTTAACTGGTGGGCCGGGAAACCAGTACGAGCCCTAGAGCTGCTCGTACCAGGCTGGGCCACAGGGTCCCTAACATGGCGATCCCCTTGCTCCGCCTGGCGGCGTCTCTGCCGCCTTGGGGGCTCATCATCATCGCTGGATGATGAGGAGGACGCGGATGACAACAGGAATGTGGGGTCATCCTCGTCCTCACTGGGACTCTCGGAGTCAGAGGCAAGCTGGGCGTGTATGCCTCCTCGGCCGAGAATGTCCGGCAGGCCATAGGGGAGTGTGTATGTGCGTGTGTGTAAATCTTTATTTTGTGCGCGTGCGCGTGTGTGTGGGGGCACAGGTGTTCACGAACTCACCCTAAAACTAAAAAAAAAAGGCCAAAAAATGTGGAAAAAAAAAATCAAAACCGCTGATCAACCGTCCGAAGTTGATCAGCGGTGGGGTGTGCGATGCGCTAACAGTGTCCGGACGCTAAGAGTGCCGGCCACAGTCAGCGTACACAAAAAATAAAAATAAAAAATAAAGCCTGCACTCCAAAAAGTGTTGGTGGTGGTTGGGGGGGGGGGGGGATAAGCGGCAGCACCCCTTGGGGGGGTCTAGGGTCACACAGTTGTGCTGTGGACCCCAGACACCCTAACTTAGGGTGATGCAATAAAAGTTGAACAAACTAACTTTCCCTTTTTTTTTCCCTGCCTAACCCAAACTTTGCCTATGCTTTCCCTATGTACCTGAAGTTCAGATGGGGGGTGCTGGGGCACAGATTGGGTCCTGGGGGGCACTGATGTGGTGATGCTGGCACCGATAGACGACACGTGCAGGCAGCTCCTCTCTTCTCCGGCTCCGGAACACAAAAGGAGGAGGAGAGGAGCGCCTGCATCTTTTGAATCTGCCGCCGTCCTGCCCACAGACCAATCAGAGGCGATCCTGAGAGGTGATCGCTGGATGGTGATGGGTGGGGTGAAATCACACCACCATCACCATCCTGTTCCGGGTTATCGGGTCTTCAGAGACCCGAATAACCCGGAAACGCAGAAAACCGCAGGTCTGAATTGACCTGCGATTTTCTGCGATCACAGATATGGGGGGGGAGGGGGGGCATTTAGCCTAGGTGCCTGCTCAATGATTTGAGCAGGCACCGGGTTCTGATCACCGCCCGCCCGGCAGCAGTGATCGGAACCATACATGACGTACCGGTACGTCATGTGTCCTTAAGAGGTTAAAGGGGCAGCTGCTGTGGAGGTCACTGTTAAGGGGGCAGGGGCCGCTAATATATGCTGTGGAGCTCACTGTTAAAGGGGCAGGCACTGCGGAGGTCACTGTTAAGGGGCATGGTACTGTGAGTCACTGTTAAGGGAGTGGGGTATTAACCCCACAGGTGCGGCATCTGAGGGTTAATAGCGGCGGATCGCAGCGGGCAGTCATAGAGGCTGGGTATGGGATATGGCCGGCACCCGCAGCACAGCCTGCCCCCAAAGCCAGCTGAAACTCTATAGTGCAAAGAAGAAGCCATTTCTAAGCAAGAGCCACAAGCTCAGGCGTTTTCACTGGGCCAGGGATCATTTAAAATGGAGTGTGGCAAAATGGAAGACTGTTCTGTGGTCAGACGAGTCACGATTCGAAGTTTTTTGGAAATCTGGGACGCCATGTCATCCGGACCAAAGAGGACAAAGACAACCCAAGTTGTTATCAACGCTCAGTTCAGAAGCCTGCATCTGTGATGGTATGGGGTTGCATGAGTGTGTGTGGCATGGGCAGCTTTCATGTCTGGAAAGGCACCATCAATGCAGAAAAATATATTCAGGTTCTAGAACAACATATGCTTCCATCCAGATGTCATCTCTTTCAGGGAAGACCCTGCATTTTTCAACAAGATAATGCCAGTCCACATTCTGCATTAATCACAACATCATGGCTGCGTAGGAGAAGGATCCGGGTACTGAAATGGCCAGTCTGCAGTCCAGATCTTTCACCTATAGAGAACATTTGGCACATAATAAAGAGGAAGGTACAACAAACAAGGCCCAAGACGATTGAACAGTTAGAGGCCTGTATTAGACAAGAATGGGAGAGCATTCCTATTTCTAAACTTGAAACTGGTCTCCTCGGTCCCCAGACGTCTGAGTGTTGTAAGAAGAATGGGAGATGCCACACAGTGGTGAAAATGGCCTTGTCCCAACTTTTTGGGGATTTGTTGACACCATGAAATTCTGATTCAACATATTTTTCCCTTTAAAATTGTACATTTTCTCAGTTTAAACATTTGTTCCGTGATTTATGTTCTATTCTGAATAAAATATTAGAAGTTGGCACCTCCACATCATTGCATTCAGTTTTTATTCACAATGTGTATATGCGGTCAACACTGTAACAGAAAAAAAAAGTGCAATTTGCCATTTTTTTTGTCACCTTGTCCCGACAAAAATTAGATTAGGACTGTTCTATTATGGTCCAGACGTTCCATAAAATCTGGAATGCACGCAGGTTTTTGGGTGTTTTATTTTTTTCACATGGTATTGAGTATCGCAATGCTTTTTTAGTGTCGAAATAGAGTAAAAATTTGGGTATCGTGACAACCCTAGGTAAGGCTACTTTCATACTAGCGACAGGACGGATCCGACAGGCTGTTCACATCTGTCCTGCCCCTATTTCGCCATGCCGCCCATTGACTATAATGGGGACGGGGGCGGATCTCCGGCAGTGCATGGCAAAAGGCCTCTGGACTAAAAGTACTGCATGTCTGGCAACCTCTCGCCGCAAACTGCCATGCTGTGCCAGAGCTCCGCCCCCGTCCCCATTATAGTCAATGGGGACGGAGCGGCGGCACGGCGAAATAGGGTGAACAGCCTGTCGGATCCATCCTGCCGCTAGTGTGAATGTAGCCTAAAACGTGAGGTATTATTATTTTTTATTTTTTTTTTTTTAATTTTTATTATTATACCGTAATTATATGTATCTACTACATTCTTCAGGTTAGGAGCCAATGGCTCCTTGATATTTTTTTTAGTCTGGAGCCCTGAGACAGTTGCGGTAGAGACCTGGCAGCATCACCAGGGATGAAACCTAGCGTCTGGTGATGTCTATGCGTTCCAGACTTCAGGCTGTAATTGACTGCAAAGGATTTGCAACCAAGTATTAAAAAGTGAAAGTTTGATTTATGATTATTATTCTGTCCCATTACTTTTGGTCCCTCAACAAGTGGGAGGCACATATGCAAACTGTTGTAATTCCTACACCGTTCACCTGATTTGGATGTAAATACCCGCAAATTAAAGCTGACATTCTGCAGTTAAAGCACATCTTGTTTGTTTCATTTTAAATCCATTGTGGTGGTGTATAGAGCCAAAGATTTTAGAATTGTGTCTATGTCCCAATATTTATGGACCTGTAGATCATTTCTATGGGATCACTGCTACTCAGCGATCCTGGCCGTGACGGGTGTCGTGTGACCAGTGTTGCCATGTAGCCCTTACCTTATGCCTGGGCTACACTAACTTTTTGTAGTGCAACTAATTGATTTTAACTATTCAATGACAGCTGCAGTCCACAAGATTGCATTCATATGGACTACAGCTATAGTTAAAATCAGTCAGTTGCGCTACAGAAAGACGCAGTATAATTTGCTAATTTATCTGATCCCATGATGTTTGGGAAAGTAAGATAATGTGTAATGCTGTGCTACTCAGCCAGCGTATCTAAGCCTGTCTAGGGTGATACTGTAGCAGATACATAGCCTTTGCAGCATAGCATTATATATTATAGGCTTAGATACACTGAATAAATCGCCTGTCTCAAATGCATAAGTCTAACAGCACAATATCACACATGATAGGGCCTTTTATCCAGTATATGTAAGCCTATATGAGTTATCAGGCTCTGTCTGCTGACCTCACAGGCCTAGACTGTGGGGGCAGGGCTTGTATGCACACAGCTCACAGACCTCGAATGTGGGGGCGGGGCTTGTATGCACACTGAGCTGCCAGTCACAAGATGGCCGCTGTTTTCTCTCATAACATAATGACTGAATTTACTGTTATGCTTTCAAAGGTACAGGTGAAACTCGAAAAATTAGAATATCATGCAAAAGTCCATTTATTTCAGTAATGCAAATGAAAAGGAATTGCATTAACCACCTCCGGACCGCCTAACGCAGATGTGCAGTCCGGAGGTGGCAGCCCTGCGCAGAGTCACGCATATATGCGTCATCTCGCGAGGGCCGGGATTTCCTGTGAACGCGCGCACACAGGAGCGCGCGCGCTCACAGGAACGGAAGGTAAGCGAGTGGATCTCCAGCCTGCCAGCGGCGATCGCTCGCTGGCAGGCTGGAGATCCGAATTTTTTAACCCCTAACAGGTATATTAGACGCTGTTTTGATAACAGCGTCTAATATACCTCCTACCTGGTCCTCTGGTGGTCCCTTTTGTTAGGATCGACCACCAGAGGACACAGGAAGGTCAGTAAAGTCGCACCAAACACTACACTACACCCCCCCCCGTCACTTATTAACCCTTTATGAACCCATGATCACCCCATATAAACTCCCTGATCACCCCCCTGTCATTGATCACTCCGTCAGGCTCCGTTCAGACGTCCGTATGATTTTTACGGATCCACGGATAGATGGATCGGATCCGCAAAACACATGCGGACGTCTGAATGGAGCCTTACAGGGGGGTGATCAATGACAGGCGGGTGATCACCCATAAACACTCCCTGATCACCCCCCTGTCATTGATCCGGGAGTCTATATGGGTGATCACCCCCCTGTAAGGCTCCATTCAGACTTTTTTTTGGCACAAGTTAGCAGAAATTTTTTGTTTTGTTTTTTCTTACTAAGTCTCATATTCCACTAACTTGTGTCAAAAAATAAAATCTCACATGAACTCACCATACCCCTCACGGAATCCAAATGCGTAAACATTTTTAGACATTTATATTCCAGACTTCTTCTCACGCTTTAGGGCCCCTAAAAAGACAGGGCAGTATAAATACCCCACATGTGACCCCATTTCGGAAAGAAGACACCCCAAGGTATTCCGTGAGGGGCATATTGAGTCCATGAAAGATTGAAATTTTTGTCCTAAGTTAGCGGAAAGTGAGACTTTGTGAGAAAAAAAATAAAAAAATTCTAGGAACTCGCCAGTCCCCTCATTGAATACCTTGGGGTGTCTTCTTTCTAAAGTGGGGTCACATGTGGGGTATTTATACTGCCCTGGCTTTTTAGGGGCCCGAAAGTGTGAGAAGAAGTCTGGGATCCAAATGTCTAAAAATACCCTCCTAAAAGGAATTTGGGCCCCTTTGCGCATCTAGGCTGCAAAAAAGTGTCACACATCTGGTATCGCCGTACTCAGGAGAAGTTGGGGAATGTGTTTTGGGGTGTCATTTTACATATACCCATGCTGGGTGAGAAAAATATCTTGGTCAAATGCCAACTTTGTATAAAAAAATTGGAAAAGTTGTCTTTTGCCAAGATATTTCTCTCACCCAGCATGGGTATATGTAAAATGACACCCCAAAACACATTCCCCAAATTCTCCTGAGTACGGCGATACCAGATGTGTCACACTTTTTTGCAGCCAAGGTGGGCAAAGGGGCACATATTCCAAAGTGCACCTTTCGGATTTCACCGGTCATTTTTTCACACATTTCGACTGCAAAGTTCTTCTCACACATTTGGGCCCCTAAATTGCCAGGGCAGTATAACTACCCCACAAGTGACCCCATTTTGGAAAGAAGACACCCCAAGGTATTCCCTGAGGGGCGTGGCGAGTTCCTAGAATTTTTTATTTTTTGTCGCAAGTTAGTGGAATATGAGACTTTGTAAGAAAAAAATAAAAAGAAAAAATCATCATCATTTTCCGCTAACTTGTGACAAAAAATAAAAAGTTCTATGAACTCACTATGCCCATCAGCGAATACCTTAGGATGTCTACTTTCCGAAATGGGGACATTTGTGGGGTTTTTCTACTGTCTGGGCATTGTAGAACCTCAGGAATCATGACAGGTGCTCAGAAAGTCAGAGCTGCTTCAAAAAGCGGAAATACACATTTTTGTACCATAGTTTGTAAACGCTATAACTTTTACCCAAACCATTTTTTTTTTTTTGCCCAAACATTTTTTTTTATCAAAGACATGTAGAACTATAAATTTAGCAAAAAATTTAGATATGGATGTCGTTTTTTTTTTTTGCAAAATTTTACAGCTGAAAGTGAAAAATGTCATTTTTTTGCAAAAAAATCGTTACATTTTGATTAATAACAAAAAAGTAAAAATGTCAGCAGCAATAAAATACCACCAAATGAAAGCTCTATTAGTGAGAAGAAAAGGAGGTAAAATTCATTTGGGTGGTAAGTTGCATGACCGAGCGATAAACGGTGAAAGGAGTGTAGTGCCGAAGTGTAAAAAGTGCTCTGGTCATGAAGGGGGTTTCAGCTAGCGGGGCTGAAGTGGTTAATGCAGCTTTAAAATTAGGGTCCTGGTACCATTTTTTTTTTTTTTTTTTAGACAGAGTACGAGTATCGATACTTTTTATTTAAAGGGTTTCTACCACTTAGGTGTCACATATTTGGCTGTCAGACACTAGCGATCCGCTAGTGTCTGCTCTGGCCAACCATCCTAATATAATTGCTTTTGGGACGGTGGTTTGGCTAAAAAAACTACTTTTATTAATATGCTAATGAGCCTCTAGGTGCTATGGGGGCGTCATTAGCACCTAGAGGCTCCGTCTACCTTCAGAAACTGCCGCCGCCGAGCGCGTCCCTCCAGCCCGCCCATCTCCTCCTGAATGCGATCCTCGTATGTATTCTGCGCATGCGCAGTGAATGTCTGACCGCTTCCTTGCTCAGACATCTCCACTGCGCCTGCGCGATGACGCCATAGTGCTCCGAGGAACAGGCGCAGTGGAGATGTCTGAGCAGGGAAGCTGTCAGACATTTACTGCGCATGCGCAGAATACATACGAGGATCGCATTCAGGAGGAGATGGGCGGGCTGGAGGGACGCGCTCGGCGGCGGCAGTTTCTGAAGGTAGACGGAGCCTCTAGGTGCTAATGACGCCCCCATAGCACCTAGAGGCTCATTAGCATATTAATAAAAGTAGTTTTTTTAGCCAAACCACCGTCCCAAAAGCAATTATATTAGGATGGTTGGCCAGAGCAGACACTAGCGGATCGCTAGTGTCTGACAGCCAAATATGTGACACCTAAGTGGTAGAAACCCTTTAAGTACTCACCGATACCAATTATAACAATTAAATAAATAACACATTTATTTTGTGACCACTGACCAACCAAAGATCCAAAAAACAGCCCACAGCCTCTCATCAGCACCCCGGCCTCTCCCTCTTATCAGCCCCCTCTGGTAACTCAACCCCCCTCATTGGTGGCAGTGGGCAGTGCGCCCCCCCCTCCCTCCCCAGTATTAATCATTGGTGGCAGTGGCCACAGGGTCCCCCTCCTCCTCCTCCCCCCCCATCATTGGTGGCAGTGGGCAGTTCCGATCGGAGTCCCAGCAGTGTAATGCTGGGGCTACGATCGGTTACCATGGCAGCCAGGACGCTGCAGAAGTCCTAGCTGCCATGGTATGTCAGTGAGCAGCATTATACTCATGTGCGCGGTGGCCGCCGGGCGCTCCTTCTTCTGTCTGTGCGGCGCATCGCTAATGCTTATAGCTCACGTGCGCCGTGGACGCAGGGTGCTCCTTCTGTCTGTGCGGCGCATTGCTAATGCTTATAGCATTAGCAATGCGCTGCACAGACCTAGGAGAAGAAGGAGCGCCCGGCGGCCACGGCGCACGTGAGTATAATGCTGCTCACTAACATACAATGATTAATACTGGGGAGGGGGGCGCACTGCCCACTGCCACCAATGCAGAGACTGAAGAACATTACCGGCACCCGACCTCTGAGAGGACACTGTGATCCGCGCAATTAACCCCTCAGGTGCCACACCTGAGGGGTTAATGGCGCGGATCACAGCGTCCTCTCAGAGGTCGGGTGCCGGTAATGAGAGTCACATAATTCCTTCCCCCACGCCGAGCTGCTGAGAGCGCCGCCGCAAGCGGCCAGTAGGTATCGGCGGTGGTATCGGGGACATTTGCACGAATACAAGTACTCTGCAAATGTCCAGCATCGGTCCCAATACTGATACTGG
Organism: Bufo gargarizans; assembly: GCF_014858855.1. Lineage (NCBI taxonomy): Eukaryota > Metazoa > Chordata > Amphibia > Anura > Bufonidae > Bufo > Bufo gargarizans. Next base: position 218,950,096 of record NC_058085.1, on the reverse strand, counting down.
TATCAGTATCGGGACATCCCTAATTAAAATTAAAGTTTTGTGAAAAAGCTCAATATTCTAGGCTCAAAGTGTCTCATTTTAGTCTGCTAATTAATTCATATCCCCTGAGCAAAGGGTACCTCAAAATTGTGACTTTGGGGTTTCATAAGCTATAAGCCATAATTATCCAAATTATAACAAATAAAGGCTTCAAATATCTCGCTTTGCATGTAATGAGTCTATCTCATATGTTAGTTTCACCTTTTAAGTCGCATTACTAAAATAAATTAATATTGCACAATATTCTAATTTGTGTTTAATTGTACCTCCTCCCTATTGTTATATAATTTTGTATACTCCGTGGTGACAGGGTCTCTTTAAGGTGAAATATGGCGGGGTCCTGAAAGGGTTAATAGTTTGTTGAAATGTCACTTTTTATATATTTTGATTTTTGATTTTCTTCTAGAATGACTGGTGCTTGTCACAAAAAGTGTGTCCCCCCTCACTACAAGGAACCAGAGTTGTCCAAGGGAGAGAGTGTATGCCTCGACCGCTGTGTCTCTAAATATCTTGATATCCATGAACGAATGGGCAAGAAACTCACAGAACTTTCAATGCAAGATGAAGAGTTGATGAGGAAGATACAGCAGGGTGTGGGACCTGCATAGTAGCTTTTGACATAGTTCACAAGTCTGCTTTGTGTATGTTTAACTGTTCTAGTCTTTTCTAGTTGTACACATTGTACAATGTATTTTATTTTGCATTCATTTGTTGGTTTCAGGTACAGCATTAGAAAACAATAAAATGTTCCTGTAACATTAATCTGTATGGTACGTGTAGAAATCATTGTCTCTCATAATGGATCCTTTTGGGCTAACAATATTGATAACCTATTGAGATTATCAATATCAGATCAGTCGGAGTCTGTAAAGGGAAGTGTTGTGTGTGCGTGTGGGCAGACATAATATAATAGGCAATAAAACATAACATCTTATTTGTGACGTAATTGTTTTCACGTATATTCTTCAGCTTTCTCATTGGGATCCCTTTTCTGTCCAGGGAGGAAGCTCCTCTGTTGAAAGCTTGCTCCTACAATAGGTACTCACTTATTCGCTTGACTTCTCTATAGTCCATATAATACTGTACATGGTTGTAAATATACATCCCTATTCACTATACTTTCACCATTCTCTCTTTCCCCTTCTTTAACCCCCCCCCCCCCCCCCTTATTTTTTTTTATATCTTTTCTTTATCTAAGTTCTGGTCCTTGGCAGAGATGACTCTCTTGACAGTTGGATCTCTAAATGTCTGGGGATTCCGTACATCTCACAAAAAGGACACACATTCTTTATCACATGCTTAAACAGAAGGTACAAGTTGTCCTTTTGCTAGAGACACCCTTTAAGGAGGGACATGTGCCATCGCTCATGGAGAGATATTTCCTGCAATGGTATCATAACCTGAGTCATAATCACTGCAAGGTTCTGGTGGATGTCAAAATGGATGGTGAGGCAAACCGAATGATCACAGCACTCGTCTAATAACTGGCTTTCTCTGGGTGCTTGTCTAGATTTGTTCCCAGCTTCACCTCATGAACACTTTCATCCATAAATATACAAATTGACAGCACTCCAAAATTGAAGTTGAAAATCTGCGACTTGTATTCAGCCGGACATGATATGCGATACATTAAGGCAACGTTTCGGGCTATAGGTAGCCCTTCATCAGGCTATGAACAGAAATATAACAAATTATCAATTAAATGAAAACTTAATTATGATACAGATTAAACGCAAAAACAGATAAAAGTTGTATGAATTACAGGTCAACATGATTATATATGATCCATGATTTATTTTCTGTAATAAACATGATCAAAAATTCATAATTTGACTTTACATAATCCGGAATTATTTTGTGATAGACATAATGCAGCTATACACTATATAGAACAGTATGGGGTCTTGACAAGTTCCCCAAGTACTAGAACCACATGTCTAGCTAGGAAAACTGGCTGAGTAAGTAAGTAAATCCATAATTACAAGTAATTTAAAGAGACAGTGTAAAGAATGAAAACCTGGAGGGTAGAGGACTAAAATGAGCAACAGAGGAAAGCGGCAACCATAGGTAACAGGAGATAAACCTTTGTTTCTTATTATTGAGCTTACCCTAGTGAGTGGACGCCGGCGCTGAACTGAAGGAGTGGAAAGCGCTAACTTATATGGTCCTGATAGGCAGGGCAACATGGGCAGGACCCCTAGAGTGAAGGCGCACATGACCAGGGCTCCGGAAAGATGCCAAAGCTAAAAGATGTGATCACGCATGCGCAGTTGGCGCTGAGGTTATGATCGCCATCTTGGAATAGGGCAAAAGCTGATATACACGTAGGGGGCCTGCTGGGCGCTATCACGCAGGCGCATAAAGTGCTGTGGCTCAAATAAGTACTTGATAGTGAGGCAGGAACTTTGTAGTGATGCAGAAACTTATACTCACATGGTTTGTTAAAACTAAAAGAATGATAGAGTAGCCCTAACATCCACAAGGTTGATGACCTACTAAATCAGAAAACCATCAGGAAGGAAATATATTATGGAACAAAAGTGTGGATGCCTTTGTAAAGTGTTTTTCATATATATGTATATCTCAAACCGCACAAACAATAAACCTATGGCAACCTGACAATTAACCCACGCAGGGAGAAAAACAAGTCTTAGACTTATGTATTTGAGACAGGCGATTTATTCAGTGTATCTAAGCCTATAATATATAATGCTATGCTGCAAAGGCTATGTATCCGCTACAGTATCACCCTAGACAGGCTTAGATACGCTGGTTTAGTAGCACAGCATTACACATTATATTACTTTCTCAAACCCTTAGAGCATGCTTTACGAGTGTCACCACTCGCTATTATAGTGCACCTTCACTCTAGTGGACCAGCAATATAAGGCCCCTTTCACACGAGCGAGTTTTCCACATGGGTGCAATGCATGATGTGAACACATTGCATCTGCACCCATTAATTTCTATGGGGCTGTGCACACGAGCGGTGATTTTCACGCATCACTTGTGCATTGCATGAAAGTCGCAGCATGTTCTATATTCTGCGTTTTTCACGTAACGCAGGCCCCATAGAAGTGAACGGGGCTGCGTGAAAATCGCAAGAAAGTGCGGATGCGGTGCGAATCTTATGCACGGTTGCTAGGAGATGATCAGGATGGGACCCGATCATTATTATTTTCCCTTATAACGGTTGTAAGGGAAAATAATAGCATTATTAATACAGAATGCATAGTACAATAGGGCTGGAGGCGTTAAAAAAATAATAATTTAACTCACCTTAATCCACTTGATCGCGCAGCCCGGCTTGTCTTCTGTCTTCTTCTTTGAGGAATAGGACCTTTGATGATGTCACTGCGCTCATCACATGGTCCGTCGCCTGATCCATCGCATGGTAAACGATCATGTGATGAGCGCAGTGATGTCATCGAAGGTCCTATTCCTCAAAGAAGAAGACAGAAGAGAATCTGGACTGCGCGATCAAGTGGATTAAGGTGAGTTAAATTGTTTTTGTTTTTTTTTAACCCCTCCAGCCCTATTGTACTATGCATTCTGTATTAAGAATGCTATTATTTTCCCTTATAACCATGTTATAAGGGAAAATAATTAAATCTACACAAGACCTAACCCAAACCAGAACTTCTGTGAAGTTCGGGTACCAAACATGCCGATTTTTCTCACACGCGTGCAAAACACATTACAATGTTTTGCACCCGTGCGGGAAAAAACGCAAACATGGAACGCAATCGCAGTGAAAACTGACTTGTTTTAGTGTCAAAAATCGCACCATTTTCCCTGAACGCATCCGGCCCCAATCCGCAACGCCCGTGTGAAAGGGGCCTAAGAGGTTTTGGGATTGAGGGAGACTTTTTTTTTAATATTCTAATTAATGTTGTAGACCACTCTCTTGCCTTCTGCATGCTAGGTCCTCGCAAACGTTTGTTTCCCATATCCAAAAACCTGATGGCACTGATACCCACAAACCCTTAGGCCCCTTGCAGACGCACGATATGGATTAGGTCCAGATGCGTTCAGTAAAAAATGCGCAATTTCGCAAGCAAGTTCATTCAGTTTTGCCTGTGATTGCGTTCAGTTTTTATCATGTGGGTGCAATGCGCATTGATGCGTTTTTCATGTGCGTGATAAAAATACTGAAGGTTTACAAACATCTCTTAGTAACCATCTGTGAAAAACGCATCGTATCCGCACTTGCTTGCGGATGCAATGCGATTTTCACGCATCCCCATTCACTTTTATGGGGCCAGCATTGCGTGGAAAACGCAGAATATAGAACATGCTGCTATTTTTCATGCAACGCACAAGTGATGCGTGAAAAGCAACGCTCATGTCCACAGACCCATTCAAATGAATGGATCCTGATTCAGTGCGGGCGCAATGCATTTGTATCACGCATCCCCCAACATAGGCTGATATGCAACGTTTCCTCCCGTTGGAGTTCCACCCTCCATATGTTGGACAGACTATACAAACAGACAAAGGCTATAAACGATTTCTTGATGATCCAAGCGGACTAGAGTACTCCCCTGTGTAACTTCGATGTCAGTCAGTGGCAGCTCATGCTTGACACCTGCCGCTTGCTCGGGCCCTTTGAGGAGGCCACGTTATTTGTCAGTCACCAGGACTACGGGATGAATAATGTAATTCTACTGCTTCATCTCCTGGAAGAGATGCTGGTAAATATGACTGGTCAGGGGACTGGAGACAAGGCGCCTACATCTCACGGCCACATGAGCCCTGTGGGGGCTGAACTGGAGGAGGACATTACAGCACAAGCAATGTGTAGCGAATAGTGATGAGCGGCAGGGGCTATATTTGAATTTGCGATATTTCAAGAATATTTCGTCGAATATTTGCCTTATATTCGTGAATTCAAGATTATTTTATTGAATGCGAAAAATTAGCAATGTAAAAATCGTGTTATGCGAATCAGTAACGCAAAATACTGGCTACATTTTTCAAGCTGCTAGAAGTTTCATGAGTTTCTCCTGAGACTGGAGAAAATGGTTGGCACAGACAAAACATTACAATAGCTTTTTATGCAGATAGTCAAGTGCTCCAATATATTTGCGATTGTGCTAATCGGCAGTGATTCGAATATTCTTTTGCACTACGTGCAACTTCACATTTTAACAGGTCTGACTACAGATTACTGATTGATGCACTAAGTATTTTTGTGAACTTGACATTGCTTCCTTCTCATTGGCCCACAAGCAAGAAGCAGAGAGGAATCGTGTTCAGATGGGAAAAAATGCCGAATATTCAATAACGAATATATAGCACTATATTCTAAATATTTGCAAATTCTCAAAGTGGCTATATTTGCAATAAAAATCACCATTTGAATATTTGTGCTCAACACTAGTGTTCAAAATGGGTGGTTTTTCAACACAGGTGACAGGAGAGGAGGAGCATTAGCAGGCAGAGGAGCTACAGGGTGATGAGGAATATGAGGCAGAGGACCCTGACATACCGTGGCAGTATGCAATGGAGATGGAGGCAGGTAGTCCCTCCGAGTCACTTGCACAAATGGTCCGATGCATGCTCTCTTGCTTGCGTAGTAACAGCCGAACTGTCACCATTCAGCAGACAGATGACTTCTGGCTCTCCATCTTGTTGGACCCTCTCTACTGGTCCAAAATTGGGGCTTTTTTTAAATTTTTTTAACACCCGCTGAGAGCGAGGACAATCTGAACTACTATAGAGACATCCCATGTAGTCAGTTGGCCGCTGCCTATCTGTGCCATTGCGCATCCTCACGCAGGTCTGACCGGGGGGCCCTCTGCGCTCACGTTCCACTGCCATAGCTGCTGTAGGGGGTTGGGGGAGCAGGAGCAGTACCAGCTCCATCAGCAGCAGCCTGAGTCTAGAGTCACTGATGAGCAGCTTTCGTCATCCGCCTAGTGAAGAAACTACGCAGCAGCAGCTAGACCCGGAGCAGGACCTGAACCAGCAGGTGGTGGCATACTTGGACAGCACCTTTCCACCCCACATTGAAGATCCGCTTGACTACTGGGCAGCCAAACTGGATTTGTGGCCGCAACTGACTGAGTTTTCCCTGGAAAAGCTGTCCTGCCCGGCCAGTATTGTGGCATCAGAGTGGGTGTTTAGTGCGGCGGGGGCCATAGTTACCCCAAAAAGAACTTGTCTGTCCACCCAAAATGTGGAGTGACTGACCTTTGTCAAGACGAATCAGGCGTGGATCAGCCAGGATTTCCACCCACCAATGCATGATTCATCAGACTAGATCAATGGTGCCACACCAACATTTTGACAAAAGAGACCGGTTTCTTCTGGCTACCTGCCTCAGCTACTATTCTAATGCTGCCACCCGCCTGATGCCACACATCTGATGCCAAGTGCTCACCCATCTTCAGCTGGCACTGGTTTTGCCACCCACCTCCCTACTCTGTCACTGATGCACGCTGTGGTCTCCTGATGCTGCTTCCACCTCCCCACTCTCACCTTGCCACTCTGTGGTGTTCTCATACTGCTGCCACCTCCACACTATGTCACCTTGCCACTTTGTGGCCTCCTTATGCTGCCACCTCCATACTATGTCACCTTGCCACACTGTGGTCTCCTCATGCTGCTGCCACCTCCACACTATGTCATCTTGCCACTCTGTGGCCTCCTGATGCTGCTGCCACCTCCAGACTCTGTCATTGGGCCACTCTGGGGTCTCCTCATGCTGTTCCCACCCTCCCCACTTCATGACTGGGCCACTATTTGGCATTTTGGCCTAGCTGACATCATTTACAGTTGCAAGAAAAAGTAAGTGAACCCTTTGGAATGATATGGATTTCTGCACAAATTGGTCATAAACTGTGATCTGATCTTCATCTAAGTCACAACAATAGACAATCACAGTCTGTTTAAACTAATAACACAAATACTTAAATGTTGCCATGTTTTTATTGAACACACCATGTAAACATTCACAGTGCAGGTGGAAAAAGTATGTCAACCCTTGAATTTGATTACTGGTTGAACCTCCTTTGGCAGCAATAACTTCAACCAAACATTTCCTGTAGTTGCAGATCAGACGTGCACAACGGTCAGGAGTAATTCTTGACCATTCCTCTTTACAGAACTGTTTCAGTTCAGCAATATTCTTGGGATGTCTGGTGTGAATCGCTTTCTTGAGGTCATGCCACAGCATCTCAATCGGGTTGAGGTCAGGTCTATTGTTGTGACTTAGATGAAGATCAGATCACATTTTATGACCAATTTGTGCAGAAATCCATATCATTCCAATGGGTTTACATACTTTCAACTGTATTTTAATCTTCTTCTGATCTGTCAGAAGGAAGGAATAATGAGATGCACAACGGATCCTGTCTGTGTAGCAGCTGTAAGGCTTGTATGGTCTCATCAGAATTGGCTTGTGATTTGGTGGCCAAGAGCAGGAGTGAGTACAAAGCACAGAAAACATGCAAATATTCCATTAACATGTAATCTAGGTTTTGGATCCATTCCTGTTTTTTTGGCATTAGCAATACTGATGGATTACTGACCAAATGCTGACCAAGTGAAGGTGGATGCTCAACAGACAGGATCCGCTTTTTGTGGGTTATTGTTCTGATGGATCAGAGGTAGGGAAAAAAAATCAGTGAAGTCAAAACAAACTTACTGCTGTCACCCTCTCCACTCTGTCGGGGGGCTCTAATTGTTTAGGCATTTAATAGAACAGGTTCTGAGGACATCTATGTGGAATCAGCTGACGACAGCATAAAAGGAGTGCGCTTCTTTTTGGTGCTAACATCGACCTGTAAGGCTGAGTTCATACTTGAGTTATTTGTTCAGTTTTGGCCCCATGACTTCCCAGATAAGTGAAGTGTGCAGTGATTCTAAGAGCGATGCCTGTCATCTGCATGTCATACTGACTCACAGTATTAGTTCACTACCCCAGCAGACTCCCTATGCGTGTTACTGCAAGGCACAGTGTTATACACCACTATAAAGGCTCTCTGCAGCCAGGAAATAGCTGTTTTTTTAAACTATATTTTTAAATATATTCAGAGCGAACCGATTTTTCTAAAGAAAATTGTCGAACCAGCCGAATCTAATTTTTGAAAAATTTGCTCATCTCTAAGGCCTCTTTCACACGGGCGTCATATTTTTGGCTCGGGTAAGAGGCGGGTGCGTTGCGGTAACATGCACAATTTTTCCATGCCAGTGCAAAACATTGTAATGCGTTTTGCACTCGTGTGACAAAAATCGCGCATGTTTGGTACCCAAACCCGAACTTCTTCACAGAAGTTCGGGCTTGGGATTGATGTTCTGAAGATTGTATTATTTTCCCTTATAACATGGTTATAAAGGAAAATAATAGCATTCTGAATACAGAATGCATAGTATAATAGTGCTGGAGGGGTTAAAAATAAAATTTAAAAATGTAGGTCCGATCCCTAAACATGGCGCCCGCTCGCGCGTGCAGCGGGTGCCTTAGCCGCGGGGTCTCTGCTATTTTAAATGGCAGAGACCCGCGGCACATGTATGCAATCAAGCCATAAGGCTGATCGCATACTTCTTACCTTTCAGGTGCCGTGGAACCATACTGACCTGGAGAATGGAGATAACAGGTCAATTTTACCGCATAGTGTACAGTGTAAAAAATAAAAACCTTTATCAGAATTGCGCTTTTTCCCAATTCTACCCCAAGTCGGGAAGGGATTTTTCCCCCTAAAGTGAGGAAAATTGGGTTCTACCTCAGAGTGTTTTTTTTTTTTTCCTTCCTCTGGATCAACTTGCAGGATAACACACTGGCTTACTGATAAGCACTAGTGCCTTTTTGCTCTGGTGTCCTAGGTTTGAGTTCGAACAAGGAAAACATCTGCTTTGAGTTCTTATGTTTTTCCTGTGCTTGCGTGGGTTTTTTCTGAGTACTCTGGTTTCCTCTCACACTCCAAAGACATACCGATAGGAAACTTAGATTGTGAACCCTATTGGGGACAGTTTGATGCTAATGTCTGTAGAGTGCTGCAGAATATATATAATAAAAGTGCATAAAATAAATAAACTTCTGACACCCTGCCTTGGAGCAGGGGGTCAAAGTGTCCTTTCTTCTTCTCCTGCTTGCAGCCCCAGAGAAGGACTTTCAGTGGAGTCCTCTTAGGCCTCTTTCACAAGGGTGTCATGTTTTAGGCCCGAATAAGATGTGGGTGTGTCGCGGAAAAATGCGCGATTGCAAAACATTTTAATGCATTTTGCACGCGCGTGAGAAAAATCAGCATGTTTGGTACCCAGACCCGGTAGGTGTTGTGTAGATTGTATTATTTTCCCTTATAACATGGTTAATACAGAATGCTTAGTACAATAGGGCTGGAGGGGTTAAAAAAAATAAAAATAAATTTAACTCATCTTAATCTACTTAGCTTCTCTTCTGTCTTCTTCTTTGAGGAATTTGACGTCACTGCGTTTATCACATGGTCCATCACATGATCTTTTACCATGGTGATGGACCATGTGATGAGCACAGGGACATCATCACAGGTCCTTTTCCTCCTGCACAGCAAAGAAGAAGAAAGAAGAGAACCCGGGCTGCACGAACAAGTAGATTAAGGGGAGTTTAAAAAAAAATTATAACCCCTCCAGCCCTATTTTACTATGCATGCTGTATTAAGATTGCTATTCTTTTCCCTTATAATCATGTTATAAGGGAAAATAATAATGATTGGGTCTCCATCCCGATCATCTCCTAGCAACCGTGCGTGAAAATCGCACTGCATCTGCACTTGCTTGCGATTTTCATGCAGCCCTATTCACTTCTATTGGGCCTGCGTTGTGTGAAAAATGCACAAAGTAGAGCATGCTGGCATTTTCACGCACTGCACAAGTGATGCGTGAAAATCACCGCTCATGTGCACAGCCCCATAGAAATGAATGGGTCCGAATTCAGTGCGGGTGCAATGCGTTCACCTCACACATTGAACCCACGTGGAAATCTCGCTCGTCTGAAAGAGGCCTTAGTCTTTAATGCCCCTTCCTAGTGTGGCACATTCCTTTTTCCTAAGTGGCAAGAAAACCCCATTACACCTTATGGCAGTCAGTCAAGAGAGTCTCCCTGTTGACAACTAGTGTGAATGCAGTCACCATTTGGGCTGCCCTGAAGAGGAGGTTCAGTAGGAGGCTGGGAAGCCCATGCATAGCTGTGGTAATAGTAACACTCATAGCCACAGGTTTCATTTTTGGGGCAGCAACAGTGGCAGTCAGGGCAAATGCATAGGAGGGGAGAGGGCCAAGGAGCCCACCATGATTTTTCACAGTCTGATAAAAGTGGCAGAGAGGGTAAGGACTCCAATGACAATGAGATAAAGAGCAGAGGCGACATACCTCCCAAAAAACAGCCAATGCCATTTCTGCTTCGGGATCTGGTGGATGCCGCTGACACTGTGGATGGGTTAGGCCAAAAACATGCCAGAGCTAAGCCAAGCTTGGCTGCCTGTAGCTCTGTGCGAGCAACTTCCTTATAGTTTTTTCTCTCCACAAGGCAGACATACAAAACCACAGCTGTGTGCAAGATCTGCAGGACTGAAATAAGCCGTGGGCTTTCCTACACAATCATAGGTACCAGAGCTATATTGCAGAGGCGGCATCACCAGATCCTTTGGAAAAATACAACTGGCCAGCATTCCCAATCAGAACAAATCTGTCCTTCTAGTCCTCTTTGTGGCAGCCAACCGGCAACAAGAAATACAGTGTCTTTGTTATCATCACAATCACCATAGTCTCCTTGTATTCCCCTCCATAGTTAGACATCTGTAACGGAATGTTTGGTACAGTCGTTGCCATAACATTATAGTAGTGTCTTGTACTCTCATGTGGCAGAGAACACGGGCTGTTTCTTGCAATTCTCACTGTGTGGCAGTGGATGCCTGGAGTAGCTGTTACAGGCAGGAACAGTACATGTCTTTCACGGCCCACTGAGTCAATGTGGCAGCAGAGAGGCAGCACCCCAGCAACATAGCTAGGTCCTTTTGACCCTCCCCAACCCCCCTCACCCAGAATTTAATTGGGACGGCTCCAACATCAGGCACTTGCCTTTAATGGACACTTCAATCTCCAACGGCATCATGCGACCAGGAGCCTTAAAAATAGGTGAGCCAGCACCCAAGCTGCATGGCAAGGTCCTTTTGACCCTCATGTTGCTGCTGCCTGCTTACCAACATGTACCATATGGCTACTGCTGCAATGCATCAGCTGCTGCTCCTCACTGCTATTACCATACTGCCATCACTACTAACACTACGCATCTGCCCCTACTACTACTTCCACTGATAGTACTATTACTACAACTACCACTATTACTACTGCCCTGAATATTCCATGCTTTACTGCTTCTGCTGCCACTACTATTGCAGCCATGTGCCTCTTATTCCCTTACGCCCTACCAGCAGCACAGATGGGGTTAACTGCCCCTGTGGACTGGTAGGACCGGCGGAATTTTAATGAGCCCAAGAACCAATAAACGATCTTCAGCTCCCTGAAAGGGAGGAGATCACCCCCCAGCCCACCGTGTTTTTTTCTGTCCTTTGGACAGGTTGGACTGGCGTATCGCTCCTTTTTGGAGCTGAGAGTTAGGGGCTCCTTTTTTTCTTTCTAATGTAAAGGATCGCCCCGTTTTTTTACATGGCTCTCTTTTTTTGCCTTTATTTTCAGGCGGATCGCTGCGATTTTCTATACCTGGGGACCGCGGGGAGCGGGGTGTCCCCCTCCCCTCTCCTTTTCAGTTTCACCTGGTCTCCCGTTCCTCCCATCGCCACACACGCGTGGCGCTATGGGCGCCGCCATCTTCCGGAAGTGACGCGCACTAGCTGCCCTACGTCACTTCCGGTTTTTTCGCAGCGCGGCTGAGGTCTTATCCTCACCCTTTTTATAAGAATTATTTTCCGATAGATATCCTGTGATCCAGGATGACCCGGGGCAGCTATCCAGAGCAGGCTGAGCTAGTTTTGTTAGCTCTCTTATATCTTAGGATACTTACGATTTGGGACCCGCCCAGGGGGCGGGGCTTCTTCCTTTTAAGCGCCCAGAGCCTGTCATTCAGTGCTCTGGTTGCATTGCTTTGACAAGCTAGCTCCAGAGTTCCCTGTGCCTTGTGATATCCTTATATATTGCTTGACCGTGGGTTTGTGTGTTCCTTCTGCAGCTCTATATCTCTCTAGTGCTGGTGGGCCCCCTTAAGGTCTCGTTTCTCCACCTCCAATTTTTTTGTAGGTGTTATGACCTGTCTTTTTTTTTGTTTCCAATTACAGACTATGGCTTCCCCCAAGGATCCGGATCAGCGAAAATCTGGGGCCAAGAGGAAGCATTTGGCGTGCTTTGATTGTAACACGCCCTTAGACGACGGCTGTCCCTATTCTAGGTGTGAGAGTTGTCGCACGGCGTCCACGGAACCCACGATGCAGGAGATGTTTCAGTGGACGAAGACATACGTGGATGATTCCATTAAGGGAGTGGTGCGCTTATTGAATGAGAGGTTACCAGGACCCTCTCAGACTCCCATGGATGTGGCCGCTCCAGTCGCACCACCCGAAAGATCCACCCCCTGTTCGGTGGGGTCTTCTTCTGAGGAAGAAGAGATCACTTCTTGCTTTTTACCTCCAGAAAAGACGCAGAAGTTACTTAAGTCCATCAGGTCGGGGGACCATGATGTTGACATTGGGGAGTCCTCCGATCCCGCCGTACGGACACAGCGTGTCTTCAGAGCGGATGAGACCCTTCTTTCTGTGATGCGCACAGAATGGCGAAAGCCTGAGAAGGGCCCAGTTCTCACTAGAAAGTTCAAACTTATGTACCCGATGGCTAAACCCTTGGTGGAATCGTGGGGTTCCATTCCCAAGGTGGACATGGCGATAGCCAAGTTGTCCCGGCGCACTCTAGTCCCTGCAGATGATGGGTCTAGTCTGCAGGACCCTCTAGATCGGAGGGCAGAGTGCACCCTCAGAAGGAGTTATGCGGCGGCCGCTGCCTCCGCATCAACTTCGATTGCGGCCACTGAAGTGGCCACCTATCTACGCTCTAGGCTCAATCAGATCCAGACAGATGTGGACCAGAGCGTATCCAGGGATGACATCTTAGCAGCTTTCAAGTCAGCCAACCTGGCTATGGATTTCTTAGTCGACTCCACCCAGATGCAGTTGAAGCTGGCCGCCAAAACCATGGCCTTAGTTTCGGCTGCCCGCAGACCACTCTGGCTGAAACCTTGGGTCGCGGACAACGCGTCCAAGTTTAATCTTTGTGGGCTCCCCTTCGAACCAGGCAGGCTGTTTGGGTCCGAATTGGATAAAATCATGGAGGGGCTCTCCGACAAAAAGGGGAAGAGCCTCCCCCAGCAGCCCTTTCGGGGACGCCCCAGGCAGGAAAAGAAGCGCGAAGGACACCCGGGGCAGCAATCTAGGCGCAGAGATTGGGGGGGACCGTCTCGTAAGTATTCGAGGCGCTCCCGTAAACCCGCTAAGGAGGCAAAACCCTCCTGAGTATGGGCCTCGTCGAGGCTCTTGGATAAGCCCTGCTGTCCCTGCAGTGTCTCCTCTAGACTTTCCCATACCACTCCCCCAAACGCCCGTGGGGGGCCGTCTCTCCCATTTCAAAGACTCTTGGAGTCAGTTGATCGCAGACCCTTGGGTCCTGAACTTAGTCTCCGTCGGGTACCGGGTAGACTTTCTCTCTCTCCCCCCAGAGAGATTCGTCGCTACACGAAACTTCGGGCCGGCCAAACAAGTGGTCCTGGAATCTTACATCCAGGACTATATCTCCAAGGGAGCCCTAGAGGAGGTGCCGGCAGGGGAGAGAGGCCTAGGCATTTACTCACCAGTTTTCCTGGTTCCCAAAAAGACGGGAGACCTCCGGATTATCATCGATTTGAGATTTCTCAATCGATTTATAAGGAAAACAAGGTTTCGCATGGAAACCATAAGGTCAGTCACCCATATCCTCAACCTCGGGGATGTCATGGCTACTCTGGACCTCAAAGATGCTTATCTTCACATTCCGATCCATTCCGCCTTCCGGAAATTTTCAGTTCACCGCGCTCCCCTTCGGAATCTCTTCTGCCCCCCTTATCTTCACCAAGGTGGTGGTATCGGTGGTGGCAGCATTGAGACTTCAAGGGCTGACTATTATTCCTTATCTGGACGATTGGCTTTTCATAGCCTCTTCAGTTCCTCTTCAGTTCCGATCCTTACCCACCATCTTCAGGTCGCAATCTCCTTTCTTCTCCGCCTAGGCTGGATCATCAACTGGCAGAAGTCGAATGTGAGCCCATCATCTTCAATCCATTATTTAGGATTCGTGGTCGACTCTGTGGAGATGTCCCTCCGGTTGACTCAAGAAAGGAAAGCGCGGATTCAGGACCTGGCAAAGGTCCTTCATGTCCCTTGTCGAGTCTCTATTCGGACTCTCATGAAGATGGTGGGGATCATGTCAGCGGCTGCGGACGCAGTCCCTTGGGCGCTATGGCACCTCCGTCCTCTTCAGTCGGAGGTCTTACACTTATGGAACGGCAGCCCTGCGGGGCTAGATTCCCTGTGCTCCCTGTCCGGTCAAACCCGGAATTCCCTCAGATGGTGGTTTCGACTGCCAGCAGGGAAGTCTATGACCCAACCAGTTTGGGTCATATTGACTACAGACGCGTCCCTTGTAGACTGGGGCGCTCACCCGGATGGATCCCAAGTGCAGGGATCTTGGTCCCCCCTGGAGCGGCATCTTTCCTCCAATCTTCACGAGATGCGAGCTATCCGGCTAGCCCTCCTTCACTTCGCCCCTCAGATTCGGGGCAAAGCGGTGAAAGTCCAGTCAGACAATATGACTGCGGTTCCTTATATAAACAAGCAGGGAGGCACAAGGTCATTAACCCTTCTATCAGAGATCGGGGTGATTCTTCGGTGGGCAGAGCTGAACCTTTCCCATCTATCTGCCGTTCATATCCGAGGTTCCCTCAATATGATAGCAGACCGCTTAAGTCGAGGATTACCGACCATGGAGTGGTCTCTGCATCCGGAGGTCTTCAGGCAGCTAGTTCACAGTTGGGGTATGCCAGAGGTGGACCTCATGGCAACCAGGTTCAACGCCAAGGTGCTGAGGTTCTGTTCCCTGTACCGGGAAGACAACCCCCTGGCGATAGATGCTCTGTCGATACCGTGGAGGTTCAGGCTGGCTTACATCTTCCCTCCTTTTTCCATGATACCGAGGGTATTGATGAAAATCCGTCAGGATCAGGCCTCGGTAATAGCCATCATACCATTTTGGCCCAAAAGATCCTGGTTTACCCAGCTCATTCAGATGAGTCGGGGACAATACTGGAGACTCCCCCCGGAGCAGACCCTGGTGTCATGGGACACTCACCTCTGCCCAGATCTGCACAGGTTCAACCTGACAGCCTGGAGGTTGATCAGCCCCTTCCCAACATAGAAGGGCTTTCCGAGTCGGTCCTGAGAACTTTGTCGCATTCCCGAGCAGAGTCTACAAACAAGGCCTACTCCAGGATCATGAGAATCTTCGTGGCATGGTGTGATTCCAAACAGGTGGCGTCTGCAGATCCGCCCCTTCCTGCGATACTACATTTCCTTCAGGACGGATTAGATAGAGGCCTATCTCCAGCTACCTTGAAGGTACAAATTTGTGCCATCTCGGCCTGTCTCAACAGGCCATACTCTCGGGACCCACTCATCAAACGCTTCTTGAAGGGAGCGGAAAGACTAAAGCCTACTATACTGAAACCCATTCCCCAGTGGGATCTTTCAGTAGTGCTCAGGGGTCTAGCATCTCCCCCCTTCGAGCCTTTGGAGGAGGTTGATTTCAAATATTTAACTCTAAAGATGGTCTTTCTTCTGGCTATAGCCTCAGCCAAAAGAGTCTCTGAATTGCAGGCTTTCTCTGCAATTCATCCATATATTATTTTCTTACAGGACAGAGTACTCCTGAAGTTTTTACCATACTTCAGACCTAAGGTGCCTACTTTTCAAAATATCAACCAGGTAATCTCCTTACCAGTTTTGTTTACAGCCTCCTCCTCTGATACTCCAGCTAGAGATCCGCTGGATATTTCTAGATGCCTCCAGATCTATGTGGATAGATCCAGAGAGTTCAGGATAGATGAGAATCTCCTTATCCTGTTTGCCGGTAAGTCTAAAGGCCGTAAAGCGTCTAAAGCCACCATTAGTCGCTGGATCAAGGAGGCCATTAAGGAAGCTTTTGTCTCCCAAACCTTAGATCCTCCCGAGTTTGTGAGAGCCCATTCTACTAGGGCGGTCTCCACCTCGGTTGCGGAAAGAAGCCTTCTCCCCTTAGAGTTAATCTGTAAGGCGGCCTCCTGGAGCTCTGAGTCAACCTTCATCTCCCATTATAGGATAGATGCTAGGATGGCAGAGTTTTCGGCTTTCGGGCAGACAGTTCTTACTTCTGCCAGGCATGAGGACCCTCCCTAGGGGTTTTATCTTGCTATCTCCCCATCTGTGCTGCTGGTAGGACGTAAGGGAATCGTTAATTTCTAACAATAATTTGTTTTCCCTTAGTCCTAACAGCAGCACACAAATATCCCTCCCTAACTTACATCATACTTGTTAAAGACACGGTGGGCTGGGGGGTGATCTCCTCCCTTTCAGGGAGCTGAAGATCGTTTATTGGTTCTTGGGCTCATTAAAATTCCGCCGGTCCTAGCAGACCACAGGGGCAGTTAACCCCATCTGTGCTGCTGTTAGGACTAAGGGAAAACAAATTATCGTTAGAAATTAACGATTACCCTTTCCACATCCACACTGCACTGCTGCGGCTCCCAATTAAAAAGGCACATTTTTCTATGATCATTCACTATGAGCCACTATTTCGTCTGACAATTAAGGCTACTTTCACACTAGCGTTTTACGTTTTTGCTGGACCTGTCATGGATCAGCAAAAACGCTTTTGTCATGATAATACAACCAACTGCATCCATTATGATGGGATCAGTATTAGCTTTAAAATAGCCAAGACGGACCCGTCATGAACACCATTGAAAATCAATGGGGGACAGATCCGTTTTCTATTGTGTCCGAGAAAACAAATCCTTCCCCATTGATTTACATTGTGAGTCGTGACGGCTCCGTCTTGCTCTTCACCACATCATGGACAGAAAAACACTATAAATAAATAAAATAGTCTCTGGTTCGTTGCCTTTTTCTGCGTCGCAGGTCCCAATTGTGAAGTGGGTACAGTTCACATAAATCTCAATCCTTTTCCAGTTGGACCGCGCTGCTCCAGAAGGCAGGAAAAACACCACTTTAGACTCCTTCCAATAATCCGTGGATATAGGGAAGCAAAAGGCCACAGAAAACAGCAGAGTCTCCACTCATTCGCCTCTGTCAGACACCAAAGGATAGCTACAATAGTGAAATACCATCACATAAACGGAATAACAGTATTTATTATACTCTGGGAGGGGTCATGTGGTTTGTGATGCAATCGTTGTTCTATGAGTTTGCTCTAGGACCCTTGAGAGGAGGAGGGAAAGGAGAGTTGATTGGCTAAGAGGGGTCATGTGGTTTGTGATGCAATCGTTGTTCTGAATGAAACTAGGTGGGACCTGTGAATTAGAGGTCTATGATTGGTTGTGACATTTTATGGGAGTGGATCTATGTGAATGAAAATTACTACGGAGTTTTAGTACAACTTTATGATCTTATACTATTTTTATGGCTTATCATTTAATGTAGATCAACTTGTTTTATGTATGTATTGGACTTATTATTATTTTTTATTAGTTTTTTAATATACTTAGTGGCTTGAGAGGTGGAGCATACTCACTCCTGTGATTTAAAAAGACTGCCCTGGAATGGGCGGATCAGATGCCTCTGACAAAGCTTTTCGAAGCAAAACCCGGGTCGGGTGTATGCAATTTTATACTGCTTGTATTCTATTCACTTTTGTGAGTATAATAAATACTGTTATTCCGTTTATGTGATGGTATTTCACTATTGTGGCTATCCTTTGGTGTCTGACAGAGGCGAATGAGTGGAGACTCTGCTGTTTTCTGTGGCCTTTTGCTTCCCTATATCCACAGATTATTGGAAAGAGTCTAAAGTTGTGTTTTTCCTGCCTTCTGGAGCAGCGCGGTCCAACTGGAAAAAGGACAGAAAAACACTGCTTGCAGCGTTACTCTCTCCGCGATGCATTCGGAATGTAATGCATTCTGGTGCATTCCTGTCACACACACAGGGGGTGAGGTAGTCACCACTGAACTCCACCCTCACCCCTTTCCCTGCCTACTTGCCTCGCAAGTCCTAGCAACAAGGGACAACTGGTCGACAAACCCTTAGCTAGGATAGTACAGGGAAGACAAACAACACATAAACAGAAAGGTCAAACAAGCCGCGTCAAAACCAAGAGAGCAGAAAAGGTACCGCAGGAGCAAGCAGAGAATCGTCAGAACAAGCCGAAGTCAAGCCAGGAGAGCACGCCAAGACCAGAGGATGAGACGGACGGGAAATCGGAAGCCAAGCAGGAACAAACAAACCAGATGAGTATGATGCAGGAAGGACCTCAATAACAGGCAATCTTTGGCCAGCAGATTGCCTGTTTAAATAGTGCACTAGCGGAGTCATGTGATGTGGCCAGCGTCACATGACTCCTGAGTTCCAATGTAGCCCATACAGCCGAGCGCCGAGTGATCAGCTCGGCTCCCAGCCCCAGTGTGGTTCCCATGGGAAAGGGCAACGCCTGGTGCGCTGATGACGCGAGTATGCTTCGGCTGTCCCCCCTCCTGGAACCACGGACAGAGCGCATCTGTAACCGTCACGTTTACACACACAGGGGGAAGGATAGTGACCACTGCGCTCCACCCTCACGAGTCCTGATGACAGGGGACAACTGGACGACAGTCCCTTACTTATATGTGCAGGGAAGACAGACAAGACAAAATACGGAACCTAGAATTAACAGGCAACCTGTGGCCATCAGGCTGCCTGTATTTATAGTGGGGAGTGAGGGTCATGTGACGTGGCCAGCGTCACATGACCGACAGACCAACCAGTCGAGCACCGAGTGATCAGCTCGGCGCTCAAGGCAGACCTAGGAGCAGGGAGCCTCCCAGCTAGCAAAGCCGCCCTGGGAACGAGGTCAAACACACATCCTCTCTCCCAAAGCTAAGCAGCAGGTCTGCGGCTGATGGGAGACTGAGTGCGACTTCGGCACCCCGTTACAGTACCCCCCCTTTTACGAGGGGCCACCGGACCCAAGACTTCAGGAGATGGCCTTTCAGGGTGTTCTAAATGAAATTTTCGAACAAGTCTAGGAGCATGAACCTCCCTGGCAGGTACCCAAGATCTCTCTTCAGGTCCATACCCCTTCCAGTGAACCAGGTACTGCAAGGAATTGCACACCTTCCTGACATCCACTATTTTAGACACCACATACTTGACAGCATCATTAACAAGAACCGGCAGAGGCGAGGCTTTCGATGGTAATACCAGTTCAAAATATTTTTTAAGTAGAGATTTATGGAACACATTATGAATGTGGAATGACTCGGGCAGCTCCAACCTAAATGATACCGGGTTAATTACCTCCGTGATCTTATATGGTTCAATAAAACGAGGAGCAAATTTTCTAGAAGCTACCTTGAGAGATAGATTCTTGGAGGACAACCATACTTTATCCCCAACCTGAAAGTTCACCCCTCTTGAACGTCTCCTATCGGCCTTGAGTTTTTGAGAACTTTGAGCCTTTTCTAGGTTCGATTGAACCCGGGCCCAAACTGTGCACAGTTCGGAGAAGAGTTTATCCGCTTCAGGGTTAGAGGAGGAGACGGACGACCCAGAATGAAAACAGGGATGAAAACCATGTTTACAAAAGAACAATTCACAGACTGATTAAGGCGTTCATTCTGCCCATTACCTTCAGGATGGTAGGCGGAAGAAAAAGACAATAAAATTTTACATCTTTGACAGAAGGCCCTCCAGAATTTGGAAAAATAGACGCCAGAGTTTTTGCATTCGGACGTTTAGACAGGGGAATGAAATGAACCATCTTGCTAAACCTATCGACCACTACCCAAACCACAATCTTACCCTCCGCCAACAGTAGGTCAGTTATAAAGTCCATCGAGATATCGGACCAGGGTCTACTGGGAATGGGTAGGGGTCGTAGGTTACCAGCAGGGCGAGTCCTAGGTGTCTTAGACCTGGCACAAACCTCACAGGCTGACACATAGGACTTGACATCCCTGGTCAAAGTGGGCCACCAATAAGATCTAGAAAACAGATCCTTAGTGCCCTCAAAACCCGGATGTCCACAAAAGGCAGAATTGTGACACTCCCCCAACAGCTGGAGACGAAATTGTATGGGAACAAACAACTTATCTGATGGGGTGGATGCCGGTGCCAGATGTTGTTCAGCCTTAATGCGAGCCAAGATATCCTGGGTTAGAGCCGCTAAGAAGATGTTTGCTGGTAGGATGGATTCAGGCGGTGCCTCAGTGGGTTGAAAAGCATGGAAGCTCCGAGATAATGCGTCTGCCTTCACATTTTTACTTCCCGGCCTGAACGTAATGGAGAAATCAAAACGGGTAAAAAATAGAGCCCATCGGGCTTGTCGGGGATTCAACCTCTTAGCAGACTCGAGAAACATTAGGTTTTTATGGTCAGTGACAACAGTTACCCGATGCCTTGCCCCCTCCAAAAAATGCCTCTACTCCTCAAATGCCCATTTAATAGCCAGCAGCTCCCTATTCCCTATGTCGTAGTTTCTCTCCGTGGGAGAGAATTTCCTGGAAAAGAAGGCACACGGTCTCAGGTTAGTGAGGCTAGCAGAACCTTGTGAAAGGACTGCTCCAGCGCCGTCCTCAGACGCATCCACCTCCACAATAAAGGGTCTCTCCTGATCAGGCTGGATCAGAATGGGAGCGCTACTAAATGCCTTTTTTAATGTTTCAAATGAAGAAATGGCCTTGGTAGACCAATTCTCCAAATCCGGCCCTTTCTTAGTAAGGTACGGTCAATGGTTTAGCAATTACAGAAAAATTAATGATAAATTTACGATAGTAATTAGCGAAACCCAAAAACCGTTGTAAGGTCTTTAAGGATGAAGGCCTTACCCATTCCTTAATTGCCAAAACCTTACCAGGATCCATCTTAAAGGCGTGAGGAGTCAGAACATGCCCTAGAAACAGTATCTCCTGTACACCAAAGACACATTTCTCTTGCTTAGCGGATAGCTGGTTCTCCCTCAACACCTCTAATACTTGTTTGACATGAGACACATGAGATTCGAAATCAGGAGAGAATATCAAAATGTCGTCAAGATAGACAATAATAAATTTACCTAAGAACTCCCTAAGAATATCGTTCATTAAGTTTTGGAACACAGCTGGGGCATTGCTGAGTCCAAAAGGCATCACCTGATATTCAAAGTGTCCTATCGGAGTATTGAACACTGTCTTCCATTTGTCTCCCTCCTTGATTCGGATTAGATTGTATGCCCCTTTCAGGACAATCTTGGAAAATCAGGTTGCCCCCAGAACCTGGTTAAATAAATCCGGAATCAATGGGAGAGAGTATCTATTTTGGACAGTGATTTTATTTAATCTCCGGTAATCAATACAAGGCCTAAGACCACCATCCTTCTACTTAACAAAGAAAAACCCTGCTCCCATAGGAGTGACTGAAGGTCTAATATGCCCTTTAGCAAGGCCCTCCTTAATATAATCTTCCATAGCCTTGCGTTCGGGCTTAGAAAGATTATAAATTTGCCCTTTAGGAAATTTGGCACCCTCCATTAGCACTATGGCGCAATCATAAGGTCTATGGGGGGGGGGGGTAGAACCTCTGGAGTAGGGGATGAGAATACATCAGAATATTCCTTAATAACTGAGGGTAATGTATTAGACCTTGCTGAAACCCCAGCCTGGACTACGGACAAGCATGAGTCACACTTAGGTCCCCATTTCACCAACTCTCCTTTGGACCAATCTATTGTGGGGTTATGTCAACGGAGCTCACCGTACCACCAATCAGGGCAGTAGCATCAATAGCCATGACATGGATAGGTGTACGTAAAGCAAACATTGGAATACCCAATTTACTAGCTTATTCAAAGTCAATAAAGCTGGCCGCTGAACCGGACTCAATAAAGGCCTTACCCGGCCACTTATTAACCCCCAGAGAAATTGTTATGGGTACCAAAAGCTTTCATTTAGAAAAATCAGGGTGTACCTGGTCTTTAGGTTGTCTTGCCTTAGGAGACATGTCAGAGAAGACCCTCTTAGGACACTTGTTGATCCAATGGCCAGGATCTCCAAAGTAGAAGCACTCTCCGCGTCTGCGACGAAGATTACCCCGGGTCATGCCAACCTGCATGGGTTCCTCGGTGGAGACCTCAGTGTTGTCCCTGGAAAAGGCCTCTGGCTGGACCACCATCTGAGAACAGAACTGTCGTTCTTGTCGTCTCTCTCTAACTCGTCGGTCAAGTCGGACAACTAGGGTCATCATCTCCTCTAAGGTCTCTGGAATTTGATAATTGACTAATAGATCTTTTAAATTATCAGACAGACCAGACCTAAACTGACTCTTCAGGGCTGGTTCATTCCATCCTGAGGGGACACACCACCGTCTGAATTGGATACTCCTCCGCAGGGAGATGGCCCTGAACTAGTGCCCTAAGAGCCGTCTTGGCTACCAGGGCCCTGTCTGGTTCGTCATAGAGGGTACCCAGGGCCTGAAAAAAAACCTCCACAGAAGTTAGACAACTGTCCCCAGGAGGTAACGAGAATGCCCAGTCCTGGGGATCACCCTGTAGTAGAGAAATTATAATCCCCACGCATTGGCTCTCGGGACCGGAGGACACGGGGAGCAAACGGAAGTAGAGTTGGCAACTTTCCTTAAAGGAGAGAAACCTCTTCCAGTCTCCAGAAAAGGGTTCTGGGAGCTTGATCTGGGGCTCAAAATGTGGACTAGAGGACTGAGGAGTGGAAGAACCTTGCCCTAACTCAAAAGAACTGAGTTTCTCTCCTAGCTCCTGCACCATCTGTGTCAGGTTAAAGACATGGTCAGTCAGGGTAATAAGAGGATTCATGATACAGTGGTTATTGGGCCTGTTAATCTGTAACGGTGACGTCCACACACACACAGGGGGAAGGATAGTGACCACTGCGCTCCACCCTCACCCCTGGCCCTGCCTACTTGCCTCACAAGTCCTGATGACAGGGGACAACTGGACGACAGGGAACAGGATCAGGTGAGTATTCAGTAGTCCAACAAATAGCCAGGAACCTAGAATTAACAGGCAACCTGTGGCCAGCAGGCTGTCTGTATTTATAGCGGGGTAGTGGGGAGTGAGGGTCATATGACGTGGCCAGCGTCACATGACCGACAGACCGACCAGTCGAGCACCGAGTGATCAGCTCGGCGCTCAAGGCATACCTAGGAGCAGGGAGCCTCCCAGCTAGCAAAGCCGCCCTGGGAAGGAGGTCAAACACAGATCCTCGCTCCCGAAGCTAAGCAGCAGGTCTGCGGCTGATGGGAGACCGAGTGCGCCTTCGGCACCCCGTTACAGGATCGTGACAATTCTGTTTTGTTCCATTCAGTTTGTCCCCATTGACAATGAATGGGGACAAAACGGAAACGGAAGCGTTCCTCCACTATTGAGATCCTAAGACGGATCTTAATAACGTGAAAGTAGCCCAACACTTGTGCATGTCATAAGGGCATACTGACCTTGTCAAGGCATAATTTTTGGAAGCTTGGTCCCTTAAATTAGTCACTTTTGAATTTTTTTTCCCCTTCTGCCCCCAATAAGGGCCAACTTTTGGAAGTTTTGGAATATGAAAAAGCATAACACATGCCACGGCGTGTTGTGTTTTTAAAAATGCTGTTTGTTATCACTGTCAAATGTGCGTTTACCCAAAGCTTTGTATGTCCATGTCACTCAGACATGATTTACTATTTCTATTATTGCGTTCAAAAGCCTCTGTGAGGAAGGCGAGGAAGCAAAACCTTTTTTCTCCCTAGAAAATAATCTCTTTATTTAAACTTTCATAATATTACATCTTATCCAAATTAAGTTCAAAATTTTTTCCAAAAATACATCATTTTCCCCTTTTTTTTTCTTTCCTTCCCCCCCTTCCACCTCCTTCTCCCTTCCCTCCTTCTTTTTTACCCTTTCCCTTCCCTTTTCCCTCCCATAACACTCCACTCCCTCTGTTCTCCATTCTTTTTCTATATATTTACTCTTACCCCCTGCTCTTCCTTGGCTCTTATTACTGGGAAAACATTCCAAGGGACTTATTGAATTCCCAAAATAAAAATCTAATGCATAAATAAAAAATTAGAACGAGGAAAAAGGGAAACAGGCAATTACCCCTCCTCCCCTAACTCTCTCTCCACTTCCCATCTTTCCCCCTTCGGTACTCCTACCGCTCCCCATCTTTTAACCACCTCTCCCACATCTTATCAAACTTTTCAATTCAATTTTTTTCCAAGATTTTAAATGTAGCTTCTCACAGGCTATCGGACACTTAACCGAGCTCTCCATTTTATCGTTGGAGGTCTTTTATTGACCCAGTGCTTTACTTTACATCTTCTTGCTTGATACAGTAATTTAGCCGCTATCTCCTACGACCTAATATTATCTATGTCCCCCATATTACCTAAAATACACACTTTTACACTTTTAGGGATGCTAATCTTATGATAGCGCCATATTTGGGTAATTACCTTGTACCAGAACTTTTCCAGGCACTGGTATTCCCATAATAAATGTACATCATATATGCCTTCTTCACCAAATTTTGGGCATTTAAACACCTTATTTTTGTAAAGTATCATTAATTTGCCTGGGGAATAATACAGTCTATGAACCACGAAAAATTGTATTATTCTATGGGCAGGATTTAAAGAGATCATTTTAATTTCGGAGAAAACTCTTCCCCACCCTTCGGGGTCCATAGGCTCCACCTCCCCCCCCCCCCCCATTTATTTACATTTACTGTAACCCCTAATTTAATTCTGCTTCACTAGTAAAATATTATAAATTGTGGTTATTCTTTTCCTCCCTGATGTCATTTTAATAATCTTTTTAATGGCTGTGGGAGTACGGTAATTCCCTATTTTAATAGAATGCCATAATTAAATGTAATAAAATATTAAGTTCTTAAAACCCTATTATATCACCGTTTTCCCAGATCTGTCCAAACTTATATATCCCATATTTCTGTCAAGGTATCTTATCTATTGTCCTTAAATCTATTTCCTAATTTCTCTGGTTCTTGTCAAGTAGGGGTGGGAAGAGTGTAGCCCTGATCTCCACCCGCACTTCTGTCCCTACCTACTTGCATGGCCCGTCCTAACTGACAGCATACAACTTGGAGGCGGTCCCTAGCTTACATACCCAGGGGCCTAAAGAGTGCTAGAGTAACATGTGACAGAGTCAGGGAAGCAAAGGTCAAAGCCAGGAGGTCACGCAGGTACACAAGGGAAAACACAATAACAAGGTCAACACAAACCGAAGTCAGAAGCCGAGAGGTCACGTCAATTCCATGGAGGTAACAAGGTCGAGGTTAGAAACAAAGCCAAGGTCCAAGCACAATAGCAAGGTAACAATAGGAACGCTAGTGAAGGTAGAAAGGCCAATCACAGGCAACCTGTGGCCAGCAGGCTGCCTGTTTAAATAGCCCAGACTGGTGAGTCACATGACGTGGCCAGCGTCTTGTGACTCGCATAACACAGCCCAATATAGCCAAGCGCTGATCATCATTATCGGCGCTCAGCTCTCCTGCTGCTTGTTGTCTAGGGGACGGAGGACGCTGCCTGCGAAAGTAGAGTGCGCCACCAGCTCCCTGTGACAGTACCCCTTGATTCCACGAGGGGCCACAGGACCTATGATCTCTGGAGTGAGTTCTCTGGGTGAGCCAGATGGATATTTCTCACCAACCTCTTAGCATGTATATTCTTAGCCATCACCCAAGACCTCTCCTCAGGACCAAAATACTGAAAAGAATTCCGGACCCTTCTCACATCAATAATCCTAGAGATTTCAAATTCAGGTTGACCAGCAACCTCCACTGGGGGCGGAGATTCCTGTGTAGGGGATACAGGGGACACATACATCTTGAGTGAAGACTTGTGAAAAACATTGTGAATACGAAAAAAGTCAGGCAAATGTAACTTAAAAGACGCAGGATTAATAATGTCAACAATCTCATAAGGCCTAATAAACTGTGGTGCAAACCTATTGGAAGGTACCCTCAAGGACAAATTCTTGGTGGATAACCATACTTTATCACCTAAAAGTCTACTCCTCGAGAGCGCATTTTATCTGCATTGGTTTTATGAACCTCTTGGTCTTTTTTCAGGTTCGACTGAACCTGGGCCCAAACTGTGCACAGTTCTTTAGCTACCAGATCAGCTTCCATAATTTGTGAGCAAGACGGCGAAAACGAACTAAAACACGGAGGGAAACCAACAGTTTGACTGTTGGTTTATGGATGAAAGGCCGAAGAAAAAGAGATGTGACATTTGCAACAAAAGGCCCTCCAAAACCTAGAAACAAATTGAACACCTCTATCCAAAACCACATTCTCTGGAATTCCATGTAACCGAATAACATGATTAACAAACATAGAAGCTAAAGTCTTGGCATTAGGCAGTTTTGACAGAGGGATGAAGTGCACCATTTTACTTAATCTGTCCACAACTACCCATATCACCGACTTGCCCTCAGACACCGGCAAGTCAGTGATAAAGTCCATGGAGATATAGGACCAAGGTCTACTAGGGATGGGCAGTGGTCATACTCCCCCACCGGACGAGACCTAGGAGTCTTGGACCTGACACAAACCTCACATGACACATATTAATACCTGGATGTCCACTAAACACAGAATTATGGCACTCACCCAACAGTCGGTGACCTGGGGCAAATAGTTTATCAGTAGGAGATTGTACCGGAGCCAAGTGTTGCCCCACAGTTATTTCAGTCATCAGATCGGAGGAGATCAAAGCCACAATGACACCTGCTGGTAATATTGGTTCTGGTGGAGTATCGGGAGATTGAAAAGCACAAAAACTGTGGGATAAGGCATCTGCTTTAATATTTTTACTTTCTGCCCTTAAAGTAATACAAAAATTAAAACGTGTAAAGAACAATGCCCCCCTAGCCTGTCTGGGATTCAAATGTTTAGCAGATTCCGAAAACATTAAATTCTTATGAGCCGTAATTACTGTAACCTGATGTTTATCCACCTCCAGAAAACAGCACCATTCCTCAAAAGCCCATTTAATATCAAGTAACTCTTGATTACCAATGTCATAATTTCTCTCGTTATAAGAGAATTTCCGAGAAAAGAAAGCACAAGGTCTCAGGTTAGTGAGAGATGATGACCCCTGGGAGAGTACTGCCCCAACTCTATCCTGGGAAGCATTAACTTCCACCACAAAAGGCTGTCCTTGGTCAGGTTGAACTAATACTGTAGTGTTAACGAAACACCTCTTAAATGTTTCAAAAGCCTCTATGGCCTCTGGTAACCAATTTACTAGATCAGCTACCTTCTTAGTTTGAGGCTTGGCAATAATAGAAAAGTTCTTAATAAATTTGCGACAAAAATTTGCGAAATCCAAGAAGCGTTGTAACGTAAGTTCTCACCCACTCCAAAATGGCCTGTACCTTCCCTGGATCCATCTTGAAGGATTGGGGTGTGAGAATATATCCAGAAACAAAGTTTCCAGTACTCCAGAAATACACTTCTCACCCTTCACGAACAGTCGGTTCTCCCGAAAAAGCTCTAGTACCTGTCTAGTGTGAATAACATGAGAATCCTAGTCAGGCGAATAAATCAGGATGTCATCTAAATAAACAATTATGAATTTTCCAATAAATTGTCTAAAGATGTCATTGACAACATTTTTGAGAACCGCCAGAGCATTACTTAACCCAAACAGCATCACTAAATATTCATAATGACCCTCTGGGGAATTTGATTAAACAGGTCTGGAATCAACGGCAACGGGTACTGATTCTTAACAGTAATCTTATTCAACTTTCTATAATCAATACACGGTCTCAATCCACCATCCTTAGCAACAAAGAAAAACCCTGCCCCCATAGGAGACGCTGAGGGTCTATTATGTCCTTTTTGTAGACCCTCCTTCAACTAGTCCCTCATAGACTTCCGCATCTGAATAATTATAAATACTGTACTTAGATCACGGAACACGGTCTATGGCACAGTCAAAGGTTCTATGAGGGGAAAGGAAATCAGACTCGGACATAGAAAAAACATCAGCAAAGTCACTAATATATGTGGGAAGAGATTTTGACCCCACAGAGACTCTAGCCTGAATAACAGGTAGACAACATGAATAACATTTCACCCCCCATTTCTCTAATTCACCCGTGGACCAGTTGATGACTGGGTTATGAACCTAGAGCCAAGGTATACCCAGAACTACCTCCACGGGTAAATTGTTTTGAATAATAAAAGTACACTCCATATGACAGACCCCCACAGTCAAGGTTACTTCCGGAGTATAATATTCTACTGTCCCGACCCACCAACGGCGTGGAATCAATAGCAATGATATGAATAGGATCAGCAAGAGACAATATGGGCATACCAAGGGAAAGAGCAAAGTTATGGTCAATAAAATTAGCGGCAGACCTAGAATCAACAAATGCCCTCCCAGAGCCCTTACTGGAGCCAAAAGAAACAACCACCGGCAACAACACTTTCTCTTTAACCACCTTGGAAAGTACCTTATCCTTCTAAGCATCAGGATGTGGAGATCTCCCGGAAGGAGGAACTTTAGGACATTGTCATTCCTAGTGATCCGATTCTCCGCAGTGGAAGCAGAAACCCTTTTGACGTCTCATATCCCTCCTGGTCATTCCGAGCTGCATGGGCTCTTCTGGAGGATTCTCCAATTGGACTCTTGAGAGTGAGGGATCCGATGTAAGCACCAGAAGTGGAGACGTCAGTGTTTCTCTTTGTCTTTCCCTAATTCATCGGTCCAGTGTAAAAACAAGAGTCATAGTCTGCTCTAAAGTGTCAGGGAGGGGGTAACTTGACCAACATAGCTTTCAAGTCTTCTGAGAGCCCCAACAGAAACTGACATCCAAGCGCTGGATCATTCCAACCAGAGGAAACGCACCATTTCCAGAATTTGGTGCAATTCTGTCTCCATGACTAAGAGACCTTAATTGAATCTCAGCTACGGACGACTTATCAGGTTCATCGTACAATACACTTAAGCCTGAAAAAATGATTCAACATTAGCTAGAGAAGGGGAATCCATGGGGAGAGAGTAAGCCCATTCTTGCGGGTCTCCCTGCAACAAAGAGATAACAATGCCTACCCTTTGTTGTTCAGAGCCCGAAGAATGTGGACGTAAATGAAAATAAAGCTTGGAGCTTTATTTAAATGTCAGGAAAATCTTCTTATCCCCTGAAAAACGGTCAGGCAGTTTTACATAAGGTTCAAGATTTTGAGCGGAAGGGGCTGCTACAGGTGGAGGCCGCTACAGGTGGGGTTTGATGCAATTCTTGCTGCTGTAGCATCTCTGCCATATCCTGCACCATTTGAGCGAGACTATGTACCTGATCCGTAAGGACTCGTATAGGGTCCATGGGTTTAGGTAAGGCCTGTGATTCTGTCACGTAGGGGTGGGAAGAGTGCAACCCTGATCTCCACCTGCACCTCTGTCCCTACTTACTTGCACGGCCTGTCCTAAATGATGGCTTATAACTTGATGGCGGTCCGTATCTTAGATACGTGCAGGGGCCTAAAGAGTGCTAGAGTAACACGTAACAGAGTCAGGAAAGAAAAGGTCAAAGCCAGGAGGTCACGCAGGTACACAAGGGAAAACACAATAGCAAGGTCGACACAAACCAAAGTCAGAAGCCGAGAGGTCGCGTCAATTCCAAGGAGGTAACAAGGTCGAGGTCAGAAACAAAGCCGAGGTCCAAGCACAATAGCAAGATAACAATAGGAACGCTGGTGAAGGTAGAAAAACCAATCACTGCCAGCAGGCTGCCTGTTTAAATAGCCCAAACTGGTGGTCACATGATGTCACGTGAATCGAATAACACAGCCCAACATAGCCGAGCGTTGATCATCATTATCGGCTCTCAGCTCTCCTGCTGCTTCTTGCCTAGGGGACGGAGGACACCGGCCATGCAGGGGAGGCATGTGTGTCCAGAACCTCCCCGCCCCATGGTCCCCATGGAGAAAAGGACACCACCCGCGTCCTCGCTCCGCTATGCGCACGAAAAGCTGTCAGCGCTGCAAAGGGAGAGTGCGCCTCTGGCTCTCCGTGACAGTTTTCTTCTGCCCCTTTGTTTACATGCAAAAACAAACTCTGCCCCTCCCTCTGCTTTGCAAGGAGTGAATAAGTCTGCCCTGAGTGACATGTCTGCCTGCTGGGATACTCAGCAGCATGTTTTATGTGTTGGACTACAGTTCCCAGCTGTACAATGACACTGCTGATACACATAGGATCTTCCCCTACCTGTTTTGCAATGCTCTGCAGAACTCCTCTGTCAGCTCCTGTGCCCAGCATTTGTCTCCTCACTGCCTGCAGCTAGTCAGTAACGCTTTCAGCCCTGAGTCTATTCTGCTGAAGGGGTTAAGAATCCAGGGAGAGAGCAATAAGCAGCAGCCAGCAGTGCAGGGGGCGTGGCCAGCACTGTGATGTCTTGTGTACAGACTCATATCTGCTCTCTCAGGCTTGTGCACAAAACATTATCAGAACAGGGAGAGAAGTTGACATAACAGGTCATGTGACTGCCAGTAAAATTTGAGAAAGGAGAAACTACAGATGCAGTAAGTGCATGGTAAAGCTGTTACATTTTAATACAAAGATGTACATAGAAACATACAAAGAAAGTGAAAAAATTACTCGAATAACCCCTTTAATTCCTCTAGGTAAGCATTGTTCCACAACAGAGTTTCTTCATGTATCTCTATAACATCCCATAGAGTTTTTGTTGCCATCCATGTATTATACATTAGATTCCATCTTTGAGAGCTCTTAAATGAATCTTGTAAGTCAATGCCTGCATCCATTACCTGGCATATCCCACTGTTTGACATGTTTCTATCCACTGTTCTCATAATTGAGCTATAAGTTTGGGTTTTACCCCATTTCAAACAGTTTTTAAGTTGACCTGCCAGGGCATATATTTTATAAAATCTGGAAGTGAGTTTCACAGCACCCTACTACCTCGACAGTGACCTCCTCAGGGGCTCGCCCTCTTAACAGTGACCTTCACAGTGCCTGCCCCTTTGACAGTGACCTCCACAGTGCTCACCCCTTTAACAGTGACCTCCACAGTGCCCTAATGTTTAACGGTGACCTCCATAGTGCCCGCCCCTTTAACAGTGACCTTCACAGTGCCCACCCCTTTAACAGTGACCTTCACAGTGCCCGTCTATTTAACATTGACCTCCACATTGCCCGCCCCTTTAACAGTGACCTCCACAGTGCCTGTCCCTTTAACAGTGACTTCCACAGTTCCTGTCCCTTTAACAATAACCTCCATAGTGACCGCCCCTTTAACAGTGACCTCCAGACCCGGCTTTGCACAGGTATATTTTATCTATTTTATTTAATGTTTCTGTGTGTAGTTAAAAGATATCGACAGTATCCTCCATAACAGTGACCTCTATAAATCCCCACCCCCCTAACAATGAACTCCACAGTTCCTCACCCCTTAACACTGACCCCCCTACAGTGCCCTGCCACTTTAACCCCTTAAGGACCAGGCTCATTTTCACCTTCAGGACCAGGCCATTTTTTGCAAACCTGACCAGTGTCACTTTAAGTGCTCATAACTTTAAAACGCTTCGACTTACCCAGGCCGTTCTGAGATTGTTTTTTCGTCACATATTGTACTTCATGACACTGCTAAAATTGGGTCAAAAAGTAAATTTTTTTGCATAAAAAAATACATTTTTTACCAAAAATTTTGAAAAATTAGCAAATTTCAAAGTTTCAGTTTCTCTACTTCTGTAATACATAGTAATACCCCCAAAAATTGTGATGACTTTCCATTCCCCATATGTCTACTTCATGTTTGTAGCATTTTGGGAATGATATTTTATTTTTTGGGGATGTTACAAGGCTTAGAAGTTTAGAAGCAAATTTTGAAATTTTTGAGAAATCTTCAAAATCCCACTTTTTATGGACCAGTTCAGTTTTGAAGTCATATTGTGAGGCTTAGATAATAGAAACCTCCCAAAAATGACCCCATTCTAGAAACTACACCCCTCAAGGTATTCAAAACTGTTTTTGCAAACTTTATTAACCCTTTAGGTCTTCCACAAGAGTTGATGGCAGATGGAGAAACAATTTAGAAATTTCTATTTTTTGGAAAATTTTCCAATATAATCAATTTTTTCCAGGAGTAAAACAAGGGTTAACTGCCAAACAACACTCAAAATGGGTTGCCCTGATTCTGTAGTTTGCAAAAACACCCCACATGTGGTCGTAAACTACTGTTTGGCCGAACAGTAGCACATAGAAGGAGGGGAACACCATATGGGTTTTGGAAGGCAGATTTTGCAGGACTGGTTTTGTTTATACCATGTCCCATTTGAAGCCCCCTGTTGCACCCCTAGAATAGAAATTTCAAAAAAGTGACTCCATCTAAGAAAGTACACCCGTCAAGGTATTCAAAACTGGGTTTACAAACTTTGTTAACCCTTTAGGTGTTCCACAAGAGTTAATGGCAGATGGAGAAACAATTTTGAAATGTCTATTTTTTGGAAATTTTTCCAATATAATCAATTTTTTCCAGGAGTAAAACAAGGGTTAACTGCCAAACAACACTCAAAATGGGTTGCCCTGATTCTGTAGTTTACAGAAACACCCCATATGTGGTCGTAAACTACTATTTGGCCGAACGGGAGCACATAGAAGGAGGGGAACACCATATGGGTTTTGGAAGGCAGATTTTGCAGGACTGGTTTTGTTTATACCATGTCCCATTTGAAGCCCCCTGTTGCACCCCTAGAATAGAAATTTCAAAAAAGTGACTCCATCTAAGAAAGTACACCCCTCAAGGTATTCAAAACTGGGTTTACAAACTTTGTTAACCCTTTAGGTGTTCCACAAGAGTTAATGGCAGATGGAGAAACAATTTTGAAATTTCTATTTTTTGGAAAATTTTCCAATATAATCAATTTTTTCCAGGAGTAAAACAAGGGTTAACTGCCAAACAACACTCAAAATGGGTTGCCCTGATTCTGTAGTTTGCAAAAACACCCATATGTGGTCGTAAACTACTGTTTGGCCGAACGGTAGCACATAGAAGGAGGGGAACACCATATGGGTTTTGGAAGGTAGATTTTGCAGGACTGGTTTTGTTTATACCATGTCCCATTTGAAGCCCCCTGTTGCACCCCTAGAATAGAAATTTCAAAAAAGTGACTCCATCTAAGAAAGTACACCCCTCAAGGTATTCAAAACTGGGTTTACAAACTTTGTTAACCCTTTAGGTGTTCCACAAGAGTTAATGGCAGATGGAGAAACAATTTAGAAATTTCTATTTTTTGGAAAATTTTCCAATATAATCAGTTTTTTCCAGGAGTAAAACAAGGGTTAACTGCCAAACAACACTCAAAATGGGTTGCCCTGATTCTGTAGTTTGCAAAAACACCCCAAATGTGGTCGTAAACTACTGTTTGGCTAAACGGCAGGACATAGAAGAAGGGGAACGCCATACGGTTTTTGGAAGGCAGATTTTGCTGGACTGGTTTATTTACACCATGTACCCTTTCAAGCCCCCTGATGCCCCCCTAGAGTAGAAACTCCATAAAAGTGACCCCATCTAGGAAACTACGGGATAAGGTGGTTGTTGTTTTGGGACAATTTTTGGGGTAAATTAGATTTTTGGTTGCTCTATATTACTCTTTTTTGAGGCAATGTAACAAAAAAATGTAATTCTAAAATTGTTTCTACATTCGCTATTTAGTTTTGTGGAACACCTAAAGGGTTAACATAGTTTGTAAAGTAACTTTTGAATACCTTGAGGGGTGTAGTTTCTTAGATGGGGTCACTTTTTTGGAGTTTCTAGTCTAGGCTACATCAGGGGGGGCTTCTAATGGGACATGGTGTAAAAAAAAAAACTGTCCATCAAAATCTGCCTTCCAGAAACCGTATGGAGTTCCCTTCGTTCTATGCCCTGCCGTGCGGCTATATAGCCATTTACGACCACATATGGGGTGTTTCTGCAAACTACAGAATTGGGGCAATAAATGTTTAGTTTTGTTTGGCTGTTAACCCTTGCTTTATTACCGGCAAAATGGATTTAAATTTAAATTTTGCCCAAAAATAGGTGTTTTGGCACCGTTTTTATTTTATATTTTTAACACCGTTCATCCGAGGCGTTTGGTAAAAAGTTATTTTTATAGCGACGACTTTTACGCACGCGACGATGCCCAATATGTATGGCTCTCAGACTTTGGAGACACTAAGCAGGCATCCTAAAACTGCGGCCCTCCAGATGTTGTAAAACTACAATTCCCACCATGCCCTGATGATGGCTGTAGGTTGTCTGGGCATGCTGGGAGTTATAGTTTTACAACATCTGGAGGGCCGCAGTTTGAGGATGCCTGCACTAAAACTAATATTTTTTGGGGAAAGAAAAATTGTTTTCGTGTCTCCAAAGTCTGAGAGCCATAGTGTTTTATGTTCTCTAGTGAACTGTTGGGGATTATAAAAATTTAGTACTCCATGGAAGTGTGATACTCCCTGAAGCAATCGATAATGCAGAGGCCCGGATGATCGGGGCACGTGTCACATTGAGTTGTGGTGTCCTTCCGTATCCCCCTCTTGTGACACACTCTGCACTTTTTTTGGGTTCGTCCCTTCTTTCCAGTATGGGGGACCACACCTGGAAAGTGTTGGCCAGGGACGATCCGGGCGCCTCCAGTTCCCGAGGTACTCCGGCCTGCTCTTTCCCGGTCCGAAAAGATCAGGTCCTTGAGGACTGCCTCATAGAATTGGAGGAATGTCCCTGTGCTGCCAGCGCTTCGGGATAGTACAAAAGAGTTGTACATGGCAACCTGCACCAAGTAGACCGCAACTTTTTTGTACCATGCCCGGGTTTTGCGCATGGCGTTATATGGCGTGAGGACTTGATCAGAGAGATCAACTCCTCCCATATACCGATTGTAGTCGACGATACAATCGGGCTTGAGGACCGTTGCCGCGGTACCTCGCACAGGGACTGGGGTGGTGCTGTTACCGTGGATTGTGGACAGCATAAGGACATCCCTCTTGTCCTTATACCTGACCAGCAACAGGTTTCCACTGGTAAGTGCACGGGTCTCACCTCTGGGGATAGGTACCTGGAGGGGGTAGGCAGGGAAGCCGCGTTGATTTTTCCGCACGGTCCCACAAGCGAACGTGGATCTGGCGGCAAGGGACCTGAACAAGGGAATGCTGGTATAAAAGTTATCCACGTACAAGTGGTAACCCTTATCCAGCAGTGGGTACATAAGGTCCCACACGAGTTTCCCGCTAACACCCAGAGTGGGGGGACATTCTGGGGTTGAATACGGGAATCTCGCCCCTCGTACACACAAAATTTGTAAGTGTACCCTGAGGTACTCTCACAAATTTTGTATAGCTTCACGCCATACCTCGCCCGCTTTGTGGGAATGTATTGGCGGAAACTGAGTCTCCCCTTGAACGCAACGAGAGACTCATCAACCGCGACCTCCCTTCCAGGTACGTAGGCCTGCTGAAATGTGGCCCCAAAGTGATCGATGACCGGCCGTATCTTATACAGCCGGTCATAGGCAGGATCACCTCGGGGTGGACATGCTGCATTATCGGAATAATGCAGACATTTCCGGATGGCCTCAAACCGGTGACGTATCATGACCATACTGTACAGTGGGGTCTGGTACAGGACGTCCCCACTCCAGTATTGCCTGACACTGGGTTTTTGGACTAGACCCATATGCAGCACGAGGCCCCAAAATGTCCTCATCTCGGCTGCACTGACCGGCGTCCAGCCACCGGGTCTAGCCAAAACTGAGCCTGGGTTTTGAGCGACGAACTGTTGGGCGTACAGATTCGTCTGCTCCACCATCAAATTCACCAGTGGGTTACTGAAAAAAAAACTAAAAAAGTCTATTTCAGTAAACCCCACTGTGGGAATCTGGATTCCAGGATTGCCAGCGAAATCCGGAATCTCAGGCTCAAATTTTGGTGGTGGGGGGGATCTGGGGTCTGAAAGTTGAAACAAAAAAGTTTGGAATAAATGTGCTTTTTTTTTTTTTTTCTAACTTTTCCCTTCTATCCCTGCCTAAAGGTGCCTCTCCCTCACTGACCCTAACCTACCTGGGTGGCGATGGGTGCAGGAGGGTGCTGGACGATGCTGCACGGTCAGGGTGCTGGACAGGAAGAGGAGGGGAGAGAGGAGCGCAGGAAGTTTGAATCTCGCGCCTCTCTCCCCTGCACCAATCAGCACCCTGGACAGCGGCGTTCAGCACCAGGGCCAGCACCGCCTCCTCAAATCCTCGGACTGCGATTGGTGGTGTAAAATTACGCCACCGATCGCAGTCTTTTTCCGGTTCATCGGGTCACAGGACACCCGAATGGACCGGAAACGCAGAAAACCGCAGGTCTGAATTGACCTGCGGTTTTCTGCGATCGCCGATACGGGGGGGTCCAATGACCCCCCCCTGCGTTGTTACGGGATGCCGGCTGAATGATTTCAGCCGAAATCCCGTTTCGATTAACCCCCGCGGCGCCGGAATTCAGATTTTAAGTCAGGACGTACCGGTACGTCCTCGGTCCTTAAGGACTCGGGAAATAGGGCGTACCGGTACGTCCTCGGTCCTTAAGGGGTTAAAATGGGACCTCCGTAGAAGGCCATCCCCTTAACTTTGACATTCACAGCAGCACACCCCTTTAACAGTGAGTTTCACAGCACCCTACTCCCTTGACAGGGAGCTCCTTATAGGCCCGCCACCTTAACAGTGACCTCAACAGTACCCCGCTGCCTTAACAGTGACCTCCACAGCAGTTTACCCTTTAATAGTGGCCTCTACCCCCTTAACAGTGAACTACACAGTGCCTTCCCCTTTAACAGTCACCTCCACAGTGCCCGCCCCTTTAACAGTGATTTCCACTGCACCCACCCCTTTAACAGTGACCTTTACAGTGCCCGCCCCTTTAACAGTGACCTCCACAGTGTTGGCCACTTTAACAGTGGACGTCAACAGAGCCACCACTTTAACAGTTACCTCGATAGTGCCCGCCCCTTTAACAGTGAGTTTCACAGCACCCTACTCCCTTGACAGGGACCTCCTTATAGGGCCGCCACCTTAACAGTGAACTTGACAGTTCCCCGCTGCCTTAACAGTGACCTCCACAGCAGTTTACCCTTTAATAGTGGCCTCTACC
The DNA here is from genome assembly GCF_014858855.1 of Bufo gargarizans. NCBI lineage: Eukaryota > Metazoa > Chordata > Amphibia > Anura > Bufonidae > Bufo > Bufo gargarizans. The sequence goes on along the minus strand of NC_058085.1, from coordinate 218,912,654 downwards.
CCCTTAACAGTGAATTACACAGTACCTGCCCCTTTAACAGTCACCTCCACAGTGCCGTCCCTTTAACAGTGATTTCCACTGCACCCACCCCTTCAACAGTGACCTTTACAGTGCCCACCCCTTTAACAGTGACCTCCACAGTGTTGGCCACTTTAACAGTGGACGTCAACAGAGCCGCCACTTGAACAGTGATCACGATAGTGCCCGCCCCTTTAACAGTGACCTTCATAGTGCCGGCCACTTTAACAGTGAACTCCACAGTGCTGGCCCCTTTAACAGTGACCTCCACAGTGCCCGCCCCTTTAACAGTGACCTCGATAGTGCCGTCCCTTTAACAGTGAGCTTGACCTTCACAGTGCCGGCCCCTTTAACAGTGCCCTCCACAGTGCCGACCCCTTTACCAGTGACCATCACAGTTCCCTGAAGAGTGACCTCCACAGCACCCGGCCCTTTAACAGTTACCTTCACAGTGCCCGAACCTTTAACAGTTACTTTCACAGTGTCCACCCCTTTAATAGTGACCTCCACAGAGCCACCACTTTAACAGTGACCTCGATAGTGCCCAATCCTTTTACAATGACCTCCACAGCTTCTTGACCGCTGGCTTCTTTAACCGCCTCCGGACCGCCTAACGCAGATGTGCGGTCCGGAGGCGGCAGCCCTGCGCACGACGACGCATATACGCGCCATCTCGCGAGGGCCGGGATTTCCTGTGAACGCGCGCGCCTGTGTGCGCGCGCTCACAGGAACGGAAGGTAAGCGAGTGGATCTCCAGCCTGCCAGGTATATTATACGCTGTTTTGATAACAGCGTCTAATATACCTGCTACCTGGTCCTCTGGTGGTCCCTTTTGTTAGGAACGACCATCAGAGGACACAGGTAGGTCAGTAAAGTCGCACCAAACACTACACTACACTACAACCCCCCCCCCCCCGTCACTTATTAACCCTTTATGAACCCCTGATCACCCATGATCACCCCATATAAACTCCCTGATCACCCCCCTGTCATTGATCACCCCCCTGTCAGGCTCCATTCAGACGTCCGTATGATTTTTACGGATCCACGGATACATGGATCGGATCCGCAAAACACATGCGAACGTCTGAATGGAGCCTTACAGGGGGGTGATCAATGACAGGCGGGTGATCACCCATATACACTCCCTGATCACCCCCCTGTTATTGATCACCCCCCTGTAAGGCTCCATTCAGACGTCCGCATGTGTTTTGTGGATCCGATCCATGTATCCATGGATCCGTAAAAATCATACGGACGTCTGAATGGAGCCTTACAGGGGGGGTGATCAGTGACAGGGGGGTGATCATCCTGATCACCCCCTGTCATTGATAACCCCCCTGTAAGGCTCCATTCAGACGTCCGCATGTGTTTTGCGGATCCGATCCATGTATCCATGGATCCGTAAAAATCATACGGATGTCTGAATGGAGCCTTACAGGGGGGTGATCAGTGACAGGGGGGTGATCACCCTGATCACCCCCTGTCATTGATAACCCCCCTGTAAGGCTCCATTCAGACGTCCGCATGTGTTTTGCGGATCCGATCCATGTATCCATGGATCCGTAAAAATTATACGGACGTCTGAATGGAGCCTTACAGTGGGGGGGTGATCAGTGACAGGGGGGTGATCATCCTGATCACCCCCTGTCATTGATAACTCCCCTGTAAGGCTCCATTCAGACGTCCGCATGTGTTTTGCGGATCCGATCCATGGATCCGTAAAAATCATACGGACGTCTGAATGGAGCCTTACAGGGGGGTGATCAGTGACAGGGGGGTGATCACCCTGATCACCCCCTGTCATTGATAACCCCCCTGTAAGGCTCCATTCAGACGTCCGCATGTGTTTTGCGGATCCGATCCATGTATCCATGGATCCGTAAAAATCATACGGACGTCTGAATGGAGCCTTACATGGGGGTGATCAGGGAGTCTATATGGGTGATCACCCCCCTGTCATTGATCACCCCCCTGTCATTGATCACCCCCCCCCCCCCTGTAAGGCTCCATTTAGACATTTTTTTGGCCCTAGTTAGCGGAAATTTTTTGTTTTTGTTTTTTCTTACTAAGTCTCATATTCCACTAACTTGTGTCAAAAAATAAAATCTCACATGAACTCGCCATACCCCTCACGGAATCCAAATGCGTAAACATTTTTAGACATTTATATTCCAGACTTCTTCTCACGCTTTAGGGCCCCTAAAAAGACAGGGCAGTATAAATACCCCACATGTGACCCCATTTTGGAAAGAAGACACCCCAAGGTATTCCGTGAGGGGCATATTGAGTCCATGAAAGATTGAAATTTTTGTCCTAAGTTAGCGGAAAGTGAGACTTTGTGAGAAAAAAACAAAAAAAAATCAATATCCGCTAACTTATGCAAAAAAAAAAAAATTCTAGGAACTCGCCATGCCCCTCATTGAATACCTTGGGGTGTCTTCTTTCTAAAGTGGGGTCACATGTGGGGTATTTATACTGCCCTGGCTTTTTAGGGGCCCGAAAGTGTGAGAAGAAGTCTGGGATCCAAATGTCTAAAAATGCCCTCCTAAAAGGAATTTGGGCACCTTTGCGCATCTAGGCTGCAAAAAAGTGTCGCACATCTGGTATCGCCGTACTCAGGAGAAGTTGGGCAATGTGTTTTGGGGTGTCATTTTACATATACCCATGCTGGGTGAGAAAAATATCTTGGTCAAATGCCAACTTTGTATAAAAAAAATGGGAAAAGTTATCTTTTGCCAAGATATTTCTCTCAACCAGCATGGTTATATGTAAAATGACACCCCAAAACACTTCCCCAACTTCTCCTGAGTATGGCGATACCAGATGTGTAACACTTTTTTGCAGCCAAGGTGGGCAAAGGGGCACATATTCCAAAGAGCACCTTTCGGATTTCACAGGCCATTTTTTACAGATTTTGATTGCAAGGTTCTTCTCACACATTTGGGCCCCTAAATTGCCAAGGCAGTATAACTACGCCACAAGTGACCCCATTTTGGAAAGAAGACTCCCCAAGGTATTCCGTGAGGGGCACGGCGAATTCCTAGAATTTTTTATTTTTTGTCACAAGTTAGCGGAAAATGATGATTTTTCTTTTTTTTTCTTTTTTCTTTACAAAGTCTCATATTCCACTAACTTGCGACAAAAAAATAAAAAATTCTAGGAACTCGCCGTGCCCCTCACGGAATACCTTGGGGTGTCTTCTTTCCAAAATGGGGTCACTTGTGGCGTAGTTATACTGCCCTGGCAATTTAGGGGCCCAAATGTGTAAGAAGTACCTTGCAATCAAAATGTGTAAAAAATGGCCTGCGAAATCCGAAAGGTGCACTTTGGAATATGTGCCCCTTTGCCCACCTTGGCTGCAAAAAAGTGTCACACATCTGGAATCGCCGTACTCAGGAGAAGTTGGGGAATGTGTTTTGGGGTGTCATTTTACATATACCCATGCTGGGTGAGAAAAATATCTTGGTCAAATGCCAACTTTGTATAAAAAAATGGGAAAAGTTGTCTTTTGCCAAGATATTTCTCTCACCCAGCATGGGTATATGTAAAATGACACGCCAAAACACATTCCCCAACTTCTCCTGAGTACGGCGATACCAGATGTGTCACACTTTTTTGCAGCCAAGGTGGGCAAAGGGGCACATATTCCAAAGTGCACCTTTCGGATTTCACCGGTCATTTTTTACACATTTTGATTGCAAAGTTCTTCTCACACATTTGGGCCCCTAAATTGCCAGGGCAGTATAATTACCCCACAAGTGACCCCATTTTAGAAAGAAGACACCCCAAGGTATTCCGTGAGGGGCATGGCGAGTTCCTAGAATTTTATATTTTTTGTCGCAAGTTAGTGGAATATGAGACTTTGTAAGAAAAAAATAAAAAGAAAAAATCATCATCATTTTCCGCTAACTTGTGACAAAAAATAAAAAGTTCTATGAACTCACTTTGCCCATCAGCGAATACCTTAGGGTGTCTACTTTCCGAAATGGGGTCATTTGTGAGGTTTTTCTACTGTCTGGGCATTGTAGAACCTCAGGAAACATGACAGGTGCTCAGAAAGTCAGAGCTGCTTCAAAAAGCGGAAATTCACATTTTTGTACCATAGTTTGTAAACGCTATAACTTTTACCCAAACCATTTTTTTTTTTGCCCAAACATTTTTTTTTATCAAAGACATGTAGAACTATAAATTTAGCGAAAAATGTATATTTGGATGTCGTTTTTTTTGCTAAATTTTACAGCTGAAAGTGAAAAATGTCATTTTTTTGCAAAAAAATCGTTACATTTCGATTAATAACAAAAAAAGTAAAAATGTCTGCAGCAATAAAATACCACCAAATGAAAGCTCTATTAGTGAGAAGAAAAGGAGGTAAAATTCATTTGGGTGGTAAGTTGCATGACCGAGCGATAAACGGTGAAAATAGTGTAGTGCAGAAGTGTAAAAAGTGCTCTGGTCATGAAGGGGGTTTCAGCTAGCGGGGCTGAAGTGGTTCACCAAGACCTCCTCAGTGCCAGCCGCTTTAACTGTGACCTCCATAGTGCCTGCCCCTTTAACACTGACCTCCACAATGCACGCCCCTTTTACAGTGACCACCACAGTGCCCGTCCCTTTAACAGTAACCTCCACAGTACTCACCCCGTTAACAGTGACCTCCACAGTGCCCGCCTCTTTAATAATAACCTCCACAGTGCCCGCCGATTTAACAGTGACCTCCACAGCGCCTCCCCTTTAACAGTAACCTCGACAGTGCCCGTCCCTTTAACTATGACCTCAACAGTGCCTGCCTTTTTAACAGTGACCTTCACATTGCCCGCCCCTTTGACAGTGACCTCCACAGTGCCCGCCCCTTTAACTTTGACCTCTCCAATGCCCGCTCCTTTAACAGTAGCCTCCACAGTGCCCTCCACTTTAACAGTGACCTCCATAGTGCCCTGCCCCTGTAACAGTAACATCTACAGTGCCAGCCCCTTTAACAGTGACCTCCACAGTGTCGGCCCCTTTAACAGTGATCTCAACAGAGCCGCCACTTTAACGGTGACCTCGATAGTGCCCATCCCTTTAACAGTGACCTTCACAGTGCCGGCCACTTAAACAGTGAACTCCACAGTGCCGGCCCTTTTATCAGTGACCTCCACAGTGCCTGCTCCTTTAACAGTGACCTCCACAGTGCCCGCCCCTTCAACAGTGTCCTCCACAGTGCTCATCCCTTTAACAGTTACCTTCACAGTGTCCGCCCCCTTTAATAGTGGCCTCCACAGAACTGCCACTTTAACAACGACCTAGATAGTGCCCGCTCCTTTAACAGTGACCTCCACAGTGTCGGCTTCTTAAACAGTGACCTCCTCAGTGCCACCTGCTTTAGCTGTGACCTCCACAGTGCACGCCCCTTTAACAGTGACCTCCACAGCGCACTCCTCTTTAAAAGTGACCACCACAGTGCCCACCCCTTTAACAGTAACCTCCATAGTGACCTCCACAGTGCCCGCCCCTTTATTAATAACCTCCACAGCGCCCGCCGATTAACCAGTTACCTCCAAAGTGTCCACTCGTTTAACAGTTACCTCCACAGCGCTCACCCCTTTAATAGTAACCTCGACAATGCTCGTCCCTTTAGCTATGACCTCAACAGTGCCTGCCTTTTTAACAGTGACCACCACAGTGCCTGCCCCTCTAACAGTGAACTTCACATTGCCCACCCCTTTGACATTGACCTACACAGTGCCCGCCTCTTTAACAGTAACCTCCACAGTGCCCACCCCTTTAACTATGACCTCCACAGTGCTCGCCTCTTTAACAGTGACCTCCACAATGCCCTGCCCCTTTAACAGTGACATCTATAGTGCCCGCCCCATTAATAGTGACCTCCACAGTGTTGGCCCCTTTAACAGTGACCTCAACAGTGCTTCCACTTTAACAGTGATCTCGATAGTGCCCTTTGCTTTAACAGTGACCTCCACAGTGCTGCGTATTTGACAGTAATTTCCACAGCGCCCTGCCCCTTTAATGCTAGGGCTATACGACACGATGACATGTGTCGCGCAACATTTTGTCTCAACAACTTTTATAATGATAGGCTATGGTGTTGCACTGTGACATGCAACATGCTGTGACTGGAACACGACAGTTGCAAAAAATCCATCCAAGATGGATGCATGTAGCAGCGTAGTTGTGCCATATGTTTTGTGCAACTTATTGTCGTCCTGTAGCCTAAAGCTGACCTACAGCAGTGAAGGAAAATGGCTGGGTTGTTATGGAAACCTGGAATAAAACTGTGTGTATGGCAGACTTTTATTGGCTAATGCTGGTCATTTTTTGTGACTCTCATCAACAGTACATCCTAGTGAGCATAGATCCGGTCTAAAACCTTCCCGGACACCTGATGTACCTGTGTGCCAAATTTGGTGATCGGCCCAGTCGTTTGGTCGCTCATAAAGAACAGACAGAAAGACAGACAGAAATTTATTTTTATATATATGAGACTAGCATAAGGGCCCGGCTTCTCACGCGTATATTTCAATATTTCTTCTATTTCATTTCATGTTTCCGTGTGTCGTAAAAAGATATCAACAGTATCCCCATAACAGTGACCTCTACAGTACCCGCCCCTTTAACAATGACCTCCACAGTGCCCGCCCCTTTAACAGTCATTTTCACAGTGCCCTTCCCTTTAACAGTTACCTCCACAATGACCGCCCCTTTAACAGTCACCTCCACAGTGCCCTGCCCCTTTAACAGTTACATTTACAATCGTCATACAATTAAATCTTAACCATAACACTGGAATATACCAATTCTCTCCTGAAGGAAGTTGGATTCTCAAGCTGTTAATATTTCAGAGCAAAAGGAAACAGACAATTAAAAATAAATAGTTCTTCTTAATGGAACAAAGTCAGTCTAAACAAGATACATTTTAAAGATTTACTGAAAAAATGGTAGACAAGACATAGGGCATGAAATGTAAACAAAAGGGGTTTAACATTAAAAAAATACCTTTCATAAATGAGTATTATCTACGCTCTTATGTTATGTCTAGAGTCCTGCACACATTTGGTATCCTGTCAGAGCTGTTACCACAAAGCTCTCTCTTCTGCTGCTGCTCTCTCAACTGAACACCAACATGGCTTCCTGCATCCAGCTCACTAAGACTCAACCAAACTCTTAGGCCCCATGCACACGGCTGTTGTTCACGGCCGTGTGCGGGCCGTGGAACCGCGGCCTGGATCCCTTCCTGTGAGCTGGAGCGCACGGCGTCACTGGTTGCTATGACGCCGTGCGCTCCCTGCTGCCGCCGCAATACAGTACTACACTGGTATGATCTATACCAGTGTATTACTGTACTGTGCCGGCAGCAGGGGGCGCACGGCGTCATAGCAACCAGTGACGCCGTGCGCTCCAGCTCACAGGAAGGGATCCAGGCCGCGGTTCCACGGCCCGCACACGGCCGTGAACAACGGCCGTGTGCATGGGGCCTTACTGAAATGTTTGCCAGTCTGGTGCCATTTCAGTTATTACTAACAGAAAATTAGCAGATTAGAAACAGATTAAAAGTGTTCATCCCTGTCCCTGAAACGCAGCTGAATTTAGATGGCTGTGTTTGTTTGTGCGAAACATCGTGGCGCTGTGCTATTGTTTACTATATTAACCCCTTCCCGACCTATGACGTACTACTACGCCATGGGAACCACTGTGTTCCCGCAATTTGACGTAATAGTACGTCATAGTGATCGTGCGTCATAGTCATAGTGACCGTAATGACCGGCTCTATAAATATATAACATGATCCACCCTGTCCGATAAGCACCATAATAAAATAAAAAATAAAAACGGTGTAAAAAAAGCAATTTTTGTCACCTTACATCACAAAAAGTGCAATACCAAGCGATCAAAAAGACGTATGTCCCACAATATGGTATCAATAAAACCGTCACCTCATCCCGCAAAAACTGAGCCCCTACCTAAGACAATTGACCCAAAAATTAAAAAAATATAGCTCTCAGAACATGGAGACACTAAAACATCATTTTTTTCTGTTTCAAAACTGCTATTATTGTGCTAAAGTGAAATACATAAAAAAATATACATATTAGGTATCGCCACGTCCATAACAACCAGCTCTATAAAAATATCACATTAGAGGGGCGTGGCTTGGCCGTCCGGCAAGATGGCTGTGTGAGTGAGGAGCTCCGCTGCCCAGCCACCACATAGAAGCACCATACGCACAGGGCCTGGGTCCCATGGGGAAATCGTTACCCTCCAGAAGACCGAGAGGAAGCCCGGCACCCCTCTTAAGGACCCAGGACATTGCAGTCCTCCTGGATCGCCGTGCAGCTGTTCCATCCACCCCAGGAGGCCTGTGGCGCGAATCTGCGGCGGGAACTAGTGCCGGAGGAGAGGGCGGTGAAGCGCTCCTGACACAGCGTGCAGCTCGGAGCGGCCCCCTAACAGTGAGTGCCTCTTCTTTATCCCCATTAGTGGAGGAGTTCTCCTACAAGCCGAGAGAGCAGAGGGAGCCAGACAGCGCAGGGGGACAGCCGCAAGGGGTGAATCGCCTGATAGGCATGCCGCCCAAAATGGCGCCGAAGCGCAATAACCCTCCAGCTACCCCAACACAGCGCAGAAGGGACTGGGCAGAGGCTTCTGATTATCAGGATCACACTCAGGGAAGGGAGAAAAGTATGGGAGATGATGTGCCCTGGGACTCACAGTCAGATATGAATGAGGACCTTGAAGATGGCGTCCCGCAATTATCGCAGGTTTCCGCTTCCCTGCGACAGTCACTGCAGCACCTCCCTACTAAAGAGGACTTTAAAAACCTAATAGCTGAAGTAAGGGACACATTTAAGGTGGAAATCTCATCCTTACGTCAGGACTTTCAACATGTTACAGCCAGGGTGGATTCCATAGAAATTGAGCATGATAATACACGGAAATATATTGCTCGTCTCCAATCTACTGTGGAGAAATGCACCCAAGCGGTCTGTGATAATACAAGACATTTGGAGGACCTGGATAATAGGGGTCGCAGACACAATATCAGGGTGAGGGGCCTGCCAGAACCAGAATCAGAAGAGAATTTGCATGAGGTCCTGAATGGATTATTCAACTTCATCCTAGAGTCCCCGGCGACTCACATTATAAAGATGGACCGCGCTCACAGGGCATTGCGACCCAAAAATATGTCTGCGCAACCCCGGGATGTTATTTGTCGTGTTACAGACTTCCAAGTGAAAGAAGACATAATGGCTAAGGCCCGTGCTTTGAAGGTTATTAACTTTCAGGGGGTGCAAGTGCAACTATACCAAGATTTATCGTGGCTTACTCTACAAAAAAGACGCCATCTCCAGCCATTACTGCTATCCATGAGGCAGAAGAAAATCCCATATCGTTGGGGTTATCCGTTTGCACTTATTGCTAACAAAAATGGGAAGGCTGTGCCAATGCGGGCTCATGCAGATTTACCCGTGTTTTGTGCTGCCCTAGGGGTTTCGGAGCCCCAAATCGACGACTGGGAGGTCCCTGATCCACAGATGGCACTGCTTCCAATTTGGAGGCAAGTGAAACACAAAACCCGCAGGTCCCAGCCAAGAGAAGAATCCAGGGGACTGGCTATGAGAGATGAACTGACCTGACTTGCTATGTCCTGAGTCACAAAAGGAAGCTTGCTTCCTGCAATCTACCTCGCTATAATGGGCGGTTGTTGTTCCTCATTTATTTCTAACACCTAATTGTTCAAGAACCACTTATTTCTGGGCTTTTTAAAAGGCTCGCGTGCTTCGAGCACTGTTTAAACAATGTTTGGCTTTTCATGTCGGATGAGCCCAACCATGCTACCACAGGGGGGAGTGTTCCTGTTGGCCCTCCTCCTACTCTCAGCTCTCTATAGGGTGGGGGTGAAGAGATTGGGCTATATTATGTGTTTTATGCCTTTTTTGATTGCCCCCATCTGGACGTCGAAGTCCAATGTTTGGATATTTCCTGTTTATATCTCTTACATGTACCTGTCTTTTGTGTTCCCATATATCCCTGTGTGTCGTGTGTCATATTATCTGTTCACTGTATCTGACGATGCTATCGATGATTTATTCCAGGTTCTCATTTGGAGGGGTCGGGATGCGATCTCCTGGAGGAAGGATACCTTCTGCCTCAATAGCAAGTATCTGGCACAACCATTATTTCCGCTATGATTAAATGTATGTCCTTGAACGTTAAAGGCCTGAACTCCAATGTAAAACGGAGGCTGGCCTTGACGGAATGTCGTGCCCAGAGAGCGGATATAGTCTTCCTCCAGGAGACGCATTTTGATAGCACTGGAACATTTAAGTTTGCTATGGGACTGTTTCCAAAGGCCTACTCGGCCTCTAGTGGGCAGAAGAAGGCAGGGGTGGCGATCCTTGTATCCGCTAATTGCCCACTTCAAGTGACAAACCAGATCTCTGATCCTCAAGGGCGATTTGTAATATTGCAGGCTACCATACATGGCACTCCTATAGTATTATGTAACCTCTATGCGCCTAACACCAAGCAGATATCCTTTATTAATAGGGTGTTAACCAAAATATCTCGTTTAATACCAGCAGCGATCATTGTGGGAGGTGACTTTAATGTCTCATTCTCTGAATCGCTTGATAGGCAGACATTGTCAGGGAGGCCCCCTTCCAGAGAACAAGCTAGGCTTTCGCGCCTTTTTAGGCGTTTAGTTAGACGATTTAGGTTGTTTGATTTATGGAGAGTGAATTATCCTACCTCTAAAACATACACGTTTTATTCACATCCTCACAGTATGCATTCCCGCATTGATTATTTCTTTGGTAATGTTCCTACAATGCGTTTGATGGTAGATGCTGATATTGGTTCTATTTCATGGTCAGACCATGCGCCAATTTTTTTGAAGCTAAGTACTAAGCATCCGATTACTCGAATTTGTCATTGGAGGTTGAATGAAAGCCTGCTTTCTAATCCTGTAACTAAGCAGGAGCTGCGAGAGGGTCTGTCGGAATACTTTGCTATCAATCAGCAATCAGTCTCTAATGTAGCTATTTTATGGAAGGCGCATAAGGCTGTCTTAAGGGGTAGTTGTATAGCCATTGGTTCCAAATTAAAAAGAGACAGGAACTTGCAATATTACTTGATCAAAAAGGACTTGGAAAGTCTGGAGAGTCAATTGGGATCCCGCAGTTCCCGCCATCTTCTAAGGCGTATAGTTTTGCTGAGAGCCAAGTTGAGAGACCTGGCATTGGTAAAGACAGACAAATTACTCTCATACTCCAGGCAGCGATATTATGCCTGGGGGAATAAGTCGCACACACTTTTAGCGAAACAACTGCGAGATTCCAACTTAGTTAACACCCCGGCTGCCATGAGACAGGCTGATGGTTCAATTACCTATGACCCGAATAAAATAACAGCTCTGTTCCAAAAATACTATGAAAGTTTATACTCTCTCCCCCTACAGGTAGCGAAGGATCCTATACAGCACCGCGGCCAGTTCTCTACTTTTTTACAAAAATGTAAGCTACCAAAACTGTCTAGTGATCTAGCAGCTACCCTCAATACTCAAATTACTGAGGAGGAAATAACCAAAGTGATCAATAATTTACCAAATCGTAAGTCTCCTGGACCAGATGGTATATCATATCTTTATTATAAGACGTATATGGATATTTTGCTCCCTCACATGGTTAAGGTCTTTAACTCCTTCCTGGGTGGTTCCCCTATACCGAACACGATGCTGCAGTCCTTTGACACCGCCAATCCGGATGTCAAAGAAATACTCAATAAATATTGGCCTATCCTGAAGATGGACCCCGATCTTTATCAGATCATTACGGAACGTCCATCTGTGTCCTATCGACGGGGCAGGAGTCTCAAAGACAGGTTGGTAGCGAGTCACTTTACACCACCTATCAGGGCAGGTACTTGGCTGGACCGTAGACCAGTAGGCATTTATAAGTGTGGTAGTTGTAAAGCCTGCCCTTTTTTGAATACGGCCAAAACTATTGTAGGATCCACCTCTGGCCAGACGTTTCAGGCACGTGACTTCATCAATTGTAGATCTAGGGGGGTGGTGTATTTGTGCCAATGCACATGCCCTCTAGACTACGTCGGGAAAACTACTAGAAAGTTTAGAAGGCGTATTCTGGAGCACATCAATGATGTCAAAAATAAGGAAATTACTCCGATAGCCATACATGTTAATGACCATCACGGTGGGGATTCAGGATGTCTTCGATTCACGGCACTTGAATTGATACATCCATCGCCACGCGGAGGGGATTGGGACAGGAGGATCCTTCAAAAGGAAAGCGAATGGATCCATAGACTCCGGTCTCAGTCCCCCCTTGGCCTAAATGAAAGATTGACCTTTTCCTGCTTCCTATAACCTGTTTTATCTATTGGCCTTTGGCCTATGCTAGCTATATCCGTACTCTCCTTTCCCTCCCCTCCCCCCTCCCCATGTCCCCTCCCTACCTCTTCTTTTGTCCCTGCAGCATATGGGCTCGGATGGACCTTTGTATCCTTGTGGACTGAGCCGGGTGCGTGAAGTACCCAAACCTTTGCTATCTTAAACGGTGAATAACAAATGTTTCACCGTCGTAATTATCGTCTTTTTATATATCCCATATCTATTACTGCAACAACCCCTTGTCCTCATTATGGCCCTCCATTTAGCTATTTGCCATTTAGATATCTTTTCTATCTATATATACCCCTCTGAGCATTAATCCAGAATAATAAAGCCACTTCTTTTATTTACTTAGCCTCCTCTTATATTACCTATCTTTATACATTCATCAAAATGGGCTTATAAAAGTGGCTTTTAACTATCGATAATACAGTATGGCCAAGCATTCTTTCCACCCAATGTTTCTATATGTCATTGGTAGGATTTTATGCCCCTGTAATCGATTTGGCCCACTGCGCTCTATTCTGGAATACAGGGCTCAGTCTGGTCATGTAGACGCCGAGATCGCTATGCGTTCCACACTGGAACGCATGATCTTATGACGTCATATCCGGACGACTGAACCGGATATCCTGCGGCGTGCGTTCCACAGTGGAACGCACGCCGTCACTTGTTCAGGCATGCGAACCACATACCAGGAGTGGATTCACCTCTGAACAGGTGTTTTGCATGTCTAGTTAGGGAATCCGTATAAATGGAGGGCTATTTGGAGTTGACCAAACAGTGGACCCTGGGAGGCTCTTTAGGATCTGAGGCACTCATCATCATAAGTAAGTACCCCTATTTTCACTATAGTTAGGCATGTGATGATGACTTTTTGGCGTATCTGACATATATACACTCCTTTGTCACTAAGTGTATTTCAACTAGTGGACGGCCAGATCTTGAGGGGCCGGACTACACTATCCAGATCACCTTTAAAGGTAATTAGTCTATCTGTTGTTACTTTACATGGGTACTAGATATTTCGCTGTGATTTCATCTATGACTATTTTCCTAGTATCCCATCATATTGGATGTGAGTCAAACAGACTGTGGACAACATTAATACAATCTGTTGTCTAAAGCACCACTATTTAGAAGACTGTCATCTATATCTCTTGGCATCAACCATGATCACGTATGCGCTCTATATGTTGCCTTACTCTAGTGAGTGATCTCCTATAATCTGATAGATGTTGGTGGAGGCATCTCACAATAGTGGGTGTTTAACTTGTATACACTTGAACGCATATATATAGCGTGTATTATCTTTTTCTCTACAGACATCCATGTTTGATGGCCATATGCGAGTTGCACATGCCCGATTTATCAAGACTTTTGATATTGTGTCTACCCCTCTAGACCTCCCAGGAATACTATCTGGTCCACTTTTTAACTATGTATGTTGTTTGACACCGCCTGCTAGACGGCTATATTATAGAGATGCCAACATTGCTTGGGTCTCCACCCGCCTGACATGGTTTTTCCTTATTATCTTTATTGAATATTTATCTTATATGTATCCACCCCCTGATGATCCCACACGGTGGGGGAAACGCGTCGGGGCTTTACACAGACTAGATCTGTGACATTATTGATTATCATTCAATTGGTGTCTTCATTTAATTGTAGTGTAGTTTACTGTACCGTGTACCTGCTGATCACCTGCATCAACAGGGCTGTATACACTGTGCATTGCGTGTTATTGATCCTCTTTGTCCACGCCTACACCAGCCCACCACATTTAATCCTTACTCTCAATCACCTTACCTGCTAGGGCACATCAGGAGTGTCTAGTTAGGTTCGAGGACAGGGGGCCTCCACCATTAGGAGCCGCCCCTGGGCTCAGGGCCTAGTATTAGGGATTATAACTTAGGGTTCTCTTTAACATCCCCGTAAGCTTATGTATCTGGATGGTCTGGTGTAGGCCTGGACATTTATTGGACAATGTGTTTGTTAAAAGTAATATTAAACTTTAATCATTTACATTTTTTGTTAGGGTTAGGCTCTAGCTGGACTTCACTAATTTTGAATACTTAACCCACCACTATAATACTTATCTCAATTTGCTGGATGTTTATTTCATTTGTCTAATATGGCCAGTTTCCTCTCAGGGACTTTGTTCACCGAGGCCCTAGCAATCGAAGCAAGGGATATATTTTCGGATAAGGATGTACCAGGTATAGGCCAACAGGCCACTAGTAAACAGGTTTTTAATGATTTATATAATTGCTATAAAGAAAATATTAAATCGTGGTGGGAGATTAAATCCCTGGAAAGTTATATAGGTAATAGAATCGTACCTAGGGGGTTACGTCTTCATGTAAAACCAGCTGAGAGAATCTCCTCACCTTCTCTTTTGATTAAGTGGGAGGAGCTACTAACACAAAGCTCACTCAATCTGATGAGCTTACTGCTCGAGGAGGAGAGATCTACCTTTGAGCAGTCTTCGAAAAAATTACAAGAACAGATAGAGAGCGCCCTGAAGTTAAAGGAGGACCCTGAATTTTCAAGACGAGAGGGATCACTCCAAACATCTGTTGAACGCTTTCAGAGTCTTATTAAAGACAGGAAGCATAGACAATTTGTCAGGGACCTCAGTGAATTTAAGGAGAACAGGGCTTACAGCATTATACAGAAACCTGAAGGGGTTGTTGAACCCTCATCCTCTGAATTCGACTCATCAGATACTGACTCATATACTAAGTCTCACGGTAGCTCTTCGCTTACAGGCCGCCAGGGGACGAGGCGACGAGGTGGACGGGGATGGCAGAGGGGAGGGGGCTACAGGGGAAGGGGACGGGGTTCACGAGGGTCGGGGTACGTGAATACTTCCTCCTCCTCACCTCCCTCTGGCTACTCCAACATCCAAGTTCACACTCAGACTCAACCTCAACCTCAGCCTTCATCCACCTCTTTTTTAGACAAAAATGCGATGCCATACCCACTGCGCGGTCGCCTGGACAAGGGTCAGTGCTAGACCTCCAAATTATCAATTTGTCCAAACGGTGTCTTACTCCGGATGAGGTGGAGGTCCTCAAAAGAGGCCTGTCATTTGTGCCCACATCCAACTTTAGTCTTTTTTCCTGGACTAAGGACCTCCACCTCTTCTGCAGGAGACTCCGATGGCACAAGTTCTTTAAGGTCTCAAATAGAGACACCTGTAACAGGCTCGGTCTTGGTGAGGAAGACTTTGACGATCTCCAAACCCTCACTGATTTAAATAGGGACCACATTCGGACTGTTGGTTCAGGCCCCTTCACAACACTGAGACCAAAAAGTAAGAAAATGCCACCACCAGCCAATTACGAATATGTAGACATTTTTCTGCAGATGGTGATAAGGGACCTTGAAGAGCTTGACCAACGAGGTCCAAAATCTTTTAATCTATCCATCTCAGAGATGAATGCACTACGTTCCCTGGAGAAAGATCATAGTATCGTAATAAAATCTTCAGATAAGGGCGGGAACTTGGTGATACTTGAGAACGAGGCTTACATGCACATGTGCCTGGAATTATTAAAGGACAAGGAGGGGTATAGAATCTTACCGTCTAACCCGACTCTGATGTTTGTAACCGAGCTTAGAGACATCTTATTGCACGGTTTGGAGAATAAGGTGATTGGAACATCAGAATTTGAATTTCTCTTACCTTGTAAACCCATGATAGCGACCTTCTACGGACTCCCGAAAGTCCACAAGGGGACTAATCCACTTAAAGGTCGCCCCATAGTGTCAGGTGTAAATTCGCTTACCCAGAACTGTGGGGTATATTTGGATAGGGTGTTGAGGGAGTTCGTTGTGTCCCTCCCAGCATATACGAGGGACACAATGGACTTCCTCAACAAAATTGATGCCCTTACCCTTGACCCTGAATGTATGCTGTGTAGTATTGACGTGGAGTCACTATACAGCTCCATTCCACATCAGCATGGGATCAAGGCCATTGAATATTTTCTATGTGCCAGGGGCATTCAATTTGACCTACATAATGCCTTTATCATCAGGCTACTTGAGTACACCCTTACTCACAATTTCTTTTTGTTTAATTCTAAATTCTACCACCAGCTCAGGGGGACGGCGATGGGCAGTCCTTGTGCCCCGACCTATGCAAACCTCTTCCTGGGCTGGTGGGAGGATACCCATGTCTTCCCAGACCGTGATGTCTGGTGGTCCAAGAACATCCAGCTATGGACTCGCTACATAGACGACGTTTTCGTCATCTGGAAGGGCGATGCCTGCCAATTTAAGCGCTTTGTGTCCGATCTTAATGTGAACGAAATCGGACTCCATTTTACCTTTGAATACCATCCGTCGAGTATTACTTTTCTGGACGTTAAGGTAACAATAGTGGGGGACCGACTTTCTACGAACATACATAGGAAAACAACTGCAACCAACTCTCTTCTTCACTGGAGCAGTTACCACCCTACCCCCCTGAAACGGGGTATCCCTAGGGGACAATATCTCCGAGTTCGGAGGAACTGCTCCAGTGATGAAGCATTCTTCAATGAGGCAAGGGCTCTCCAGGATAGATTTATAGCAAGGGGGTATCCACAATCGGTACTTAGGGAAGCCTTTAAGCACGCATCAACTTAGTAAACGTAATGATCTACTAAGTCCTAAAAAGAGGATCATGGATAGCCCTCAACCGTTGAGGATTGTTTCAAACTTCGACACCGCCAATCCGGATGTCAAAGAAATACTCAATAAATATTGGCCTATCCTGAAGATGGACCCCGATCTTTATCAGATCATTACGGAACGTCCATCTGTGTCCTATCGACGGGGCAGGAGTCTCAAAGACAGGTTGGTAGCGAGTCACTTTACACCACCTATCAGGGCAGGTACTTGGCTGGACCGTAGACCAGTAGGCATTTATAAGTGTGGTAGTTGTAAAGCCTGCCCTTTTTTGAATACGGCCAAAACTATTGTAGGATCCACCTCTGGCCAGACGTTTCAGGCACGTGACTTCATCAATTGTAGATCTAGGGGGGTGGTGTATTTGTGCCAATGCACATGCCCTCTAGACTACGTCGGGAAAACTACTAGAGAGTTTAGAAGGCGTATTCTGGAGCACATCAATGATGTCAAAAATAAGGAAATTACTCCGATAGCCATACATGTTAATGACCATCACGGTGGGGATTCAGGATGTCTTCGATTCACGGCACTTGAATTGATACATCCATCGCCACGCGGAGGGGATTGGGACAGGAGGATCCTTCAAAAGGAAAGCGAATGGATCCATAGACTCCGGTCTCAGTCCCCCCTTGGCCTAAATGAAAGATTGACCTTTTCCTGCTTCCTATAACCTGTTTTATCTATTGGCCTTTGGCCTATGCTAGCTATATCCGTACTCTCCTTTCCCTCCCCTCCCCCCTCCCCATGTCCCCTCCCTACCTCTTCTTTTGTCCCTGCAGCATATGGGCTCGGATGGACCTTTGTATCCTTGTGGACTGAGCCGGGTGCGTGAAGTACCCAAACCTTTGCTATCTTAAACGGTGAATAACAAATGTTTCACCGTCGTAATTATCGTCTTTTTATATATCCCATATCTATTACTGCAACAACCCCTTGTCCTCATTATGGCCCTCCATTTAGCTATTTGCCATTTAGATATCTTTTCTATCTATATATACCCCTCTGAGCATTAATCCAGAATAATAAAGCCACTTCTTTTATTTACTTAGCCTCCTCTTATATTACCTATCTTTATACATTCATCAAAATGGGCTTATAAAAGTGGCTTTTAACTATCGATAATACAGTATGGCCAAGCATTCTTTCCACCCAATGTTTCTATATGTCATTGGTAGGATTTTATGCCCCTGTAATCGATTTGGCCCACTGCGCTCTATTCTGGAATACAGGGCTCAGTCTGGTCATGTAGACGCCGAGATCGCTATGCGTTCCACACTGGAACGCATGATCTTATGACGTCATATCCGGACGACTGAACCGGATATCCTGCGGCGTGCGTTCCACAGTGGAACGCACGCCGTCACTTGTTCAGGCATGCGAACCACATACCAGGAGTGGATTCACCTCTGAACAGGTGTTTTGCATGTCTAGTTAGGGAATCCGTATAAATGGAGGGCTATTTGGAGTTGACCAAACAGTGGACCCTGGGAGGCTCTTTAGGATCTGAGGCACTCATCATCATAAGTAAGTACCCCTATTTTCACTATAGTTAGGCATGTGATGATGACTTTTTGGCGTATCTGACATATATACACTCCTTTGTCACTAAGTGTATTTCAACTAGTGGACGGCCAGATCTTGAGGGGCCGGACTACACTATCCAGATCACCTTTAAAGGTAATTAGTCTATCTGTTGTTACTTTACATGGGTACTAGATATTTCGCTGTGATTTCATCTATGACTATTTTCCTAGTATCCCATCATATTGGATGTGAGTCAAACAGACTGTGGACAACATTAATACAATCTGTTGTCTAAAGCACCACTATTTAGAAGACTGTCATCTATATCTCTTGGCATCAACCATGATCACGTATGCGCTCTATATGTTGCCTTACTCTAGTGAGTGATCTCCTATAATCTGATAGATGTTGGTGGAGGCATCTCACAATAGTGGGTGTTTAACTTGTATACACTTGAACGCATATATATAGCGTGTATTATCTTTTTCTCTACAGACATCCATGTTTGATGGCCATATGCGAGTTGCACATGCCCGATTTATCAAGACTTTTGATATTGTGTCTACCCCTCTAGACCTCCCAGGAATACTATCTGGTCCACTTTTTAACTATGTATGTTGTTTGACACCGCCTGCTAGACGGCTATATTATAGAGATGCCAACATTGCTTGGGTCTCCACCCGCCTGACATGGTTTTTCCTTATTATCTTTATTGAATATTTATCTTATATGTATCCACCCCCTGATGATCCCACACGGTGGGGGAAACGCGTCGGGGCTTTACACAGACTAGATCTGTGACATTATTGATTATCATTCAATTGGTGTCTTCATTTAATTGTAGTGTAGTTTACTGTACCGTGTACCTGCTGATCACCTGCATCAACAGGGCTGTATACACTGTGCATTGCGTGTTATTGATCCTCTTTGTCCACGCCTACACCAGCCCACCACATTTAATCCTTACTCTCAATCACCTTACCTGCTAGGGCACATCAGGAGTGTCTAGTTAGGTTCGAGGACAGGGGGCCTCCACCATTAGGAGCCGCCCCTGGGCTCAGGGCCTAGTATTAGGGATTATAACTTAGGGTTCTCTTTAACATCCCCGTAAGCTTATGTATCTGGATGGTCTGGTGTAGGCCTGGACATTTATTGGACAATGTGTTTGTTAAAAGTAATATTAAACTTTAATCATTTACATTTTTTGTTAGGGTTAGGCTCTAGCTGGACTTCACTAATTTTGAATACTTAACCCACCACTATAATACTTATCTCAATTTGCTGGATGTTTATTTCCTTTATTACTCTCATACCTAAACCGAACAAAGACCATATGGAATGTGCGAACTATCGTCCTATAGCCCTCCTTAACTCGGATCTCAAAATATTTACAAAGCTATTGGCAAACAGACTTGTGAGTCTGCTTCCGAGTCTGATACATAAGGATCAGGTCGGCTTTGTGTTACACCGTCAAGGAGGAGACAACACGAGGAGGACTATAGATCTGATAGATGTCCTTAATAGAAGGAAGCAGCAGGAATTAGTGCTAGGACTGGACGCAGAAAAGACCTTTGATCGCCTGAGTTGGCCATTCATGTTCTCGACGTTACAGTGTTTTGGTATAGGGGGGCCCTTCTTGAACGCTATACGAGCCCTTTATACTTGTCCCACGGCCTATGTAAAAATGACACATACCCAATCTAAAATGATACCCATCCACAATGGCACGAGACAGGGCTGCCCATTATCTCCATTACTTTTTGTGTTATGCATTGAGCCGCTTGCAGCGTTAATAAGGGCCCATCCCGACATTCAAGGGGTTGAAGTGAATAAAGTAGCCTTTAAATTGTCACTCTTTGCAGATGACATTCTCCTAACACTAACCAATCTACATGTCTCGCTACCGAATTTATTTCAGGTCATAGGGGAATATGGGAAGTTATCTGGGTATAAGATAAATAAAGCAAAAACAGAAGCACTGCCTATTAATCTCCCCCCAGATATCCTAAATAATTTACAAAACAATTACCATTTTAAGTGGAATGATACTACCCTTAAATATTTAGGAGTGACACTAACAAAAACATATGGTACCATGTACACTCACAATTTTATCCCGCTTTTTAAAGAACTTAATACACTTATGACTAAGTGGATGTCCCTACCCATCTCTTTGCTGGGACGTATTGCGGCGGTCAAAATGACCATATTACCCAAACTATTATATGTAATGGAGACTATACCAGTTCTGATACCTAAGAAAGATTTGAGAGCATTACAATCCTCTATCCTTCGGTTCGTCTGGAATGGGAAGAGGCATAGAATTGCATGTAGCACCCTGACCGCTCTTAAAACGCAGGGCGGTTTGGGGCTCCCAGACATATCAAAATACTATTGGGCGACGCATTTGCGTCGAATCCTGGCGTGGACCTCACTTCAGGCATTTTCTAGATGGATGGAGATTGAAAAACTCTGGTTAGCCCCAATTCACCCCAATGCCCTCCTGTGGTCTTCTCTACCTAATGATAGCTCTCTCCAGTTGCTTGGTCCTATGTCTCACACATATTCCGTCTGGAAGTATTGTAGACGCATATTTCCACTGGTTTCCGACAGGCCCTCTCTGACTTCATTTTTATTCAACCCTGTGTTCCCGATAGGGATGCAGGGTATGCATTTTAAACTATGGTTCTCTAATAAACTATTTAGATTTGCTGATATAGTGGATCATAGAACTCTGGAGATCATATATTTTGACTTGCTTAAGGAAAGGTATGGTCTCCCCGAGTCCTCTAGATGGCAGCATTTGCAAATAAATCACCTGCTTAGTTCTATGTTTCGAGGCACCAAAGTGTCCGTCCCGACACAGTTTGAAAAACTGTGCAAATTGTCGACGTCTACCAGGGGTCTTATATCAGATATTTATGTCCTCCTTTCAACCCCGGAGCCGCCCCAGGTTTTACGACATGCGTATAAGGCTAAATGGGAGAGGTACCTTGAACGCGACATCGCGCCAAGCGAGTGGCAGCTTATCTGGCGCAGAGCTGCAATGTCGTCCACTTGTGTGACCTTCAGGGAGAATTCATATAAAACATTAATGTTCTGGTATCATACACCCCAGATGCTTAGGCATTTGAACCCGGCGGTCTCTGGTACTTGTTGGAGGTGTGCTTCTGGTCAAGGATCTTTATTCCACATCTTTTGAGATTGTCCAGTTATCTTCCCATTGTGGAAGGAAGTCCAGCATCTTTTAGCGCAGCTTTTTAATGTCACGTTTTCATTGGATCCTTACATGTTTCTATTGAACATGCCTCCAACAACGCTAAAGAAGCCAGTGCTTGGTTTGGTACTTCATGTCTTGTCAGCGGCAAAGCGACTTATTGCCCAGTTTTGGAAAAGGCAGGACATACCTACTAAATTAGAACGGTTCACCAGTATCACAGAAATTAGAAGAATGGAATACTTGACAGCAGTCATTAATAACACGGTAGATAAGTTTAATAAGGTCTGGCAACCCTGGGATACCTTCTTTGAAAATAGTGGTTGATAACCCCCTTCCTTTGTTGTATGTCTATCCTTATGTGTCTTGTCCTGTCTCCTGTTTTTGTCCTTACAATATGTACTATGATACTAGAGTGTGGATTCTACCTACCTGGCTACTAGGATCTGCTACGACATGATGGCATCCGATTGGGATTGCTAGGATTATTACTTTGAGAACATATTCGTATTGTCCTCCCGGCTACTTTTATCATTTATAATGTTTGATTGTCAATTGTGTACATGAAAATTTTTTAAAAGTATACTTTTATTTCTGTACTTTTTCTTCAATAAAAAGACAGTTATATAAAAAAATATCACATTAACCTAATCCCTCAGGTGAACACCGTAAAAAAGAAAAAAAAATGTGCAAAAAAAAAGGCATTTTTGTCAAATTACATCACAAAAATTGCAACAGCAAGTGATCAAAAAGGCGTATGCCCCCTAAAATAGTACCAAGTACCACCATCACCTCATCCCGCAAAAAATGAGACCCTACCTAAGAGAATAGGTAAAAAAATTAAAAAGCTATAACTTGCAGACAATGGAGACTACTAAAATATGATTATTTTTTGCTTCAAAACTGCAATTATTGTGCTAAAGTGAAAAAAATAAAAAATGTATACATATTTGGTATCGCCACGCCCATAACAACCAGCTTTATAAAAATATCACATGACCTAACCACTCAGATAAACACTGTAAAAAATAAATAAAAAATTTATAAAAAAAAGCCTTTTTTGTCACATTATATCACAAAAATTGCAACAGCAACTAATCAAAAAGGTGTATGGCCCTCAAAATAGTATCAATCCGGCCGTCACCTCACCCCTCAAAAAATGAGACCCTACCTAAGAGAATCAGTCAAAAAATAACAAAGCTATTGCTCTCAGACTATGGAGACACTAAAATATCATTATTTCGGTTTCAAAAATGCTATTATTGTGTAAAACTTAAATAAAAAAGAAAAAGTAGACATATTAGGTATTGCCACGTGTGTAACGATCTGCTCTATAAAAAAGTCACATGACCTAATCCCTCAGGTAAACGCTGTAAAAATAAAAAAATAGAAACAGTGCCAAAACATCCATTTTTTTATTACCTTGCCTCACAAAAAACGTAATATAGAGCAATTAAAAATCATATGTACATCAAAATAGTACCAATAGAACTGGCACCTTTTTCCATAGTTTCCAAAATGTGGTAACTTTTTAGAGTTTCTACTCTAGGGGTGCATCGGGGGGGCTTCAAATGGGACATGGCATCTAAAAACCAGTTCAGCTAAATTTGCCTTCCAAAAACCATATGGCGTTTCGTTCCTACTGCGCCCTGCCATGTGCCCGTAAATTTCATCTCCATTTTCCATTAATTCTTGTAGAACACCTAAAGGGTTAACAAAGTTTGTAAAATTAGTTTTATTATGTAAGCCTCACAAAGTGACTTCAGACCTGAACTGGTCCTTAACCACCTCAGCCCCCCTAGCTTAACCACTTCAGCCCCGCTAGGTGAAACCCCCTTCATGACCAGAGCACTTTTTACACTTCGGCACTACACTACTTTCACCGTTTATCGCTCGGTCATGCAACTTACCATACAAATGAATTTTACCTCCTTTTCTTCTCACTAATAGAGCTTTCATTTGGTGGTATTTCATTGCTGCTGGCATTTTTACTTTTTTTGTTATTAATCAAAATGTAACGATTTTTTTGCAAAAAAATGACATTTTTCACTTTCAGCTGAAAAATTTTGCATAAAAAACGACATCCATATATAAATTTTTCGCCAAATTTATTGTTCTACATGTCT
This sequence comes from Bufo gargarizans, assembly GCF_014858855.1. Lineage (NCBI taxonomy): Eukaryota > Metazoa > Chordata > Amphibia > Anura > Bufonidae > Bufo > Bufo gargarizans. The sequence continues at coordinate 218,888,677 of NC_058085.1, read as the reverse complement.
TTGATAAAAAAAAAATGTTTGGGCAAAAAAAAAATGGTTTGGGTAAAAGTTATAGTATTTACAAACTATGGTACAAAAATGTGAATTTCCGCTTTTTGAAGCAGCTCTGACTTTCTGAGCACCTGTCATGATTCCTGAGGTTCTACAATGCCCAAACAGTAGAAAACCCCCACAAATGACCCCATTTCGGAAAGTAGACACCCTAAGGTATTCGCTGATGGGCATAGTGAGTTCATAGAACTTTTTATTTTTTGTCACAAGTTAGCGGAAAATGATGATGATTTTATTTTTTTTATTTTTTCTTACAAAGTCTCATATTCCACTAACTTGCGACAAAAAATAAAAAATTCTAGGAACTCACCATGCCCCTCACAGAATACCTTGGGGTGTCTTCTTTCCAAAATGGGGTCACTTGTGGGGTAGTTATACTGCCCTGGCAATTTAGGGGCCCAAATGTGTGAGAAGAACTTTGCAATCAAAATGTGTAAAAAATGACCGGTGAAATCCAAAAGGTGCACTTTGGAATATGCGCCCCTTTGCCCACCTTGGCAGCAAAAAAGTGTGACACATCTGGTATTGCCGTACTCAGGAGAAGTTGGGGAATGTGTTTTGGGGTGTCATTTTACATATACCCATGCTGGGTGAGAAAAATATCTTGGTCAAATGCCAACTTTGTATAAAAAAATGGGAAAAGTTGTCTTTTGCCAAGATATTTCTCTCATCCAGCATGGGTATATGTAAAATGACACCCCAAAACACATTCCCCAACTTCTCCTGAGTACGGCGATACCAGATGTGTCACACTTTTTTGCTGCCAAGGTGGGCAAAGGGGCACATATTCCAAAGTGCACCTTTCAGATTTTGCAGGCCATTTTTTACACATTTTGATTGCAAGTTACTTCTTACACATTTGGGCCCCTAAATTGCCAGGGCAGTATAACTACGCCACAAGTGACCCCATTTTGGAAAGAAGACACCCCAAGGTATTCCGTGAGGGGCATGGCGAGTTCCTAGAATTTTTTATTTTTTGTCACAAGTTAGCGGAAAATGATGATTTTTTTTTTCTCTTTTTTCCTTACAAAGTCTCATATTCCACTAACTTGCGACAAAAAAAAAAAATTCTAGGAACTCGCCATGCCCCTCACGGAATACCTTGGGGTGTCTTCTTTCCAAAATGGGGTCACTTGTGGCGTAGTTATACTGCCCTGGCAATTTAGGGGCCCATATGTGTGAGAAGTACTTTGCAATCAAAATCTGTAAAAAATGACCGGTGAAATCCGAAAGGTGCACTTTGGAATATGTGCCCCTTTGCCCACCTTGGCATCAAAAAAGTGTCACACATCTGGTATCACCGTACTCAGGAGAAGTTGGGGAATGTGTTTTGGGGTGTCATTTTACATATACCCATGCTGGGTGAGAGAAATATCTTGGCAAAAGACAACTTTTCCCATTTTTTTATACAAAGTTGGCATTTGACCAAGATATTTTTCTCACCCAGCATGGGTATATGTAAAATGACACCCCAAAACACATTGCCCAACTTCTCCTGAGTACGGCGATACCAGATGTGTCACACTTTTTTGCTGCCAAGGTGGGCAAAGGGGCACATATTCCAAAGTGCACCTTTCGGATTTTGCAGGGCATTTTTTACAGATTTTGATTGCAAAGTACTTCTCATAGCTTAGATACGTGCAGGGGCCTAAAGAGTGCTAGAGTAACACGTAACAGAGTCAGGAAAGCAAAGGTCAAAGCCAGGAGGTCATGCAGGTACACAAGGGAAAACACAATAGCAAGGTCAACACAAACCGAAGTCAGAAGCCAAGAGGTCGCGTCAATTCCAAGGAGGTAACAAGGTCGAGGTCAGAAACAAAGCCGAGGTCCAAGCACAATAGCAAGATAACAATAGGAACGCTGGTGAAGGTAGAAAAACCAATCACAGGCAACCTGTGGCCAGCAGGCTGCCTGTTTAAATAGCCCAGACTGGTGGTCACATGATGTGACGTGAATCGAATAACACAGCCCAACATAGCCGAGCGTTGATCATCATTATCGGCTCTCAGCTCTCCTGCTGCTTCTTGCCTAGGGGACGGAGGACACCGGCCATGCAGGGGAGGCATGCATGTCCAGAACCTCCCCGCCCCATGGTCTCCAAGGAGACAAGGACACCACCTGCGTCCTCGCTCCGCTATGCCGTCAGCGCTGCGAAGGGAGAGTGCGCCTCTGGCTCTCCGTGACAGTTTTCTTCTGGCCCTTTCTTTACATGCAATAACATGTTGTATGTGTAGGACTACAGTTCCCAGCTGTACAATGACACTGCTAATACACATAGGATCTTCCCCTACCTGTTTTGCTCGGATAACCCCTTTAATTCCTCTAGGTAAGCATTGTTCCACAACAGAGTTTCTTCGTGTATCTCTATAACATCCCATAGAGTTTTTGTTGCCATCCATGTATTATACATTAGATTCCATCTTTGAGAGCTCTTAAATGAATCTTGTAAGTCAATTCCTGCATCCAGTACCTGGCATATCCCACTGTTTGACATCTTTCTATCCACTGTTCTCATAATTGAGCTATACGTTTGGGTTTTACCCCATTTCAAACAGTTTTTAAGTTGACCTGCCAGGGCATATATTTTAAACTCTGGAAGCGATTTTCACAGCACCCTACTCCCTTGACAGTGACCTCCTCAGGGGCCCACCCCCTTAACAGTGACCTTCACAGTGCCTGCCCCTTTAATAGTGACCTCCACAGTGCTCACCCCTTTAACAGTGACCTCCACAGTGCCCGAATGTTTAACGGTGACCTCCATAGTGCCCGCCCCTTTAACAGTGACCTTCACAGTGCCCACCCCTTTAACAGTGACCTTCACAGTGCCTGTCTATTTAACATTGACCTCCACATTGCCCGCCCCTTTAACAGTGACCTCCACAGTTCCTGTCCCTTTAACAATAACCTCCACAGTGACCGCCCTTTTAACAGTGACCTCCAGACCTGGCTTTGCACAGGTATATTTTATCTATTTTATTTAATGTTTCTGTGTGTAGTTAAAAGATATCGACAGTATCCTCAATAACAGTGACCTCTATAAATCCCCACCCCTTTAACAATGAACTCCACAGTCCCCTTAACACTGACCCACCTACAGTGCCCTGCCACTTTAAAATGGGAGCTCCACAGAAGGCCATCCCCTTAACTTTGACATTCACAGCAGCACACCCCTTTAACAGTGAGTTTCACAGCACCCTACTCCCTTGACAGGGACCTCCTTATAGGCCCGCCACCTTAACAGTGACCTCGATAGTACCCCGCTGCCTTAACAGTGACCTCCACAGCAGTTTACCCTTTAATAGTGGCCTCTACCCCCTTAACAGTGAACTACACAGTGCCTTCCCCTTTAACAGTCACCTCCACAGTGCCCGCCCCTTTAACAGTGATTTCCACTGCACCCACCCCTTCAACAGTGACCTTTACAGTGCCCACCCCTTTAACAGTGACCTCCACAGTGTTGGCAACTTTAACAGTGACGTCAACAGAGCCGCCACTTTAACAGTTACCTCAATAGTGCCCGCCCCTTTAACAGTGACCTTCACAGTGCTGGCCACTTTAACAGTGAACTCCACAGTACTGGCCCCTTTAAGAGTGACCTCCACAGTGCCCGCCCCTTTAACAGTGACCTCGATTGTGCCCGTCCCTTTAACAGTGCCCTTGACCTTCATAGTGCCTGCCTTTTCAACAGTTACCTTCACATTGCCCGCCCATTTGACAGTGACCTCCACAGTGCCCGCCCCTTTAACTATGACCTCTACAGTGCCTGTCTCTTTATCAGTTACCTCTACAGTGCCCTCTCCTTTAACAGTAACCTCCACAGTTCCTGCCACTTTAACAGTGACCTCCACAGTGTCGGCCCCTTTAACAGTGATCTCAACAGAGCCGCCACTTTAACGGTGACCCCGATAGTGCCCATCCCTTTAACAGTGACCTTCACAGTGCCGGCCACTTAAACAGTGATCTCCACAGTGCCGGCCTTTTTATCAGTGACCTCCACAGTGCCTGCTCCTGGTATTTCATTGCTGCTGACATTTTTACTTTTTGGTTATTAATCGAAATGTACAGAAATTTTTTCAAAAAAATGACATTTTTAACTTTTAGTTGTAAAATTTTTCAAAAAAGAAAACTATATATATATATATATATATTGTGATACCAATGCTGGATTGGTAGTGGAAGGGAGGTATATTTCCCCTAGATTCCTCTCCTATGTAAGTAGCAGGTGAAAGAATCTCACCTGTGAGGTAATTAATTAAGCAGCACTGAGGGTGGGGATATAACAGAGCCAGGAGGTCAGTCAGTCTCTCTGCCTGGGGACACAGAAAGCATGTCTGTGTGAGTGAGCAAACTGTGAGTACTAGGTTGCTGATGCCTTGTTTTGTGAGCTGGCTGGGAGAAGCCCACCAGCGGATAGATAGGAACCTCTAATGTTTAGTAAGTGCCGGACAGGCAAGACTTTTCTTTTGTTTTATTTTATTTGTGCAACCTGCTCAATAAACCTGGCTCCAGGCCAGCTTAAAACTTCTACCTTGGTGGCTGGTTGGAATTGTGTGAAACAGACAAGTGTCCTTTGACCCCAGTAAAGGCGATCCCAAGCTTATCCCCCCACAATATATATATATATATATATATATATATATATATATTTGTGGTCATGGCTACGGCAAGAGGTATCCGGAAAACCCTAGGGAGAAAACAACGGGAACAACCTAACCCAGCTAGGCGTGTCTTAGCTGACCTCACTAAATGGCTTGTTGTGTGCCCTAAGCCATGATCGTGGGTAGGCCTATAAGTGGGCATACCCTGTGGAAATGAGAAGATAAGGGAGGGAGGGTGGGGCACCTGAAAACACACACCTGTGAGTGAGGGTGTGGCTTGTATATGAAGAGCCTCCGCCCCTCCCACAAATGCAGGCTGACTAATCAGCCTTACCAACTTGTGGTCATGGCTACGGCCAAGAGGTATCCGGAAAACCCTAGGGAGAAAACAACGGGAACAACCTAACCCAGCTAGGCGTGTCTTAGCTGACCTCACTAAATGGCTTGTTGTGTGCCCTAAGCCATGATCGTGGGTAGGCCTATAAGTGGGCAAAAACCAAGCCAAGTAGGGTAGAAGAGGAATTTGAATGGCATGTACAAACTAATCCCCAAGCCAACTGCAAGGCATCCGGGATCTAGAGCGAAAATTCAGGGTATGTGAGGCAAGACCAGTAGGAAACCTACAACCCATCTTGTGGATGACAAGGCCAGAGACATGATGCTCAATATTGAGGATATTGCACAAAAGCGGAATGGAGGACCGAGAAAACGTTGTGAAATGGATCATAAAAACCAACTGAAACTTGTAAAGTTTGGTTCTAGTGTGAGTACTGGCAATGCCCTAGCATCAGGAGATCATGGGACCAAAACCTAACTGCCTAGACTATGCAGGAATGAGGGCCAAAAAGAACCATGTAGATAGGAAGAGAATCCTTGAATAGTTACCCAGACAACAGCTATCCGCGCTTTGTTCTACTGTGCGCCCCTGAGAATTGTTTTTACGCTTGAGACGTGAAGACCGACCTACTATCTGAATCTTCTACCGTGAGAAAATGCTGGACCTTGTCCAAAATCCGATTCAGCGTGGTTGTAGGGAGTCGGAGGTTAGTGCGGCAAGAAGCTATGAAGCCATAATATACAAGATTCTGTCTATGCCCTCCCATGAGTGAGGGAATGCAATGCAATGAAGCTACTGGCGAAAATGAATTCCTTGTCGTGGTAAAAAGGCAAAGACTTTGCGTGGGGACCTGGTTGACAAGATATGATAGACTACAATCAGAGACTGAAATGCTAGAGCGAATTGCCCTACTTGTTCTTCCTCTGGCAGGACCTGAACAAAAGCATGAACAATTAAAGAAAGACGAAATATCTGCGTAAGACATGACAATAATGCTGTAGGGCGAACCGGACCAGTTTGCGGTCAAAACATAAAATGAGCGCTCAACATGGATTATTAGGGAAGCAGGTATGTATGCTATACATAGGGGCCATGGGGCCGAAGCAGTCGTCGGGCCCCCGAAGCCATGGGGCCGAAGCAGTCATCGGGCCCCCGAAGCCATGGGGCCGAAGCAGTTGTCGGGCCCCCGAAGCCATGGATCAACATGGAGCGATCAACATGGATTATTAGGAAATTAGGGAAGCAGGTATGTGTGCGATACATAGGGGCCAGCCTAGATGCACAGATGGACAACCAACCAGGCAATCAGCCCAGCAGGACTGAAAACAGTCGTCGGGCCCCCGAAGCCATGGGGCCGAAGCAGGTCGTCGGGCCCCCGAAGCCATGGGGCCGAAGCAGGTCGTCGGGCCCCCGAAGCCATGGGGCCGAAGCAGGTCATCGGGCCCCCGAAGCCATGGGGCCGAAGCAGGTCATCGGGCCCCCGAAGCCATGGGGCCGAAGCAGGTCGTCGGGCCCCCGAAGCCATGGGGCCGAAGCAGGTCGTCGGGCCCCCGAAGCCATGGGGCCGAAGCAGGTCGTCGGGCCCCCGAAGCCATGGGGCCGAAGCAGGTCATCGGGCCCCCGAAGCCATGGGGCCGAAGCAGGTCATCGGGCCCCCGAAGCCATGGGGCCGAAGCAGGTCGTCGGGCCCCCGAAGCCATGGGGCCGAAGCAGGTCGTCGGGCCCCCGAAGCCATGGGGCCGAAGCAGGTCGTCGGGCCCCCGAAGCCATGGGGCCGAAGCAGGTCATCGGGCCCCCGAAGCCATGGGGCCGAAGCAGGTCATTGGGCCCCCGAAGCCATGGGGCCGAAGCAGGTCGTCGGGCCCCCGAAGCCATGGGGCCGAAGCAGTCGTCGGGCCCCCGAAGCCATGGATCAACATGGAGCGATCAACATGGATTATTAGGAAATTAGGGAAGCAGGTATGTGTGCGATACATAGGGGCCAAATGAGCCTAGATGCACAGATGGACAACCAACCAGGCAATCAGCCCAGCTGGTTTGAAAACAGTTGTCGGGCCCCCGAAGCCATGGGGCCGAAGCAGTCGTCGGGCCCCCGAAGCCATGGGGCCGAAGCAGTCGTCAGGCCCCCGAAGCCATGGGGCCGAAGCAGTCGTCGGGCCCCCGAAGCCATGGGGCCGAAGCAGTCATCGGGCCCCCGAAGCCATGGGGCCGAAGCAGTCGTCGGACCCCCGAAGCCATGGGGCCGAAGCAGTCGTCAGGCCCCCGAAGCCATGGGGCCGAAGCAGTCGTCGGGCCCCCGAAGCCATGGGGCCGAAGCAGTCGTCGGGCCCCCAAAGCCCTTTTTTTTTTAAGAATTATAACTATGAAAAGTGACATGAATAAGGTGCACGTGAATTAAACCATGAGCCTGACCGATGTGGCAGGTGATACCCAAGATAAACTACGTGGCCTGAATAACATGCAAGGCGAAATATCGTTAGGAACGAGACCTGACCGACGTGGAAGGTGACCCCAATAGTTCAACTGCATGACCTGAAAAGACGAAGGGAAACGTGACAGAAAATGGAGATAATAACAGACATTAACTCAAATTAATAACATAAGCAGGTAAAGATATGAGTCATTCAAAAGCATAGCTGCACAGGTGGACAGACAACCATTGGTCAGACCCCTGAAGCCATGGGGCTAAAGCAACCACCAGGGGCCCATGGGGCCGGGTAGCCGCCGGGATGCGAACCTTAGAATTAAGGACGGCTGGGGAAAAGATTGGGCCTTAACCCAACGGGTTTAGTAAGCAACCGGGACTCGAGAACCTAGAAAGACAAAGACATGGACTCGCATAACCTCCAACAGAAACCTGGGACACTAACCAGCCTACAACCATGTCGTACCCTTAACAAACAAAACATGAAAAGCGGTCAAGGGGCCCCCGGAGCCATGAGGCCGGTTTGGTCATAGGGCCCCCGAAGCCAGAGGGATGACGTTGCGGTGACGATAAGTAATTAAAACGTAAGCCGGACCTGATGGCATATGAAGCGACTTGAATGATTGGATTGGTTAGAAGGTGGCCTAAGGAACATGACTGCCAACAGGCGTTAAAAATATAGACATTAGTAATCCGAAGCACGTGCATACATAAAACACTAACCACCGTGAACCATAAACGTAAACATGAAATGCCTGGGGCATTGCGAGTTCGCTAAGAGAAGTCTCTTATCGTGACAAACAAATGAACAGCTTGTGAAAACATACCAGGAAACGGACTCCTATCGGCCCACTGACCTCCGCTGAGGAGCTGTTTGGTGAACTGGGGCAGGAGACCAGTCTGAGTAAATACAAAACAGGATTAAACAGAAACTAGGCCTATGGAATGTGACAGACCACCGAGGAAGGGAACGTAAGCCTGAAAAGAACGCAGTTATGTTTGTCCGGAGAGAGGTACCAGAGCGGTGGGTGCAGACTGCCCCGGTGAGATTGAGCAAAACCATGATGTAGCAATAAACAGGAGAATGCAGCTTTGAGTGGGAGCAGAGTACAACACATGATGTAACAACAAATGGGTGAATGCAGCTTTGGATGTGAGTGGTACCTAAAAACATGGTATAGGCGCATGAAAAGCATGGTATAAAGACATATAAATGCAACCTGAAAGTGAGCAGCGTATTGACGTGATGCGAAAGCAGACATGTGGACGCAGCTCTAGTAGTGAAAGGAGTATAGGACAAGATGTGAAAAGCAGACATGCGGACGCAGCTTTGGATGTGAACGGAATATTAACTTGATGTGACCGCAGACATGGAAAGCGGCTTTGGTGAGTGGGGTATACAACCTGGTGTAGCAGTAGAACTGTGAACACAACTTTGGGTATAAGCAGAACATGAAAATTGGTATAAACGCAGCTCTGGTTGTGAGTGGAGCAAGGTGGGAACACCAGGGTGGTGCGTCCAGAGCATGAAAACGGAGTAACAGTAGCAGCTATGGCTGTAAGCTGAGTATACAACATGTAATAACAGGCATGTAATATGGATCCGGCTGTCGGCTGGGGACAGAATAAGATGTAACAGCCAACAGGTGAGCGCAGCTTGAGTGTGAGACCAATCTGAGTGAATACGAACCAAGAGTAGAAAAGTGCAGTACAGTGAAGACGTGCCGATGCAGCATAAGACATTAAATAAAAGCCGAAAGTGTAAATGCCGCTCAGGATAACAGCGGAGCATGAAAGTGTGAGATTGTGGAGAAGCTCTGCCTGTATATTTATGTTTAAATTGTACTGGAGCTGTCATTTGGCATTCCGGCCACTAGAGGCCGCTGTTTTGCAGCACAGTCAGCATGCTTCTGGGTGAACCAGGAAGTAATGATCTGACATGGTGGAAGGATTGTGCTGTGAGGGGCTGAATCCGATTCCATCCTGGCTTGCAGATGTCCGGCAGTGAATGGATACTCAAAGGAAGGAGAGCATCTGCTGTCCCCTGTCTGGATCCAGCACTTTGAAAGAGAGGTTGTCCCAGGAAGACCAGTTCCAGTGTATGGACAGAAAACCTTAGCATCAAGCAAGGCCGCACGGTTGCTGAGAGCTTGGTGGCCATCCCGGGTAGCGGCATCCTACGGCCCAGAACGGACGCAGGTCAGTACACCTGATTACCAATTGTACTTCACTGTTTGGCGCCTAAAGTAACAGAGACTAGCCTAGGCCTTGTATGCGCTAGTTAGATAGGGTTATAGCTTTGTTAGGCCTTACTGTACTGGACTGCAGCGCAGTAATTGACTTGCAGGCTCTGCTGTGTCTGCCAGGTGTGTCTTCTATAGCGGCACAGTACGACTTGCAGGCTCTGCTACGTCTGCCACCGGTTAAGTGTGTCTTCTATAGCGGCACAGTACGACTTGTAGGCTCTGCTGTGGACGCCAGCAGGCTAGGCCTGTCCCTCGGACAGGGACAGTGACTGTGGCCCTGGGGTATTACTTATACTGTTTGTACTTGTGTTAATACTGTTTCCAAAGTAAAGTTTATATTCTTGCATATAGAGCTGGTGTCAGTGTTGCTTCCATGTCTGTGACTTTGCTGTATCCTGGGGAGCCCACCCCGTACACGGCTTACGAAAGTGAAATACATGAAGTTTAAAGATGGTGGTAGCGGGGGGAAAAAGGGGGGGGGGAGACACATGGCAAGGAACAGCTACAGCAAGAGGCCTAAACAATAAACGCTGCGTCCGATCTCCAAACATGACGTCAGGTGCAGCCCGGGTAACTCTTACTTCAGCCGGATTGCTGTAAAGAAACTTTTCATACGAGACGAACGAAGCAAAGTGAAACTTGTAAGATTTATAGGAACCAACTCTTATTATCAACAAACAAAAAAGAAAAGCAAATAGAAGTATTTAGGCCCAAACGAGCAAACCTGAGGTAGCAGATTCTGAGGCGAAGCCTCCCGTTCGCTAGCAAAGTCGGATCCGACCGGCCTGGAGAGACGGCCCCGGCCCAACCTACTTACGTAGTATGGCGCGTGCATGCTACGGTAGCAGAGAGCAAAATAACAAGCTCCATGCTGCAAAGAAAGAATCCTACCACCAGAGAAGCTAGTGTGCTAATGACACCTGAAAACACACACCTGTGAGTGAGGGTGTGGCTCGTATATGAAGAGCCTCCGCCCCTCCCACAAATGCAGGCTGACTAATCAGCCTTACCAACATATATATATATATATATATATATATATATATATACATTTTTCTCTAAATTTATTGTTCTACATGTCTTTGATAAAAAAAATGTTTGGGTAAAAATAAAATGGTTTTGGTAAAAGTTATAGCGTTTATAAACTATGGTACAAAAATGTGAATTTCCGCTTTTTGAAGCAGCTCTGACTTTCTGAGCACCTGTTATGTTTCCTGAGGTTCTACAATGCTCAGACAGTAGAAAAACCCCACAAATGACCCCATTTCGGAAAGAAGACACCCTAAGGTTCTCGCTGATGGGCGTAGTGAGTTCATAGAACTTTTTAATTTTTGTCACAAATTAGCGGAAAATTATGATTTTTTTTTTCCCTTACAAAGTCTCGTATTCCACTAACTTGTGACAAAGAATAAAAACTTCCATGAACTCACTATGCCCATCACAAAATACCTTGGGGTGTCTTCTTTCCAAAATGGGGTCACTTGTGGGGTAGTTATACTGCCCTGGCATTTTAGGGGCCCTAATGTGTGAGAAGTAGTTTGAAATCAAAATGTGTAAAAAATGCCCTGTGAAATCCTAAAGGTGGGCCCCTTTGCCCACCTAGGCTGTAAAAGTTTGACCCCGCAGAGACTCCAGCCTGAATAACAGGTAGACAACATTTCACCCCCATTTCTCTAATTCACCCGTGGACCAGTTGATGGCTGGGTTATGAACATAGAGCCAAGGTATACCCAGATCTACCTCCACGGGTACATTTAAAAAAAAAAAATAATACACTCCATATGACAGACCCCCACAGTCAAGGTTACTTCCGGAGTATAATATTCTACTATCCTGTCCACCAACGGCGTGGAATCAATAGCAATGATATGAATAGGGTCAGCAAGGGACAATATGGGCATACCAAGGGAAAGAGCAAAGTTATGGTCAATAAAATTAGCGGCAGACCTAGAATCAACAAATGCCCTCCCAGAGCCCTTACTGGAGCCAAAAGAAACAACCACCGGCAACAACACTTTCTCTTTAACCACCTTGGAAAGTACCTTATCCTTCTAGGCATCAGGATGTGGAGATCTCCCGGAAGGAGGAACTTTAGTACATTGTCATACCTAGTGATCCGATTCTCTGCAATGGAAGCAGAAACCCTTTTGACGTCTTATATCCCTCCTAGTCATTCCGAGCTGCATGGGCTCTTCTGGAGGATTCTCCAATTGGACTCTTGAGGGTGAGGGATTTCCCTAATTCATCGGTCCAGTGTAACAACTAGAGTCATAGTCTGCTCTAAAGTGTCAGGGAGGGGGTAACTTGACCAACATATCTTTCAAGTCGTCTGAGAGCCCCAACAGAAACTGACATCCAAGCGCTGGATCATTCCAACCAGAGGAAGAGCACCATTTCCAGAATTTGGTGCAATATTCCTCCACGTGTCTGTCTCCATGACTAAGAGACCTTAATTGAATCTCAGCTACGGACGACTTATCAGGTTCATCGTACAATACACTTAAGCCTGAAAAAATGATTCATTAGCTAGACAAGGGGAATCCATGGGGAGAGAGTAAGCCCATTCTTGCGGGTCTCCCTGCAACAAAGAGATCTGTGATATAGGCAGAGTTTTCTGTTGCAGTATACAGTATTGGTAACAGGACAGCACAGATCAGGCCTAGTTGATTGGAATCTGCCATACACCACACTGTTTTCTGACTTAGCACACTGCTGGCCACAGAACGCCTCAGATTATAGACGCTATAGAGGTCCCAGAACATTGGAATCTGCGATACAATGCTTCCTGATGTAGTTACATCATTTTATACAGAACACCACAGATTCTAGACACTCTCTTGAGCCCAGATTGCTGGAATCTGCCATACAGACATGGTTTTCCGATGAATTACACTGTGAATTAGAGAACGCCACAGATTATGGACACTATAGAAGGCCCAGAGCTTTGGAATCTGTGATATAGGCAGAGTTTTCTGTTGCAGTATACAGTATTGGTAACAGGACAGCACAGATCAGGCCCAGTTGATTGGAATCTGCCATACACCACACTGTTTTCTGACTTAGCACACTGCTGGCTACAGAACGTCACAGATTATAGACGCTATAGAGGGCCCAGGGCATTGGAATCTGCGATACAATGCTTCCTGATGTAGTTATAGCATTGTATACAGAACACCACAGATTATAGACACTCTCTTGGGCCCAGATTGCTGGAATCTGCCATACAGACATGGTTTTCCAATGAATTACACTGTGAATTAGAGAACGCCACAGATTATGGACACTATAGAAGGCCCAGAGCTTTGGAATCTGTGATATAGGCACAGTTTTCTGTTGCAGTGTACAATATTGGTAACAGGATAGCACAGATCAGGCCCAGTTGATTGGAATCTGCCATACACCACACTGTTTTCTGACTTAGCACACTGCTGGCTACAGAACACCACAGATTATAGACGCTATAGAGGGCCCAGAGCATTGGAATCTGCGATACAATGCTTCCTGATGTAGTTACAGCATTGTATACAGAACGCCACAGATTCTAGACACTCTCTTGGGCCCAGATTGCTGGAATCTGCCATACAGACATGGTTTTTCGATAAATTACACTGTGAACTACAGAACGCCACAGATTATGGACTCTATAGAAGGCTCAGAGCTTTAGAATCTGTGATATAGGCACAGTTTTCTGTTGCAGTATGCAGAATTGGTAACAGGACAGCACAGATCAGGCCAAGTAGATTGAAATCTGCCATACACCACACTGTTTTCTGATTTAGCACACTGCTGGCCACAGAACGCCTCAGATTATAGACGCTATAGAGGTCCCAGAACATTGGAATCTGCGATACAATGCTTCCTGAAGTAGTTACATCATTTTATACAGAACACCACAGATGT